>NC_047034.1:4051724-4709974 GCF_011762595.2 Tursiops truncatus | reverse complement strand
AAAATGACTAAATTCTAAGTCTTGGTTTTATATGAAGCTAAACAAACTTTCTCCTACTACATCTTAAGGATACGATGAAATTGAGTGTTGTTGGAAGAGAAAAAATAGTAGAAAATAAATTGTAGGTGTAGTCACATTTCTCCTGTCCTCTCACAAAGCATTTCCACCACGTTGAACATTCTGTGTTGAAATTACAGAAAAACACTAATATCTGGCTCTAAGATGGTGATGGGAAGGTCACCTCACAAGTAATATTTTTTTGTCTTCCAAAGATCATTCTTTTGCACTGTGATTCCAAATTTCAAGCGTGTAGAATGAAATGCCTGTTCCCTTCCCATTCTTAATTCTGCTAGTCAACAATGACCAGCTGCTGCCTTTGGAGTATCTCCACGAAAACACACTTGTAGGACCATTTCCTGTCCTGGATGTCTTACCTGACAAAAGATGATCTGGGTAAATTCCCACACATTTTTAATATGCTCTTTATATAGTCCTGACATCTCAGAATTTTAGTGCAGGAAAAACTGATTAAAATTACTTTTGCTCACTGCAAAAAGTAGATGAATGCTGAAGTGTACAAAGTCAAAGAATTAGAGATCTATCCTTTTATAAGTATATACAATCATATATTAATATATAAATCTGTTATTGACTACTCCTTAAAATATACATTTATATATACATATAACTTGTTCTTTACAAACATAAGAACACACTATAGATATTACCTTGAAACTTTTCATCATTTCACAATATATCATAAACATTTCTCCAAGTCAGTATCTGTGTGTATAATTTTTCCTAACAGATAAATAATATTCCATTGTACTAGTCATTAATTCATTAACGTATTTATTCAACAAATATCTATTAAGAGTTTACTCTTGTAGGCACTGGGAATACAACGCATCAGTGAACAGCACAGACAGCATTCTGGCAGGGAGGGGGCACAGAGTAGAGCCTGGGGAATGGGCCCTAAAGCACCTAATCAGTTCCTCCTGAGAGACATCTACATCCAGTGGTTTTGCTCTTATAAACCATGTCATAATAAATAACTTTGCTCACCCTTTACTACTCACCACTGGGAATATTCCTGAGATTTAAATTTCAAGAACTGGAATTAACTGAGTCAAGGAGAAGCAGACTTTAAAAATCTGATAGATATTTTTAAATTCCCCTTCAAAAAGTCATGTCATTTTACAGTCCTACAAGCAGCACATGAAATATCTATTTCCCCTCATGCTTTTTATTTTTAGTTTTTCATTTCTGCCCATTGTAATGTGCTCGTTTCTTTTACCTTTAGTAAGGCTGAGCATCATTCACAGGTGTGTGTGTGTGTGTGTATACACACACATACATATGTGTATATATGCTATTCACATTTCCTCTGTGAATATGCTGTTCAGATGCTTTACGTATTTTTCTATTGGGTTGTTTCTCTCTCTTATTATACTCTATGGTGATTAACTCTCTGTCACAGTGGTTGTAAATATAGTCCTACCAGCTTATTATTGGAATATTCAATTTCCTTACTATATTTGTCACCAAACAGAAGTTTTCGTCATTATGTAGTCAAAGGATGCCAACGTTTTTGGCTTCAGGATTCAATGTCAGGATTCAAAGGCTCTCACAGTTACAGTAGTTTTTAAAAATCAACAACAATCTCTTCTAGCACGTTTAGAGTCCCATCCTTCCTTTCAACACGTATGAAGTTCAATCGAAAGTGGTGAAGACTCAGTGTAGTCCGTGGACAAACCAGAACCCAAAACACCATTATTCCTCTCACTACAGCACTCACCGAGATTTGCCAAAACTATTTTCACAGACATACACCGATTACACCTTAAAATAGGTATTTACCTACCCATCACAACTTTCTAAATAAATTGCTGAATTTGATTATATTTTAATTCTCTGTTCTCTAATTTACTGGCTAGTCTCTAAATTGGCTATTCTCAAGGAACACCGTTGCATACTACTTTCCAGGACAGTGACTGAGACATGCCATTAACATCTATGAGATGGCAGTCTTTTAATTTTCTAGGAAAAAATAAGCTGCAGGATAGAATTTTCTCAATTTAAGATTCTCACTCTCCTCCACAGTTTTTTCATAAAGCTTTGATACCTACTATTTCTTATCTACTGGAAAGCACCGTCAAATAACAAAAATAAAAGGAACATTTACTCTTTTTAAAAAGACTAAATAACCAATAATGCTTACTGTGAAAGGTTTTCTTTATTGGCATAGACGATTTTTTTTGGTTTTTATTACACTGATATAAGTGAACCATATTTTCTGCGGGTGAGACTGTTCTTACTGTAGAACGACAACATTCAAGTCTCCTTCCACCCAGACGGGTTTGAGAACTACATAAAAGTAACCTGATATGGTAACTGCTCTAGAATCTGCTTCCTACAAATTAATGACAACTGGTTTGGAGATACAGACACGATACTAATCCTTCAATCATTTAACAAATAGCTATAGTTCATATTTTGTGTAAATATTTCGAGGTTAACAATGGCTTTCCTAAATTGAAACAGAAATGGCTAAGAATGTTTATTCTACAAGCCCATTCACAGGGACTATTGTGAAAATTTTAAAACATGCTAATTATTAATAGGTTCATTGTATTCAAAGTATGTTAAGAGTTCAAAACAAAGAGAAAGATTTAGACTCTTTAATTATGGATATCATAATTAATTTATGTAAAATAGATTCAAATATTACATAAGAATGATGTCTATAACTTACTCTCAAATGGGTCAGCAAAAACAATACTACAACAGAGAGACATACAGAATTTGTGTGTGTGTGTGTGTGCGTGCACGCATGTGTGCACATGCGTGTGTGCGTGTGTACACTGAGAGAGTGGGGGGAGGTGGGGAGAGACAGAAGCAGGCTAACAACTGTGAATCTAGGGGATGTGTAGACAAGAGCTCATGGTAGTATTCTCGAAACTTATCTGTAAATTTGACTTTTTAATGAAAAGATATTCTGAGTAGAATTTATAACTTAACCCTCAAAGATTGAGAGGAATGTAGCTAAAAAGCAAATGAACATTAAATTTAATGTTATTTCTTTTACTATAAACATTTCTATAGAATCTAGCTTGACCAATATCCGTATTGTAATCACAGTATAGAGTCCTATTTGTATAGAACACACCTACATTTCTAAGTCATCAGGACATATTAAAGGGAAGCTAACCTTCCGGACCGTCCTCCTCAGCACTAGCAACTCAAACCCAAGGTCCACAGACAGAGAGACGCGCTCTCAACTGTCTACCGAGTGAGTCCAGGCCAACCAGGTAAGTGATGGAGGCGGACAGGCAGGGCTTGTGAAACAAGCAGACTCCTGACACAAGGAGACACCTGCTGCTCAGCACCAGCTCAGTGTTGCTGGGACAGCAAGACCAGCGCTAGCAAAAGGAACGAAAAACGTGAACTTTATGTAAAATTTCACTAAAATTTATAAGGTTAGAAACACCTTCTAAAATTTTTTAAACACCATGAGGCCAAATAAAACACCTCTAAACACTTCTGCCCAGAATCACCAGCTTGCAACCTTTACCTTCAACCAACAATTCACTTTCAAAAATCCAAGTTCTGGGTCAGCAATAGAACACATATTAACTTAACTGAATTTTTTGCATCCTACTTAATATGTGAAGCATACATTATCTGACCTCATAATTTTTCAAAAATAAACCCACAAAAACTAATCTTTAAAAGGGCCAATTCTAACACAATATTGTAAATCTACTATACTTCAATAGATTAAAAAAAAAAGAAGGAGCCAATTCTTTGAAGCAAAATTCTACTGTTACTGGTATATCTTTAAACCAAACTGATGCCATATATAGAGAGTAAATAAAATTATTTTTCAACTTAGTTGGATTTAAATAAAACAATTAAAAATATATATAAGCATATTTTTAAGCATCCCAAGCACAGCAAAGTACAAAAGAAAGACACCGTTAATCTATCGTGCCTCCAATTTTATTTTTTACTACAAATACTTACCTGAGGATGCATAAGCAGATTTTCCCTCCCGATGTGAGTCGGCAGAATCCAAACCTCTGTTTACTTTCAATGTCTGTCAGTACAAAGGCAAAGTGCTGTCCGACTTGATTCTGAGACACTCTAAAATACAGTAGTATTATAACACTTTAAGCCTTGTGTGAGAATTTTCTTAGAGAAAAGCAAATGCAAGAATAGATGTATGTGTGGCATTGTTTTCACCTTTCCAATCAGTTGGTTCTCAAAGACAGAATGACGTTTTAAAAACTAAAATGAGCGTGAAATGTGCAAACTAAATCACGAAGCAAGTACCAAAATAGGTTGAAACGCCTTATGGACTGAGCAATTCAGCATATTGTAATCCCTTACTAGGGAATCATAAGGTATCTTACCGTAAGTTTTCACATGCTTGAAAGTACTTATCAAATATTTCATAAATTCCGAACGTACTACTAATGGAACCGGGGAGGTGAGAAGCTGGTCATATGACGGTCCGCCCCTCCCCAGCCTCTCCTCCAGGTGACTCTAAGGCTTCTCACACAGCAAAGCGTGTTGCTGCACAGCCTACTGGCAGCCACCACCAACTCTGTTTAATTGCTTCTTCTGTTGACATTCTCACCCAATAAAGTACCATACAAATTACTATTGGCAATTTTTTTAGCATTCTCTTCTAGAGCTACCTGTATCCTGGTAATAAATTTCCAAATTTACAAAGAATCTGAGCTAACGTGAACTAAGTATCATCATACGTGTCACACTGCCATGTAAGGTGCAGTATAAATCATTACGCTGAACCTTTACTATTATTTAAAATATACAAATATATTTCCTGTTACTGGCCATAACTTTGCCATTAGACAACAATAACTGAACATCTGCTTCCTTGTCCCAAAATAAAGTTTCCAGGACACCTAAACTTTGGCTTTGAAATAGCCACAGGAATTATGTATGAGGAAACAAGCTACTTACCCCTACTGCACCAATACTACAAATCATTTTCAATTGTCAGGGAATACTGCAGTTCAAATGCTGAATATTTAACAAACACAGTTTTATGGGGACAGGTTTGTTTTTGTTTTTTTAACTTTTACAAACTTCACAAACAACCTCTAGTGTCTCCTGTGCCCTCTAGTGCCCAATGTTCACAATTTACTTCCACAGCTTTTCTTCCTTTATTTCATCTTTGCTATTAATTTGGAAATTGCAACTTTAGCAGGCACAAGTGATTCCCCAGAAAAGAGGTAAAACAAGGGGCATCATTCACCAGCAGTACTTATTACTATCAATTAGCCCATCGTTCGAAAGACTTTTTTACCTTTAACACTGTAAAATTTTAGATTTTTACTAATCTCTACTTTTAGCAAAATATTTTCCTAAAATAAATTTTCTTTTAATACCACCTCACAGCATACCCTTAAAGAAAACTGATAATAGGGTATGAAAATCACATGAAAAACAATAAATGATCTGTTATTATGCTCAAAGGGCTATATATTCTGTGACATTCCAGTTACACACAGGTAATACTCTATTCATCCAGCATTTGTTCAGTAAAATACAAACATAATGAGATTTTCAAAACTGCTAGGTAAGAGGGTTTCTCTGCAGCCTTCCATAATATTGCACGATTTCTATAAAGCTATTCTTGGGAGACAACCAGCCATGAGTTTTACAATATCACACAGATGGTCTTTTCAATCAGGGTGAAGTGAGATAGAAACCAGGATATATACATCTAATTTTAAAAGACACAATTCTAAGGCTCTGATAAAGGACATATTAATGTTTTTTTCTCCTAGTGCTTACAACGTGTACCTGAAGAACAAAAGGAAGAAATGGAACCTTAAGACTAATCCTAACTGGCCACAGTGGAATAAACAGAAGATATAATGATTTAGAAGGCTTCTCCATTTCAAATATTATTTAATTTTGAACCTCTAGTCTTTTTTGTTAGAGGCAATGGGGGAAAAATACATTTCATTTTATAAAGAAAACACATGTAATAATTTTAAAGTGCTCACTGAGATTAGGCTAAGGTTATTTTAAATGATGACTTATACTGTACCTTTCAACGTCGAAGGGGAAACAGAACTTTGGCACAGTCTGTAGTACTTCCTGCAAATGCAAAAAAAAAAAAAAAGCTTTAGAATATTTTTAAAGATGCAGTTAAAACTTTTTTGGAGACATTTTTTAGGAAAAAAAAGTTTGTCTTTTTCTTAAGAAAAATAACAGAGGTTCCTGGACTAAAATAATTGATTATTAAAAAGGAATTAAGTGTGTGCTTTGGCAGATTGCACTGACAATGCCACGGAAGCCCCAGGAGGGAAAGGCCTGGCCTGAAGGGTATTAACACCCCTCACATCCCCGCTGGGACTCCCTTCAACAAGGCCATATGGATTTTACAAGAAGCACCGCACCATATGGGTAAGCTGCGTCTGCTGCTGCTTGTACCACAGAGTAGCCACAGGGACTTCTGACAGATCCTGGCTCAGAAATATAAATGTTGTTTCAATTAAAATGCAGGCAGAGAAAAGGGAATGAAGTTGGCAGCAATGAATTACTGAGAGGTATAACAACTCTACGTGCCCCAGAGTAAAATGGTTCAAAAAAAAGTATTTTCTATAGCTAAAGAAACACATTTATATGTTGAACTCTTGGTAAATTCAACATCAGTAACACTAAGTTTAATCCCAAGTAACACTCTTAAAGAAATGTGTATCTAAAAATAAGCCTTTAATGTAAAACTACATAGCTTCTACTCTGTGCACTTTTATTTAAGAATTTCCTAATATGAAAATCAATGTTTTAATTAAGCATAGAAAATAATCTTACTGACTTGAAACTGCAGTGATTTTACAGTTATTATAAAATAATTTTAAAAGCTTTTAGAAATCATATACATTAACAAGTATAACAAAATGCAGATAACTGTCAGATATTTGGCAAAAAAATAGAAAAAGATCTATTTTGTTAAATATGAAAAACAACTTAAAATTAACTCCTGTCATAGAGTCAGAATTGAAGACACCATCACACAAGTTTAAAGCCAGGCGATTTTACAAGAGAAAGCAGAGATTGATGAAGAGGCTTCATATTAAAAGAGTAAAGAGCAAATATCTTCATGCAGTAGCCACTCCCCAGCAAAAAATGCCCTATCACTACTTCTCTACCAATAAAACTTACATTCAGAGAAATCATCAGTATATGAATATTAAGCCCTATACACAGTCATAGAATTGAGTGTTTTAAGCAGAATTTCTCCCATTCTTTTAAAATGTAAACTGGTATAAAGTATCAAGTAAAAATAAACCATTGTAAAATTCCAATGCCAAAACCTAAGAAAGCTTCAAGAGCCTTAAGTCCCTGAAGCTGAAAGAAAAGCATATGTAAACAAGCTATCTTCTATCTTTAGGGCAGGGTACCCAGGTTTGCTTATGAACATACATTTGTAAGTACGAGCGCAAACCCCGTATTCAGAAAAAGCCAACTGTTTTACTACTGACAATGTTTTATTATCAATAAATGGAACTAAAAGAGCTGCTAAGCTTGAAATAATTCAAATTACTTAAACTGAAAACAGGACATTACAAAAGAGAACAGTTCATCTGACCACTGCTAATCCTTATCTTGTGCTGCAAAAAGTGAAGCCATTTCCCATATTTACAACACACATGAACGCTATTCAGATACTCCCCCTGCAAAGCTGTTCATATCATTTCTGTAACAATAAAGATAGATATTCAAAATCCATTGTCTGCTTCCAAATATACCCGAATTAATAATATATTTCACATTGATTTTAAGACTCAAATAAAGAAGAATGTTTCCCAGTTAGTTGCTCAATCGTTCACACCCTCCCCCTCCCTCCTTCCAGAAGCAACACACATGCACACACTTCTGCAAAACAGCCACGGCTCGCTCCCCAACTGGCAGAAGCATCCCTCAGGGGACAAGTCTTTAAACCTCCGCACTCTTTAAAATTCAACCAGCCAGCAGGTCTATAGACTAGTGTATAAACAGTATAGACAAAAAAATCCTCTCTCAGCTTATGTCAGTGACAAAGCAGCTCAGCAGTTGACTGTTCCTCCCCTGACAGTATAAGCTGGGCTTACACAGATCAATGGTTGCAAGTCCTACCTAGCTCCCAGGGCTCGGTTTTCTTCCTTAATTACAGGTGCTATTCAAACTGAGGTTGAAAAAGAAGAGAGAGAGAGAGAGAGAGAGAGAGAGAGAGAGAGAGAGAGAGAGAGAGAGAGAGGTGAGAGAGAGAGAGAGAGAGGGAGGGAGGGAGGGAGGGAGGGAGGGAAGAGAGTTGGAGGGAGGAATAAAATACATGCAAATAGTTTTTTGGATCCTTTTAACAATGATGTTAATTGAAAACTGTACTTTTATATTGATTAGAAGTGCTCATAAACTCTAGTATTTCCACCGCACTGTGTTCTTGATACGACACATACACACACACATTTCTGGATTGGCATCCGTAGATTATGTGAGAGGTTTAAGACAATACTCTGCAAAAGTTATGTTTCTCTATTCCTACCGGCTTTTGTTTTTATGAAATACCTAACTTCCTCAGGCAAGAAAAATTATCTGGGTTCTCAAAATCCTCTTAATTCTCTAAAAGATTTCTTTTCATAGAAAGAACACATTGACTAACACGTCAAATGTTAAAAACAGAAATAACAAAAAGAATGATATATTAATAGAATATAAAATTATGAATAGCAAAATACAAGAGGCAATACCACATATATCTGCATATGCCCTAAAAACAAGTCTACTGCTATATAAATAAACTGACTGGGAAATATATAAATGACTGAAAACAAGGATTAATGCAAATTTATACACTGTGGTTTTTTGGTACTATAACCTGTATCTGTACTAATAAGCATTATGATCAAACTGATCGTGTAAGAGAGAAGAAACTGCTCATGTTAAGAGTGGTATATTGACTATCCATGAGGTTACCTTTGAGCATTATAAATTGATCAAATAAAAGAGGAAAGGAGCATTTAAGAATCTACTTTAAAAAAAAAAAGCTGAAATATGTAAAGTTTACCTCCTGATTAGAGATCAGTAACTACAAAGGTCTTAGAATTTCTCTGAAAAAAATCTAAGAGGCAAGGATATGCACCATCGTTGGGATCAGTACTTGTTTTCCTTGTCCTCAATGGCTCCTTCTCCTGCCCTCCACTGAAATGCTGAGGTTCCAACCAGTCCTCTCCGCCACACCCAGTAAATCACACCTGCCTAGGCAATCTCACCTACACCCACGGATTCAACTACAACTACCAAATTTCTTAGTCCTATAGTTCAGATACTTCTGTGAACTCCAGGATTATACTTCTAACTACCTTCTAGTATCAATCTCTGAACATTCCCCAGACACCTCCAATGCAGAATGAACAAAACTGAAGTCACTCTTTCAGTTTTATAGTCCTTATCACCCAGAACGGCAGCACTGCCCACCCCGTTACCCAAACAAGCACATGGTAGTTGCCTAGACCTCTCCCTTTCCCTGACCCCCATATGCAATCAATCATTCCTCAAATTCTGTTTGTTCAACTTCATAACCGTCCTTCTCCAGGGGTTCTCAATGGGAGGGCAGAAAGAATTAGACGGAAGATAAGACGGTATAAGATAATCACTTGGGAGGGTTTTTCACAACACACTCAATTGCCTACAGTAAGGGTCTTGAGTGTTTAACTTGGTTTGACTGGCACCTATAACTAAGGAATAAGATAAGGGCGCCTACTGTACACAAGCAGTAGTTACCCTCTCACTGCCAGAAGTGACACGGTGGACTTTTTCGGGGACTGATTCAGCACCCTCCTCAAGGACTCAGGAGTCCTCCATCCTTCTGCTCTGCTGTCCGGAGTTTGTGGCTTTGTCCTCAGGCATATCTACTCGTGGTCACAAAACGAGCTGCCAGAGTTCAGCTGACCACATGAAGATACCGCTGTATCCAGCGAAAGCTTCCTGGGAGGCTCTTTCTATCAGCGGGGAAACCTTTCCCAGCAGGCCCACCGGCTGACTTTCCCGTGGCAGCTGATCAGCCAGAAGGTGGCGGCCACTCCTAGACTAACCACGGGCAGGGCAAAGGTTACCCATGCTTAGCTTAGCCTTAGACTACTTAGAGAAGTCAGAATTCAAACCCATCCATTTTCCACTGGCCACAACACCTGTAATTAATTACAAAGAAGCTTGAGTGAAGCATCATCTTTTCTTTCTTAAGACTCCTCACAGCAATTTTAATTAGATAAGAATTACAGTTCTACCAAAGTTCTCAGGAAAAATATACACGATATTACATAAGGACAGTTTTCAAATATGCATAAATTTATTCATTTGAATAACACTTTCAGAATCCTTTTGTAAAAAGGGGGCTTTACTTATCAATTTTAATCTAATTTTTCACAATGGCCACTGATTCCTAAAAAGATGGTTACCTAATTTTGAATATTATCTCCCAAAACAAATGAGAATTCATTAATACCATGTATTCACTCAATCTATTTGTGCTTTACATGGGGGAAAAATAAACTTTTTTTTCTCAAAAGAAATATTCACTGAGCTACTTAGTGACAAGCAGGTTGCACAGCGCACAACGGGGATTCCCAAACTGCACCCGAGCTGCTCAAGGCACCACGGCACACCCACAGGGGTACTGCGAGATGCTCTTAAGTTTCCAAGGAAACACAGCTACACTAACAGGGTTTTTAGATTGGGATGCATTTTATTAAAAGGTAGAACTACAATTATACCGTAAATTACACATACAGCCTCTTTAAACATCGTCTTACTTTCTAAAGTTTTTTAAGCTTGGAGACTCTATTTTAAACTTAGAGCCAAGGAATAACTATCAGAATAATTGAGACCACTGCAGGATTTTTCTCTTGGTTTTACTTTTATGTACTATTTCAATTAGAAGTAAATTTCTCTTTCATCCTTCTTCCTTAATTTAAGGAAAACACCAAGTCTGTGAATTCTGACACTAACAGTGTTTAGATTGTTAACTCTGATCAAGTTATTTTTCACTATCAAAAATTAAGAATGGGGCTTCCCTGGTGGCACAGTGGTTCAGAGTCCGCCTGCCGATGCAGGGGACACGGGTTCGTGCCGCAGTCCAGGAAGATCCCACATGCCGCGGAGCGGCTGGGCCCGCGAGCCATGGCCGCTGAGCCTTCGTGTCCGGAGCCTGTGCTCCACAACGGGAGAGGCCACAACAGTGAGAGGCCCACATACCACAAAAAAAAAAATTATGAATGAATTTTTATTGTTGAAAGATTTAAATAACTGCCACGAAGCAAATACATTCGACTGTAAAAAGAACTGTATTGTAGAAATACGCATTTTGAGATTTTGGTTCTATGTGTATCAGTCAGGTGATGAGAGCTCTGTACTCAATATTAGCTTAATCTAATGCCAGTGAAAAAGCCTAGATTCAAAGCAGTACAGCATGATGTTACCAAAAATACGTATACTGTACTTAACGATTAGATAGGTGGTTTACTTGGCAAATAAAAGGAATAATACATTTCCCTCATTAATTTAAGATAAAGAGAAGAATTCAAAAGGCATGAAAGTATATATATATAAGCAAATGGGCTTCCAAAGGTTTTTTTGTCAAAAATTCTATTCCAACCACCTTTAAATTTTTATGCCTACGTTAACATTAACTTTTAAACAGTGATCTGAATAACAATTATCCAACTCTAAGAAAAAGCCACCTAGGAAGACTCCCTTTCTTTTTCCCTAATAACCATGTAACCTCCCATTCCTTTCAGACTAATATACTTATTCTTCGCATCACTCACCCCTATTTTAACTAGTAACATTTTCTAGATCAAAGGAAACACCTATATAATAAAATAGAGCATTGCCTATAATATTTATTTGCATTATAGACACTAAGCTACTTAAAAATGAATATCAAACTGCCATTAAATCAAGATAAGTAGAATTAAGATAAGTAGAAAAAAGCCTCAATTTTTAGAGAGAAACAAGTTTGACACCAGTCAACTGATCTGCTACCATGACCCCAACCCACAGCTAGATGCTGTGGAGAGTAAAGGAAACGTGATTACTAATTTTCAGAGCTACGATGAGATCCCAGAAATAGGCACAGGCACCAGTGTGCAGGCACACACCCACGAGGCAGCAGAGCCCAGTGGTCAGTGCACGGTGCTCTGGAGCCAGGAGGTGACACTCAGACCTGGCTGTGCCAGCCCCCGGCTCAGCGCCCCCGTCACCACCTCTAGAAAATGTGCCAAAATTATCATCTATCTCATAGGATTAAGTGAGGATTTACTCGGGATTTGTATGAGGATTAAGTTAAAAATCCATGTAAAATGATTAGACAGTGTCAGGTACATAAACCCCACTGACAACTGTTAACTCTTTTATTAATTAGTTAACTTATTTTAAAAACTCAAGTGTCATATGAATTCAAATGAAGAAGATACTTATTCAACACATATTTACTAAATAACTACAACATTTAAGGTCCTGTGTCCAATGACCTATGCCAAAACATTAACATACTGAGATACAAAATACAAAGTATTATACTGAATAATTTATCTGCCTCCTTGGAAGATGGTTAACACATTTAATTAATATAGATGCCTATGGATATAGATATAGATTTGAATATATTCAACTATTTCTGTTTAATCAAACACAATAGAGGCAAACTCGGTTAATGCTGCAAAATCATACACTGTGCATATCTGATGTTTTCAGTATGTACAGGAGCTTACTTTGGGCTACCACCCTGGCTACTTCTTTGAATTAAAAATATCTTCAAAGAGTCACGCCAACAGACATTTTTCATTTAAGGGAGGGTTTACTAATAAAATTCTTTTTTCATGTACTTATTTATCAATACACTTAATAAGGATTAATTACCAACTCTGCACAAGGCACTGTCCAGTGTGAGGAACGGAGGGACTTCCTGCCCCCTTCACCTCAAAGGGGGCTTCCCTGCAACTGTCCTGGCGAAGACACTGACAGAGATGCCCTTAGAAAACACATCCTCTTTGTAGCACTGCCCTTGATTACTGAATTATGTTTTCCATTTTCTTTAATTTTGCGTCATTCTTTGTTCTTTGTTAACCTTTAGCTGGATTTTACATTTTCTCCAGTCTGGATTTTATATTTTCCCCAGTCCTGTGGACTGCCAGACCCTTGATTCATATTATTTCTCATATTCTTCAGACCTAGACCATGTGCAATCTTTCTGTCACTGTATTCATGTAAATATTCTCCATTCATTGGGTAAATCACACATTAAAGAATGTATTTTGCTGTTATGGATGACAAACGAGGTATGATATGTCCCAGAGAAGTAAACTACAATTACCCTTTTTTCTTTTTTTTTTTTTTTGATCCTGCCTTGAACCCAGTTCGGAACTATGCCTGCACTGCTTGATTTTCCCTAGATAGTGAATCCTGCGATAAACCAGATGGGAATCTTGTTTGTCTGATGCTTTAGGAAACAACAGAAACTTTAGTTTTAGAGCATAAATCAGGGCCCCTACACTTTAGATGACTATTGTATTCTGGGAGCAACAGTACACATACTAATTATTTCTCTATACCTTGAAGGTCCCTGGAGTCTATAAGGTCACCTAGTAGAAACGAGAATCACGGTGTCTTTTTAAAGTTTGGAAAAATCATAACTGACCATTTACCCATTTGGAGGCTTTGTCTGGAAGAACTAAATTATAATTACACAATTATAAAATACAGACTGTTCTATGAAGATTATTTACTTCGGTATAAAGTCTAATCAGTACTAACTCATATTTACAAACTCAACATGAACTTATTTATATGAATAATTAATATGCTTATGTACATTTATGTATATTCATTTAGCAAATATTTAATGTGCGAATAGTAATCAAAGACAATCACAATGTAATGTAATAAAAGCGTGGGTGGTAAAAGTGAAAAACACCAGGGAGTCTAGAAATCAGACATGTACACCAAATTCAGCAGGGGTGCTTCTGGAGGAGTGTGGTGGAAGTCCCAAGGGAAGAAATCTCATCTATTGCTAAACAGAGAAATACAGAGAGAACAAGAAGTTGGCCTGACTATTGTACAATGGGAGGGAGGTAGAGAGGAGTTAAGGGTGGTTTTCCCATCACAGGAAAGAATATTACAGAAAGGTCCAGAAAGGTCTGGAGACAAGAAAGAACACGTACAAAGTCTGGGGGGATGATAAGAGAATGTGGCTTGAGAAATAAGCAGGGGACTGATTCTATCAAAAGGGCTTTAGGCCAATTAAGAAGTTCTGACTTGATGCAAAGAGTAGGGAAACCACCCCTCCTGGTTTGCCCAGAACCCTTTACATGCATCTTCTCAGCACAGTTATCAGCAGCAACCCCTTTTACTCTCAAAAGTGTCCAAGTTACAATTTATCATAACAGAAATCAGAACAGTGGTACCCTGGGGCTGTGGGAGTGGGTTAGCAGGCACAGGAAGTAACCAGGAAGCAGCAAGAGGGAACTTTCTGGAGTGACAGAGATAGTCTGTATCTTTAAAGGAATGTGGGTTACACAGGCGTAGGCATCTGTCAAAACTCATTTCACTGTACACTTGAGATCTGCATTGCACCATATACAAATTATCAGTGAAAAAGTAATAAATAAGTATCTCAGTTTGGACAATAAATCATGGTCACCCAACCTAAGAGAAACAGGGAAGCTTTGAAGGGTTTAAAGCAAGGGAGGGACATGACTGGACTTGAATTTTAGGAAGATCACTCTGACTACAGTTTGTAGAATGGGTTTTAAAAGGACAAGACTGAAGGCTGGAAAATCAGATAGAAAGGCTTTTGCAATCGTGGAGGTGAGGAGTGGTGACCTGAAGTGAGACAGTGCAGCAGGAATGCAGAGAAGGTACAAAACTGAGATATAAACAAGAGTAAAAATGGAGACGCCCAGGAGGTAGCTGGATAAAACGTCTGGTGCTCCAGAGAGAGAATCTGGCCTAGACAAAGAAAGGGAATGGCACCGATTAAAAGATACGGAAGTGATAAGAGATAGGACTCTTTTATTGTCTGCTGTTATGGACAGTTACTATTATTCTTCATATTTTTATAGTCGCCTCAACAAGCAGCTTTATTATAATGTTCCCAAATTATGAAATCACTGTATTTTCTCATAATCCTGTCTTTATTTTTCTAGTGATTTGTATCAAGATATACGTTATAGAGTACTCAACCACTTCTGGTATTATAATCACAGTATGTCATCAGTCAGTAACCAGAGATCAATGAAGTTAGTAGTGACCCAGAAAGTCCTAGTTGTTATAACTGACATGATCAATCAGAACAAACGAATCTCCAAAATCTTTGACGGCTTATTCAACTCTGGAGTTCTCCTAATGCCTAACCAGTGCCTGGAACATCACTCATGCTCTCAAAAAAAAAAAAAAAAAAAAAAAACTGTTGACTTCATATGAAATGACACTGTTTTAGCACCAGCAGAATCAACCCACCTCAGTAGACAGTTCAAGGAAATGTGATTTAAGAGTCTGCATGCTTTCTTTCTGATTATCTTCCCAAATAAAGATATGATAAAATAATTGCTTACTCTGTGCCAGGTTCTGACCTAAGCACTTACATGTTTATCTCATTTAACCCTTACAACAACCCATGTTTTATTCCCTTTTCTATGTGGAGGGGAAAAAAGAGGTGAAAGAGACTAAGTAACTTGCCCAAAGTCACACAGCTAACAAATGTTAGAGTTGGGATTTGAACTCACAGGCTGAAGCTTCTAACCATTATTCCCCATGCCATGCCTTTTTTTCACTTTGTTTTCATGTAGGGTTCAATACATAATCAGCAGATGCCTGAATCTGATGCCTGCTTGGTCTCTATATGGTAGATATTGTCCATACATATCAAGAATTAAGGGTATACAATTAATACCTCCGAACCAAAGTTCAGCTTGGCGTATGGAAAAATAAAGGGGGCCGAGATGTGAGGAAATCGTGGGAGAAGAGATGGGATAATATGTCATCACAAATGTGAGTCTTACCTGCTCTGGGTTGTTCTATGCCCTTGAAATTAAGTCCTGAGGCAAAAAAGCAATGCTACTTATGTCTACGCTTATTTATCACCACTGAAAATATTAGATTTACAGTATAAACATACATCTGATTTCTTTCAAGTAAGACTTATAAGGACTTAAGTAGATTCTTTCTCACAGAGGAACAAAAGACCAAGGAATTAAATTTGAAGCCTATTATTATTATTATTATTATATATATATATATTTTGTGGTACACGGGCCTCTCACTGTTGCGGCCTCTCCTGTTGCGGAGCACAGGCTCCGGACGCGCAGGCTCAGCGGCCATAGCTCACGGGCCCAGCCGCTCCGCGGCATGTGGGATCCTCCCGGACCGGGGCATGAACCCGTGTCCCCTGCATCGGCAGAAGGACTCTCAACCACTGCGCCACCAGGGAAGCCCTGAAGCCTATTATTTAAAAACTGAAACAAAATCATCTGTCACTTATCAGAACAAGGATCATACCAGAACAAGTAAGTAATGCTCAAGTAACACAGGCAGGATGAGGTTAAACAATGTTAATAGCAACAGAGGGGCTGAGGGTGGAGAGAGCATGCACTGATAATTATCTTAGGCTCAAGAGTAGGAACCTGCAGATCAGGCCAAAGCTGCCTCTACGTGGCGGCAGGTGAGGACACGGAAAACTGCAGCTCAGATGGTAAACACCCCGGGCCACTGATGCCATTAGCCGTTCTATTCATGAAGTCTGCGAGACATTTTTATCCCCTTCAATTTAAAGCAAGAACTAAGTACTTAGTAATTAATATAAAACCTTATTCAAAGATAGCTAGCAAGCAGGACTAAAAATCGAGAATCTAGGAACTCTGTTTCTTTTTTTGTATTTTTAAGTCATCTTAATTTATACAAGATTTTTTCTTTATAAAAAATGTACATGCCCATAATTTTTAATATGTCAAATTACAATTAAATTTGAAGTCACAAGTGGTCTTTTTGCTTTTTGCATGATTTGCTTCTTGAGATTCTAAATAGAAATATTGTGAGCTATTATTTTGCAAACTTATTCTGCTCCACCCATTATAGAACATCTACCTCTTGGAATAAAAATTTAGTTCACACTCCCTGCTGATGTAATCTTTGGCCTCTTGCTGAGGTTTTTAAGAAAAGGTGCCAATCTTGGTCTTAGTTCTTGTAATGCAGAACTCTTTCTATGAGAAATTCAACTGTGAACACTGGTTCTTTTCACACAGAGAAAGCCACCAAACAAGCCTCACCAAATAGCAATGAGTTTTGATCATTCCTAGTCTAGTCCACTTCGGCATAAATGACCTTAAAGAGAACACACAATGTGCTGAGTCTCTTGTCTTTACAATAAAGAGTCTCTTTATTTTACTCAATAAACCAGAAACTACACACACACACATACACACACACACACACACACACACAGAGCGAGAGTCATTTGATAAATTTTCTCAGTTAAGGATTGGTAGTTCTCTTGAATAAATGATCTAATGCCTTCTATTTATTCTTTACAATACATTACTGTATTGGAATATACGGAATATAAGGAGTATATATAAAAACCAGGAGTGACTTACTTGTAAAAGCAGACTAAGGTAAATTCTATAAAGTAGAGGCAACCTTTGGTCAGCTAAAAAGTAGACTAAAATAGTTCTTCCTCTCACTGAAGATTTTCCTGCAAGAACGATGTAAGTCTATCACTGCTTGCTGGTGAGTCTTCTCAGCTTAGAGTCATCAGTGATCGCTAGTTTTTACGTTTAATAGCCGTTTTTCCAGTCTTTATCGTGTTTGACTTCTGCAATGTGTAACACTTTATTCATTTAACACATGTTTATTCCACGCCTACCAGGGATGAGACATGTGGGATCAAAGGCTGACAGTGACCTGCCCCTTGACCGAGGAAGCCAAGGCTTCCGCTCCCGAGCACCCTCCCCAGACGTCTGTGCCCACTTCATCCAGCTCTCCTCCTTGCCCCCCAGGCTATTTCATGGCGCCTTCTCCATTGGTGTTCCCAGGGTTCCGTCTGCAGCCCTCACCTCTCCGTGGGAAATCCAGTCTCACTGCTACACAGCACGGGTAAAGCCTGGATTCTCCAGCCAGAAGGTGAGGGTCAGAACACAGTTCAGCTACTCAACAGCTGTGTGAAGCCACATCATACTCCTCTCCTGAACCCCAGCCGGCGGCGTCCAGCCAGAGGCGTCCTACAACTTAGGAGACATCCCTACCAGCTTACCTGGCACGTCCAAAACTGGAAACATCCTCCCTCAAAACCTCCTCCCAAACGCCTTATTTCTATGCTTTTAAGCTAACTCTTTGCCAATCTAACTTTTCCCAAACTTCAGAATCAAGGCAACAGTCTTTCTTTCATTGTTTACAAACACATCACAAACTAGGTAAAACCACATGGACTCTGTGTCTGCATTCGCAAAAATGACCACTAGACTGCATTGTTGTCGCTTCTGATCAAAGAGGCTAAGGATAAAGATGTATGTTATCTCTTAGTACTAGCTTACCAAGACAAGCCGCAATGTTATCACTTGTCTAGAAAAACACATATGAATAAACGTGTAACTATATATTTGAATAGCTAAGTTATAAAAGTAACAAAAAAATAATTCATATTTTAAATATAATATTCACCATCACATTTAGTTAAAATACTTAATATATAACAACCATGAAGTTAATTTTTGAAATTAGGTCTATTTAAAGGCCAAACATTAATCAAACATTGTACACTGCTTGAAATATTTCTATGAAATATCATACCTAACATTATGTCTTTAAGATTTAAAAAGTCTAACATATGCAAAGTCTATTAAAATGCACATAATTTATCTCACTCAAAATGAAAATATATCTAATAAATAATACTATTCATCTGGCATCTCCCTTAACATACAAATGCATTCCGTTTCTCCAAAACACAGCAGCTGGGAATGAAAGGAAAGATTTCAAATGATCATTTTCACATCATATTCCATCATCTTTTCTTCAGTTTTTCCTAGCTTTCCTTTGAGTCCCATTCTTTTACAAGGGGTCTCTTTTTAGATCAATCCATATTTCCATAATCCACACTGCTGTTTCCTCCTCTTCTCCCCAGGGTGGACTAACCCCCATATCCAGAACTATGGCTTACAACTGTCATTAAGCCTTATAACAATAACAAGATAACAAAAGAACGGGTGGGGATGAGGCTAGCTGGTACCATATGTTGATCAAGTTCAACATTTTCAGCTAACAGAGGATATTTTTTAAATTTCAAAATTTTAATTGTGAATTGCTTTCATATCTACTTATTCTCCCTAACTGTATTTCAGGCTTAAATTTTAAACACTAGTAAACAACCTGGCAATATTACTTTAATAGGGCTTATCTATTAATAATGTACTGAGAGGGGAGAGAAAATGGAAATAGCAAAATAAAAAGGTAAGGTAGCAATTTATGGTTAGCTACTGATTCTTATAACCCACAAGTTTCACTCAACTTATACCTATTCCTAAAAAAGAAATTTCCCTGAAAGGCATTTTTTAAAGCACTATAAAGTTATAATGATTAAGATTATTTCAAAGTAAACATACTCCATGTAAATTAATATTGACTTTATGTCAATTTGAAGGATTTTAATTTCTCCACCAAGTAACATCTGAAAACATGCTACTTTTGCTTCCATCCTTTGTTTCATAGTTAATTAATTTTAACTTCTTTTTAAGCTAAAAATAAAGAAAAATGTGAAATGTAACATTTTGAACTGGTAGAGAGACTTTCATGCCCCTATATTAAATTTAACTTTTTTTCTCCTGATTTCAGGAGAATGGCTTCTGATTCATCAGCCTATGCTACATCATTTTGAAAAAAATTATTTCCTAACGCTTTGTCTCAAAGATTCAGAACCCGTTATAGAACTAAATTCCAAAGTGACTTTTATCAAACGTTTACTGCTCAATACAAAGTAAGTTCTTGTGAAACCACATTTATCTTTTTCAATCTGCATCATCTATTATTACTTAATTTCTATAGGTTGTTGAGTAATGCCAGACCTTCCAGGATTGGTCTAAATTATTTGCGTAGTTAGAATATAATAATTTCGCTGCTATAAAAATAAGTATAAAACCCCTCACCTCTAAGAGCTCATTAAAGTAAAACCTGTTCACCCTTCAGCAGAAAAATAAGGTCATTTTTTTCAGGAGCTTTCAAATTTTATTATCTAAAATGTATGCAAAAATATTCTTTTCAATAGGAGTTTGCTAGATTACACAGTTCTGTATTCCAATAAATACCTCAGCTCTAAAGCAAAATCTCTCACTATGTTTTTCCAAATTAGTTTCCCTGTTTGCAATAAAACTTTTAAATTTTAACAGTAGAAAATATAAGACGAGCATGCAGGTAAAATAAGAACATGATCACATTTTGCCTTGAGCTTTCTAGCACTGCATTTACAAAGGAAACAAATCTTGCCTACGTGAAGAAAGACAGAAAGATATAATTATGGTGATGATCTTGGACTTAATTTTAAGCACTTTCCCACATGCTTGCCACTTATGTTTTATTATGATTCTTCTTTTTTTGACACAGGAATGTGCAAAACAGATAACACTATGTGTATCTACAAAGCAAATTATAAGAAATAATTTATATTTTAGGGTAATTAAGATAAATCACTGATAAAATGGAATATGAAACAAAGTATACAGTCTTGATATGATTATAATTCTCTTAAATTAGCCATCATCTCTCTTTATAAGATTTAATTTCATTAAAAATTAAGAAATCAAAAATACGTGTTCATATATAACGGAAATATTCATAGTGGTAGTAAAATAAAAATTAACCATCACACATAAAAAACTGGTTCAAGACAATTTGTTCTTTCCATTTGGAAAAACAATAGTTGGTATAGAATGCAATTAAATTTTTTTTCTGTGCCTGATATAATCAACTGGTAGTATAAAATGACAGAATCAAATCCAAACAAGCAAAAAAAAGAAATCCAGTTTTTAAAAATATCTGTAATTGTTTAAATATTTATTTTGAAAGTATTCAGATTTAATAAATTATTCCCAAATAATTTAGATTTTATGCTTGATGCAAGAAGCCTAACTATAAAATGTCCAGCTATCAATCTACCACAATTTCAAATCATGAAAGACTTTATTTATTGTGATCAAATCCCTTTAAAATTATTAAAAGAAATACATTTTGGAAATGATGGATGTGTAAAACATTTTTTTAAATGAAGAACAGGCATTCTTCCTAAACCATGCAGACCAACTACCAGATATTGCTGAACATGAGAACTGTATACAGTGCTGATGAGTTTATTTGTTTTGGAATCAGCTAACTAGCAAGTTACCTACAATTACAAAAGACCTACAAAGATACAGCTGAAGGGTAAGATTTAAAATGTTCTTTTATTACTGTATATTACATAGTTTCTTACTACTATTCGCTCAGAACTGTAATTCAAACTGTTGAATTCCACCAAGTTTTCTTAATTAGTTTCTACCAAGATTTGCTTAATTAATGGAATTTTTATTATTGTAATTTAAAATAATTATGTAATACGTGAATGTTTCTCAATGCATTACCAAGGGTGTTTTTTAGTTATCTAGCATGAGAGCCATACTAGTGTGTCAATATATATTGATTTTTAATTTTTTTTAACCTTCAACAGAAATGTGAGAAAGAGAGAAGGTACACACAGGCAGGTGCTCGTCATGAACGAACAGTGGTGGACCTACTAAACCTTCATGTTGCCTGACCCCTCCACTGAGCCGCATCTTTTCATTCACAGTTTGATGAATCCCTATTATATGTGTCATAACACCAGTCTGAAATCTTTCAAAATTTAATATTCCACACCCTCATATCTATTCTGCTTAGAAGGTTATCTTGCTCCTATTTTTCCAAGAAGGTTAAAATAATCCATAACGAGTTTACTCAACTTCCTTTTATCTATTCAACTAGTAATTCAAAATACATTTATTCAGACCTTATTATGTATGAGCCACTGTGCTAGATGTGGTGACTGAAAAATAAGAAGATACATACAGAGTAGGGGAGATAGAGACATTTGAAAAAAGAAAGAATGAAAATAAAACTGTAAAATATAGAGGCAAATGCAAGAGGCTACACAGAAGCACAGACAGGTTGCCTGGGAGGTCAGGAAAACCTTCAAAGAAGGATTAATTTTCAAGCTAAGGTCTAAGAATAAGTAGAACTCGACCACAAAAAAAAAAAAAAAAAAAAAGGAGAAGAAGAAGAATGGGCAGTAAAAACAGAAATGCCACCAAAAAAAGAAACAGGATCTAGGAAAAGCCAGGGCAGGGCATGAAGGGAATCTGACCACGCCCTCTCATTTGCTGAATGCCTACCCTGTAGTTTGATGGAGCCAAGCATATAACTGACAGAATTCAAACTCCACTTTATACTATCCAAAAAAAAAAAGTCTTTTATTTAATGCAAGAAATAAAATTCTAATGTCTTTAGCTATCATTCCACATCAATTCCAAATCACAAAATAATTTCATCATTCTGCGCTTCTAATACAATAGGGTGTCACAATCAGTTACCCTAACTATATATATGACAGTATCCTCCACTCCTACCCTAAAAGAGGACCAACTCCAAGAATACACTCAGTGGTCCAGGAACAAGGCTTAAAGATCCCCTTCCACGCACACCTGCCAAACACCAGCATCGCCACGTGGATAGCAGAATGCAAGTAAAACATGCACCCAATGCCACAACTACATTCTCTTCCCAAATATCCTTCGAGCGCCCACTTAGAGACGTGTAAACATGCACCCAACGCCACAACTACGTTCTCTTCCCAAATATCGTTCCAACGCCCGCTTAGAGACCTGTAAACCACTTTCTCTGTTACTGGCCTCTGATAACTCTTAGTCCCAGAAGTAATGAATGAAGATTCACACCCTTCAAGTACACCAACTGCACTGCCATTGTTCTGCATGTACCAACCGACAACAATTCTCGGGGAAGCAAGAGACAATAATGTAGTAGGACCAAGGCGGAATATCCAGGATAAACTTTCCTCTCACATCCCATTACCCCTTTCTCTCAAGTCACGCCAGCATAAGAATGACAATCAAGACGATTTAAGGAACAAAGGTACTTTCAACAACCCTGAAACTGAGTCCTCCCAGAATACTGTCTTTTATCAATAAGCCCCTGCCATCAGTCTTCCTTCTTTCTGCTTATCTTAAAGAGGGAGGCACACCTCACCACTGCCGTCCAGAGCTAAACCCTCCGCTTGCAGCTGTGAGGCAATCTTGTGGGAACCACCGTTACAACCTGTCCGTTAGTATTACAGAACAGACAGTATATTATGAATAATTTTGTCTCCCCTACTGGACTACGAGGTCCTTCTGAGCTGACAACTTCTTATATTTATCTTTATTTATCTAGTATTAGAAAAAAATAATGCACGGTGTGTGTTCAGGTAGTATTTGTCATCTTGCCATCTCTGTCACTTCTTGCTACAGAAATTAGTTCTAGCTTCTGTCTTCAATCTCCTTTTTAAAGTGGCTTCTTGCTATTCTATATAAACATGGTCTTCCCTCCTCAAGCCTTTTAATCCTAGAAACTACCAAAATACACTAAATACTGCTATCACCAGCACAATTAGTCTAAACTTACTACTTCCCTCTTAGCCTGTTTAAATGTGTGAGGTCTTCCTTCCCAGAACGTCTACACTGCATTGTGAGTAACTTTCATGGCACATATTACACCCGGCCTTCTGCTGGAATTATACGTAGAACCAAGTATTGTAAAAACAATAAGCAACCTGTGTCTCCATTTACAGAGGAGAAAACTGAACCTCAGAGAGTAAAAATGATTTCCTTGAAGTTGTACATTCAAGTTAGAAGTAGAAACGGAATATTAGTTCACTTCTGATTCCCAAACCAATCTTCCTCCCCAATCATAAGACTCCTGGAAGGCAAGGACCACACGTCTTTCTGTTTACAGCCTTATGTTGCCAGACCAGTACCTTGCAAAAAAAAAAAGTATTCTATGAGTATTTTTAAGGCAGCTTTAGGCACATGCTAATTGCCTAGGTTAAGTAAACTTGTTCAATATTTGGCAAAATTTTCACCTCTGATATCATAAAAGTAACAACCAAAAACGTAACTAAAAAGGCCTTGTAAAATATAGCATTGCTTTTAACAATGTATCTTTCAGCTTCCTACCTATCTATATTATCCGTTCACTATGTACAGTATACCTAAAAATATGATCAAAATTGTTGGTGTCTGTGAGTCTCTATGTCTATAATTCAGAAAGGCCTTTGCTCTTACTGAGTTGGTGTGAAATGGTGCTCTATCTCCAGAGAGTATCAATAAACTAGATTATAAAGTCACAAATTAAACTCCTGCACATGGATATTTATAGCAGCTTTATTCATAACTGCCAAAACTTGGATGCAATCAAGATGTGCTTCAGTAGGAACATGGATAAACTGTGGTACTTACGACAATGGAATATTTGTCAGCACTAAAAAGAAATAAGCTACGAAGCCATAAAAAGACACGGAGGAACTTTAAGGAACCTTAAATGCATATTACACTAAGTGAAAGAAGCCAATCTGAAAAGGCTACATACTGTATGGTTTCTCTGTATGATATTCTGGAAAAGGCAAAACTATGGAGACAATCAAAAGATAAGTGGTTGCTAGGGCTGGGGACAGCAGGGAGGAATAACTAGGCGGAGCACAGAGCATTTTTAGGGCGGTGAAAATACCCATATGATATTATAGTGATGGATACATGTCATTATACGTTTGCCTAAACCCACAGACTGTACAACAGCAAGAGTGAACCCTAAGGCAGACTACGGACTTTGGGTCATTAGGTATCAGTGTAGGTCCATCCTTGGTCAAGAGCGCACCATCTGGTAAGTGATGCTGATAATGCAGGAGGCTATGCAAACGTGGGGCAGGGTAAATGGGAAACCACCGTACCTCCCTCTCAGTTTTGTTGTGAACCTTAAGCTGTTCTGAAAAACAAAGTCCTTTACAAAAATTTTAACTAAATTAAAGGAGCGCGATTCTGATTGGCTTATAGAGAGAAATGAGCATAAACTGATTATTCCTAAAAGTCCTATAAAATAAGGAAACTGAATTTCTAATACTTCAGATGGGCTAGACTTCAAAAAAATTCTTGGTGAATTCAAATTCACATAATTAAGGAAAATCCTTAGCAAACACCTAGTTCTATCAATTTAGTTTAATAAATATAGCTGGGACTTCTCTGATGTATCAATATTAAGTACAATATAAGCATACATTCATTCTATTTGGGGTTGTTTTCCCTAAATGTATACAGGTTTGATGAACAAATGGCATACTGTTTAAGGTTACAAAAGGTGTAAATTTCTACTCAACCAAACTGTATCGTTATTCTGGTAAGCTTTATTTCAACAGTAACTATATTTTGTAATGTATCTGCTAAAACATAACTCTGAAAACCTTTAGGTAACCAAAATATTGAAATGATATTGAGTTAGTCAATGTATACTCATTGTATTATACATTATATGATACATTATATATATTATGAACCTAGATAATTTCTAAGATAGAATACTAAAAACACTGATTACTAAGCATATTTAAGTCTATATACTTTTTATTTTTGTGTGCTGTGAAAATCCTACACTTTTGGCTCATTTTAATAAACTTGTTCATTTTGGCCACTATACAGAGATCTAATCGGGAGGTGTGTGGTGTTAGAAAGTGGTATGATGGGTACCATGTCTGGTAGTCTTGTAAAATGCTTGTGCAGGACACAAGGTGCTCAGTTATCTGTCCCCCAAGTGTTTTTTGTTTTTTCTTTTTCTGTGAAACAGAAGTTAGTTATTTAGGTTAAAAGTTATGATTAATATGAGTGGTTAAGACTACACTAGGAACAACAGTATCAGATAAATACAACTGTGTGTTTTGTTTTGTTTTTTCAAAGAACAGTTTTATCCTAAAACAGCAATTCTTCTGCTTTTTTGGTTTTTTACCTCTATATACTTGGGACTTGCTGAGGATGGTGAAGAGCTAGTGTTTATGTAATAACTATTGAAATGTAGTGTATTAGAAATCAAAACTGATAAATTTTTAAAAGATACATGAATTCATTTGAAGATAGCAATCATGGATGCACTACATGTTAACACAAATGACACAATTATGATGGTGATGATAATGAAATTAGTTTGACCTTGCAGATCTCCGAGATATGTCTCTAAGTGTCAGTTTGTTCTTGACTATGACAGAGCACAATGAATAAAACTTAAAATGTTTGGTAATACCTGACTGAAAAGAAGCTGTAAGAATTTTTAAAGTTCACTCAGTTTTGGTGGGCTTGCTTCCTTGGATTCCTGATTAACGCTTTCGCCTGCAACATGAAAAGTTATCCTCACCTCCGTGTACCTCTGAGATAGCCAGAACTCTGTGTCTTAACAGAATAATTCTCTGTCCTTGATACTGATTTTACTATGTCTTCTATTATTCGGGCAGAGTGGGGAGGTACAAAAGTTCCTCATTTACAAAAGAACTATTCAATTGTGTTACCGTCTATATTTACTTTTAAATATTTTATTGTCACTGTGATTTTTTTTTTTTTGCGGTACGCAGGCCTCTCACTGTTGCGGCCTCTCCCGTTGCGGAGCACAGGCTCTGGACGCGCAGGCTCAGTGGCCATGGCTCACGGGCCCAGCCGCTCCACGGCATGTGGGATCCTCCTGGACCGGGGCACGAACCCGTGTCCCCTGCATTGGCAGGCGGACTCTCAACCACTGCACCACCAGGGAAGCCGTGTCACTTTGATTAAACAGATAATCAAGTGTTGCTTCTTAGGCACCTATGGACCCCATCTTAACCAAACAGCCAAATCCTCTAACAACTTTTTAAATTTTGCCTTCCCAAACTCAGATTCTGAATGCAGAAAAAAAATCAAAAACTTTCAGGATACGTTTTATAACTAAAACTATCTTGGAGATTTCCTAGAGATTCCCTGAAAATCACAGGAATGTGTACTCTTGCCTTATAAAATGAGATGCTAGAAGTAATTTGGTTTGTTTGATATATTATTATCATGAGGGTTGTCTGATATAACTATTATTATTATTACACAAAAAGCTGGCAAATCAGAAGAGTGCTTATCCTGCCCTAGGTTAAATTTGTACATGTAAATTTTATGAATATGAATATTTCAGAAATCACATGCTTTATGGGAAGTTTCCAGAGACATGCCAATGCCCCTGGTCTCCAGAATATGTTTTACTCTCCAGGAAAACAAGAGTCAAACTCTTATGAAATAGTTCTGCTGAATTTTCCTATACTATCAGACTACTGACAGTGCTTTGCCTGATAATATTAGGCAACAATAGTATAATATTGCCAGTTATAATTTCACTTATTATTTAAAATTCCACTTGGTCGCAACCTTAGTTCTTTATTTTAAATTCTTTGTATCTTCTAAGCCAGTGGTTCAGAACTGGATATGCACCTTAGACTTACCCTTGAAGTTTTACAAAAATATATTCATCTAGGCCCTACTCCAGATACAATGAATCTCTTCACTTGATATTCTGGGTATACTCTTGCTATATTATGCCTCAGGATTATTGTATGTTATATCTCAAGATCTTTCCTCCATAAATTTTGTTCACCCATTTTCATAAATCAGGCATAACCTGAACTGGCTCCTTCGAAAACAGGCTTACTTGTTGGTCTTACACACGTTTTGTCTAAAACTTTTTTTGAATGGCTTTATTACCTTCATTTTTCATACAACGGAAACAAATTTCCTTTTCCATATTTTATTTTTATTATGAACCCTCAGTAGACATTTCACACTTGAAAATAATCATTAATAAATTAACCATATCCATTAAGTCTCTGTCATCTACAGACAGTTTACTTTTGTTTCTGATACCCTGAGGACTGCCATAAGCTAGAGGCCACAGTCTGTTTTCAACAAAGAAGGTCAGCCTCAGAGCTTTGTGGAAAGGGGTTGTATCAGGTACTTCAAACTCCTGACACTTCAAAGAACAGACGCTTGGGTACAGGTCTCTGAACTGACATCACTGAGACAACGTTCAGGCCATTCCACTGGACGGAGTCAGGATTTCCAAGACTCTTTTAGTCAAGAAGCAGAAAGTTTCATGAAACTGCTAAGCCAAGGTCCAGCAGAACAATAATTTACTGCACTGTGTTGGATAAACTAATGGAAACTTTATTGTGTGAAATATTGATGCTGTTTTAATGCTCTATTTTCTGGACATATAAGGAAGCCCTTTCCTCTCTTCCTAAGCTGTCTGTAACCCACAATAATCCTGTAAACCCTGCTCCTGTAAACTGAAATATAATTTTTAAATTACATCTAGTTCTCACTGATTCCTTCCCTCCCAGAATTCAGAAACTCTTACTAAGTCCCTTTACTTTTCATTGCAATATTATTATTTGCATAAGTTTAATAAAAATCTGTCATTCACTTTACCAGGATATAAGTGGAAAAACTGACTAACAACCAAGGCCTTACTTAAAGTGTCCTTTTGGAGAAACATGCTTGTTTAATCAGCCATGTCAAGGCACTTGGAAGGAATAAAGGTTAACTATACTTAGGGAGCCTACAAAGCCCTCCCAGGAAACCTGGCCTAATGCCTGCCTGACAGTGTTAAAGAAGGTCCCTTCCTCACAGCCCAGGAACCTTAGCAAATTTGTTAAGCTTGAGAGGAATTTACGAATATTACAGATAGTACACATAAAATCTGGGAAAGATACTTTCTTGGACTTGGTTTCCTAGCTTTGGGATTATCTAGAAACAGACGCTTTTAAAAGTCTAATCTGAAATTCCTTATAAAAACTTCCAGAAAGAAGTTGATTTTGTAGATATAGTAATTGTTCTACACTGCATGGCCCTGGATATGTAAATTCATGGAGGCTTATAGGCTAAATTAACACTCCTGTCCTGCCTCTGTAAATAATCAGGCCAAACCTAATGGGACTTGTTATCTAGAATAATCTTTGTTTGATATTATTATGCTTGCCGGATAAAGAGGAAGACTGCAGGGAAAAATTGTAAAACTTGAAATGGACCGAAGGTTACTGGCTGTCTTCAATGAAAAACAAGCCATCGTCTGACATCCTCTTTTCAGGGCCCTGCATTTTTCACTGTCTAAGCTATTCTATAATCCTGTAAGTTGTAGATAAATGACAGCATCGCAAATGATATTTGTCCACAGACACGTCCGATGGAGGGAAAGCTGATGCCCCTCCTCCCTCACGCCCCCATGTAAAAAAGTCGCTGAAAATATATTACAATATTCCTGATTTACCTATATAATCGTGATACTTTGAACTCTCCTTTGAATAGGTTATAGCATTTTACTGATGCCCTTGCCAGTTAACGAGTTAAAAAAATAAAACACTTCTACCAAATAAAATCTTCTATTTGTGTAGGAGTCACGATTTTATTTTCTTTTAAAAATTATTCTTTAATACTAGTCTCAGAGATCGTTGGTCTAATGGGGTAAATAGAAAGTAAAGAGATGACAGATCTCAGTGCCATAACATGGGAAACATAAAATGCTGAGGGAACTCCAATGAGGTACATCCAATCCAGACCCATGACAAACAAAGGGCTTCTCAGAAGATATGACCTCTGAGCTGAGACCAGAAAGACAAGCAAAGGGGAGAGCAAGGAGGAGACTAGCATTTCAGGCTGAAGGACTCCCATGTTCAAAGGGAGAAGGTAAATGGATGGTGAGTACATAAGGGAAACTGTTGTTGGCTATGAAATGCAGACCACTTTTGTATTAGACAACGGGAAAGGGAAACAGAAATATGAGGCTAAAGATATAAACAAAGGCCTTGAACAAGGGGCTTGATCATGGTAAGAAGGCTGGCCTTTATCTTGAAGGTGTCAGTGGGGAGAACTGAGTTCAATAAGCATTTAGTACAGCGGGCTCTGGGGTCACACTGGCTTGGAATAATGGCTCTGCTACTTATTGCTGTGTGACTCCTGCTATATCAATTAACTCTGCAGTTCTGTTTCTTCATCAGTAAAATGGGAATTATAGTAGCCCCTTAGGCTTATAAGGGTACTATAAGGATTAATTGGGCTACTACAGGTAAAGTAGTTAGAAAACTGCCTAGCACGCAGTAAGGAACCAATGACAGTAGTGATGTCAGTAGCAGTATTTTCCCTTTAGTGAGATCATTTGTCTTACAGATCATTCTAGCTACACTGTGGAGAATACATTAAACAGGAACAAAAATAGAGGTGAAAAGGAGAGTTAGGAGGATGTGAATTAAGGAAAGGACCCTAGAAGTAAAGAGAAATGGACAGATTTACAAGACATAAAAGAGGCACAAGCAATAAGATTTGATGACAGATTGAGTACAGCAGCTGAGTGGGGGACACAGAAGTCAAAAATAAATATATAAAAGTCCATGGCTTGAGAAAGAAGCTTAAGTTGGAGCATCCCCTGAAATAAGATGCACAAGAACAACTCCTCCACGTCAGGTAACGCAGTAAGCCCCAAAACACAAAAAATGCCTACGGAACACAAAAAGAGGAATGCTTCAATATACCACAGCAGGTAAAGCATCTAAGTTGTATTACAAAGGAACCACATCAGAGAAATGGAAAATGGCATCTGAGACATAAGAAATGACCCAGAATCATGAAAGGCCTGCAGTTTGTGTGAAAGCAGGAAAAATACTGCAAGAGTGAAGAGTTAAAGGTAAACAAGAAATATGACCTAGGGTCAGCGCCTCATCATCTTACTTTTCCTATCTAGAAACCAAGCAGACGGACCTAATGATTTCTGTGTGTTGGCCATTACTAGCAGAGGATGGCTCCATGGTCCTATGACTTCTGCTGGGAGCCATCCTGAAGATGTCTCTCATGCTACCATCGGGGAGCAATATTTGTCACCACAAAGTGTGTCTCTGGCAGAAGATTTATTCAGGCTGATTATTTTTAAGAAACCAAGACTTGGGAAGTTTTTCTTATTCCCTCCCCGGTAACTGCCTAAAAGAATTTAGAGAGAGGGCCTGTTCCCAGAATAGACCCGTCACCAGAGATACCTGCAAAGAATATGGGCCAGTGGGCCAGGTGTGGTGGGGGAACTAGACTAGAGAGATCAGAGTCCACTCTGTGCCCCCGTCCCTGCCTGACCCAGCAAACACGTGTTTACCAAACATTTGCTTCTCCCTCTCCATGTGAATTGCTTTCCTCCCCTTTGAGGTCCCAAACCACGACCCCCAACATCCTCTTTTGTCTTTAGCTGAAGATGGTATTTAAGGGGAGGGTTTCTGCCATTCTGGCTGCCTACTAGTCTCCCTGGGTCTCTCCCACGTGTACAAGTTATTAACCTTTTGTTTGATTCTTCTCCTGTTAATCTGTTTCATGTCAATGTAATTCTTAAGCCAGCCAGAAGGACTTAGAAGGGTAGAGGATAATTTCTTCTTCCCTGACACTATAAAATTATACATCTTTCTGGAGGTCTATAAAGCAGTGAAATTCTCCAACTTGTTATCAAACTATAAAAACAATACTCTACATAAAACAGTTTTATCTATTCCTCATCATAAATTAATAAACGTTCATGGCATTACAATGTAACAATAGAACTATCGGCTCACATTTATGGAGTGCTTTCTATGTGCCAGGCACTCGCTATGCTTCATAGACGTCATTCCTACCCTAATTTTTGTCAGAGTAGCAACGTCAGCCCTATTTTGCAGGTGAGGAACTAAGAGAGAGAAAACCCCTGCCGAAAGCAACACTTCATGCAATCTGTAAATACAGAGCCGTGATTCAAACGCAAAAATGCCTCCAGCATTTATAAGATTTTAGTTCTGACCACTCTCTAAAGGTATAGTTTGCTCCCAAAGCCTGACTCCTCTCGCTCAAGAAATACAGACTAGCCGTGGCCCTAAGAGGCCGATGGTTCATGAAAGCAGCACACCTACAGAAAAGTGAACCATGAAATAACAAGCAGAAAGTACCGGGGAAAAGTCAAGTATTGTGAAAAACAGCGTCAAGCTATTAAGTGTAAATGTGAGCAACAGGAATGTAAGAACAATGGCGAGCTTAGCTTGACAGCAGCAAAAAGAAACAAAATTACTCATTTTATACAGAAGTGGTGAACTCACAAAGGTAATAGGAGATGTTGCAATTATCAGCAGCATGGATGGGAAGATTTGTTCTGCATTAATCTTCTCAGCCACAGCTCTCAATGTATTTGCAAAACATAAATCTGACATCAACTAAATCGGTCTGTAAATCCTCAAATTCATTCACACCTTTCTATTTCCGGAGGTTGCAAACCCTCCATTTTTCCTAAATCCCCAAAGTCCCCTCCCATCACTTGCATGGAAGATAATTCAAGATTTCTCAAAGTGCCAAAAAGAAACTCATTCTCTCTTCACTACTCTTCTCCACCCCATGCTCCCCAAAACACCTTTGCACGCAGTCTCTCTTTCCCCCCTTTACACTCGTAAAAAATTAATAAACAAAAACCTGAATTAAATAGACTGGGGTGACCAGAAGGGGGAGCTCTCACACCCTGTGACCATGGTGGAACCCAACAGGGAGAAGAAATACTGTTCTTTCCTGCAAGGACTCAGCCAATGAAAAGCCACGGCCTCTTTGTTTACACAGCTCTCCTGACTCCCTCTCTCCTGGATAAAAGGTTCTCCTTCCCTCATCAGGCAGGAACTTGCACCTGGCTCGCCATGGTTGCAGACCCCGAGCTGCAATTCTCTGCTGATCCCGAATAAACCTACCTTTGCCGTGGAAACGTCTGGCAGTCTATTTGTTTCAGGTTAACACACTCATCCTCTACTTCATTCCTAATGTAACCAACTCTTTCAGATCCTTCCTGCTCCTCAGCGCCACTACTGCAAAGCCAACTCACTTCCTTGCCTCCAGTTTCTCCCACAACCAATCCATACTGAAATCTCTTCCAAATCAATATTCCTAACAGACTTATGTTGTTATATCACACTCTCCTTAAGTTCATTTGAAGGACCAACTCTTCAGCAAGGCCCTTCATTGTTGCCAAGACCCAGCCCAGTTTATGCTTATAGTTTCAGTCCTACTCTCCTACACAAAATTCTCCACTGTACAAAAAACAACAACAAAAATTAATTACAACTCCTGAAATGTGATTTGGGTTGTCCCATTGGTTCTTCTATTGCCAAAAGAAGGAAAACACATGCAAAGAAGTATATAATAAGCCAATGCCTATGATGGACCAAGAGCTGTATGTGGTACAACTAAAGGACTAAACAGATTGGTATCATTTCTTTGGATTAAACAACACACTGCTTTCAAATTATAAAGATACTGGGGGGGGAAACTTCTAATAAACTTTTTCTAAAAGAACTAAAATAAGTGAGTAGGGTTTGGGTCAGCATTCCAAGCAGAAGGAATAATACAGCTTCCTTGCTAATAACACATGCTTCTGAGTTACACCAACTTGCCCTCAAGTCTCAGCTAGCTCTGCCTCTTCTAAGCAGTGTGTTATCAGGCAAGTTTCTTACTTAAGTCTCAGTTTCAGGGCTGATACTATCTCCTAGCAGTACTGGGAGAATTTGAAGATAAAATCAGTTGTGCACATAAGCACCTAGCATAGTGCCTAGTACATGTTAAGAGCTAAATAAGGAGAGATTAAGAATTACTCTTACTGAAGCAGTCTCAGATCCAGTGAAAAGGCTGTTTAGGAAGAAGTAGACAATTAGTATAGGAAAGCAGTAAAAGATAAGAAGGATGAGAAATACACACAGAGCACTTGTGTCATCTGTAGTACGCAGAATATTCACCAAAAAGCATATAGCAAAACCATTCTTCAAGGCCCTTGGCTGGATTCCCGTATGAAGTTTTGTTTCTTTAAATATAAACTGAAGTAGTAAGACAAAATGGTATCTAAAGCTCCTTTCAGCTCTAACCTTCAAAAAGTCTGTAAGAACCGCATGCCCTGGAATCCCGGGGGTTACGAATGCTCATCACCATTACATGGTCAAATGCTTTTATGTTTTACTTAGTATGTGAGGGCTTATTAATGTTCCACTGACCTCACAAATCTGGGAAACAAAGCAACAGCTAAAACATTCCTAGCACCAGTTTTATCTGTCACAAAGAGGAACAGCAATTGCTGGTCTCACTGAAAAATTTACTGTAGCTGAACTCGACAAGTACACTATCACCCTTATGTGAACCCAAAGTTAGGAGCCTTCAGATACCCTAGGAATTCTCAGGGGCAGTTTAAGAGGTAGAAGTTAGAAAAGAAAAGAAAAATGAATCTGGACAGGAGGTTAGACCAGAGAGAACTAGAAAGACCAAGAGAGGAATAGTATTGATATTTCAAAACAGTAACATTAGTCAACAAGTGTCTAACCTAACTTCCCATTACTGGGAAACAAACCCAATTAAGCCTCATATGTACAAATCATGTCTTCACTGTGGGGACTTATTTTATATACTTAAGATACTTATAAATCTATTCTTTCTCCAAGGGGCTAAAAACAAATTAAGAGTACATGCTCTCTTTTTATGTGAAAGAACAGTCAAGGACTGCACTAGATCTAATTAGTATTTAACATGCTCATTTAACTCACTTTTTCAGTGACATTTCCTAATCTTCTATACTGATTTTCACATGTAGAAAGTTATTCTTCCACATCAAAATCACATGTGTCTGTATATCTCTGAATGAACTGCTTTAAAATGAATACTTTTATCAGCTTTTATTTTGGTAAATTATGAGAATCATACCTGTGAACTTAACTGATGGTTAAGCTGGTAGTGTTATAATTTTAAGTGACAAGATTGTTTTACCCCATTTCTTTGTAGATAAAAAAAGGAACCTGCTCATCAGATTTCCAGTAGTACTTGTTTATATAAAAATTTAAATTTGTACGGTTAACCATATAACTCACTTCAAAATGATAAATCCATAATAAAAATTATAAAGATTTTTAAAATTTACATACATTATGTCAAAATAATTCATAGTTTTGGCTATACAAAATACTTAAGGAACTAGAGAATATTATAATTAAAATACAAATGCAGTAAATTCATTTCCAAGTCTCCCATTTTAAGAAAACAAAAGCCATAGATAAGAATTATTTTAAAATAAGAAAATAATGTCAATTCAACTTATATACGTTAATGATTCGAACATTACTGTAACAAGGGTAGAACTGACCTCTTAGTTATAGCAGTTACTACTTCTTACTGTCTTACTTACAGAAGGGTATCCCTCAAAGTACCACATCATCAAGTTTTCTGATGGGGAAATGTTTGTTTCCAAATATATATTCCACAGACACATTAAAAGAGTATAAAAACATGCTGAAACTGTAAACATTCACTTCCTAATAGCTTCACGAAAGGGCCTCTTCATCACGCATCTACCTGGTAACTTCAAAACATTTTCCATGTATTCTGCACACATGGCTTTTTATTCTCAGAGTTGATCAAGAGAAAAATACTTAAATCAATTCATATGTAGTAGTCATAGTAGTAGTAGTAACAGTAGTAATAATAATTAATTCTCCAATTTTAAATGCTTTTTAAAAATTATGTGGTTCCAACCTGGTCTGCAAAGTCCTCTGGGAACTTCCACAATACCTCCGGATCTGTAAATAATTGACACAGAGCATTAAACAGAGAAAATAACACATTTATAGCAACAGTCTTGTTCAAATACTCTTAAAATTGTCAAAGCTACTTTTTCTAATAATTTTAAATTTTTTCTTTAAATATTTACAGTTGATGAGGTTCAAAATTAAATATTTTGATAGTTTAGGGGTTTTAATGACCTTTGGAACAGGAATAATAAAAAGAATAACTTGGTCAGATTATTAAAAATATTATTTCTTTTAGCAACTCATGTTTTACTTATATACCTTAGATTTTAAGATTCTGAAATATAAATTTTCAGATTTAACTCCACTTAATATACTGGTTTTAATTTGAAAAGAAAAATATAAATGTGGTAAATATGTAATCAATTATATTACAGCCCTCAGAAACTAGACTAAAATACAACATCTTAAATTTCCATTTAAAATCCTAAAAGACATTTTTCCAAAAAGGACATGCATATGGTGAACAGGCCCATGAAAAGATGCTCAACATCATTATCATCAGAGAAATGCAAACTAAAACCACAATGAGATATCACCTCACACCTGTCAGAATGGCCATCATCAAAAAGAACACAAATAGCAAATGTTGGCAAGGATGCGGAGAAAAGGGAGCCCTCCTACACTACTGATGGGAGTGTAAATTGGTGCAGCCACTGTGGAAAACAGTATGGAGGTTCCTCAAAAAACTAAAAGTAGAAGAACTACCATATGATCCAGCAATTCCACTCCTGGATATATATCTGAAAAAAAATGTAAACACTAATTCGAAAAGATACATGAACCCCAATGTTCACAGCAGCATTATTTACAATTACCAAGATATGGAAGCAACCTAAGTGTCCACTGACAGATGAATGGATAAAGAAGATGCGGTATGTATGTGTGTACACACACACACACACACACACACACACACACACAATGGAATACTACTCAGCCATAAAAAAGGAATGAAATTTTGTCATTTGCAACAACATGGAAGGACTTGGAGGGTATTATGCTAAGTGAAACAAGTCAGAGAAAGACAAGTACTGTATGATATCACTTATATGTGGAATCTAAAAAAATAAAACAAACTAGTGAATATAACAAAAAAGAAACAGACTCACAGATGTGGAGAACAAATGAGTAGTTACCAGTGGGGAGAAGGAAGGGGAGGGGCAAAATAGGGGATTAAGAGGTACAAGCTATTATGTACAAAATAAATAAGCTACAAGGATGTATCGTACAACACATGGAATATAGCCAGTATTTTGTAGTAACTATAAATGGAATATAGCCTTTAAAAATTGTGAATCACTATGCTGTATACCTGTAACTTACATTTATTTATTGTACATCGACTATACTTCAATTTAAAAAATGAAAAAGAAAATAAAATCCTCAATAAAAGTGTATAAACACAGTAATAATGTTTGTTTTATATCAAGGTTCACTTTTGAAATCCTATATTTGCAACACCATAAATCAGCTTTTAAAACAATAGATAAGTTGGTAGGCATAAGGCATCAAGCTTGTTTAAAATACAATTGACATTTTTGGGGTATTTCATAGATATTTTTCTAATATATTATATCCAGTTATTCATATATAAAAATCAATGTTGTTTTATAAATTTTCGCACTGGTTTTCATTTTCGTTATTTCTTCACACTATTTCTCTTCTACTTAGCATAATAAAAAGAAGTCTTTTTAATTAACACTAAAAAATATTTTGGTTGCATACGTATCTTTTAATTCTGTCAATAACATACTTCTGAATACTGCAAATGTGCTTTAAAAGGGTACTGTACAAAGGATAATATTACTTCTGAAAAAGCCTTTGAAAGCCCAATATAAGTAACAAGCACAACCGACAAGACAGGATCAAAATATCAAAAATACCACTTTATGTACCCAGTCAGTAAAAAATTACGGCTCAATCCCACTATTTCCACTATACCATATTGCTTTTTAAAAAATACAGTCCAAGGATGCATAATTTCAAGTATTTAATCTCAAAACTCAGTAATTACCAGCAACATTTTGAGCATGAGGCGGCTTCTCCTGCTGTATTACTTACTAGGCTCAAAAAAATTTTTTTCAAATATTTTAACTTAAAAAAAAGGAAGCATACTTTCTACAATTAACCTTTTTACTAAGGAATAAAAAGTTTCTACATAAAAATCATTTAAAACATCTTATATAAGAATAATGCATTACTAATTTATGGAGCTAACATTAATGATTATGCCTTCATGTAAAACAAAATGTGTACATTTCTAAAATGACTGTGACATTTATAGATCACCTAAAAATACTGAAACATTAACGTCCTGTAGAAATTATGTTGGAAAACATATATATGTGCCCACGTATGTACATATATGTATGTGTGTGTGTGTTTATGTGGCAGTTTTACCAAAACAGTAGTTATTAAGATTTGCATCTCATAAAACAAAAGTGTATGATGGATTCTTCATGAAATATTAAACAAGTTATTATCTTGCTAAATTAACACAATAACTAATGGCCCTATAAACAAGTCATCATGCAGAAATGTGGAATAGTCCCTTCTTATAAATAATGGAGTTAGAGAGTTTCATTGTGAATATTTTAAATATCCCTTTTAAACAACCTCAATTTTACAGTTGCCATTTGAGAAAATACGACAGATTCCTTACACTTACACCTTAAAGCCAGGATAGCTGTCTTGTTGGACAGCCCTAACACTTTGCCCTGCTGTTTGCAGCATTTACCTAATGACGTCTTCCTCCCTCACTTTTCTTCATCCCTTACACTACGCAGTTTTTTCTGTCCCGTCTGGTCTGTTCTTTCACAGAGGATGAACAAGTGAATACATGAAAACAGCAAGTATCGGTTTAGTCACATAGTGGAAAATACCCTATTTCTCTTCTTTTCATTAAATGCGTGTTACACTTCAGCACCCAAAAATGTATTATAATCATGTGCAATCCGTATCTGAAATGGATTAACTTAGTTACTGCCTGTGTGGTTAGGTTTACCCCGTATCTGACACATGTTGGCAGCAACTCTCCACAAGGACTGCAGAGGAAGAAACAAAAGAGCTCTGAAAAAAAATGATAATAGTCCAATTTTCAAATTTATGCACAATGACGGAATTTTCTGTTCCCTGGGGATTACTTTCCAGATGCGAGATCTGACCTGGCAAAGCTAGGTCGATTTTATGCTGATTTTATGGGTGAAAGGATGGGAACTGCTGGTAGGAGTCACCACTGCCTGCGGTGACTGGGACACGCTGTGTTTCTCTTCTGTCCACTGTCCACCCGTAACTCAGAGGAGACTCCACATCTTAAAGAGGAACTTTGCCACCAACAATCCAGAAACCAAATAAACATGAAAGGAAGAACATGTAACTTGATTTTTACATAAATATAGTTAATCTCTTATTTTAATAAAAGAATGTTACAGTGTAGTGAGAAAAATATACAAATTTTTATTAAATCAGTAAATTTGGAAGGAGAGTATTTAATGTATTATTTGTGCATCACCATCACAAGTATTCCAAATTCCTGAGGCTTTTTTTTTTAATGTAAAGTGAGATAAATTTAGTAATATTTTATTTTCCTTTGCAACCAGACCTTTCACATTTTCTGGCCTGTAACTAAAACCAAAAATTAAAGTAACTTAAAATATTACTGATTCAACTACACTTTTTCATGCAGGAAAAACTTTAATTTACACAAATGAATAATATTTACTTAACTCTGTGGAATTCATGGATGAATATATTTAAAATTATGCATTTGTAAAACCACAGTTCAGAGACTATATACCTTTGAAAAGGCAGAATATATAGTATTAGTGTTTTGCTTGATTATAGCTTCAGTGCTTATTCACCTACATTGTAGAATCAGAATTTTACAAATGAGGAAACTGAAGCCAATGCAATGAGGAGCATGTCTTTATTTTTTTTAATAAAGTTATCTATTTATTTATTTTTGGCTGCACTGGGTCTTCGTTGCTGCGCGCGGGTTTTCTCTAGTTGCGGCGAGTGGGGGCTACTCTTCCTTGCGGTGCGCGGGCTACTCATCACCGAGGTGGCCTATCCTGTTGCGGAGCACAGGCTCTAGGCGTGCCAGCTTCAGTAGTTGTGGCACGTGGGCTCAGTAGTTGTGGCTCACAGGCTGTATGCAGGCTCAAGTAGTTGTGGTGCAAGGGCTTAGTTGCTCCGTGGCATGAGGGATCTTCCCGGACAAGGGCTTGAACACGTATCCCTTGCACTGGCAGGCAGATTCCTAACCACTGCGCCACCAGGGAGGTCCCTGGGAGCATGTCTTAATTATAAGGCTAGTTAATGTCAGAGGCTAGAACTTTCTTAGTTGAGATCTAAGGAGGAGCTATTTTAAATAATTTCCAAAATCAATACATTTCTGTGTCCCACTTAAGTTCAATTTATTTTATTCAAGAATCTATGCAATGCTAAAGAAACAGGAAAAGTCCCTGCCCTCCAAAGCCCCATAGCATACATGGAGAAAAATGTCACAGAGCTACCTAGTTTTTGTGCAAACAAGGTATCCTGCGGGAACGCTTGAACTCAATTTGAAAATTCACTGGCTTAATAATTTCAAAAACTGTTCCTAAGAAAAGAATGGTGATGTCTCTTGAATATAAATGAGCAGGAATCATTAAAGAAAATCTTCCACCTATAGAGATATAATGGTGAACTAAACAAAATAGGTCTCTACAATGTATAAAAAAGGATGGCATCTAAACCTATAGCTCAGTAAAATTTAATGAGTGTTATGCTAAAAGGATAGGATACTACCAGACAGCACAAGGAAAGCCACTCTAATTTAGAAAGCCACTAGTTAGACAAGCAAAGGATGATTTGGGCTATAAAGTGGGCAGAGGAGAACATTCCGGAATGGAGAAACAATATGCACTAAGTCTTAGAGGTTAAAAGAAAGCAGAAAACATTTGGAAACTGAAATTAAAAAAAGAAGAAATATATCTAGAATGCAGAGTAGGAGAGAGAGAATGTCACGGGATGAAGCTGGAGAGACAGGGGACAGACTACAGAGTTGCAGATGTACCCAAGGTATCAGAGGGAGCCACTAAACCGTGGGAGAAGGACCACCTGAACTGTGTGGAGAATATAGTTAGAGGGTGTGTTTATGAAAGTCACAGGAAGAGAGGGTATCCAAAAAATTCTCAAACAAATGTGGCAGAACATTAAGCAAGGCGATGGCTCAAAAAATGGTAAGTGTGTGTAGAGCATAAGCCACACACAGTAAAATGAGCTCCAGTGGCAGGATGGGAAGCAGAAGGCCAATTAAGAAGATCATGGAGTATGAGGAAAGAGAGGCACCATGTATGGGGGCAACGTATTTAAGAGACAGTACAAGGGAGAAGAAAGTAAAGACAGGAGGAAAGAGGTGAAGCCAGACAGGTCTGTTTGTCGTTTCTGTTTCCTTTAGACTGGAGCAGACCTGAACATGTTCAGGTGATCACGGGAGTTAGTGAGGCAGTGGAGAGCCAGAAAAGAAGAGACGCACACCCCTGAGGAGGCAGGAAGAGGGCATCCTGATCAAGACAGTGAGATGAGCCTTGGACAGAAGCTGAAGAATATTTTCCCATTGTTATAGGGATGAGAAAAGAGGAGAGGAGGTATGAATCCAAGGAGATTTTAGAATCTGGGGTACAAAGTTAAGAGTTTTGTGCAAAAATTCCTGATTATTTTGTGTGTATAGTAGGAGCAAAGCTCCCTCCTAGGAGGGAAGTTGTTGGGGGGCTTGAGGAGGTGTGAAACAACTGTTTCAGGCACTGCTGAGCACTCAGTTTGGTGGGTGCTCAGCCTAGTGTTTAAGGGCAACAATGTGGTATTTCCCCATCATCATCCAAGGGCCAAGGTGCAGGAGATAATTGCTAGATTCAGTCAGGGCTGAGGTTTCTGTCAGTCATGTGTGATGGAATGAGAGCCTCAACAGGAGAGTGGTTACAGATGTGAATTGCTGATCTAAAGCTAAAAAAGAGAAGTGGTTTTATTTTTTTCTGTAAAACCCATTAGTACTAAATGTTATACCAAGTCATGCTAATGCATTTTAAAACAGTGTATTTTCAGTAGAAAATCTACTGCATATATCTGAAGACTGTAGGACTGAAAAATAAAGTAAAATAAATAAACGGAACATTTGTTAATTATGAAGTTAGGCAGACGAAGTTCTGGTCTTATACCTATACATAACAATGCTTTCTGTCTGCGATCAGAGGTAGGTACTGAAAAGTACAGAATCAGTTTCCCTCCTCTCTTCCTTGCCTTCCACTCCTCCCCGCTCTCTCTGGAATTATCTGAAAGAACAGTCGTATCTGTTTACCCAAGCTTACCATATAAATCTCATTTTCCACATATACTATTATGTGGGGAAAAAAACCCAGAAAACCATGGAATTAGATAACTACAGTTAAAATTACAACTTTTCCAGCTTTACTGAATTATATTTGACATATAACACTCTGTCAGCTTAAGGTGTACGAGATGATTTGATAAACGTACATATTGTGAAATTTTTACCACAATAAGGTTAATTAACACATCCTTTATCACACATAGTTACTGACTTGTTGTTTTCATTATCATTGGTATGGTGGGAACATTAAAGCCCTCCTCTCAAAGCAACTTTCAAATACACAGTATAGTATTTGTGAACTACAGTCACCATGCTGGACATTAGATCCCTGGAACCTACTCACAACTGAAAGTTTGTACCCTTGAACCAACATCTCCTGCCACGCCTCAGCCCCTGGCAACCACCATCCTACTCCGATTCTTTGAGTCCAATGTTTTTAGAATCCACATATGAGTGAGATCACATACTACTTGTCTTTCTCTGACTTACTTCATGGAGCATACGTCCTCAAGGACGTCCACCTACGCTGTTGCAAATGGCAAGGTAGCCTTGCTTTTTTCTAGGGTGGAATAACACTCCATGCTACGTATACACCACATTCTCTTTAACCATTCATTCACCGACGGACATTTAGGTTGTTTGCATATCTTGACTATTGAGAATAATACTGCAATGAACATGGGAGTGCAAATTCTCTTCAAGATAGTGATTTCATCTTCACTGGATAAATACCCAGAAGTGAGATTGCTGGGTCACATGGTGGTTCTATTTTTAATTTTTTGAGGAACCTCCATACTGTTTTCCGTAGTGGCTGCATCAATTTACATTCCCACCAATAATGAACCAGGGTTTCCTCTCCTCCACATCCTGGCCAGCATTTGTTATCTTGTCTTTGTAACAGCCATTTTGACAGGTGTGAGATAATATCTCATTATGCTTTGATTTGCATTTCCAGGATAATTAGTGATGTTGAGAACCTTTTCATGTAGTTGTTGGCGGCTGTTATCTTTTCTTTGGAAAAATGTCTCTTTAAGCCCTCTGCCAATTTTTTAACTGGATTATTTGGTTCTTTGCTGTTGTATGAGTTCTTTATATTTTGGGTATTAACCCCTTATCAGATATATGGTTTGCAAATATTTTCTCCCATCCTACAGGCTGCCTTTTCATTTTCTTTCGCTGTGCAGAGCTTTTCAATTTGATATAGTCCCACTTGCTTTTGCTTTTGTTGCTTGTGCTTTTGGTATCATATCCAAAAAATAATTTCCAACAGTGATGTCAAGGAACTTACCATTTATGTATTCTTCTAGGATTTTTATACTTTCACATTTTATGTTGAAGTCCTTCATCCATTTCAAGTTAATTTTTGTGACTTCTGTAAGATAGAGGTCCACTTTCATTCATTTGCATGTGGATATCCAGTTTTCCCAACACTATTTATTGAAGAGACTATCCTTTCCACATTGAGTATTCTTGGCTCCCTTGCCAAATATTGCTCAGTCATACATGTAGGGTTTACTTCTGAGCTCTGGATTCCGTTCCATTTGTCTCTGTGTCTGTTTTTCTGCCAGTACCACACAGTTTTGATTACTGTAATTTGTAGTATAGTCTGAAATCTGGAAGTGGGATGCCTCCAGCTTTGTTCTTTCTCAATATTGCTTTGGCTATTTGGGATCTTTTGTGGTTCCATATGAACTTTATAATTCTTCTTCTACTTCTGTGAAAAAAGCCATTGGAATTTTGATGAGTATTATACTGAATATACAGATGACTCTGGGTAGTATGGACATTTTAACAATATCAATTCTTCCAATCCACGACCATGGGATATCTTCCGATTTATTTGTGTCTTCTTCAATTTCTTTCATCACTGGTCTTATAGTTTTCACTGTATGAATCTTTCATTTCCTTGGTTAAATTTATTCCTAAGTATTTTATTGTTTTTGATGCTATCATAAATAAGATTATTTATTTTTCAGGTAATTGTTAGTGGACAGAATTGTAACTTATTTTTGTATGTTGATTTTGTACCCTGAAACTTTACTGCATTTATTAGTTATAACAGTTTTTTGGTGGAGTATTTAGGATTTTCTATATATAAGATCATGTCATCAGCAAACATTTTTACTTCTTTCTTTCCTTAAGTCATTAAGATGACTTTCTTTTCCTTGCCCAACTGCTCTGGGTAGGACTTCCAGCACTATGCTGAATAAGAGCAGGCTCCCTTGTCTTCTTCTTGATCTTAGAGGGGAAGCTTTGAACCTTTCACTGTAGTGCATGATACCAGTTGTGGGACTGTCATTTGGCTTTTATTATGTTGAGGTATGTTCCTTCTATATCCAATTTGTTGAGAGTTTTCAGGAAAGGATACTGAACTTTATCCAATGCTTTTTCTGATCTACTGGGATGACCAAAAATTTGTATCGTTCATTCTTTTAATATGATGTATCATATTAATTTGTGTATGTTGAACCACCTGTGTATCCATGGATAAATCTTACGTGATCATAGTGTATGGTCCTCTTAATGTGTTGTTGAATTTGGTTTGCTAGTATTCTGTTGAGATTTTTTGCACATATATTCATTAGGGTTATTGGCACTTGTAGGTTTCTTTTAGTATCCTCATATGGCTTAATATCAAGGTAACATTGGTCTTATAAAATTAGTTTGGGAGTGTTCCCTGCTCTTCAATTTCTTGGAAGAGTATAATAAAAACTGGCACTAACTTCTCCTTCAAATGTTTGGTAGAATTTACCCGTGAAGCCATCTGGTCTTAGGTTTTCTTAGTTGGGAGGTTTTTCATTACTATTTCAATCTCCTTACTTATTATTGGTCTGTTCAGATTTTCTATTTCTTCATGATTCAGACATGGTAGGTTATATTTTTTTGAATGGTTAAAAATATACATTTCTTGTTTTTCTAGGTTGTCAAATTTGTAGGCATATAGTTGTTCCTAGTAGTGTCTTATTATCCTTGTATTTCTGTGGTATCAAGTTGTCATGTCTCCTTTTTCATTTATAATTTTATTTATTTGAGTATTTTCTCCTTTCCTCTTGATAAATCTGATTTGTCAATTTTGTTTATCTTTTCAAAAGATAAGATTATTATCTGTTTTATCTTTTCTATTGTTTTTCCATTCTCTATTAACATATTTCTGCTGTAATGTTTGTCATCTCCTTCCTTCTGCTAACTTTGGGCTTAGTTTGTTATTTTTCAAGCTCCTTGAGGTGTAAAGTTAGGTTGTTTGGGATCTTTCTTTTTTCTTAATGTAGATATTTATTGTCATAAACTTCCCTCTTAGCACAACTTTTGCTGCATCCCATCAGTTTTGGTATATTTGCATTTTCATTTGCTTCAACATATTGTTTTATTTCCTTTTTGATTTAATCTCCAACCCATTGGTTGTTCAAGAGTGTGTTGTTTGATTTCCACTTATTTACGAATTTTCCAGTTTTCCTCTTGTTACTGATTTATAGCTTCATACCACTGTGGATGGAAAAGGTACTTTCAATCTCTTAAAATTTACTGAGACTTATTTTGTAACCTAACATATGGTCTATTCTGGAGAATGTTCCATGTGTGCTTGAGAAGAATGTATATTCTGCTGCTGCTGTTGGATGGAATGTTCTGTATATGTCTATTAGGTCCCTTTGACCTAACAGAGTTATTTGTAGGCAGCATATTGTTGGGTCTTATTTTCTTATCTATTCAGTCACTATATGCCTTTTCATCGGAGAATTCAGTCTACTGGAGAATTTAGTCTGTTTACATTTGAAGTAATTAAAAGGCAATTCATCAAGAGATTATAATAATCATAAGTATATATGCATACTACATCAGAACACCTAAATAATCAAGCAAATACTTGTTCATTGTTTTATGTTTTGTAGTTCCTTTCTTGCTGACTTCCTTTGTGAATTCATCATTTTCCATAATGGTATACTTTGATTCCCTTCTCTTTATCTTGTGTGTATCTACTATAGATTTTTGTTTTGTGGTTATCCTGAGGCTTACTTGAAAAATCTTAGAGACACAGCAGTTATTTTAACCTCATCACAACTTAACTTTGATCACATACAAAAACTCTACCCTTTTATTCCTCCTACACACATTTTGTTTTTGATGTCACACTTTACATCTTTTTATATTGTGTACCTAACAAATTGTTGCTATAACAATTAATTTTAATACTTTTGTCCTTCAACCTTTATATTAGAGTTGAGTGGTTAACACACCACCACATTACAGTATCAGAGCATTCTGAATTTGACTATATATTTGCCTTTACCAGTGTGTTGTTTCTTTTCATATGTTTTCATAGTTAGCATCCTTTCATTTCAGGTTGAAGAAGTCCTTTCAACATTTCTTGTAAGGCAGGTATAGTGGTGATGAACCACCTCAGCTTTCATTTGCTTGGCAAAGTCTTTATCTCACCTTTATTTCTGCAGGATGACTTTGCTGGGTATAGTACAGTTGACCCTTGCACAACACATGGTTGAACTGTGCAGATCCACTTATGCATGGATGTTCTTCAATAAATACATGCTACAGTACTACACAGTCTGTGGAATGGCAGATCAGGGGAGCCGACTGTAAAGTTATACGCAAGTTTTCTACTGCATGGTGTGTGGGGGTCAGTCCCTCTAACCCCCACGTCATTCGGGGGCCAACTGTATTCTTGGTTGGTGGTCTCTTTCAGCACTTCACAGGGCAGTGAAGGCTAATAATGGGGATCCCACCAGAGGCATGCAGGCACAGAGCTGGAGGGACCAGCTGCAGGTCCGCATAGTGGTTCCGGCCAGCAACAGAGCACAGGATCTGATCCAGGCCCGCAACAGCAGGGGGCCCTGACTGTCAGCATGCTCTCCCAAGACTGCATAGTCTTCCCTCAGGCATGCACAGAGCCGTGGAGGGCGGTGACACGCATCAGACCGGTGGATGCACGTGCACAGCTGGAGGAGCTAGCCATGAGCGCTTGCAGAGCAGTGGGGGTCAGCCACAAGGGTCTAGACTGGTGTCTTGCACCTGCATAGCTGTAGAGGCCTGGGCTGGCTACCGGTGCGATTCCCAGGCTCCAGTAGGGCAGGCTGGGAGAGGAGTTGGCAAAACAGGAGGGACTCAGGTGGCTGGTGTCAGCAAACACAAATATCCGTGGGGTGAAAGCCAGTAAAATCTGCAGGGGTTCCGAACCAGCTGGGGTCACCTGCAGAGCAGGTCACGGGGAACTGCAGTTGCTCTTGCCACATGGGCTGGGTGGCTAGCTTTTCTTCCTCGTTCCTAGTTATCTCTATACCTCTTGGCTTTGCCGGTCTCTGGGTGGGTGAAACTGAGGCGGGACCTTTGTGTGGTGCCCGAAAAGACTGGGGAATCTGGCCACTCATCCCACTATTCTTTCCCTACAGGGAAAGGGAACTCCTTCTAGCTGTAGGGTTCATTCTGGGTACCGAGCAATGCTGGCCTGGGGGATGGGATGATACAGTCAAAATGAAGTTGTTCTTCCTTCCCCACTTTGGTTATTCTCAAATTTCTTGTTCCACTGTGTTGCTGAAGTTTCTAAAGTGGGCTCCAGAGCTCTCCCAGAGAGCAGTTTTTGTTTGTGAACAGCTGTCTAATTGTTTATATTTGGTGGGGGGAGGGGATGGAGGTCTCCTGCTCTACCATCTTGCTGATGTCACACCCCTAAAATTGTAACTTTCACTACATCTGTCAAAATAGCTTGCAAAATAATTAATTACTGTAATTTAATATCCAGCCTGATCACAAAAAAAGTATTTAAAAAAGCAACTCACTCCCTCATTTAGGGTCACAGATGACCTTGGTGAAGCCAGAGATCCAGAAAACATATATCCTCCCATTTTTCCTTGGTGTGCAACCCAGTAAAACACAGATTTACAGCCCTGGTAGAAAGATACCACTCATGCCAACAAGATATTAATAAAAATCTTTACCAATCCACCCAAAAAATGCAGTACCATAGACTGCATAACATTACAAACTTTAAGACTACTAGCAACAGTAAAAGTAAAAACAAATTCATTGCTCAATAATGTTAAATTCAAGCTACGTCTTAAGAAAGCATACATAGCCAGGTGTTTGTACAAATTACTTTAAAGTTAACATAAGATGTTAATTTAAAATTTTAGCATCTTCTTCAAAGCCCAGCTCAGTAGTTCCCGAACTTTAGTGTGCAACAAAAGCTCCAAGAGAGCTTGTTAAAACACAGAGCCCAGGGTCCCACTTGTAGAACTTCTGAGTCCGGAGGTCAAAGGTGGGTCTGAGAATTGCGTTTCTAACAAGTTCCCAAGTGATGCTGCGCTGCTCATCTGAGGACCACACTTTGAGAACTAATAGCAAAGGACCACGTATCTCTCACGATGATGGGCATTACGAACCACATGTTAAAGAATTTGATATTTGTTGACTGAAAATATTCTTTAAAATGTGGCAATGAATAATTCAGAATTCCCTCTATTACATATACATTTTATCTGGCAACAGGTATATTTTCAGAGAAAATATCAACCATGACAGTGATAGTGGGAAGTAATCTGAGCAAGAAAAATGTTACCAAAATGTTTTTAAACTATTTCAATGCTAATAGTTACTATCAAAATGGTAATTCCATTTCTGTACCACAATGGAAATAATTTTATCTCAAAATTAAGTGTTTTATGACATTGGGACTATATGATTTAAGGAACAATGATGAGGAACTATGGCTACATAGACATAAAGATACACTGTCTGTTATTTCTTCCATCTCTATATGCCAGATACATACACACAGATAGTCCATGTCTAAATAAGACGTGTCTTTTTGAATGAAATCATGCCATTTGCAGCAACATGGATGGACCTAGAGATTATCATACTAAATGAAGAAAGTCAGAAAGAGAAAGACAAATGCCATATGATATGTGGAATCTAAAATATACCACAAATGAACATATCTAAGAAACAGACATAGAGGACAAACCTGTGGTTGCCAAGGAGGAGGGCGTGTGGGGGGCGGGATGGACTGGGAGTTTGGGATTAGCAGATGCAAACTATTACATATAGAATGGATAAACAGCAAGGTCCTACTGTCTAGGACAGGGAACTATATTCAATATCCTGTGATAAACCATAATGGACAAGAATATGAAAAAGAATATATGTACATATAACTGAGTCACTTTGCTGTACAGCAGAAATTAACACAACACTGTAAATCAACTATACTTCAATTAAATTAAAAAAAAAAGATGTAAGTCTTTTTGTACCATACCATCTGTCTGTGAGAAATTATTTTTCTGTGCTTTCCTACAATGCTTTCTTTCGTAGAATTTAAGCAATTAGTTCCAATGTGAACAACAGAAAGGATAAATGCCAATATTTGTGAATGTAAAAACTAATTTTAGGGCCTGGTTTTCTTTTTTTTTCTTTTAAAACATTCAAAAAAAGGTTCATTATGTACGGACAGAATCATAGAGTTTTCTGAATGGGAGAGGACCTTAAAGATTCTTTTTTTACCACTCATACTTAGGACATTATATTGTATTTCATGTCTGGACATACTACCTATTCAAGCCAAGACCACAATCCAGATATCCTTGTTCCTATTATACAGCGTTTCTAACATAAACTGCTGCGTATAAAAGCACACTACAAATAAGCCAAATTTGCTCTACTTGTTGATCTTTAATTTTGTTGTGCATTAAGTGGACAGTAGTTTAAGGCATATTCACAAGTTTAGAAATTTTCCTTATTATCCACAGGAAAATACTTTTAGCAAACCAAATATTTAAGCATTTTTGTAAAATAATGGCCTAAACCCTACAGACTTTCTCTGAACAATCTTTGGAAAAATATATGTGAACAAATCTAAAACAGAATATTAATTACTAATAGATTCAAATCAGTATCTTCTCATTCTAGAACTAAAATAATTCTTCACTTGCTCATTTGAGTTTGACTTACATATACAGAAACCTTAAGGAAATGAAAATATTATTTCAAGATGTGTTACTTTATAACCAGTTACAAAAATGGCAGAGATCATGCTTCTACTTACTGCTTTACATAACGTACATATTTAAAATTAAAAACACAGAATTTTGGAAATGTGTCAGTTTGTTGAACCTCTTAAAAATGTATATAAGCAATGGTGTAGAAACATCTGAATATAATAATGATCCCATAGTGATCATCTTCACTCTGAAGAATCATCTGGATAATTAAACAACTACTACTGTAAAATTATTTTGGTGCTTTGGAAACTTAAACTATAGAAGCAATTTAATTACCAGTTCTAGCCTTTATAAATGTTTCTTCCCAGAACGATCTAAAATTAGCATCACAACTCAAAACAGTGAAGCTCTTTTTGCTCATATATAAGCAAATTCTAGCTAAGGTAATGAAAATGGAACTTCAAAGAACCTTAAGAAAATATACTCCATAGCAGCTTAGATATATCATTTTGCTACTTCTATTCCTTTTACACAAGACCTATTATAATAAAATGAAAACCCTCATCAATCACCTGATTGAGTAATTCCAAACTTAACCAAACAGGGCTAATGGGTGAGAATTGAATTGAAAACACCTTGACAAAGAAAGCAATTTCTTTTCTTCGCACTCCTCTGAAGCTGTGGGTGATCATGGTAATCGAACCATCAACAGTGAGGGGCCATCTGTCCCAAGGGCCCTTCATGAGCGTTTTTAAAAAATCAACAACAAAAAAAAGGGAAAGAAATGCTGTACCACAGATGTTCAATCTTGATTAATCTATGACAAGGAACTTACACCTGAGAATCAATGTTTTGACGTTTTTCAGATACCAGTCATTAAAAACCAACACAAAAGTTTTTATTAGAATGCAAGGGATACAAGTTAGTGGGCTGCTTATAGAAAGATGATCTTCCATACAAAATCTGGAATACCTTTTAGTCAGCTGAGATGTTCATCACATCCTAAAGCAATTAGCTTCTATTATAATTCCCTTAAAGAGAAGAGCAGGCAAGAGGCCATGCTTTAAGCTAGCTCTCAGACTAGCATTTCGAGACTGTTGCTCTTTATATATTCTTTCTACGAGTACATGATTAACTAAAAAGAAGACATGTTTATGTTCTCAGTACTCATTATATTTAACTCTTTGAATTAAAATAGATTTTCAAGAAATAGCACTGACATGAAAACTCAGAAATGTAAAATTAATTGAGCCTCATAAAACAGTTCTGTTTTATTTACAACATTTAAAATAATGTTCATATTAGACCAAGGAATAATCTCAAGCACAAGGGCAAACTGGGTCAAAGCTTTTCTTGTTTGACATATAGCTTGAAATACAGTAGACTCCTGGCACTCTTGGATATAACACAAGTTTCAATCACTTGGGAATAAGCCGAAGTTAATAAATAGAATATACTATTAAAATGACTCAAAGCTTACTAAAATCAAAATCTCTGTGAGCTTTATAAAGTATAACTACTAAAAAACATTTAAAAACTAATTTTAAAATGAAAAATAAAACTATAAAACAAAATATTAAAGAACCAAATAAAACAATGCATCTCAGTTTTTTCAAAATACTTTCAAGCTAGAATCAAATTAAATGTAAAAGAAATGTAGTTTAAAGCTCAAACATATAAATTCACTAAGAGACTTACTGTAAATGCCATAACTCCTTATCTTATTTATCTTTGTATTGCCAGAGCCTGAGAACGGATTCTGTGACCCCAGAAACACGGCATTATCAGGCATATGACAGAGGCAAGCATATTTGCCTCTAGGAGAAACACTCAGCCCAAGTCTTGCCAAAGATGGGTTTGCAATTCAAATTTACTACAGAAAATCTATAAGCCATCAGAAACAATAGAATTAGAACCCCTCTCCCTCAAAGGCTTAAGATATTACAATTATCTGAAACAGCATATATAATAAGGATTTTTTTAATAGTTAAAGAAATAAGGATTCAAAACATGAGCAATGAGATTCTTCTTTTGTAAAAAAAAAAAAAAAAAACAAAAGGCAAATTTTGAAAACCAAAACTTTAAGAAATGAAAAAATATATAATCTATGAAATTAAAAGCTCACTAGAAGAAATAAACAGATCATATACAAGTGAAGAGGGAAACAGTGAAATGAATCAGACACAAAAGATATTAAGCAGAATAATGCACGGCGAAACCCTCCAAAATGTGAAATATATAAAGAAGGTTAAGAAAAATGGAGACTAGAATGATAATATAAGTCTATTTCAAGTTCTAAAAGATCAGATCTAAGAGACTGGGGGGTACAAAACAAGGGAAGGACGGAGGTCACATTAGAAGTAATAATGACTGAGTTTTCCAAAAGCAGTGAAAGACATAAATCTTCAGAATTAGAAATCACAACAAACCCAAGGAACATCTCAAGAAAGACACATCCAGAGGCATTATAATGAAGTTACAGAGTACAAAAAGACATACACATCTTTAAAAGCATCCTAGAGGAAAAGTGGTAAACTCTAAATCTCTAAATATATATACATATTTACACCTACAGCAGACTTCCCAAAGACAGCAATGGAATCCAGAAGACAGTGGAATAATATATCTAAAACTTCTGAAAAAGTATGCTTGTCCTCTGAGAACTGTATAAACAGGAATGTGGGTAAAATAAAGATGTTTTTAGAAAGATAAAACTGGACACTGGCTAAAGAACTTCTAAAGATTGTAGCACCATCAGGAAAAAAGTTAATTCTCCAAAAGAAAAGTATGAAATGCAAGAAATAATATATTTCATGTACCCAGATATATACACATAACAATATTTATTGAATCATTGTTTGCAACTAATAAAGTCCTGGAAATAACGTACAAGTCCATTAGTATGGAAACAGCTATAGCATTATTATTCTATGAAATACTATATGGCCTTGTAAAAGACTAAAGCCTTGAAAAACATATTTGTTCATAGGAAAAAAAATCTCTGAAACACAGTGTTAAATGAAAACAAGGAGGCAAGATGAGGTCAGAGAGATAAGGATGAGGCAGCAAAACAGGAGGGCCTTATGAGTCAGCAAAAGGACCTTGGCTTGCACTCTGAGAAAGGGACACACAAGAGTCTGAGTAGAGAAGTGACAAGCTCTGACGTATTTAACAGGATCACCTGGCTGCTGCCTTGAGTACAAAATGAAAGACAACAAAATAATAAAGCCAGTTACCAGACTACTGCACCAATCCCGATAACATAAAATGAACCTCCTGAGAAAAGAACTTAGATCTCATTATCTTACTAATAATGGGCATATATCATTAACCTCTGGGACTGGGATTCAGACATTTATGGACAATCTGTGTGGTAAAACAGAAGGGAAGGCGGCAGATAAAACTTACGAGATGACCCACCCTCCTGAGATAGAACGCAGTAGGGTCTAAAAATCAAAGGGAAGTTCTCCCAACAGATTACAGTAGACATTTTATGCATCTGACCTGACCCAGTGGCAGGTGAGTACTTTGGGGAGAGAAGAAGAGTGTTTCATAAAAACGAAAGGAGCTCTGCAGAACTCCTTTAACATAGATGATTAGGGGCCACCTCCTCGCCCACTTTGCAGAACTGCGATCCAGGCTGTGAGGTGACACTGAAAATGCAACGAGCTGTGACTGACATCATCGCGAGCGGCGTGGCGGTCCAGTAGCCAGGAGCAGCAAGAGTGACCCCAGCAGCCCAGGTGAGAGCAAGGGTCATCGCCGTCAGCACCGGCCAGCAGCACAAGCAGCATCCTAGCGGGAGCGCTGCCAAGTCTACAGAAATGACTGCGGTGAGGCTTTGAGAGCAAAGGTAGGAAGCAGGGCAGGTGAGGTCGGCAAGCAACTCCTCAGCACCTGTGAGGCACCTCTGAGGGGTCCACAGAAATCCTAAAGAAGAGGGAACACTCCAAAATGGGACAGAGACCTGGAGGGTACTCAGCTAGGGGTTATCAAGCAGTCAACGTCTGAGTCTAAATATCAATGTGACGCCACCCGTACCCTCAAGCTAGAGAGGCCTACGGGCACTGGGACAACACCTGTAAAATGTCCACAGTAAAGATTACGGACCTTGTTCATGAGATGCGTTACGATAAGCGAAGTGTGCATAACCTAGATATTATAGCTCAGTTCTCAATTACAAGAGAGGAACTTTTAGGTCTTTCTCGATATACTATAAAAGAACAAATGAAAGGAAGAGATAGTGAATAGACATTTCATCCTGTTCCTAACTGAATTATGCTGTATTAGTTCTAAAGTCTTCCCTGTTGGTAGCGAGAATTTCTTTGAACTAATAATGGGCATATATCATTAACCATTAACCGAGGCCAATACTGTGATTGGTAAATATAATACTGATATTGGCAACAAGAAACATTTTGTGGAAGGGGCAGAAAGCTATTAGTCTGAACTTGCTTGCAAATAATTAAGCCCTAGGGTAATTTTCACCCTTTTCCTTGGAACATATAATTATCAAGTTATTGAGGATACATTTAGAAGACTGCCGAGTATTTCAAGTAGAAAACAGTGATCCAGTTTGGGGGCGAACTGGGCTGGATTCTACTTCTAAGTAGGCTGCAGGAGCAAACACAAGTTCACAAGAATAACTTGTCACGTGAGATTACAGAGAACGTGTGCAGAAGATGTGGTTACTTATCACAGATGGAGATAATCATGCACTGTAGATCATGGGCTGGAGGGGTCTTAAGGGGCCTGTCTTCTCCCTGAAGGTCAGGTTCCTTTTTGCTCCACTAAACAGATGTACTTGTTCGTATTCTGCCCACACAGGGTCGGCTCCAAATCTCCCAGCCTCCCTCCTGAAGTGTCAAATAAACCTAATGGTTGGAAATTTACATCTTTTTTTCTCTTCCTGAAAAACTGGCGGGGGTGGGGGGGCAGGGGGAATGGATCATACCCACATATAATTTTAAAAAAAAAACAACTCAAAAATGGTTACTGAAACTCTATTTCCCATCACCAAGTATTTCCACTGTGTAAAGGTAGTGGTTCTCAACCTTTTCTGCTCATTAGAAATTACCTAAGAAACATCAACCAAAAAAAAAAAAAAAAAAAAAAAAAAGTGACACACACACCCCCGCCTCTTGGCTACATCCCAGACCACAGGATGTCTGCGAGTTTTTAAAACTCCACAGGTTATTCTAATGTGCAGCTTGGGCTGAGAATGACTGCCTCAGTCTTTCTGTAAAGAAATTTTTTCTCAAGCCTTTTAAAAGTTTTCAGTCTTCTTCAAGTTTCAAATATTGTTTCAGACACTGGACTCAAAAGTAGAACATATAATGCCATATATAAAACATAAGTGCTGTACAGAGTCGCTCACAAGCATCAATAAAGCAAAGTTCTGTATCTCGTGCCTGATTTTTCCAAGGATTTCATTATACCAACACCTTACACGGGTATCTAAAATGGAATCCTATCCATCTCTACTAATAGAACCCAGGCACCAAAGCTTCTTCAAACAGCTCAGAATCAGCCTTAATATGCCTCCTCCATCCTCTACATCCAATCAACTTCCTAATCATGTCAGTTCTTGCTTTGAAATGTGGCTCTCGTCCGTTCCTCCTCTTCCACATTCATCCTGTTCTACATCCTTATTACCTAAGTCTTCCCGCCCCCGGCTCTTCTCAATCCTCTGCCACTAAATTCATCTTCTTAGAAAAGCGTTCTTGTTATGTCTCCCTTCACAGAAAAATGTTCAGTGGCTTCCCGCTGCTGAGGCTAACAAAACTCAGCTCTTCAAACTTCGTAGGTATTTTGTGCCTCAAATAAAATATTCCGTTTTAACACAATAACTAACTCCATGTATTGAGACTAGTCAGTGTAGCAAAATTCTGCATTGTGCACCCAATTACTTAAGTAATCTTGAGTGCATTTCCCACCACACTCCAATTCAAGTTTTCTGCTCATTCCAGGCCTCCTGTCCTTCATATAAATAAAGTTTATCCCCAATTCCAAGCACTGACTCATGCTATAACCCCTTCCTTGAAATCCTTTTCTCCATCGTTCCAAAGTTTCTATATGCACTGCTCTGGACCTAGGCTCTGAGGCCTTCCCGAAACACTGCAACCACGCAGACTGGCCCGCCCCCCGGGCCACGCACACCATCTGAACCAGTTCTTCTGAAGTACACTGCCTTACACTACGACTTCACTATGTTATTTGTGTCTCCTCATTTAAATAAAGCTCCTGAAGGCAGAAATCATGTTTCATATTCTTGATGTATACTGCCTAAAGGGCTTTTTCAGGTTTTTATTGAATTCTTCATTCTCTCCATTCAATGAACATATATAATGCACACAAAATTCTTCCCTATCACACCAATTTATTCAGAGTAAATTTCGTGAATTTTCCTTATTTTAATTTGCTTAATTTTGAGAAGTAGCCAGCCTACTCTAACATAAGTCTGATTAACCCTGACTGAAAAGTAATATAATGAATCAAGTATCTGTGCCAGTTTAAATGTGGCATAAAGCAAAAAATAAATAAAATTTTCTTAAAAATCTGAGAAAAGTCAAGGTATAATTATTTATTCATTTCACAAATATATTCCCTCTTTCTAGACAGAAAAGGAATAATGATGTTTCAAGGTTAAATGCCTCCAGGGGATACACAGGGGATGGAACTGAGTGAGCAGGGAACTGGGGGCTGTTGCGGGGAGACACAGGTGGAGGGCAGACTCCCAAGCCCCTCCTCGGAAGGCAGCCACCACTCAGCTCCAGCCACGTGGAGCGTGGGCCTGGCACTGACAGATACTCTTGATTTTTCAAGAGAAGTCAGAATTTTCAAGAAAAAAAAGTTACCTAATTTTTAAATTGGGAAAAACAATCGAACATTTCATAAACACTGTGTGAGCCAAATAATGTATTTCAGGGGGCCATTATTTTTTGACCTCTTCACTATGGTATGAGGATTTAAATTAGAAAAGGAAAATAATTCTTTAAGGTTGATCATATGTTCAAAGTAAACCACTATTTTGAAAATTTTTTAAATCTGTTCTGGTGCCTTTTAGAATCAAGATGGTTCCTGTGTATCTAAGTTCACACTCAGTGCAGGAGAATCCCTCCAGTTTGCTGATTCTAAGGTAACATTTTAAGATAAAATGAAAATGGATAGTATTAACAAACCAGTTTCCTTGGACTTAAGAACCACACTTAAAAAAAAATAAAAGTCAGATACAGGCTGTTTAATCATAACTGTTACATATACACATCACAGAAATTTAACGTTTTTGAGAGGTCTCGATTTTACAGGCACACTATCCAAAGAAAACACAATCTCAAAGTAGAAGAGAGCTTATCACGCTCAAAAGCAGCTTACTACAACTCATAAATGTTGATATCATCATATGACAACTCCATGATTCAACATAAAGAACAACTGCTCCCAGAGAGTCTGAGGAACAGCGGGTGCTACTTTATTCTCGTAACTGCCCAAGAGTATTCACATCACAGCTTGGAAGAAATGACAAAACCAGACGGGCAAAGAATCAAAACAGATTAATAGAGGAATAAGAAAGAGAACTATGTCATTTGGAACAACGAACAGAATTACACATTTAGAAAAATAATTAAATGAGAAACTATACTAGGAAGAAAAGACAAAATGAAAGAAAAAAATGAATTTGAAATTCACGATATACAGATCAAAAGTATCTATATTTATTTGTGTATTTCAACACCAGGTTCTCCTCTTAAAAGGTGAGCAATTGACTCCTGTTTAGGTTATTCTACAGGAAGTACTAAGAAAGTAAAACAATTTTTTTAAAAAGTTGGGGGACTATCGTTTGAAGTTCAAAACTTTAGGCGGTATATAATTACACCTTCTGTGAATTTTTCAAGAAGCATAGCATAGCGTTAGGAGGCCAGGTGGCTAAGCTCCAGAGTCAGACTTCAGGCAGACGTGCCGCTCACCGCCACCCACGAGCTACGTGTGATCTTTCTCAAGATACTTCAGGCTGGGCCTCAGTTTCCCCCTTGGTAAAGCAGTGAATTATCACTAGTACCTCCTTGTGGCATGTTGTTAGGATGAGTGGAGATTATATACATACACACACACACGTAGCTTATAAAAGCACCTGACACATGAGAAGCCTCCGCTCACTGTTAGAAATCACTAACACTCATTACTATAAGGCGAGAGGGGAAACACTGAGATACAGGTGTGGCCGTGGTGAATGAAGATAATCCATCAGCCTAGGTGACAGGTCACTATAGCTATTTCTTTCTCTTCACATAAACCCATCTCCCTGACTTGTGCGTTTCAGACGTCGCCCCCAACCCCATCCCCTTCCCCCAACCCCTCTCTGCACCTCCACTTTCCAGCGTCTCTCTGCTCATCCAGCCAGCGTGCTCTCTCTCTCCCCCTCTCTTTTTCAAACCCTCCCTCTTTTCCCATTTTCTTCAGGGTGAAACTGGGTACTGCACGGAGAAGCATCTATTGTTACCAAAGGAAATCCGAACAACAGAAGGAATATTAACTCAGTGAACGGTGACCCCTGGCCGACTGAGCTTGAGAGCATGTCCCACATAACACGATGCAAGCGGCTGTTTACCCCGTATTGACATTCAGTTTTTTTCAGGAAAAAGTTACATACATCAGCGCGGTCAAGCAAGGGGCCCAAACGCACAAGACCTTAATTATCACCCAGGATTGTTCGACCTGATTGAGAGGAGAAGGGGAAGCAAACAGTCCACACTGGCTGAGCCAAGAGGGCAGGTGACCCAATGATTAACTAACAACCTAACTTCCATCCGTTCTAATTGGATTATAACTAAATTTGCAGTATTGATAATACTGGGAGACAAACTCAGAGGCTTCTTTACACTAGGACTGCAACTAGCTCCTGCCTGGAGTTGTATAATAACCCTGACCTCCCAAAGACCTGGAATTAACACAGTAGCTACGAAAATGCCACAGATCAAATGGAAGGGAGTCTTAAAATGTACAGAGATGTGCACATCCTGCTTCTCTCTGCTGTAAAGATGCAGAGTCATATCAAATAAAGAAACTGAGGGGTAAAAGAATCAAGAAAAAAGGAGGAACAGGCTCTTATCCTCGTACAGCAAGGAAATAAATATTCAGAGCTTAGCAGAAGTCTGTTAATGGCACTGCTTAATCAGAGAGAGACAGCAAAAGAAAAATATTACAATTCTACTGTTTCCTGCATTTATATTGTGGTCCGCAAGATTCAATCTTCAAATAAAGATATTAAACACCTACATTTAAGACTATTGAGTCAAAAGACAGTTTTGGAAAAATGCCTGCCTTACGAGAATGCAGGGATCCATCTCTGACAGTCACCCATCCGCTGGACCTGTTTTTATAAACCCGGCAGAGACCTCAGTGGACGGTCCTCCTATTCTTCTGCCTCGCCCCTTCCCAGCACTTTTTCCCCCTGACTGGTTTTTTATTCTGCGGTCAGAGGTTAAACTGCTCACCCCTCACCTTCCAGGGAAGGTTTTTTCTCTCCCTCATAAAAGGTTCCTCCCAGTGGGCAGCAGGCGGATTAGCCCCTCTCCTGGAGAACAAAGGCCACGTCTTTGTCTCCGGGGCTCGGGCATGGAGTCCCCACATCAGAGGAAGCTGCTCCCACTCGGCCTGGACAGTGACACTATCGTGAGGCCCCTCCACGGCCCGGCCTCTGCGTCTAGACTCCCGTCCAGCCGGCTCGCCCGAGAGAAAATCCTGTCAGGCACTCAGCTGAAAATTAACTAAGGTACCCTGTTGAGAACCTGATGAAGATGTCATTTGACCATACGGTAAAACTTTCCATTGTTTAACATAAAGATAAGAGGAAAACTTTTAAAGCTCAAGGCTTGAACAATCTCAGTCACCAATTCGCACATGGGTCAGTAACTGTATCTTACTGACATACATGCACGCCCCTAAAATAATACGCAGGACTACTTATGATATTCTAGTCTCTTGCACTTAAAAATCTGCCTCACTAAAGGATACATGCAAAAAATTACAACAGGGTTTTTTTTTTGCAATTTTTACATTAGCTATTTCTCATTAAAAATTTTACTGCTGCATTTATCACTGAAGGAGCTGGTCAAAATGCAGAACTCAAAAAAACCCAGATCTTTTCACATGTCATAGTATTTATTTATTTTACAAGTTTTTTCATGTTGAACAAAGAAGAAACTGTAAACCACAAAGCATGTATTTGATTAAAATTTAGAAATGGGAAGTATAATGGTACATGAGCCAAACCATACTTATGAAAACTATTTGTAAATGTTTTTAAACCTGTAAGTATTAAATACCTCAGACAAATTTATATTTGGTCATATCATGGCAACAAAAGAATTCTCTCAAGCATGTTAAGTTATGGGTGATTCATGAATATTTACAATGGCTGTAGGGAGGAGAGCAGCTTTTTAAATATACATAATCTTGTAATTCACATCCATGGCAGCAACCAATATTGAAAATTATTAAGTAAAAACTCTATTCTATACAATTACAACCACATTAAGTAAGCTCACACTGAAATCTGAAAGGGAATGCACAAAAATGAATATTTTTATGTTGCTGGTATGAAAAAGAAGAATCTTTTTACTTTTTTTCAAAATTGTTAATAACATACTACATTAATAATTTAAAAAAAGAAGAAACTACAAAATAATCAGAATAGTTCAAATGACTACAAATGGAGAGTGATTAATGAGAGACGTGCAACCACTGTATAAAGTATTCAGGATTAAGGAATAAGTCATTTCTTTTACATAGCCCATACAGCAATATAAAGTTGATTTCCCAAATTTTAGGAGAAATAAAATGTGGTTCTTTTTTAATCTATGATGCTGATTAGCCTGACAATTTCAAGAGGTTATGACAAACAAGCTTAACAAAAGGAATACATTTATCCTTGGGGGGCGGTGGGGAGGGGTGTGCGGGGAATCAATGGTTATACACAACAGATGTCTGGCTGGGAGGAGTATGTACTTACTCTTTTAAAAGTTACATAAAAATCTAAGTTTGGCAAAGGAAAACATTTAAATTGAAGGCTCTAGAGCTTAAGCACATAGGCAATGACTGGCAGGAAATGTTAAATATTTTATTCTGACTGCTGCAGGAAAAAATGCACAACAATTTAACAAAATTAAAAAGGACAACATTTGATAAAACAGAAAAACACAAAACTCAAGATTGAACGGGTCTATCGTGTCTACCATTAAATATCTTTTTTATTTATGAATTATGCCACAGTAAAATGAAGACAAAAGACAACCAACTGACCATGACTCTTAAAAATCAACATCACATATATTAAAGACACAAGGGAAACACCTAAAAATGTTAACAATGGTAATTTCTAGAATATGGCATTATAAGTGATTTATATTTTCTGATATATGCATTTTTTATTTTTCAAATTCTCATCAATAAATATGCATATATATGTACTCATATACATACAATAGATATATGTATATATCAGTATTAGACTACTATTAAAATATAAAAGTTAATTTATAGAGTATCTTAACTTGGTAAAGAAGAATACTTTGCAACAAAACCTTTTCGTTCAGAAGTATTTCTATACCTCATAGTCACCTCCTCCAACATAAAATCAAATTGAAAATCCTAAATAAGAAATTCACTCCATACTTCTGTTAAAAATTTAATTTTGACCAGGTTTAGGATTAAATATATTAACATGCCAGCTTTTCAAAATTAAAGAAAGCATAATGTTAAAAATAAAGGCTTCTGTAAATAAATGAAGGATAGAGGGAGAAGAGAAAGATGAGGAAAGGAAATACCAGAGGTCACAAAAAAACAACGCAGTGACACGATGGTGACCAGCCAAGGTTTTTATCGTAAGAAAGAATAAAAAAATATATATTAGAGCTAATATCTGGCACTTCTATAAAGCTTGTTCGTAGTTTTAAATGCTTTTCCACTATAATGGTCAGCTGAGCTAGTATCCGTGTAATCGGTAAAAAGAGTGACATCATTCCCACCACTCTTTCCCTGGTATTTCGTTAAACCCAGTGACACGCACGGCAGCTTATGTTTGGAAATTAGATGTGTTTGCACCGGAGGTGAGGGATGAAGGACAAGAGAAAGAACAGTAAACAGGTTTGGGCCTATAATGTGTTGTTTATTCCTCACAAGCTCCTTGGACTGGGGTGAGCTCTTGAAACCACAAAAGATGCCAACTGGATACGGGCACAAACAGCCGACTGCTAGCTGAGCCCCTTAACTCCTGTCCTCCTTCCTCGCCGCCTGAACGTAAAGACTACATTTTCCAACCTCCCTTATAGCCAAGGATCACTGTGGACCAAGTTTTTACCAAGGAAAGTGATGTATCGAATTTCTCCCTGCCGTGCCACGGAAGAAATGTCTTGCTGGAACTACTTCCCTTGCCCATCCTGTGGGCTTGAACTTGGACACAGTAGTGACCCAGCTTTGACTCTGCAGATGAGAACAACAGTCTAGGAAATAGCAGGACATGAATCCCTGAATAACTTCACACAACAGCGTCCTCCAGACAGACCACCTGCTTCTAAACTTGTTACTTAAGCCTCTACGTTTTGAGGTCTTTAAAAATAAATAAATAAATAAAAACAAAGCAAAAAACGTCAGGTTGGCCTTTACTCTTTAAAATAGAGCACTAACAAAAAACGGACAGTTTTGAAAGAGGAATAACTGATATGGAGAACAGCTTTAGGGATTATGCCAGAACTCATAGGAGGAAAAAAGGACCAGAAAAAAAATAAGAGACACAAAGTTTAATTTGGCATCTAGCATAACTTTGATTCAAAAACTCATGTCCGTAGTACCTGGTACTGCATTTAGAACAAAGTATGCCATCAATTAATGTTTGTTGAATGAATGAATGAACGAACAAACGAACTGGTCTCAATAAGAAAAGGGACAGTTCTTTTAACGGGAAACAAAATGGGCAAAATAAAATAGGTACAATGGCTCTGTTTTGAACAGCATAAAAATCTATATGGATTCCAAATAGACAAGTCACTTCTTTATACCAAAGCTGACATAATAAGTAAGGAAAATTCTTCTTTCTTTTCTGTACTTGCTCAAAGTTCAAAATTCAAGGTGTAGAATCTTACATTGTGCCTACAGGTCTGGGTCCTGATTTGTTTCTCCTTGATTACAGTATCAAGGGCGTCCTTCCAAATGCTGGAGGGAGAGTAGCTCTTATTTTACTATGTCCTCTGCATAACACACCTGCTTCAAGGGTCTTCTTTGCTGCAGAAGGCTACTCAGCTCCATAAGAAGGGTTTTATAAAATACCCTGGCTTTTGGCAGGAAGATAAAATTGAAATGAAAAAAATTCAGGCTGAGCATTATCTCCATCCGTTACACTTAAAAAGAACTCCTCACTCTGAGGCTATTTCTCATGGGTTCATGAGCATTTCCTTTTCTGGGTGGGTGATCTGGAGTTCTGCTCAACAGTTCATGCTCACTTTTGCGTGAGCCATAAAACATTCCATTAACAATGGGTATTTAGACTCCTATCAATTTTGAGATATTATGAGAAAATTCAGGTTGGAAAAACTGTAAAACAACCCTCTTGCTAGAGCTCAGCAGCAAGAGATGAGAACTTTTATTGAATCTGAATAGTAAAGACACTAAGAGGGAACCAAAGATAATACCTAATCTAATCCACTCGTTTTGCGACCCAAGAAGATAAAATATAAGAATTGGGCAAACCATTTAAGTTAAAGGAATAAATTCTATCTGTCATGGAGATGATCCCTGAGATGAATGATGATGATGAGCGATACATCTGACACACACACCTGTGCTCCACGCCCACTGTGTGGAACGACTATGCACTAGCTTCAACTCTCCTGCTCTCATGACCTTCGCTTCTGACTGCTTTCCTTGCTTTTGTCGTATCACTCATTCTGAAAACGCTTCCTCTTTTTTGTTAACTTCTGTGTACACACCCAAGCCTCTATTTTTCTGAATGTCTCTTTGAGACTGATTTCATAAATGAGATTTCTCAGTACTAGCGTTTATGCAAGACATCAAAAATCCGTTGCCACCCCCTCTTGAAAGTCACCCGACTGCCCGATTACACGGTCAACGGCCTGTTATGAGCCCAAATCCCCCCTAGTCTTTCTTGTTCAAGTACCATTGCCCACTCTCAGCCGGCCCGCACCCGTCCCCAACCAGATCCGGTGTTCCTACTGCACACGTAGCGCCCTAGGGGAGACACTGCCCAGCCCCTGCAGCCAGCGACCAGCAGCGCACCTGCGGAGCGGGGGGTCAGACCTTAGCCTCTGCCCTGTGCCCAAGCAGCTGGACCTATGCACCACCACAGCCCTCCTCCTTTGGACAATGACTTCGAACTTCCATATGCTTAACAGTCACCTGGGAAACTTTTTCAAAAATGCAGGTCCCACTTCTATCTCTTTCCTCCCGTAAAAACAATCTAAAATGCACCCCAGGAACCTGATTTATCAATCAGTCAAGCAAACAATCAATAGCTCCAGAACATACTGACAAACATTGAACAGCAGGTCTAAAAAAGCTGTGGACACCCACCTAGCAGCATTCTACCTGGACACATTACAGAACTCCAGAGGCCCCCCAGGATAAGGAGATGTCTGCATTCTCTTGTTAGACTCATCTGCCTCTATTTACTACCAAGTATTATAGGCAATTCTACTTAATCATTTCAATGACAGTAGGGCCATTATCCTTACTAGTTTTTAGGCCTTTCCTTAGCTAGACGAGAAAGACATGCACAACATAATAAGAATCTAATTTAGTAAAGGATACAAAGCCTCTAGATTCCAATTATGTAAAATTTGGTAAATTTCAAAATAAGTATTTAGAATTTAGCTTTAAAAAAAAAAGGCTTGGCTTCCTTCCTTCATTCACACATCTCTCTTTAGTCTTGACAGAACTGTGTTTTCCAATTAACTGGCCTTTAGAGAAATAAATAAGGCATTACTTATTGCAACGGCAAAATTCCCAGTATAACGCTGAAACAGCATTAGAAAGGAAAGCAATGATGTACGGATACTTACTGGAAAGCACCTAATCCAGCTGGTTCTCTTCCAGCAGGACCTCTTTACTTCCCTGATTTCCTACGATTTACCTTCTCTACTTACATTCCTCTTCAACGGCTTTTATACCAGTAAGTTCTCTGATGCCTGTTTATTACATTTCCTCTTTTTCTCTAACCCAGTATGGATAAGCAAGCATGAGTAACCACTGTTTAGGACAAAGAGGAGAATTTAATATAATTACAACTGGAGAAGCTGCTTTCATGACAAATTATTTTGAAGAGATGCTGAGTTTTGAATTTAAGGTACTATTTTTCTCATTTGGACTTATAAATCTTTTCCTTCCAAAACCAAAAACAGCAATATTAAATCCACAAAGGGTGTGAGAGCCCAGGTCACAATTCCCTGTTTCCTGGGAGCTGCAGTCTAGACCCTAGCTGGCGTCCAGAAAGCCACATCCATACTTGGTAAATCTGACCCCAGGCCAGAGCTGAATGAGCCGAACACAGGCCCAAATCTGGGCCCGTTCTCTCTCATAGAAGAATTCCGATTGTGAAGTGAGAAATACACAAAGTGGGAGGTGCTGATGCAGAATCACTTTCTTGGCAGAAAGATGACAGAAGATCCTCAGAACTACCATGAACTATATTTCTAAAAAGTATTTATCCCATGTATCTTGTTGCCATCTCTTTTCCTCTAACCCAAGGTACGGAGTGTTAAAGCAGCACTCCTACGATCTATAAACAGGACATCTGCTTCCAGCCAAGAGAAAGGAACAGGAACTAGACTGACCCCCGACCCTAAACAAATGTTTCAGACATCAGTCAGCACAGGACAGTGATCCCTGACAGAGAACACAGAGAAGGCAAACCCTGCAGCTGCCCCCGCTTACTGTCTGGAGAGCTTCCAGCGTGTAGCACAAGCAGGACAGAACCCTGTGGTTTTCCTGAGATGAGGAGGTGGGCCTGGGAGGCTGAGGCAGCTAGTGTGCCCAGAGAAGAGCATGGGGAAGAGAAAGCTACACAGGAACGAGCTCTGGAGATCCGCAAGGGCTCACCACCGCCCCAGCTCCCTGTCCTGCCCACCTCTCCAGTGGAGTCTGATCCATGGGTACATACACATACGAGGAAACTACCTGAGGCTGGGGAAAGGACCGCCCAAAGGAAGCAGAATGAAAACTCCCGGGACCAGGAGTAGCTGACGTTCACACCATCCGAGTGGGGGGAAAAAACCTAATAATAAACAGGGTATGGGGTCCAGTCCCCAGAGGGTAGTACTGCTTTGAAAGCAGAACAAGTTCAGCACTAGACTGAAGGTGTCACCTGACAAAGCCTCAAAGCAAGCCTCAAACAATCAAACTGTTTTCTTTTTTCTTCTTCTTTTTAAAATTTTTTATTTTTTGGCTGCGTTGGGTCTTCGTTGAGGTGCGCGGGCTTCTCATTGCGGTGGCTTCTCTTGTTGCGGAGCACGGGCTCTAGGCACACGGGCTTCAGTAGTTGTGGCACGTGGGCTCACTAGTTGTGGCACGTGGGCTCACTAGTTGTGGCACACGGGCTCACTAGTTGTGGCACGCGGGCTCTAGAGCGCAGGCTCAGTAGTTGTGGCGCACGGGCTTCGCTGCTCTGCGGCATGTGGGATCTTCCCAGGCCAGGGCTCGAACCCGTGTCCCCTGCATCGGCAGGCGGATTCTTAACCACTGCGCCACCAGGGAAGCCCTCAAACTGTTTTCAAATAATTTAACTGTGTCCTAAAACAAAAACCTAAATGCATACAGGATACTTAAGAGGAAAGACCATATTCTGGATCATATAGCAAGTCTCAATAGATTTAAAAGGATTCAAATCAAACACATATATATTCTCTGGCATTACAATACCAAAATATAATGGAAAGATGGTTGGAAAATCCCCAAATAATGGGAACCTAAGTACTACACTTCTAAATAACCCATGAGTCAAAGAAGAAATCAAAAGGAAAACTAGATATATATTGAACTAAGTGAAAATGAAAACTAATAAACTGAACTTGACCAAAACTAAGAACTCCTCTCTGGGAGACACTGTTCAATTAAGAGAATGAAAAGACAAGACACAGACTGGGAGAAAAATTTTGCATATCCAACGAAGAAGTCCTATGTGTGTGTGTATCCTTAAAAACTTAGCAATAAAGAAAACAAACACCCAATTTTAAAAACTATAAGGAAAAGATGTGAATAGACTTTTCACCAAAAAGATATTCAGATGGAAAATAAGCACATAAATTCATTCTAATAGAACATAACTGAGTCTCCAAAATGTTTCCACAAATTTCTAAGAAATCAGACCTTTACTTGTAAACGAGAATGTGTAATATGCTAAGATATTGTTCATAATTCAAGTACCCTAAGGAGTTCTGTACTATCAAATTTCATCTTATATCAGAAACTCAAGGAAGAATATGCATACATATATATGTATATATGTATGTACACACACACACACACACACCCCAATATGGCATTTATCAGATAAACAGCATGTCCAATTTAATACCAACTTCATGACTGAAAGAGCACCTCTTACTGTCATATATACGTGGAAATATGAGGACATATACAACATATAGAATCCATAACACCTTTTTCTAAAGGCCCCTGATTTCCATTCAGGGAACCATGTGGTTCCAAGGAAGTTAACGTTACTCCCAACTCCTAGAACGAGTTCATCCCAATAGAACATAATTGAGTCTACAAATGCTTCTATCGACTTCTAGGAAATCAGAACCTTACTTCTAAATTAAAATGCGTAACGTGCTAAGATATTGTTAACGGTTTCACTTCATGACTCCAGGGGCTATCAAATTTCATTTTATATCAGCAAAGACAATCACTACAGCCGTGAACTAACTAGTGTTTGATTCAGGGCTGGGCACATAATTGAACCGTGAGTGCCAAGGAAAAAAAGTATGCAATTTTCATTAAGTTGGTCAAAGCGGGTCTCATTGCAAATGAGCAAACAGTTGGAAGAAGGTAAAGGAATTAGTCATGGAGATATCCTGGAGAAGAGCACTTGGCAGAGTGAAAACCAAAAGCTTCAAAGGAGCATTTCTGATGTGTTTCTGGTACAGTAAGGAGGCCAGTCTGGCTACAGCTGAGGGAGCAGGAGAAAAGGATAGAAGATACGGTTAAAAACACAAAAAGAGGGGATTCAAATCAGACTGTAGAGGGCCATGGAAGGTCCCTGGAAGGTTTTTAGTTTTTATTTGAATGATATGAAACGGCAGAGGGAAGGACACTCCTGTAGGGGAAAAGTGATTCTTGTAAAGTTGAGGTCTGAGGATTGAGGCTGTGAACAAGTTTCTATTATTATATACAATGTACCATACTATATGTTGTGAGAAGTACCAAAAGTAAGATAAAATCCTTGCCTTCTTGAGTTGCTAATCTAGTTGAAGAACTAAAGCACAAATACCCTTAAAATAACAGAATGTTTAAACTGCAAGAAGCTTTAGGATAGTTACAGTTTCCCTTTAACCAAAGCAATTCGAGCGAAGAAAGGGGAAATGATTTATGCAAGGTTATGTAACTAGTTATAGGCTCAGGTAGAACTAGAAATGAGCTATCTTCAGTTCGAAGTCCAGCTTAGCAATGGAATGAAGGATAAGCTGAAGACAATATTTATAAACCACTTTTGCAAAAACGGATAAACACTTGTCACTTTCACTTGCTGTTATGATGTCCAAAGAAACCAGCTGCTGGCCAGCCCCAAAGATTTGCCCTATAATTCTGAGGGAAAGAGTGAAACGCAAAGCTGATACCTATGTTGATAAGTAAATCCACTGGATCAAAAGATAAAGAGCCTTCTGTATTTTGGTAAGAAAAGCATTCAAAGCTTTCATATAAAGACTGTATTTTCTTCCTAACAAAGAGACTCTGTTTTCTGGAATTTCTAAAGACTACAAAGAAAAAGGATAAGGCAAGTAAATCATTATCCTATGTGTTGATAGAGCTAGCCTCTCTCAAATCAAGTACAAACACCACTGGCTGGAGGAAAACTAACATCTCATGCCAAATAATCCTCTCAGTGAAAGTACTGGTACTTCTGAAATACCCTAAGATACAGTAATCAATATAATTCAAGCATGCATTCCAAATTGTCAACATTTGAACTCAATGCAACTAAGGATATATTATCCAAATAAATACACACAGGGTGATTACAATGATGTCATACCTATTTATACATACTAATAATGTAAATAATCATTAAAGCAGTTTTAAACTAGTAACATGATTTAAGTAGATTCTAATGTTAGAATACTAATATCTACAGTAAAATAAGCCTAATATGAGGATGTGTCAACAAACAATTCTTAAGTTTTTTACATAATAGTTTGAACCTAATTATCAAATTGACAAATAGGACCATAAATATTTATGGACTGAGGTAACACAAAAGCATACTTTTTATGCCTTTAAGAAAGTGTTTACTATTAACAAAAACCTTTAAAAGGAGTTTCAAATTTTAGCAATTACACAAAGTTTACAACATTAGCGCCCACACAATCTCACCGGATTAAGAATTTAACGTTCTATGATCCCAAATAGAAATCAGAATACATAAGATGGACATAAACTGTACACACTCAGAAAATAAATAAAGCTAACTTGGTGGCCCACACATATGGTGTGCAACAAGACCACTAAACTTCATGTGGAGACCCCATGGCAGCCCCAGATCTCCCACTACATAGCTCTGGAACCTTAAGTGTGAATATTCTTCACTGAGCTTTAATTTCCTCATCAGTAAAATGAGGAGAGCTGTTGAAGTGCCTAACACAAAGAGCTGTTGAGAAACTCAAAAGTAACTTAAGATAATGCATGTAAAATTCCTTTTTGACCCATAAATTACTATGCAAATTTAAATTATATAGAGAAATATCAAATATAATACAATGGCACTATTTCAAGTTTCAGTAAAAAGAAGTCCAAACACAGCACTCTAATTTTTACTCTAATTTCTCCAGGGGTTTCCTTTTCTTTCAAAAAACTCAGCAACAATTCATACAAAGTTTTCTGTTATCAGCTTTAGACATCTGTTTACATAGAGGTAAATAGCTATAAACCAATCTGACATATAGCATTCTCAACATTATCACAGCAATAATATCAAGGGACAGCACTTTTGTACTTCAGTACAAACTGTGTACTTCAGTCTCATCTCTACTGTGTGTTTTGTGGAACATGACACATTTATTAAGCACCTATTTATATAACAGTCTGAAGAATAAAAAGAAAGATAAGATCCCTGATTTTTAACAGTCTCATAGTCTGGATGCCACAATACATAATGCATAAATCAATTAAAGTGATAGGAGACTTCCACTTCTGGCCATGAGGCAGTAACAGGTAAAAACTAGCCAGCCCACCATAAGCAACGTAAAATCAAATAAAACTGCGCAAAGTATCTGAAAAAAATGTTTTTAGATGCTGGGCAATAGGCAAAGCAGGATTATGGTCCCTGAGAAAAAGAAAACACACAGAATGAATCGAGCGCTACAAGCTCCCTGGCTTTGCATCTGGAGGCGTTTTCAAAACTTCAGCACAGAGCGAAGAACAGCAGTCCTGCTGAGCAGAGGAGGAGGGAGTCAAGCCTGCCAATAAGCAGGTATGAGGCGACGGGAGACCAAAGTCAAAGAGCTCCAAAAACAGGCATAAGGGTCATATTAACAAGTCTTTAGCCAAACACTAGGCTGCACACATGCGGGGCGACAGTCTACAAAACCTGGCTGTGAGCAGGTGAACGGATTCTAGAGGTCACACAGCACACAGATAGTGCCACACTGAACACCGGGAAACCCCACTGAAGCTACCCCGGAAAGGTTACACTGGTGGGAAGCAAGGCCACAGGGCTCTTATCTTTCTTCACTTCTTGAGAGAAGAGCCGCTAACTAGGTTTCGTTCCAGACTATCTTTTCCAGGATGTTTTACTAATAAAGCAAGTAATCATTAAAGCAGATCAAAACTATTAACGTGATACTAATGGAATTAAAGCAGACAGAGAATCTCCCTCCAGGAGCAAAGGGCAGGCATGCTGACTGCACATCATAGACAATCTGGGTCCCCTAACCTCAGGGTTCCTCCCCTATAATGCAACCAGTTGCATCTGCAGGCATCCATCTAGGCTCATTCATACCACCCCCATGTAACCTAGGGGCAAGGAAAACATGATGGTGCACACTCTGCCTGATGTGCCACAAGCAATAAAGTCCTTTGTTTCTGAGTCAGGAAACTCCCTGTCATCTGACAGCATCCATGAAATAGGGTAAAATCTCTGACCTTGCACAGTTCTGGAGATATACCTTGGGAGTAAAACATTCTAGACCCACCCAAACAAAGATTACAAAGAAATCTTAAGAGAATCAAGCTGATCCATCCGTCAAAGAACTGACAGCACACAAAAACAACATTCACTAAAAGAAGGTAACACATTTTAAGCTGTCAATAATAGGACCTCCACAATGTTCAACATACAATTAAAAGTTATTAGATATGCAGAGATGCTATAAAATGTAGTCCACAACCAGATCAGGAGGGGTAGTGTGTAGGAAAAAAACCCCAAATGAACCAGACATTAGAATTAGCAGACAAGAATTTTAAGAGAGTGATATGGAAGGCAGACGACCCTTAAAGATGTCTATGCCCTAATCTCTAGAACCTGTCAATGTTAGGTAACAAGGCAAAGGGGAATTAAGGTTGCTGATGGTATTAAGGTTGCTACTCAGCTGACCTTAGAATAGGAAGAGCATCCTAGATTATCTAGGTGGTCCCAATGTAACTACAAGAATCCTTAAATATGAAAGGGGGAAGTGAAAGTGTCCATGTCAGTGACACAATGTGATAGACTCACTGGCCATCACCAGCTTTGAAGATGAAAGGGGGCCATGAGCAAAGGAACACAGGCAGCTTCTAGAACCTGAAAAATGCAAGAAAACCGATTATCTCCTAGAGCCTCCAGAAAGAAACACAGCCCTGCTGACACCCTGATTTTAGCTTAGTGAGACTCATTTCAGATTTCTGACCTCCAGAACTGTAAGATAATAAATCTGTGATGCTTCAAGTCACTGTGTTGGTAGTAATTTAATACAGCAGCAATGAGAAACTAATACAAGTTATTAAAAGTATGTCTAAGAGGACTTCCCTGGTGGTGCAGTGGTTAAGAATCCACATGCCAATGCAGGGGACACGGGTTCAAGCCCTGGTCCGGGAAGATCCCACATGCCGCAGAGCAACTAAACCTGTGCACCACAACAACTGAGCCTGTGCTCCAGAGCCCATGAGCCACAACTACTGAGTCCGTGTGCCACAACTACTGAGCCAGCGCACCTAGAGCCCATTCTCCGCAACAAGAGAAGCCACCGCAACGAGAAGCCCGCGCACCACAATGAAGAGGAGCCCCCACTCACTGCAACTAGAAGAAGCCCGCGCACAGCAATGAAGACCCAACGCAGCCAAAAATAAAAAATAATTTTGAAAAAAAGAACTTAAAAAAGAATAAATTGTTTGTTTAAAAAAATATATGTCTAAGAATTTAAAGGAAAGGCCAGAATGAGTGAACAGAGGAAGAATTTAAGTGGAAAAATATCTAGAACTGAAAAAATCTAGAACTGAAAAATACATTATTTGAAACAAAAAAATTCACCCTATGGGCCTAACAGCAACTGAATATTACAGAATAAAAGATTAGAGAACCTGAATACAGAATAATTGAAACTATACAAACTAAAGCACAGAGAGAAAAAATACTAAGAAATATAAAGCAGAGTTTCTGTGATTAGTGAAACACCTAACATACATGAATTGCAGTCCCAGGAGAAACAGAGGAGGGTGAACAGAAAAACCATTAGAAAAAAATAATGGTCAGTAATTTCAGAATCTGAACACACACACACACACACACACACACACATATCCAAGGAGTTCAACAAAGCCCCAGGCAGAATAAATGCAAAGAAAAGTAAATCTAGGCACATGATAATCAAATTTCTGAAAACCAAAATAAAAAGAGAAAACCTTAAAAGCAGCCAGAGGGGGAAAAAAGACATATTATCATATAGAGGAATAATGATTAAAAATTTCTGCTGAGATCTCATCAAAAATTTGGCAAACCAGAAAACAATGGAACAACATCTTTAAAATGCAGAAAGAAAAATCTGTCAAACTAGGATTCTATTTCCAAATAAATTATCCTTCAAAATAATGAATACATTTTCAGATAAACAAAAGCTGAGAGAAATTTCTCACCAGCAGACTTGACCTACAATTCATACTAAAACGAGATTTTCAAGCTGAAAGAAAATGAAACCAGATAGAAATTCAAATCTACATAAGGAAGACTGCCAGACATGATAAATGTGTAAGTAAATATAAAAGACTATTTTTAATATTTTCTAATTTCTTTAAAAAGCAATTGATGGTTTAAACAACAATAATAATTTATTGTGGGATAATAACCCATAGAGAAGTAAAATGTATGACAGCAAAGGCACAAAGGAAGGAGGGAGTAAATATAATTTACTGTTGGAAGGTTCTTATAATTTTAATTTATGGTAGACTATGATAACTGAATAATGTATAATGTAATCCTTAGAGCCACTAAAAACAAAGCCAACAGAAGAGAAAGGTATAAAATACTTTCTAAAATCCACTGATATAGAAGAAGGTAGGTAGAAAAAAAAGGAAGCAAATTTTTTTTAAAACCTGATAGTACAACTAGAAAACAAATAACAAGACAGTAGATTTAAACCCAAACATACCAATAATTACATTGAATGTAAATGTACTAAACACTTTAATTAAAGGTAGCAATTGTGAGACTGGATAGAAAAAGGAAAATCCAAATCTACATATTTTAAATACAGATACAGAAATACAGCTTAGAGAAAAGAATGCAAGAGGAATTTCGTGTCAACACTAATCATGAGAAAGGCAGAGCGGCTTATTCCTCAAAGTAAACTTAAAGACAAAAAGCATTACCAGATACTAAGAAAGAAATTCCATACGTTAAGAGGGTTAGTTCATAAGGAAGACATAATCAAAAACGTGTATGCATCTCATAAAAGGGCTTCGAAATACATGAGGCAAAAACTGCCCAAACTGGAAGGGGAAAATCAACCAGCACATAATTATAGTTGGAGATGTTAACACTTCTCTCTCAGTAGCTGAAAGAAATAGACCCCAAAATCAGTAAGGATATAAACGATTTGAAAAACAGTATCAACAACTTTACCTAATTGGCATTTATACAGCAATACATCCAACAACTGCACAATGTATACTGTGTTGAAGCACACATTGAATATTGACCAGGACAGAACACATTATGGGCCATAAAACAAACCTTACATTTTCGAGTACTGAAGTCATATACAGAGTTATGTTCTTTCACCTAAATTAAACTGCATCATAAGTCAGTGGGGTCTGTCCTTGGGCACCAGCCACGGCGCTGTGCTCACCAGCATCTGGGCTTGGATGGGCCACAGGGCTGGGGGTGGGGGGAAAGACCAGGTAGCACGGGCCAGTGCCCCTAAGTGCGGCTGGGACTGCAGAGCAATGGTGCGAGAGCAAGGAACCCCAGTCCACCTTCCGCATCCAAGTGCTGTCTGAAAGCAGTACCTCAGTTACTCAACTCACCCAGCCTCTACTGGGGGTGCACAACACACCAGGGAATGTGACAGTCCTTACACGGGCGTCTCATTTGGTCTTACCACAAACCTGTGGTGACAGGATTTTCCTAGTTTTATAAAGGAGTCCAGCCTAAATTACAGAATTCGGCCTGGAAGTCAAAACTGACTCCCGAGTGCAAGGGCCAGTGGCCACACCACAATGGCCTTGAGGTGTGAGACACACAAAACTGGACAGAATGGACAAGGTTGTTTCAGTGTTACTCGAAGATGGGGCTGGGATTTCATTTAAAAATCATTCAAAAGTGATACACAGGGCTTCCCTGGTGGCGCAGTGGTTGAGAGTCCGCCTGCCGATGCAGGGGACACGAGTTCATGCCCCGGTTCGGGAAGATCCCACATGCCGCGAAGCGGCTGGGCCCATGAGCCATGGCCGCTGAGCCTGCGCGTCTGGAGCCTGTGCTCCGCAACGGGAGAGGTCACAACAGAGAGAGGCCCGCATACCGCAAAAAAAATAAATAAATAAAAAAAATAAAAGTGATACACAGAGCAACAGCAATATAATGAAGTCTAAAGTCCATCCTGAATGAATTTACAGTGTAGCTGGGGAGAAAAACAATGATCATTAAATGTGCTAAATTTTTTAAAAAGGCAATAACAAGACGGAATCCCAAGTATTTAGAAATTAAGCACTACATGTCTAAATAACCCATGGACCAAGAAAAAAATGAAAAGTTAGAAAATATTTTCAACTACATAATAATGAAAACATAACATGTCAAAATTTGTGGGATACAGCTGAAACAATGCTTAAAGGTAAATTTATGATTCTATTAGAAAAAAAGGTTTAAACATCAATGCTCTAATTTTCCACATTAAGAAGCTAGAAGACACCTGTAACTCAAATAATATTGAACATCGACTATACTTCAATTTTTATAAAAGCAAAAGAAAAAAATGGCAATAAACAAACACCAAAAGGAGGAGGAGGGGGAGGGGAGGGGGGGAGGGGAGGGGAGGGGGGGAGGGGAGGGGAGGGGAGGGGAGGGGAGGGGAGGGGAGGGGGAGGGGAGGGGGAGGGGAGGGGAGGGGAGGGGGAGGGGAGGGGGAGGGGAAGAAGGAGAAGAGGAAGCAGCAGAAGCAGCAGTGGCAGCAAGAAGTTAAATGCAAGATAAGAAGGAAGAAAATAATAAAGAGCGGAAATCAATGAAACAGAAAGTGAACAAATAGTGGAGACATGAACAAAACCCTAAACTGGTTCTCTGAAAATATCAGTGAAACTGGTAAACCCCCAGAGCTGTAATGATCAAGAAAAACAAGGGAGAATATTCAAGTTACCAATACTGGATGAAAACAAGGGCTTATCATTACAGATCTCACAGAAATTAAAAAGATAATGAGAAATCTTATGAACACGTTTGTGCAAATACATTTTACAATTAGATGAAATAGGCAAATTCCTTAAATGATGTAAATTACCAAAACTAACACAAGAAGAAACAAAAAGTCTGAATAGCCATTTGTGTGATAAAGAATCTGAAATCATAATCAAAATCCTTCCTACATAAAAAACTCCAAAAGCAAGCAGCTTCACTGGTGAATTCTTACCAAACATTTAAGGAAATAATGTCAGTGTAGTTCACTTAACTTTATTTTCTCTGTACACTAATAAAAATATAACTGTAATAAAGCTGACCTGTATCAGAAATATATTCAAAACACTTGCTCCTCCTGATTTCTTCCTTGGGTTCAGTAGCTCCTTGGCAAAAATCCAAAAAACAGAAACCATAAAAAGAGACTAATCTGACTAGAAAAAAAATTTTTAACTTCTGAATAAAGATCATAAACAAGATTAAAATATAAATGTTACATTGGAAAAATATCAATATTTGATAAATAATTGGTGGATATAGATAAAATGAAAGACTTTATCGATCAAATGTGCAAAAGACAAAAATGGAAAACGTATCGAACAAATAATAATGCCAACATGAAATAATGCCAACTTTTCTAATCAATCAAAAGAAATATAAAGTAAGACAGGTAAAAATGTTTTCAAAAATTTAAGAGGGAAGATATCTCTGGAAAAGCAAAATTGTGGAAACAATAAAAAGATCCCTGGTTGCCAGAGGTCAGGGCAGAAGAAAGGATGAATAGGCAGAGTACACAGATTGTAGGGCAGGGAAGCACTCTGTATGATACTATAATGGCAGATACATGTCAGCACACGTTTGTCGAAACCCACGGAATGTACAACACCAAGCATGAGCCCGAATATAAGCTACGGACTTGGGGTGACTGTGATGTATCAGTGTAAGTTCATCAGTTGTAGCAAGTGAACCACTCTGGTGGGGGGGATGCTGATAATGGGGGAGGCTGGAGGGGGGTTTGGGGACTCCGTACGTCCCACTCAATTTTGCTATGAACCTAAAAGCATGCTTAAAAATACTGTATTTTTCAAAAATATACATAGACTAAGTTGGAAAAAATTGTGTAAATTATTTCAGTAATGTTTTAATATTGACTGCATATTGTAATGATGTGAATATGCTGAGTCACGTAAAATATATTAATATTTTAAAGAGTAATACCTAGTATTGTTGAGAACTGTTGTATTCAAACGCTCTCTTGCACTGATGATAATATATATCTTTTTGTATGATAATCTGCCAATACATATCAAAAGTCCAACAATGACACCTCTAAGAATTTATTCAAAGTAGATAATAACAGAAGTGCAATAAGATGTATGCCCAGCAGGCCCATATAATGGAATTCTAGGCAGCTGTTAAATCCGATGAAGCAGACTGCTATTTTCAGACACAGGAAGATGTTCATGATAAACTGTCAATTGGTGAAGGTCAGATTACAGGACACTACGGACAGAGGAGCCAGTTTATGAAAAGGTACATAATATTAATGCACACATATTCACTACACATTATACAGAGATGTGTAACAGGTTGTTCAGCAAAATTTTAATCATGATATTCTCTGGGTGATAAGATTTAGTGATTTTTAGTCTCTTCTCTCTATTATTTTCTTCTTTTATTTGAATTTTTTCCAATAAGCCTGGATCTCTTTTCTCAAAACATAAGGGCAGGGCTTCCCTGGTGGAACAGTGGTTGAGAGTCCGCCTGCCGATGCAGGGCACACGGGTTCGTGCCCCAGTCCGGGAAGATCCCACATGCCGCGGAGCGGCTGGGCCCGTGAGCCATGGCCGCTGAGCCTGCGCGTCCGGAGCCTGTGCTCCGCAACAGGAGAGGCCACCACAGTGAGAGGCCCATGTACCACCAAAAAAAATAATAATAATAAGGGCATTTATAGTCACAGATACACATAGACAATTTAGCTACTCTAACTTCCAATTTATCCTAGCAAAGACAAAGTTCATTCTACCTAAAGAAATCATTCACTTGATTCTGTACTTTGGGGCAAGTTCCTCAATTTGCTCTACTTTTCTGACATAAGATCAAGGTGGACTGCAAAGAGTAGATTTCAGGGTTAAAGTCATGGTTCAAGTCGGCCGACCATCTACATGGCCCAGCCACTGCCGTCCTAGGACAAGGCTGACGGATGATCAAACGAGTAGCTCCTGTGGAGAATACTTTCTACAATACTTTCCAACTAATGAATATTAGCAGTTGCAGTATACTGCAAAGCAGAAGGATAATGGTTCAGGACACCAAAACAATGAAAGGAAAGAAAAAAGCAGAATTTTTAAAATGGGAAGAAAATTAGTAAGGGGAAATATGTGAATAAATAGATATACAGATATAGATATATACTGAGAAAAGAAAATGAACTTTAACAAATTTCCATTTTAAAAAGTTGACAGTTGATTAGACTGCCTCAAAGACAAAATGAGAAGTAGTTATAACATGGCCAAATAGAGAATAAAAATTTGAACTTTATCCACCATATGTTAAGACCTAAAGTATTTGAAATATGAGTTCCCTATAAAAGTATCTTTTATACTTTTAATGAATAAGATGAATGTGATACCTGGCGCCAGCCATCAAAGGAACTTACAGCTACTCTATAAAATATAAGTAAGCATTTTCATCACTGACTAGTATACATTCATTTAAATGCCTACTGAATACAGAGCGCTACACTAAGCATATGGAATTCAGAGGTACCTGTGACATTATTTCTTGTTTTTGAAAAACTTACCATTTACTCAAAGAAGGAACTGGAGTACCAACACAAACTTAAACCCAGTTATGAGAACTGAGACACACATGGCAAAGGGTAGAAGAACGGAATTATAGCCCAGGAATAAGAGAGAGGCTGAGTCGTCATCACACCTGTGTCTGAGTTGTGTCAGCAGCAACCTGAAGCTACAACACAGACCATGGGGATGGAGCAGAGTTCCTCCTGCTTCTGGAGATGACTGGGCCAGGCAACTGGAATTATTTAGTTACCAGATATTACTTCACTGGAAATAAAATACTAACCATTAAACAAGTTGTCATACGGTACACCACCTGGTCAATGCTGCATTCCTGTTGAAACACTGCCAAAACTGAGAGGAAAAGGAAGCCATCAGGAAATAATGGCTGTCTCTATCTGCCTGACACAGAGGTCACCCAAGCATTAATTAAACAAGGGAAAAAGTTCGGAGGGGTAATATTTTTTTAACAGCCTGCCTGGAGAGCTTCCCAAAAATTGTAAAAAAAAAAATTAAATTAAATTTTTTAAATAATGCTTAGACATTAAAACAAAGACCAGTTGTGATCCAGCACTTCTCACTGATTGATTCAGAATAGCTCTTCCTCATAGCCTCCTTATTAATAAATGCATCTTCAAATCGGAAGTGATCCCATTCAGAGAGGATATTAACATAGGCACTTCCATAAACTAAAAAAAGAATTAAAACTTTATCATATCCAGTTGTAATTATTGGCTTCTCAAGCATTCAATCTTCTACTGAGAGTAGCAGTTACAGATGGGGTTTGGAAAGAGTCCAAAATCTAACAAATTCAATAAACCCAATATATGTTCTCTCTCACTAAACTATAAATTCCTTGATGACTGCAGCCAGTATCATCTCTGCATTCCTTTTAGCAACAGGAATGACGTTTTATACACTCAGATGGATAACTGGATAGATGGACAAACAAGCCATGAACAAACAGATGTGTGTCACAGAGATTAAAAGTTTAACAGAATACTCTGAATGTTCGGGAAACTAACTAGCTGGCTGTTAAAGACAGGTTCCGGGAAAGTGAAATGGCACGGAGTGTGAAGTTGGCTGGAATGGAGAGAGAAGATGTGATCTCTACAACACAGCCTCCACTGCCCAACAGAGGGAGGAAGGGGCACCAAGAGATGGCACGAAGCCAGGTGGAAAAGGTAAGGCAAGGACAATAAACTAATGAAGGAAAACAGCCAAAAAGGCACAGAAAGGAGAGACATTAAAAGCAAATAGAACATTGAGAACTCTAAACAGAATCGGCAGTCTCATGCCTCTTCAGGACAGAAGACGTGCTTTTTCCTTATCTTACTTGAGGGATTCAACAATGGTTCTCACACAGTGTAATACAAACCATCTTACCAAGTGACTTCCCAAAGTACATGGGAAAAGAAGAGGAGAAGCAATTAGAGTTGCATTGGCCATTAAGGTAGAAAATAAATAATTGCATACAATCTGACAATGAAAATATTTGATGACAAATATTATTTTGGGCTTCTTCTGGATAGATGTTGAGAAAAATCTTATATATTAGATGGTACGTTGATTTTAATTTGTTATAACATTCGTAAAAATTTTACATTTGTCATTTTTCCACATATATTTTCTCATGTGATAATGCAAAATGGATTCATTTATTATAAATGAGCAAAGAGAGACATAAAAAATGGATAAGTAATTTGCCCAAAGTCACAAAGACAGTAGATGATGCAAATGGATTTTTGATCTAAGATTTTCCACATTTTATAATAAACTATTAATAAAAGAATAATATTTTCAAAGTGCAATTTTAGGGAGTAAAGTTCTTTATATCATGGTGAAAAGAAATTAAATGAGAGGCAAGTGAAATTTTTTATTCATCAAAGCAAGCTTAAATATTTCCACTTTACAGAATTGATGGCATTAGTAACAAATGAGGAAAAAGTGAAAATAAAAGCCTTCAAGAATCTGAACACATCACTTACAACAAAATTAATTGAGAGATGGAAAAACTATCCTATGCAGAGAAAATCTCAGGGAAGAAACTGTAAAGGGGAACCAGATCACAGTAGAGTCACTGAGTGACCCCTCTGCAGAGCAATTAGCCAGAGCCCTGTGTGAGGAAGTAGAAGAATCTGCAAACTAAACTAAATAAAGCAAAGAGATAAGTTTGCATGGAATGCATCCATATGTGTCCAAGAGAACATTTATATAAATACGCTGGCAAATGTACTGACATTTTCTGAAAGGATGTACGAGAAATGGCCAAAACTATGTCTTCTCTAGGAAGGGGTGCTAAGGCACTTTGGATCTGATGTGGGGAGAGACTCTTTTTTGTATTAAATTTTATATAATGGTAATAAAAATTTTTTTATCATTTGTGCTTTTTTCTGATATAAAAGACTGTTACCTTAGAAAAACCTTTTTAAATGATTGCCATTAAAACAAATATACATTTTAGAGAACTGCCATTAAAACGAGTGTGTAACCTGATGCTAGGTTTAATACACTAACATGCATTTAGACATGACTGACACGATCACCATGGCTGAGCTTTAAGAATGAGTACAAGCAGACTACAGTTGACCCCTGAACAACACACGTGTGAACCGCACTGGTCCACTTACACGCCCGTTTTTTTCAATGAATATACAGCGGGCCCTCCATATCTGTGGATGTGGAATCCGCGGATACGGAGGGCCAACCATGGACTTGAGCATCCTTGAATTTTGGTATCCCCGACAGGTCCTGGAACCAATCCCCCGAGGATACTGAGGGAGACTGTATATAGAAGTGGAAGGAAACAGAACTCTAGACAGAAAGGAAGTGTATCTTAGCATCACCTAAGATTTGTTTGAGTGGTGAGTGATGTGAAACAGGAATGTCAAGTCTAAAATGGTCATCTGAGCCCAGGTCACGGAGGATCTAGAACATTAGGCTTAAAGGTAGAGCTTATTCTGGAGATCAGGGTCTCTTACACATGAGAGTTTGCAGGCCCTAGTTTGAAAAAAATGCAGTTAACAACAGAGGCTGACAGCTCCTTGGCTGGACAAGACTGCCCCACACACTGGTCACATGCTCAAAAGAGCAGCGCTACTCCAGCAAGGAGGCTCCCTTAGGTTCCAGAGAGCGTTACAGACGTGTAATAAAACAGAGACCTCATTTCTTCAATGGTATCAGGCTAGTTCTTCAATAAAAGTGCGAAGAGTTATCCTAAACACAGAGTCTAACATGATGGAGGAGAACATTTTGATTAGTCAATTGTGACGGACAGAATTAACATATTTACCCACTACTTTGTGGTCTTACTCTGCAAGGCCAGAGGCTACTTATTCCTAGGAATTAGAATAATGCCATTGGACATTTAGCTTAGCTTTATTATTTAGGAAAAAAGTGGTATGAATATCCAGACTATCAGTAAGTGTGGGTTACGAATACTGAACTTTATTCATTATCCTTTTTATTTTAAAAAATTCATTAAGGGCTTCCCTGGTGGCACAGTGGTTAAGAACCCGCCTGCCAATGCAGGGGACATGGGTTCAAGCCCTGGTCCGGGAAGATCCCACATGCTGTGGAGTAGCTAAGCCCATGTGCCACAGCTACTGAGCCTGCGCTCTAGAGCCCGCGAGCCACAACTACTGAAGCCCACGAGCCACAACTACTGAAGCCTGCATGCCTAGAGCCCGAGCTCCGCAACAAGAGAAGCCACCACAGTGAGCAGCCCACGCACCGCAACGAAGAGTAGCCCCCCGCTCGCCGCAACTAGAGAAAGCCCACGCACAACAACGAACACACAACACAGACAAAAATAAATAAAATTTTTTTAAATTCATTAAAATAGATGAATATGAAAGTTGTTTATAATATTTATCAGAAGCCATAATTAGAATTATTATCAAAAGTGTATGCTAGGCCTTAGCCTGAAATGCAAAGAAATGCATACATCCCTCATTAATCCTTATATTATCACAGACATTGTGAAATCTTGCAATTCACCCTCCTACCTTTGGAGTCAGCAGCCCTCATAGATGGACACTATGTCATTATATACTAAATATGTGTGTATATATATACACACACACAGTATACATATCTAACAAAAGCATCTAAGTATTACTTCTTGTGAGTTATGAAAGACATGTACCTACACTTTGCTTAAATTACAATAAAAATAACCACTGTTTAAAAGCATATTCATATGTAATATTTTATTATCTCTATTGGTCATCACAGCTTTATGGTGGAAAGAGGAAGGTTGTTATTGTTGTCATTTTAAAGACAAAGAGGGACTTCCCTGGTGGCGCAGTGGTTAAGAACGCGCCTGCCAATGCACGGGACACGGGTTCGAGCCCTGGTCCGGGAAGATGCCACATGCCGAGCAACTAAGAGCAACGAAGCCCGTGCGCCACAACTACCGAGCCTGCGCTCTAGAGCCCACGAGCCACAACTACTGAGCCCGAGTGTCACAACTACTGAAGCCCACGTGCCTAAAGCCGTGCTGCACAACAAAGAGAAGCCACCGCAATGAGAAGTCCATGCACCGCAAGGAAGAGCAGTCCCCGCTCGCCGCAACTAGAGAAAGCCCGCGCGCAGCAACAAAGACCCAATGCAGCCAAAAACAAAAATAAAAAAAGTAAATTAAATTTAAAAAAAAAGACAAACTGAGGCTCAGAGAGGTTAAGAGTCACACTACAAACTTAGAACTCCAACCAAGTTCTTCTAAATCCAATCTAACTTTAGAGTCCTACCATACTAGCTAGCATCAACAGCAGTGAATAAAAGAGCAGACTCTCCTCTCACCAAAGAAACCATAAAGAGAACATTCCCCCCATGTCCCTCTCATGGTTAAAAGAAGAGTGGAATAAAATGATCCCCTCAACCCTGGGAGCCCCAGGCCAAATATCTCCTAACCACTGATAAAGTCCATCTGCCCAGATGTCCATACAAATGCTGTCATCTTCTTTTTTTTTTTTTTTGTGGTACGCGGGCCTCTCACTGTTGTGGCCTCTCCCGCTGCGGAGCACAGGCTCCGGACACGCAGGCTCAGCGGCCATGGCTCACGGGCCCAGTCGCTCCGCGGCATGTGGGATCTTCCCGGACCAGGGCACGAACCCGTGTCCCCTGCATTGTCAGGCGGACTCTCAACCACTGCGCCACCAGGGAAGCCCTGTCATCTTCTATGTGTCATGACATGAATAAGGTTGAGAACACTGCTACTGAGAACTCAGGAATATACAGAATGCTCTTAAATTTGTTTGAAAAAATGTAAACTTCATAAACTTTATTAAAATGCCTATAAAAAGAGATTGATATCAATGATATAACAATTCTGCTTCAAAGTTAATTGCTGGACTTAAATCTGAACACAATGGTTCTCAAATTTTATCCATTATCACTCGAATAAAAGACGATGTTCATAACCACAACCCACTCTTATGGCACATAGTCCAGATTTTTGTTAAAAAGCCTAAACAGGTTTTTCAAGTAATTAACACTGGAGCAACTTTTAATCATTAGTTATTTATCCAATCAGTGGCTTATTCTATTCTGTAGCATTGATAAGCTAGCCCGTGCTATGCATACAACTTCTAATGCTCACCACAGCTACAGGATTCCTTTAGCATGCATTCCAGAAAGTTATACAGGAATGCAAATAAGTAAGAGTGATGGCATGACCGGGACGACCCTGAATTTGCTATAGTCTAACCACTCACACACTGCAATGCTTAGTATCAGTTTACACAGAACTCCTAAGGAACTGCACCGCACCTCCACCTTATAACACGCCCTTTGAGAACCCTACAGTTACATAATGTTACCCTTACTCTCACCTCATTATCATTCCTTGAGAGACGTGGGCCCTTAGTTTATTCCCATTCTGATAACCTTCCAGCTTGTCAATATTAACTCTTCAAAGTTTGAAATTTTACACATATATGGAATCCCCACTTCCCTGTTTAAGTTAGTGCATGTCAAAAATGTGGAAGAGCGTAAAGAAAAGTCACATTGTGATTTCCAAGGTCTGCTTAGTCCCTCTAGATGCCACCCAGCCTTTCAATGAGTACTGTCAGACCCAGTACTACACATCTGTATTCTCTGACAAACGTCCTTGTCAAAGTGAAACTAACTCATCAGCCCAAAATACACTGGCATCTTCCATCCTCCTAGTGTCTGACCCTTCTGCAATACTAAATGGGGGCCTGGGAGGTTTCCTTACCACCTTCCTTTCTCATTCTTTTCTTCCAAGTTGATCACACACATCAAAATAGGAGGGAACTTCATCACTGACACCTGATTTCTGTTGAAGTGATCATGCCTTTTTTCAAAGACTTTACGATCATGATACAGAAACCAAATAAAAGTTTCCATCTACATAGTGATTTACAGCAGTTTACAAAGCACTTTCATGCCATTTTGTATCTGACTCTCATAACAATTCTTGAGATATGCAGTGCAAACTTTTTATAACTGTGAAAAGTGAAATTAAAAGAAGTTAAACAACTCTACCAAGTCACACAACTAAGAAGTAGCAAAGCCAGGACCAAAAGCCATGTTTCTACCCTTAGTCCAGTACCTTTCCACTACACCATGACGTCTGTGAGGTAAGACATTCTGTTTTATTCATACGAGGATTCCAAACTTCAGGTTTTTAGAAAATCATGTCATCAGACCCATTTACTCCTGTTCACCTTGAAACAGAGATTTAACTACCTATTCATATTCAGTCAAAGAGTAAGCATCAGTTTTATGTAGAGTGTGTCTGCTCTGAGAGTTTCCACAACAATTACCTTTCATAATATTCACCCTCCCCCCCTGCACTGCTGGTGGGAATGTAAGTTGGTGCAGCCACTTTGGAAAACTGTATGGAGGCTCCTCAAAAAATTAAAAATAGAGCCACCATATGATCCAGCAATTCCACTTCTGGGTATTTATCTGAAGAAAACAAAAACACTAAGAAAAGATATATGCATCCCTATGTTCACTGCAGCATTATTTACAATAGCCATGATATGGAAGCAACCCAGGTGTCCATCAACAGAGGAATGTGGTGTGTGTGTGTGTGTGTATGTGTGTGTGTATATATATACATATATATGTAAATATACATGCACACCATGGAATATTTACTTAGCCATAAAAAAAGAATAATATCTTATCCTCTGTGACAACATGAATAGACCTAGACGGTATTATGCTAAGTGAAATAAGTCAGGCAGAGAAAGGCAAGTACTGTATGATTTCACTTATAGGTGGAACCTAAAAAACAAATGAACAAACATAACGAGATAGAAAAAGAGTTACAGATACAGAGAACAAAAGGTAGTTGAAGGAGATGGGGGTGGTAAGAAATAGGTGATTAGGGGAGGGAGATGAAGAGGTGCAAACTTCCAGTTACAAAACAAATGAGTCACGGGGATGAAATGTACGGTGTGGGGAACATAGTCAAGAACTATGTAATATCTCTGTAGGTGACATATTGTAACTAAACTTATCCTGGTGGTCATTTTGAAATGTATATAAATACCAAATCACTATGCTGTGTAACAGAAACGAACATAGTGTGGTAGGTCAATTATATTTCAAAAACAAACTCATAGAAAAAGAGATCAGATTTGTGGTCCCAGAGGCAGGGAGCAGGGGAAGGAGAATTGGATGAAGGTGGTCACAAGGCACAAACTTCCAGTTTTAAGATAAGTGAGTATATGAGGGATGTAAGGAACCACCTGAAAAACACAAACAACACTGCTGTATGTTACCAAGCTGGTACGAGAGTAAATCCTAAGACTTTTCATCACAAGGGAAAAATATTGTTTTCTTTCTTTAATTTTGTGTCTATACGAGATGATGAATGGTCACTAAACTTGGTGTGATAATCATTTCATGATGTATGTAAGTCATATCATTATGCTGGGTACCTTAAACTTATACAGTGCTGTATGTCCATTATATCCCAATAAAACTGGAAGAAAAAAGAAAACCTTATGCTATATTATATTATTTTTATTTTTCATTCAAAGAAAGCAAATAAATAAATAATCAGGTTAAGGAAATATAATAATAATATTCACTCTCCTCTACTAACTCTCCTTGTCTCTTCATTAGAAAAAGAAAAAATGCCCAAAGGGCACTCTGTATCAAAACAAGAAAGAACAAAACTTTTTCAAACAAAAGAATTTCATTAAATGATTTGTTAAACAATAAGAGGAATAAAACCTTTTTAAAAACTGAATAAAAGAATATAAAATAACAAAAGCAAAGTACAATTAAAAGTAAAATTACAAACTAGGGCTCCCCTGGTGGCACAGTGGTTGAGAGTCCGCTGCCGATGCAGGGGACGTGGGTTCGTGCCCCGGTCCGGGAGGATCCCACATGCCGCAGAGTGGCTGGGCCCGTGAGCCATGGCCGCTGAGCCTGCGCGTCCGGAGCCTGTGCTCCGCAACGGGAGAGGCCACAACAGTGAGAGGCCCGCGTACCGCAAAAAAAAAAAAAAAAAAAGAAAAGAAAAAATTAAAATTACAAACTAAAGAATTAAAGTTAAAACAGTCCAAAGGAATATAAGAATATTAAATGTCTAAGGAATGAAAGAATAAACATGGCATACGCCAAAAAGTAAAAGTGAAACAAGGCAAATACAAATTCCAGAATTTAACACCTCCGTGGCATGAGGTGTGCAAACAGCTCGCCGGCCTCAGTGGGCCAAGTTACTGGTTACAGATCCCAGAAGCAGAAACAGGGCCTCTGGCCTTTCCTTTGCTTGTAGAAGATTCAGCACCCCTGCCCCTATGGGCCGTAAACATCTGTATGGGAAGAAGACGTCTCTCAGGGACCACTGAGCTCCAGCTTACTCACCTCCTCCAACCCATAAGCCAAGCAAAAGCACCCACCGTCCACTCTCCTCAAGCCTAGCTTTAAAATTAAGAGCTGTAACTCAGAATATGAATCGATAAGTCCCTTAATAACAATGCCTAAATAATTTCTGTGTTATGACCAAATTAAATTCAGCCATATCTAAGGTGAATTCTAGTCAAATTTAAAATTATGTTAAGTAAATATAAATTATATGTGGTAAATCTGTCATACATATTAAAGGTAATACAAATCATACATTTTCAAAGAACTACAATACCATGAAAAGATAAGCTGTAAACCACGGTAAATATAACTCAGTCCTACTGAGATGGCCTGGCAGTTCTGAAGTGTTCAGTGACCTCATTGTCAATACTCTGGCCACCATTTGAATGTACCACAAGGAAGAAAATAGTGGTATATGATACAAGGTTTAAGGTAGAAAACTTGATATGAGGGGCATCTCCACTCTTCTTTCCATACCCATCTATAAACAAAATGGTCATTGCCTATCTGGATAATACCTAAGGGAAATGAGTCAAAAAATTACCAAGAGATTATATGAATTCCCAAACTGAGTAAACTATAAGCGAGTGGATTTTATAATGGCTACATAAGGAATTCCAGACAGCTACATCAGCCTCAAAACCAAATGCAGAACAATGCCACATGAAAAGCGTTATACTGGAGATTCATTTATGTCTTCAACTATCGAGCTAAGAATGAAATAAATATTTACAAATTAAAATTCTGGCTTGCAAGTCATATTCCATTTTAATATTTCCACTTTTTAGAGTAAACACTGTTATGAACAAACACAACAGTAACCACTGAAAACTAGTATTTTTGTACATAACAATTCTTAGCTTACTATGTCTTTTGCACCATGTCAAAACCTGTACACAGTAAACACAACCAACACATAATCTTGATGAAACTGTGTTGCCCCTTACTATCACAATGATTATTCTGCAGATATTCATCACCACAATCACACGTTACACAGCAAAATGACAACTCCAAAAGTTAGTTCTCATGTCCTCTGAGGTAATAAGAACAATATAAAAATAGATAAAGCAGTATTTTCCAAAAGTAAACTCATTAATTGCTTATAATTATTAAATACAAAATACCATTTTAATTTATATAAAAGACTAACAATGACCAAGACCTTGAAAAAAATTCCCCAAATATTACATGACTTCCTCTTCCAAATATCATATCCAAAATACACAGGAATCTCAAAAAAGAAAGCCACTTAAGAATCTTTCCTGAACCACTTCCATGTATCTTTAAAGTGCAGACCTTGAGGACATTAACACACTTCTGAACTTATTTGTGTTTCATTTCAACCAATGTTTTCTGCACAAATTCATGCTGTTTCAAATAATCTTTTATCAGAATAAGAAGTCTAAATTTTACAATTACTCAGGTTACAAAATTTTAAAGGACTGCTTAATTTTCATTAATGATAAATGAAACATATCTAAACATATCTTTATGCTGGTGCATCTCTGCTACCAAACCAGGACAAAATTATTTTTGAAATGACTAATTTCTGGACGCTTACACATTTGCAGAAGACCATCAGATGTACTAAACTGATAGTTCTATGCTTTATTTTCAGATTCAAATGATAAGACGGAACTGAAAGAGGAAAAGGCTCTATCTGATCTTTACCAGTTCTGCCTACTAAGTTACAGAGTTTGTGGTTTATCAACAGTTCTACTAAAAAAAAAAAAGTTCAATAAAGCACCTATTGCTTATGGTAATAAAAATCTATAGTCTTTCAAAGTTCTACACATTAAAGTTTTTTAAAAGATTTAAGAAATCTAAAATAGGTATTGGAAATACAGCACAACCTTTTACTAATTTCACCTTAATAACAGAGTATAACTTAAGTCACTATTGAACATCATCCATACAGATGACACCTTCCAAAAATCTACAAGAGATCCAAAGAGACACTTGTCCTCAGAAACCTAAAATCCAGTGTTCACATAGTCAGGACAGTAAAGACCAAGTTCAATATACAATATAACTGCCATGAGGCAAATATCAAAAGGATTATTACTCATCAACTTCTTTTTATATCTTCTACTTCTGTAGCTTCACTTTCACAAATACCACCTGTTCGATAAAGTTGTTATATTTTTAAAAAAGAAAAGATTTTAATAGCAATACCTCTCAACACCCTTCATAATTTTCATTCCTTTTCCGTAAAAGCCATCTCAGTACCTTAAAAATAGTGCTTCAACAACTGAGCAAATACTCACTGAACAGATATTTTGGGTCAGACACTGTTTTGGGCTCTGAGTAAGCCCAACAGTCCCCTGCCAAGGCAGATCACACTGTAGCAGAGAGAGTCCTTCTTAATCATCTTCCTTAGTTCGAAATATTTACACCAAAAGCAATGTATTCTTTACTCTTAATTATTCACACAAGATTCTGAATACGAAGTACAACTAACTTTGGAAAGAGATAACTGCCTGGTGCCCAGCTGAGAGCTGACAAGACATCTGTCTCTCCCTACATCCCGTCAGGAACCCCCCACCATGGCCCCCATGACCCAGAGTGAGGTGCCGCCCTTTTCACACTCGGTGGTGGGCACTGTGCCAGCCCGACCACAGCCCTTGCAACATGATTACAGTCACTGATTTGGAACTGACACACTCTCTCCGAGAATGTCACCTTCTCAACTGCTTTGCATCTGTGTCTGACACATAACTGCCACTCAGAAACACTCACTGAATGAATGAAAGGGGACTGAATATTTCCTATGTCATTTATACTTTTCTTCCCATTTTCGTCTTTTGAGTGACGTTTGTTAAAATGTTTCATATAATATCACAACAACTCTGGTCAAGCCTAGAATTAGGGATTGTCTAAAAGGATGGTTTTCTAAAATTGCTGCAAAGAAAAGTCATTGCTATTAGAAAAAGATGATTATTTTAAAGGCAGCACGGCATACTGGTTCTAGAATCAGAAAAACAGATTCAAATTACAGTCCCACCTCTTACAGCTGTGTGACTTGGGCACATTATTTAACCTTTCTGAGATTCCATTTCCTCATCTTTATGAAAATGATAACAGTCCCCACTTCATACGGTTGTAGTGAAGATAAATAGGATTTGTAGGCTCTTGGCACATTTACTGACACATTGTATAAATTAGATACATAGTTTTTATTTCTGTTTCTGTAATACATCTAACTGGAAGCCTAATCAGAGAAAATTAATTGGTAAATAAGGCTCCGTAACCATGATGCTATATAACTTTATTTCATTAACTGAGAACTTATAAACCAAAAAAAAAAGTCTTAATGAAATTCACTGAACAAATACTCTAAATATACTTACACTCATATTAAAGCTGTTAATCACAAATTACGAACAGAGTATCAATAGAAATGGGGGGAAATGAGTAACCTAACCAGTAACTGACAGAGGTGCACTTGATCCTCAGTTCAGAGATCTTTCCACTATAGCAAGTTGCATCTTTCTAATTAATTCAAGTGTGCAAGGCTTTCTTTAAAATTAAAATGCTCCCCTGAGGGCTGTCTACCAGTTGTTCACACCTCACGGTGAATTACTTTAATCAGATAAATACGTTAAGCAACACTACCTACTTAAAGAAATTGTGATTTGAAGAGTGGTGAGCAGAGGGGTAATTTTAAAGCCAGGTGCGTGGGGTGGGGGAGGCCTGTGTGATGCTCTGTCCAAGTCTCTGTGTGGTCACCGAGCGGCATGATGACAACGCACCTGCGTGCTGGGACCAGAGGGGCTCCAGGAGTCAGAAAACGTGTCAACGCGGTGCCCCTCTAATGGGCTATACCACGTGCTCTTTAAGGAAACTTCCAGTTCTACAATTCTACTGTTCTCTTCTGCAGTGTGCCCTAAGACCCCAGGCAGTACTAACCTCCTAAATGCCTCTAGAAAATCAATTCAGGAGCATCTCTGGCAAGTTCCCCAACCAGGCCTGAGGACTGACCTACCACAGAAATGCAAAACAACACATCCTTTTCCATAGATAAAAATCAAACCACCACCTGGAATAAATTAACATCCTTAATTTATGTAAACTAAGAGTCTAGCTGTGCCCAAAATAAATACAGCAGGAAAACCATTTAACCTAACGGTATAAGACCATCACAGCATCTCAGGAGTTTATTAAAGCTGTCTTGAGGGCTTCCCTGGTGGTGCAGTGGTTGAGAGTCCGCCTGCCAATGCAGCGGACACGGGTTCGAGCCCTGGTCTGGGAGGATCCCACATGCCGTGGAGCAACTGGGCCTGTGAGCCATGGCCGCTGAGCCTGCGCGTCCGGAGCCTGTGCTCCGCAACAAGAGAGGCTGCGACAGTGAGAGCCCCGCGCACCGCGATGAAGAGTGGTCCCCGCTCGCCACAACTAGAGAAAGCCCTCGCACAGAAACGAAGACCCAACACAGCAAAAATAAATTAGTTAATTATAAACTCCTACCCCCAACATCTTCTTTAAAAACAAACAAAAAAAAACAAAAAAGCTGTCTTGAATGCTTCCTAGCTCGAAAAAAAAATAATTAAAAAAAAACTCTCTTGGTTTCCATAATATCCCTTTAGCATTAAGCCTAAGAGTTTGAAAGTGGGAAGAGTTTTTGAATGTTAAATATTAAAACCTATTTCTACAGAAGACGGATTCTTTTGGAATTGATTGACAACGTATTTCACCCTTAATCCCTTTGATTTTCATTGTTATCTAAAATAATTCCATGGCTGCTTGTTTAAAGTACTCCAAAAATGTCTACTGCTAATACTGTATATGCACTTTGAAATTGTATATTTTAAAGGTAAATTACTGTCCTCTAACTTGCAAGTAGAAAAGTAAAATTTGGAGGAAAAGAAAGAGGGAAATTATTTGATCATAATCTCAATATTCTCTCCAAATGAGAGAATATGATCAAAAGTATACCAGAAACATATTACCTTGAAAGTCAAGAAAACAAGGAAGTTCCAAGAAAAAACCTGGACACACTCATGGCACCGTGCAACACAGCAGTGGCCAAACAGCAGCCTGAGAGCACAGCGCCTGGAGGAGCTGTCTCACCTCCAATGGAATGGCGGGGTCACTCACCTGGAAAATCAAAAGGGCACCTTGGACGAAAGCAGCAAAATTAAAGAGCATGTGAAGAAATAAAAGCACCTAATGAGACAAGTTACAATCACACTACCAAAGTATAAATTCTGCAACATCCCTATCAAAGTAACAATCAACAAATATTGAACCCTGAAATGTGACTTGCTTTTTCCCCTGCAGGCAGCTGCGTGAAGGAGGTAATGCTCAGAGCCAAACAGAGAAGTACAGCTGTTCTCAGTATCTTCGACGTAAAACGAAAACGGTGTATCTCAAAGACATGCTCCTCAAGAACCACATTAAACTTTGCCCCTGGTTAGCAACCATGAGAAAATAAGTTTTGCTTTCTTCTACAATGTAGGATATAAAGTTAAAACTTTCACTCAAGATTATTTTAATTTATCCTAGTGCACGTGGGCTGAGAGGGACTCAAGAGTTCCTTAACGAACACAAAGCGAGAGCAAAAGCAGGGGAACCGCGTTTTACTCACAGGGTTTTTTCCACTTGGGCAATTTGTAAAGTCTCCTAGACCATTCTATCGTATGTATGACTCATCGAAGTTCTACTTTCCAACTGTTAAGGTTTTCGCGGGGTTTTGGCATGTGTGGAGGGGCGTCAACGGGCTTTAGGGCAGCCTCCACAAATGCACAAACAGCACGTGTGCCAGCAAATCCTGTGACGTGAGGAGGGAGCCGGGCAGATGTGGGTCCTGGATGGGGGATGGGGGGTGAGCACAGAGACCCCAAACAGCCCCACCCAAGGCACAGGTCGCTAATGTCCCTGCTACTGTCCACCAGCACGCACTGAGGATCACGTCCACAAGGGCAGCCTCTGTGAATTCATCCAACCAATGGTCAGGCTCTATGCTCGGTCCAATTTCTGTTATTCACTCTGTAACTATGCACTAAACATGCCAGTTACTGTGCTAAACTGTTCCTTAAGGATACATACAGTTACTATGCTGTGGCCCAGTCCTTGAAAAGCTTCCTTGAAGCAGGGCAAGCAGATGCTATGCTATATCTACATGTCTCTATATTACTATACTAGACATATCTAGAAGAACACAGTAAGTGCTAAAACACAGGAAGAAGCAAAATGCTGTGAATCTGTGTAAACAGTATCCCTATAGACGAAAACTCTTCAAATGTAAAAGTGAGTTTAGAAGTACCTTTCATTTGCAGGGCATGGGGGACACAGACCAAGGCAGGATTCTTTGGCCTAAGGTTCTGATTTAAGAAAAAAGAGGCAGTTAAACTGTTCACATAAGCTAGAGCTCAGAAGGACGCATAATCTGATACTGGGATAGGCAGGCTGATAAAGTGAAAAGTCAGTAGCAAGGAGGGATTTGCTCCTAAGAGAAATTATTCTAGCTAAAGAGAAAGGGATAAAGAAGACAAGACTTGCTAAAAGATGTGTTGAACACTACTAATAAGTAAAACTGTTAGATCAAAGAGTCACTAAATACGGAGATGGAAATCCTAAAAAGACTAGTGCCAGAATCAACACTACAAGGGAAAAGCTCACTAGTTATTTTATGTGGAATTATACTTCATTCATTAATTTCCAGGAAAAAAATACCTGAACCGCATACATTTTATACTCTAGTATTTCCTGATGCGAAGTTACTGCACACTGAAAGGCGACAGAGGCAGCAGATTTAAAATATACATGCATATATCAAATCTATTAAAAGGCAATAGGTTAAAATACAGACTCTGGAGCCAAACTGCTTTGGGCAAGTTTTCTTCATTCCTCTGTGCTTCAGTTTCTTCATTTCCTACCTCAGCATTTTTGTAAAGTACCCAGAACTGTGTGTGGCATGAAGCGCTACACAAGTAGGGGCTACTGCCCTCCTGCTGCTGGGGGTGCACTGCCAACAACACGAAAGAGAAAGCGGAGCTCCAAGGCCACTGCCTGGAAGGAAAACCCCAAGAGGCCGCATCTCCCATCTTCTACTGAGCACTCCCTTCCCTGAATCACTCTGGGGAAAGCAGGGGCAGCCGGGTTACAATAAGTTCTGCTATTAGAATCGAAGGGAGGCCACCCTGCTGGCTGAACTTCCCTGATGGCTGGGAAGAAGAAAGACAGCAAAGAGAAGAAAAGGGGCGCCAGCAATGTCTGGAAACCCAACAGGAGGAGCGTTAAGACCTAGATGTTGGCACCTCGCTCTCGGAGAGCTGGAGCAGAAGCTACCAGGGAAGCTGTCCTGCCAGGAAAACATCCACGAGGAGACGCCCCAGCCAGCCGGGCGGACACCACCAGAACCCCATCCACTAACACAAAGGGGACGCGGTAGGAAACACTACCAACCCCACTCACAGCAATGCTTCAATCTGTGGGGCCCTTCACATGTGCTCTAAAATGTGTCCTTTTCAAAAAAATCAATATACTGCCTTTGAAACAAGTCCAAACAGCAACAGATGAGATGATGAGCATCACCTCACCAGAGCCGGATGTATCAAGTTATAGTTCAGCACCGCCATTTCCAATCGTAACTAAAACTCAGTTAACGATGGTCTGTCTCTGAAGATATTTATGACGTAAATTATTTGGGATAAATAAGTTAAAACTTCTCTATTAATAAGTAAACAAGAAACATGCCAAATATCTTAATGTAATATGACCAGTCTTAGCATAAACCAAGTTTACCCTGAGCATCATATTTTCTACTGGATCAAACAGATAGTCATCAAAAAACTACTCCAGGGGGGCTTCCCTGGTGGCGCAGTGGTTGAGAGTCCGCCTGCCGATGCAGGGGATGCAGGTTTGTGCCCCGGTCCGGGAGGATCCCACATGCCGCGGAGCGGCTGGGCCCGTGAGCCATGGCCACTGAGCCTGCGCGTCCGGAGCCTGTGCTCCGCAACGGGAGAGGCCACAGCAGTGAGAGGCCCGCGTACCGCAAAAAAAAAAAAAAAAAAATACACCAGGGCTTCCCTGGCGGCGCAGTGGTTGAGAGTCCGCCTGCTGATGCACGGGACGTGGGTTCGTGCCTCTCGTGACCTACTTCTAGACTTCCTCTCCTATGAAATACCAAGTTTCCTTATTATTTAAATTGGTTTTATATCTGTACCCTGAAACATCCTAACTTACACATTTTGTTTTATCGGTCCATTACTACATAAGAATATCATCCATGTTCATGTAAATGTTAGCCAAAAAAACCGTATCCTACTTTAAACAAACTGATACGTATATGAGACTCATTAGATAAATAGGTTTCATTGACAGTTAAATAAGAATATTCCAGTAACTTATTTTAATAATTTCTGGACATTTTGCCCTTCAATATTTATCAATACAATAGAAAACTAACAAAAAAAATTTAGAAACATCAAACTCTCAATTTGACATAAAATTTTAGTTATACAGTAGCATCACTTTTTAGAGCATAAAAAGTGTAACTTGTTAGGCCCTAAAATGTTAGTTATATTCATAAATTTAAGTCACAATCAAAAAAGAACAGTTGTTAATGCTTTTTACATAGTTAGTTGAATTTAGCTTTTTAAAAAATCTTTTGAATTTGGTGCCAATGAGCCATTTTAATGGAATACATGGGTAGAATGGATTAATTGCACCCTACAGAGAAGCCAAAGTGCTTATTTTAACCATTTATTATATTTCCAACTTCATCATGCTGGATAAATGGTTAACATACAAATGAAGATGTTTCTGATGAGTAGCGATTTAACAATAACAACAGCAAAAAAGCAAGAAGGTAATAAAAGAAGGGCAGAAGTAAAAGATACCAACTGAAATGACCAGTTCCTGAAAAATGGAAAAAAGGCAGAGGGCGGAAGTAAGGAGTAAACCGCGCAGGAGTCTGCATGGAAAGTCCGAATCCCTCTCACACACACACACAGAGCGGGTGTTCCATAAGGTAGGTCCATGCTTTCATCAAGATCACATTAGCATGCATTTAAAATTACAGAGAAACCATGTTTGCCAAAGGAATTTAGCCTGTTTTACAAACACATCAGGTCGGCACTACTTCACACACCTTAGCTGATGCTATGGTAGGTACTGTGAAGATTTATTCATATCAAATATACTATAAGAACAGATTTAAATTGGAGCTAAAAATAATAATAATAACGTATCCATTGGAGTCTTCAAAGAGAACTTACTTGGGCCTGGAAAGAACGTAAACAGACCAATGTTAATACATATAGGACAACAAAAGATTACCTTTTTAATCGGAGAAAGCTCACGTACAACCTAGGATCAGTCCCCGCCTGGGGAAAAACCTGACCACAGCTGCAACTCACATGGGCCTAAGTGCAGCAGGCAGGGCTGGGGGAGCCAGGAAGGTGTCTGACTTCCTACCTAAAATTAGCCAGGCCCACTTCACCACAGCTGGGTTAGGTTCCTCTATTTTAAGGTGTGCAGCCCCAAATTGCTTAGGAGTATATAACTGCTGGCCGGTTTCAGGAGCTAAGAGTGTCGAGAGACTTTCCACCAAGCCTTGAGAGTGGACAACTAGCCTGGACAAAAATTCCACACTGAATCATCAAGCTGTCTGGGGTCTAAGTACACTGGCAGTGAAATCATACACTGGAGATATCCATGAAAGCATATCGCCCAAGGGCACAATACGAAGGAAATGAGCAAGAAGAGACGTCCCTTACTCTTTTCCACCACCCAACACACACACACACACACACACACACACACACACACACACACACACACACACACACACACACACACACACACACACACACACACACACGCAGGATAAAAGTAAGGGAGAAACTGACAAAAATTCATGATCCTAAAGTGTTCTTGTCCTTTCAGGAAATTATATAGAACTGACAGCTGAAACCCTTCCAAGTAATGTCCCGTGATTGTTTTTTGTTTTTTTGTTTTTTAAAGTGTGCAATTCAATGGCATTTAGTACATTCACGGTCTGGTACAATCCCAGCCACCTTTATCTAATTCTGAAACATTTCCATCACTCTAAAACAAAACCTCCTACCCATTTAAACGTTTCTTCACATCTCCTTCTCCCCTCAGTCCCTGGCAACCTATTTACCTATTTTGGATATTGCATATAAATGGAATCATAACAATATGTGACCTTTTATATCTGACTCCTTTCACTTAGCATAAATGTTTTCAAGGTTCATCCACATTGTGGCATGTATCAGCACTTCATTCCTTTTTATGGCTGAATAGTATTCCGTTGCATGTATAAACCACAATTTGTTTATCTGTTCATCCACTGATGGGCCTTTGTGCTGTTTCCACCTTTTGGCTATTGTCAGTAGCACTGCTGTAGACATGCGTGTACATGTATTTGTCTGAATACCTGTTTTCAGTTCTTTGGGGTACATACCTAGGAGTTGAATTGCTAGATCATATGGAAATTCTATTTTTAACTTTTTGAGGAACCATCAAACTGTTTTTCACGAGCCTGAACCATTTTACACTCCTACCAATGTCCCATGACTCTTTACCTCCCCGTGAAAGTCCTAGGCTCCCGGAGTGAACCCCATGGAGTGGGTACTCAGTTCACATTCTGCATTTGGGAAACATTAGAAGGGAACTGGTGCCGCTCCCATTTGTACAGGCGAGAAATTTTTTGCTAGCATTTAAAAAAGGAGCTGAATTTTCAAAAAAAAATGAAAAATGAAAAGGCATGCCCTTCCACCAAAACTAACAATAACTTCATCAACCAATGGTAAAGTTAAGTTGTAAGTTACATGGCCTTTACATACACCTGAAATTTAAGCTGCACAGATAACATTCTGGATTGCTACCACCTCGTGGCAAAGACTTAGCATCTATTTTATTACCAGAACTTGAGACACTAGACACAGAATACACATTTAATTCAGTACGATCCTGATGCCACCACGTTCTGGTCGTCTACAACAATAGCGTTTGTTTTGAATTAGCAAACACACATACCTTCATCTTCTGAGGCATGACATTTCACTCTCAATACCAAGTCAAAGGTTCTTTCTGGATTTTCCCTAAAAGAAAAAGAACTTTGTTATTTTTATCTCCTATAACAAAGTTTATATTTTCTTAACTCTAAAAATTAATCTCCTTCTTGTCTCAGTATGTTCCATATAACTACATGACCACAGCGTAGAAGTAGTAAAGTGTTTTCCTAGTTCAGCAACTTAAGAACCCTGAGGCTTAGGAGCCTGGAGTCTTGGGGCAAAACATTTAACCTCTGAGCCTGTTTTCTTACCTATAAAGTACCCTGTTCGCTTCAAAGAATAATAATGGTGAGGATTACAAATCAAATAATACAAGTGGAAGTACTTTATAAAGTATTAAGTGCTGTATAAATATAAAGCATTGCCTTTATCTTACTGAATCAAAACCGGAAAGCCAGCACGTTCCTAAGTGTCTCTACCTTTCCCTGCCAGCAGAGTTTGACAGCAGGTTCTCCAGCTTTCTTCAAAGGACTTGCAATACAGGTGTAAATGAACACCTGGTTCCACCTGCCATGTTCTAGAGCACCATGAGTCATTCATAATGTTCCTTAAATGCAATACTTCGCACATACTTTTCTTGAGATATAATAATTACAGCACATAAGCATGTTTAAAGTGCCAAACTAAACAAGGCCAACCAAAAAAAGCCTTATTTTACGTCAGTTATCTTTGGGGAAATTGGACATCTGCCTCAATACTTGGATTTTATCACTAAGAACAGTGACGCTTTGCTTCATTCAAGAGTTATCTGCATCTTCACTAACTGCTCATACATTCAACATAGTCTCTGCTTTATTTCAAAAAGCAAATTGAAACCTACTGAGACATCTGTTTTAAAAACATAGTTCTGGTTTTTTTTTAAAACTTAGTTCTGTTTTAATCTCTTTCTGCCAGAAGATAAAAGGTCAAAGTCTGATACCACAAAGTCCATGTGATCAAAGTGTTAATATATTTCAGTTATTCCTGCCAAGGAGACCTTAGTGTCTTTGTGTGCACTGGCTGTTTGTAATATGCACTTCCTTCAAGAAACTAATGGCAGCTTTGGCTTCTAAATAAACATTTGATTTTTTAAAAATTTATTACAAGAATCTAGAAACATAGGAAGCGACAACCCACATAAGTTTATTTGCAAATAGAAGTTTCCTCAGCCCTCCCACGATTCACTTGCTTCAATGGGAATAATCAACCGGGACCCTCAGTCAGGTGACCCTCCCTCCTAAGCCGGTTCAGGTCAAAAGGTCCACTTTTCACGTCATGCACCTAGCAACCCACCCCCCGCAAGATATCAAACACTGAAGAAAACAATTCTAAATCACACAATTTTCCTATTTTCGTAATAGTCTTTAGGATCTCTCAAGTGTAAATAGTAAATATCGATTCTATTATACTGGGAAATTTTAAAGGCCTTTCACGCTAAAAGAAAAATACACGATATTCACGATTTTAAACTCGGAGGAAGGGAGGGTTAAGGGGGGCGGGGGAAGAGAAGAAAAACGGAATTCTTTGCAAACTAAGTTTCTGTAGCAAAATATAAAACTCATGCCTCTAAGGTACCCAAAAGAAAATCACCACACTTAACACAAATAGCTTTCTGCCTAATTCGTCTCCTAAAGAAAAGCCTCCCCTGGTGGGTACCGGAGCCAACACATCAAAACACCACCACCGCCCACCCAGCCTCCCAGACCCTCTGGCAGGGGCCAGCGGCCGTATTACCGCACACGGGGGCCCCTTTCAGGTCCTAAGAAGAGGCGTAAAAAGAAGGACCTGGGACCGCGCCGGGAAGACACCTCACACCCGCACCGCGCGGCCCGGCGCGGCGCGGGCGCCCGGCTGTCACGTCCGACCCGCGGCCCAGGACCCGCAGCGGCCGCGCCGGCGCCCAGGCCTCCGCGTCGGGCCGCGCGTCCGCGCCGCCCGCAGGCTCCGCGGCCTAGGCCGTCCGGGGACCCGGGGGTCCTGGGGCCCGGGGTCGGGGTACCGAGGAGGGGCCGCTGCCCGCCGCCCGCACTCACTTGGTCCTGCAGTCCATGGCTGCATGTCGCGGGGGCCGCCCCGCCCCGCCGGCCGCCGCGGGAACGGCCGCTCAGAGCCCGGCGGCCGCGGCCCGGCGGTGGAGCTGCGCCCGCCCCGCCCCCACGTCCGGGTGACCGCGCGGCCGCCGCCCCCGCCGCCCCCTCGCGCCGGCCTCACGCTGCCTGCACCTTCAGCGAACCAGGAAGTCGGCGGGCGGGGCCGCAGCCGGACCGCCTCACCTGGGCCGCACGGCCCGCCGGCCCCCGCGGGGGGGCGGGGGGCCGGGCCGTGGGCGGGCGTCTGGGGGGCCCCCCAAGGGGCCTGCCCGGTGGCCCGCGGGCCGCTGTTAGGCCAGACTGCAAGTGCCCCGCGTCCTGAGCGCCGGACCGGCCGGCTGCCTCCCCGGGGCCGGCCCAGGCTCGGGGCGTCAGGGCTGCAGCCCGCGGAAAGCTAAGAACCTGACGAAGCACCTGGACTCGCCCTGTGCTCCACCCCGCGTGCGCCCGGAGCACCAATTGCCCGTGTTTCCTCGACCCTGCGTAGGCTGGTGCGTTTCATTGCTGTCAGGCTGCAAACCCGGACGGAGCTCCAGGTGCCGCTCGGCTTCAGCTGGGCCTGGTTACCTCCGATTCCAGAGCCGCCTCCTCTGGAGTCGGGAAGGTTAGGACCTGCACCTGCTCAAGAGCCCTGCCAAGCAGCCAAATAACAGTGCTCCACTTGCTTGCACATCGGGGACACAGACCTCCCCCACCACAGGCCGCCGCACGGCCAAGCACTCACCTGGGGACACACCCACGAAGGGACAGGCCTCGTGAAAGGGCAGCCAGGGAGCTCAGGGCTGGACGGCGGCCCGAGGGCAGAGGGGCTTGTACAAAGAGCTGCAGTGTTCAGAGCCCTGGGGTACGTGGGAGCAGCTGGTATGCACCGTCCCAGCGCTTGCGGTCACTCTACATGACAGACACTTTCACCAGCATCTCATAGATGAAGAAGCGGGCCAAACCAAGCCCGGGATGATGGCCAAGCTGGATTTCAGACCAGGTCTACCCTATACCGCCTCTCTCCCTGGGGTGAGAACAGAGCTAGAAGTAGTCTTAGGATGGACGTGCGAAAGGCCGTCCAGGGCTGGGCTGTTAACGCAGAGACCTTCCCAAGAAGGCTTCTCCCACACGTTACCACCCTTGACACATGGCTTCAGTGTTTTTCATCCAAATACGGGCTGCTTCAGACTTTATTCACGTAAAAGGTAAGAGGATGAGAGGAAACCAAATGTGGTATGTATAGAGTGTGAGTCATGAGACATACAAGTTAAACAGGAAGTCTTGGGAATTAAGTAAAGAATTTAGAATCAAGAACCTAAAATTAAACTCAGTTATACCGATCTCAAACGTTCTTACCAAAGGTAGGCTGTTACTTGGTCAACAGAACAAGATATATTGCATAGTCAGACCCGATAACTTATAATGAGGACAGGACATAATGGGGAAACAAAAAAGTTATATTTTAGCATAATGTGTTGTCATAGCTTCACTTGGGCTGAGACACTCAGTTTCTTGGTTCCTACATTTGTAAAATGGGAATTACTACTTGTGTATCACATGAATGATATGATGTTCAAATTTAAAAGTGCTACTAATTGTGTGCTCTATTAAGAAACCATTCTGTGGATTTCAGTTTCACAATGAGGCAACATACACCACAAATTTTTTTTCCCAAATAACACTCTTTTCTACATAAGAAGTTACCATAGTCCAAAGCCTTGGAAAAAAATCTGTAAACTCAAAAACCACTTCTGCTCCAAGTGTCACTAAATTTCTCAGACTTCTACTTTCATTATATTTAATTCTTCTCCAAAGAAAGGAACCCTACCTGGGCTGCCTGCATCAGGAGTTTTTAATTTGTGGTGAGGAACTATTAATACAACTGTTTTCTCCAACCATTTGTTGAGATTTAAGTGACAGTCATACCCCTGCACAATATAATTTTTTTAATTTACTTTAAGTATATGAAGAGGAAATACTACATATGCACACACAAATCTTTTTAAACTGGCTTTTAGGCTGACCATGATGAAGAGGTTTATTCATCTATTCAGATATTACTGAGGTAAAAGGGATAGAAACACAGATGGACACAATTTGCATGATTTGTTTAAAATTACTGAAAAAAGAGAATTTTGTATACAATTATCTTGGTGAGATGTTTATTGAAACCCATGGTATAAGTTTAGCAGTTTTAGAACTTCTGACATGAGTGGTAGAGAACTCGACAAAGGGCAAGTCTTCAAATTGGTATTAGATCTTCCTAAGATCATATTTCAGCAGTAATATTTCCTACTTGACTATTGATGTTAACGTATTTCAGGACTACAGTCATCAAAGGACATAGTCTGCATGTGGTCAAAGAACATAGTTTATAAGCTAATAATCTTAAAATCTTTTGAGCTTATTTTAGTTTTCTGTGTGTGTTTGTAAAGAATATACATAAAAATATGTCCTTGGGAATTCCCTGGTGGCCCAGTGGTTAGGACCCAGCACTTTCACTGCTGTGGGCCCAGGTTCAATCTCTGGTCGATGGAACTAACATCCCACAAGCCGCGCGATGCGAAACAGCCAAAATATAACTAAATAAAAATAAAAATATGTCCTTGATCAAATATTATGATTGTGTTGTTGACATCTCCTCTTACTGGATTTGCATCACAGTTGACACAATTCAATTAATGGACGAGATGACTTGAAATCTCCTAATGTGACGGTGGATTTGTCTATCTCAATTTGAAGTTCTTTCAATTTTTGCTTTATATAGTTTGGGGCTGTGTTGTAATATGCAAGCCAGTTTATAATTATTATATCTGCCTGGTAAACTTATCATTATGTTATGACTTTCTTAAATTCTAGCAATGCTTTTGCCTTAGTATCTAAACAGCTTTCTTCTGATTAGTGTTTACCTAGTATTAGTAACTCTCTTTTCATCCTATTACATCAAAGCCTTCTAAATCATTATGTGTAGATTTAGCTAACAAATGTTACTTTTGGCTTTCAGCCTAGTCTGATAATCACTGACTCTTAGATTGGGCTTTTAGACCAGTGCATGTATTATAATTGCTGACATATTTGAATTTATTTCTGCCATTTAATGTTGTACTTTCCATTTGTCTTCTCTGGATCTGTGGTTTTTTTCTCTCACCTTTCCTTCTTTAGGATTGATTGATTTTTTTTTTAATGCTTCCACTTCTCCCCTATTCTAGTTGTAAGTTATGTACTCTGTTCCTATTCATCTAGTGATTATCCTGGAAATTTTAACAGGCAAATTTATCTGATTAAGTCCAAAGTTTATCACTACATGAACCTTCTCCCAGACAACACAAGGACCTTTAAAATACCCTCCAAAACTACAATACATTATTTATGTTGTATTATACTCTTGTTTTATATCAATGTTTGTTTAGATTTACCCAGACATCTACCACTTAGTTTGCTCTTCTTTCTTATTTCCATCTTAGATGTCCCATCTATGATTGCCTTCCTTCTGCCTAAAATACATGCCATAGGTGCTGACTGATTCTCTCACTTTTTGTTTGGGTGAGGAATGTATGTATTTCACCCTCACTCTTGAAAAATATCTTCACTGATAAAGAATTCTAAATTGACATTTCTTTCTGTACATTTGCAATACCATTACACTGTCTTCTAGCATCTCTAGTTATAATGTGAATTTTGAAAGTAATCTTGAAGTGTAATCTGTCTTCTCTCTCTGCTTTTAAGATTTTTTGTTTGTCTTTAGACTTCTAGTTTCGCTATGAAGCATTGAGATGCAGATTTTTTTTTAATCCATCCTTCTTGATTTCTTTGCATTTCTTGACCCTGGACTGGTGATTTTCGTCAGTTCTGGGAAATTCTGAACCCCATCCTTTCTCCTCTTTCCTTCTGGGACTCTGATTATACACATGTTCTCTTTTTACCCTCCATTTCTCTTAACATCTCTTTCGTAATTTCTTTTTCTTTATCATTCTAGGCAGAATTCTGGATAATTTCACAAATATCTTTTTTTTAATAGATCTTTATTGGAGTATAAGTGCTTCACAATACTGTGTTAGTTGCTGTTGTACAACAAAGTGAATCAGGCACATGCATATATATGTCCCCATATCCCCTCCCTCTATCTCACCCCTCATATGGTATCTTCCTTTTCATTAATTCTTTCCCTGGCTTTGTCTCATCTTCTGTTAAAGCTAAACATTTAGTTTTCAATTTATATTACTTTTATTTCTAAAGCTCTTTTTGGTTATTTTTAAATCTGCTTTCTCAACTTGTGTTTTAAGCCTCTCTTTAATTTCTTAAAATATATTTAACATACCTATTTTAAATTCTGTTTATGATAATTTCAATCTCTGCAGCCTTTGTGGGTCTGATTCTACTATCTGATTTTTTTCTGCTGGCTATAATTTATGGTCCCTTCTTTTCTTCCACGTGTGGTGATTTCCTTTTGTTACCTGATCCTTGGAGCTTCATATGTGGAAATTTAGTGAGATCTGAAAGGAAGCTGAGTTCTCTGGAGAGGATATTCATTTATTGCCAGTAGAAGTCTAAGGAGCACTACCAGTTCAGAACCCTCTGATACTAAATTCTCAGCTTGAAACTTTTCAGACCACCCAGGTGAGATGTGACTTGTAGTTATGAATCCTCCAGGAGGATTAACTCTGCTCCAATGTTTGAGACAATCAGTTTCCCTTGAATCCCTTTGGCATGCCTGGTTCTGAGGGGTATCCTATTGGAATTCCCACATTAGGAAGGGCCTTAAGCCCCAAATGGCCACGATAACAGAGACTCCAGTTCATCCAGTTTAACAAACCCCCTCTCGATGGAAGATGGCTGTGGTGGCCACTTCACTTGCTCTTCACCCCACCAAGTACTCCTCGCTTCCCTGACTGCCCTTAAGTGCCTTTAATAATTTTCAAAATATTTAATTCTGAAGTTTTAACTACTTTCAGCATAAGTTTTAACTAGACATCATAATTGACTGGCTTTAACTACACTATCCACCTAATAATGTCTACCTTCCTCAAGCCACACCCAAATAGTCCCTGACTTATATACACCCTTATATATTAATGGTGTGGGGAAATCTAAGTTCAGGGCCTTTAGTGAGACAACTGTCCTGCTTCACAACGTACTATGATAACCATAAAGGTAACCCCTGGCCCCCCAGACTCGATCCATTCACACAATGGAAATATGCCTTAGACAGAAATCAAGATACCTGGAGTATCGACAGCTCCTTCCCCTTTGGAGTATGGAAAAAGAAACAATATTGTCAACTCTAGAATGGTATTTCTTAAGTAATACCTTTAATAATGCTTCAAGTTTGGAACAGCATAGCTAGACTCATCTGGGCCATGAGCTTCACCAATTTATATCAGGGTTTTAAGTTCCAAACAATTAACTTAGACATGAGCTTTTAGACACAACCCTCTCATGAGTTAACACTCAGCATGGATCCAAGTCAGGCATTCCCTAAAATCTAATGCTACACTGCCTCCTATTATTATTCCCTGGTGAAATTTATTAATAATATCATCACCTCATTTACTAAGGAAGAAAAATCCTTTATATAAAGTATTTAACAAGTCAAATTTCTTGAAGTCTTTAGAAAAACATCTTGAAAATATTTTAGTAGGACCTGCCTTCTAATACCAACTGAGATAGTGTTAAAAAGAACATTCTCTAAGTATATTATTCTTTTTATGCTTAGCAGCAATATCATGAATTTGAATCTAAAGGTAAAATTCTCCTTTCAAATGACATATGAAGTACTTTTAAAATAGAGAGACTTGGTGGTCCAGTGGTTAAGAATATATCTTGCAATGCAGGGGATGCCGGTTTGATCCCTGGTTGGGGAACTAAGATCCCACATGCTGCTGGCCATTACTAAGCCCGCTCCCCACAGCTAGAGAAAAGCTTACATACCCCAATGAAGAGCCCGCGGGCAGCAACTAAGACCCAACGCAGCCAATAAATAAATAATTTTTTTTAATACAGATAAGGTAGATGAGAAGACTTTGGAGCAATATGTTTCCTGAACATATTATTCCTTGAGTTGTCTTCACACCTCATAGCCTATATTAGCATTGTATATTAATTTGAAAGCCAACTTAAGAAGTTGTCTTCCAGCTTGGAGACAAAGGGTTCAGATCATTCTTAACATCTTTATTACCAAATCTGAACATATCCAAATATTTATAAAATTCAAATAGGAAATGATGATATTTGTTTCTTTTGCTGTTAAACTTTTAGCTAAAAAGACAGTAGAATTCTCAAAAATAATGCAGCAAAAAGAGATTCTCCTTCCCCCCTGTTTCAGGTGATTTGCCCAAAATTATAAAATCAGATTCTCTTACCTCTGACCACCTTCAGCTAGTTCACTTTTACCTTTGTTCCTCATTTTTCCAGACACTGGAAAATTTAAAACAGTCCTTCGAGTTAAGATAAAAGAATATTCGGAGCAGAGTATCAGCAACCGACTGTAAGCAAAGACAAGTTTTCTTCGTAAGTCCTGGGAGCTGCGCTGGATTGCAAGAAGCAGGGCGGAGTGTGTGTAACCCTGTGGCACTGCGTGGGAAAGACTCTCCCAACCCCACCCACCAGATACTCCACACAAATAAAGACATCCGCATTGTATGGCAACTCTGCTCACACCCATCTAATACTCTCTGGAGCCTAGTAATCATATCCGATGAGCAATGACGTTAGAATTCACTTGAAGGTAGCGTAAGAGCATCTAATGCAATGTTACTAGTTCAACACAGTCAGTAACCCCTATAAGCAGCCCTCATCCTGATACAAACAGAGAAATGATCCCCAGCCAATTCCTTACAGCAAGTTCTACTTTCCTAAGATACAATAACTAGGCAAACATTACACGCACTTATGTCTGAGCAATTCTAGGGAGAGAAAGGAAACTGCTGTGTGCTCGCAAACAGAACTCAGTTAAATACCACAGCAGAATATCCTTGAGGAGATAAACAGAGATTCAAAACTTCAAAATGTCTGACTACTTCCCCCTTTCTTACTGGTGCAAATAAGAAGATGATAAAAATAAACAAGGAGGGCTTCCCTGGTGGCGCAGTGGTTGAGAGTCCGCCTGCCGATGCAGGGGACGCGGGTTCGTGCCCCGGTCCAGGAAGATCCCACATGCCGCGGAGCGGCTGGGCCCGTGAGCCATGGCCGCTGAGCCTGCGCGTCCGGAGCCTGTGCTCCGCAGCGGGAGAGGCCGCAACAGTGGGAGGCCCGCGTACCGCAAAAAAAAATAAAAATAAACAAGGACTGAGAGGTCTCCTGGCTGTCATCTTATCTCTCTGCTGTTTTTTCTGATGTCACAGATCCAAGACATAGGCAGGTATCTGGCAAGACAACCGTGGCCGGTAATCTTCCCTGGGAAGGGAAGCCGACGGGCAGCTCCATGAAACTCATCAAGGTCTTCTTAGCTTGGTGGGAACTCGCTTGACTTGTAAAGAGGACTCGGCCGTACCTGCCTTTCTTCATTCACCGTGCACAATTCCGGTAGCTTTTCCTGTGTTCTTGAGGCTGCCAATCAGGATGGCTGAGCAAAGCAGGAATGCAGGGGGGCTCAGGACCGGTGACTCAGTCACCCCATCTGCTGCCCCTGCACCCGTGTGGACTGACTGCTCTGTCTGTTGCCACACAGCCACCCCCTGGACTTCCCTTCACCTCCCTCTGCGTTGGATTGTAGATCAGGAACATAGGACATTACCCTACGTACTGTGCGTGGTAATTACACTGTGTTCTCACAGCGGTTACCTAAGAAAATTACCAAACAGGTGCTAGTAATTCCTATTCCACGATGACATAAGGCCATTGATCCCCACACGACCCATTTATTTCCCTCTCTGATTTTTAACACAAGCATGTTGCCCTTCCCCTTTAAATAAGCAGGTATGAACTCTTAAGTGATGCAGGCATGAATTCATGAGGAGAGGCCTACTATTAGAATTAGAAGGAAGTTTTTCAATCAAGTGGCCTATGATTGAGTTAACAAAAACTCACTCCAGCAAGCCAGCTGGCAAAACTACTTCCAATTTGTGAGAGAAAAAAAAAAAATCTTAACATTTGAGTCACTATATCATTTCATGCACAAAGACTTGGTGTACATACCAGAAAGACAAGCCTCTCCACATTTGCATGTATCCTTTTTATAGCTGTTGTGATTTTGCCAAGTGCTTTATGATGATATTTTATTTGCTGGGTCTCTCGATAGTCCTGTGAGGTACAGATTAGTAAGTAAAACAGGTACTACTGTACATGATGAGGCAGGAAGCAAACGCTCCAGGGACATTTTATTCCAAGAAAGCCTGTGTGGAGGAATGCTCTTTCCCCTGTGTGCCAGAGGTACCAGGAAATAGAAGTCAGCCTGCAGAATACCACTGAGCCATTTTTAAAAGCCATTTTCTTTATAAAGCACATATATTTCTTTTCTCTCTCTGTCTCTCTCTCTCTGTCTCTCTGTCTCTCTCTCTCTTTCTCACTCAAAAAAAGTGAGCAACACTCCAGCAGGTCTATATTTCAATTCAAAAGTATTATTATATGGCATCTCTCTCATGACATCTTTACATACCCAAATTACAAGCAGTATTAAATATTTTTGAGGTTATTCATTTCTTTAGAAGTCCTCCGTACAATAGGATAAACAAAAGCACCTATATAAGAAACTAAAAGAGTTTGTTATAAGTTTGTTATATGGATCTAAAAGATGCTGAAAAACTTATTACCCCCTCATTTTATAGATAACGAAAGCTAAAGTTGAAACTTTCTTAATGTATTGAATAATTAGTCCGCAGACGAACTGTGTCTTTAGGGAAAGTCTTGGTCCGGCAACTGGATTTTCTGGTTCTCAAAGATGAAAAAGCAAAACTAAGTATAATCCTCTATGAACATTCATAAAAATTCAAAATAGACCTTCTATTATGATTCTTGTTATTTTATATTATATTATTTGTTGTGTGAGTCTCCATTCAACACAAAGCTTTTAACCTATTACATTAAACTTCCATACTGGGAAACAATTATGCAGTAGCAATTTTTTTATGTGAGGTGGAGGCCTAGAAAAAAAGAAGCCAATGAAGATACCCGTCTCTCTAGTTGAGCTGCGTATTACAAAAAATGGATGCTAGCAAGAGCTGCCTGGGTAGACTTGAACTGACAGTTATCTCAGGATGGGCTCAGGCACACGTCCCCCGAACTAACGTTCAAATCCATCTGCTACTGAATACCCACTGGGCCTTATGCTTCGCCACACCGTCTCCTCTGGCTCCAGGCAGTGCTCTCCCCTGATGTGCGGTTGCCACGGTCCTGTCCAGCTCTAGCCCTCTTCCTTTAAATGAGCAAAGCCTGTATTTATTTTTTTTCCTTAATAAATTTATTTATTTATTTTTGGCTGTGTCAGTTCTTTGTTGCTGCGCGCAGGCTTTCTCTAGTTGTGGTGAGCAGGGGCTACTCTGCATTGTGGTGTGCGGGCTTCTCATTGCGGTGGCTTCTCTTGTTGCGGAGCACGGGCTCTAGGCGCATGGGCTCAGTAGTTGTGGCTTGTGGGCTCTAGAGCGCAGGCTCAGTAGTTGTGGCGCACGGGCTTAGTTGCTCCGTGGCATGTGGGATCTTCCTGGACCAGGGATCGAACCCGTGTGCCCTGCACTGGCAGGCGGATTCTTAACCACCGCGCCACCAGGAAAATCCCAAGTCAAACTCTTAAGAAGGCAATTTCAATCACTTGCTGGGGTATAAGAAGGATTTGCTCTTTTGTTAGTCCTTTGTTTTTAACCTCCCTCTCCTGGAGAGGACAACTCAGGGGACCGGGATTTCTCCATTTTGGCAAAAGTAGGTAATCGCTTTAGTAATGGATCTGTCATCCAAAGCCTCTTTCTGCACTTGACATTATGTCCCCTTGGCTGTGCTGGTCACATTTTCACCCATCCCTCACTTTACGGACTTCTGATGTAACCTACTAATTAGGCTGATCACGTGTCCCCTGTCTTTCCCTCGACTAAGCCAAACTTTTGCTCTGTGTCATTGGAGCCTGGGATTAAAATAATAAATAAATACAACCCTGAAGTCTACCCCTGTCAAGGTTCTACTTGGTCAGGATATTGGAGAAACAATACTTTTCCCCGCCTGTGTCCCTTCCATGTTGAATATCTAAGTGTTTCAGCTGAAGGGATAACGATTGAGGCACTACAACATGTCAAAAGATGAAACACAATCCCTGCTTGACTGTGTCCTAGATAAAACCCTCAAAACCCCAAATGTCAACCATGACTGGCCCTCTGTGTGCCCCCTGAGGGTGTATTTTGCAGATTCAGTTACCAATCTTGGGCCTGTGGTTGCCTTGACATCTGGCACATAGGTGGTGTTTGTTGCTTGGGATCAAAATGGGAACTTGAAACTAGATACAAGAAAATTCTCTCAAAGAAAGGCCAACCAGTTTCATTCCTGTGATCATTACTTTTCAATCTTAGTTTCTCAGTATACCCTTTTCTACAATATGGTTAATTTTCTCCATCGACAAGTTCAGCAGAGTAGAACTCTGGTTAAATGAAATGAGAACAAATTTAAAAGTTGCTAAGCTCTGTACCTTATAAAAATCATAGGGCACCTCCCTGGTGGCACAGTGGTTGGGGGTCCACCTGCCAATGAAGGGGACATGGGTTTGAGCCCTGGTCTTGGAGGACCCCACATGCTGTGGAGCAACTAAGCTCATGCTACACCTACTGAGCCTGTGCTCTAGAGCCCGCAAGCCACGACTGCTGAGGCCCATGCACATGGAGCCCATGCTCTGCAACAAGGGGGGCCACCGCAATGAGGGGCCTGCGCACCACAACGAGAAGTGGCCCCCACTCGCCGCAGCTGGAGAGAGCCCACGTGCAGCGACAAAGAACCAACACAGCCAAAAATAAAAATAAATAAAATAAATAAATCGTTTAAAAACTCATAGGAACTATGCTTTTTTATTATTTTCCAAAAAGAAAGAGTATACTTGGACCTCAGTCTACCTATAGATTCACTGTATTAATATATATATATTTTTTAATAGATCTTTATTGGAATATAATTGCTTCACAACACTGTGTTAGTTTGTGTTGTATAACAAAGTGAATCAGCCATATGCATAGATATGTCCCCATATCCCCTCCCTCTTGAGCTTCTCTCCCACCTTCCCTATCCCACCCCTCCAGGTGGTCACAAAGCACCGAGTTGATCTCCCTGTGCTATGCAGCTGCTTCCCACTAGCTATCTATTTTACATATGGTAGTGTATATATGTCCATGCCACTCTGACTTTGCCTAAGCTTCCCCCTCCCACCCCACGTCCTCAAGTCAATTCTCTATGTCTACAACTTTATTCCTGCCCTGCAACTAGGTTCATCAGTACCATTTTTTTTTTTAGATTCCATATATATGTGTTAGCATATGGTATTTGTTTTTCTCTTTCTGACTTACTTCACTCTGTATGACAGACTCTAAGTCCATCCACCTCACTACAAATAATTCAATTTCGTTTCTTTTTATGGCTGAGTAATATTCCATTGTAAATATATGCCACATCTTCTTTATCCATTCATCTGTTGATGGACACTTAGGTTGCTTCCATGTCCTGCCTATTGTAAATAGAGCTGCAATGAACATTGTGGTACATGACTCTTTTTGAATTATGGTTTTCTCAGGGTATATGCCCAGTAGTGGGATTGCTGGGTCGTATGGTAGTTCTATTTTTAGTTTTTTAAGGAACCTCCATACTGTTTTCCATAGTGGTTGTATCAGTTTACATTCCCACCAACAGTACAGGAGGGTTCCCTTTTCACCACACCCTTTCCAGCATTTAATGTTTCTAGATTTTTTGATAATGCCCATTCTGACTGGTGTGAGGAGATCCCTCACTGTAGTTCTGATTTGTGTTTCTCTAATAATTAGTGATGCTGAGCATCTTTTCATGTGCCTCTTGGCCATCTGTATGTCTTCCTTGGTGAAATGTCTATTTAGGTCTTCCACCCATTCTTTAAATGGATTGTTTGTTTTCTTGATATTGAGCTCCATGAGCTATTTGTATATTTTGGAGATTAATCCTTTGTTCATTGTTTCATTTGAAAATATCTTCTCCCATTCTGAGGGTGGTCTTTTTGTCTTGTTTATGGTTCCTTTGCTTTGCAAAAGGTTTTAAGTTTAATTAAGTCCCATTTGTTTAATTTTGTTTTTATTTCCATTACTCTAGGAGGTGGGTCAAAAAAGATCTTGCTGTGGTTTATGTCAAAGACAGTTTTTCCTATGTTTTTCTCTAAGAGTTTTATAGTGTCTGGTCTTACATTTAGGTCTTTAATCCATTTGGAGTTTATTTTTGTGTATGGTGTTAGGGAGTGTTCTAATTTCATTATTCTACATGTAGCTGTCCAGTTTTCCCAGCACCACTTATTGAAGAGGCTGTCTTTTCTCCATTGTATGTTCTTGCCTCCTTTGTCATAAATTAGGTGACCATATGTGCATGGGTTTATCTGTGGGCATTCTATCCCATACAATTGATCTATATTTCTGGTTTTGTGCCAGTACCATATACCATACTGTCTTGATCACTGTAGCTTTGTAGTATAGACTGAAGTACAGGAGCCTGATTCCTCCAGCTCCGTTTTTCTTTCTCAAGATTGCTTTGGCTATTCAGGGTCTTTTGTGTTTCCACACAAATTGTGAATTTTTTTGTTCTAGTTCTGTGAAAAATGCCGTTGGTAGTTTGATAGGAATTGCATTGAACCTGTAGATTGCTTTGGGTAATACAGTCATTTTCACAATGTTGATTCTTCCAATCCAAGAACATGGTATATTTCTTCATCTGTTTACGTCATGTTTGATTTCGTTCATCGGCGTTTTATAGTTTTCTGAGTACAAGTCTTTCGCCTCCTTAGGCAGGTTTATTCCTAGGAATTTTATTCTTTTTGCTGCAATGGTAAATGGGATTTTTCCTTAATGTCTCTTTCCGATTTTTTGTTGGTGGTGTATAGGAATGCCAGAGATTTCTGTGCATTAATTTTGTATCCTGCAACCTTACCAAATTCATTGATTAGTTCTATAGTTTTCTGGTGGCATCTTTAGGATTTTCTATGTATAGTATCATGTTATCTGCAAACAGTGACAGTTTTACTTCTTCTGTTCCAATTCGTATTCCTTTTATTTCTTTCTCTTCTCTGATTGCTGTGGCTAAGACTTCCAAAACTATGTTAAATAATAGTGGTGAGAGTGGGCAACCTTGTCTTGTTTGTGATCTTAGTGGAAATGCTTTCAGTTTTTCACCATTGAGTATGATGCTTGCTGTTTGTTTGTCATATATGGCCTTTATTATGTTGAGGTAGGTTCCCTTTATGCCCACTTTCTGGAGAGTTTTATCATAAATGGGTATTGAATTTTGTCAAAAGCTTATTGAGATGATCATATGGTTTTTATTCCTTAATTTGTTAATGTGGTGTATCACATTGATTGATTTGTGTATATGGAAGAATCCTTGCATTCCTGGGATAAATCCCACTTGATCATGGTGTACAAGCCTTTTAATGTGTTGGTGGATTCTGTTTGCTAGTATTTTGTTGAGGATTTTTGCACCTATGTTCATTAGTGACATTGGTCAATAATTTTCTTTTTTTGTGATATCTTTTTCTGGTTTTGGTATCAGGGTGATGGTGGCTTCTTAGAATGAATTTGGGAGTGTTTCTCCCTCTGCAATTTTTGGGAAAAGTTTGAGAAGGATTGCTGGTAGCTCTTCTCTAAATGTTTGATAGAATTCGCCTGTGAAGCCATCTGGTCCTGGACTTTTGTTTGTTAGAAGATTTTTAATTATGGTTTCAATTTCATTACTTGTGATAGGTCTGTTTATGTTTTCTAGTTCTTCTTGGTTCAGTCTTGGAAAATTGTCCCTTTCCAAGAATTTGTCCATTTCTTCGTGGTTGTCCATTTTATTGGCATATAGTTGTTTGTAGTAGTCTCTTATAATCCTTTGTATTTCTGTGGTGTCAGTTGTGATTTCTCCTTTTTCATTTCTAAGTTTATTGATTTGCGTCCTCTCCCTTTTGTTCTGATGAGTCTAGCTAAGGGTTTATCAATTTTATTTATCTTCTCAAAGAACCAGCTTCTAGTTTTATTGATCTTTGCTATTGTTTTCTTCATTTCTATTTCATTTATTTCTTCTCTGATCTTTATGACTTCTTTCCTTCTACCGACTTCGGGTTTTCTTTGTTCTTCTTTCTCTAATTGTTTTAAGTGTAGAGTTAGATTGTTTATTTGAGATTTTTCTTGTTTCTTGAGGTGAGATTGAACTGCTATAAACTTCCCTCTTAGAACTTCTTTTGCTGCTTCCCATAGGTTTTGGGTCGTTGTGTTTTTGTTGTCATTTGTTTCTATGTATTTTTTTATTTCTTCTTTGATTTCTTCAGTGATCTCTTGGTTATTTAGTAGCACACTGTTTAGCCTCCATGTATTTGTGTTTTCTTTATTTTTTTTTCCTGTAATTGATTTCCAGTCTCATAGCATTGTGGTCAGAAAAGATGTTTGATATGATTTCAATTTTCTTAAATTTTCCAAGGCTTGATTTGTGACCCAAGATGTGATCTATCCTGGAGAATGTTCCATGTGCACTTGAGAAGAAAGTGTACTCTGCCACTTTTGGGTAGAATGTTCTATAAATATCAGTTAAATCTATCTGGACCATTGTCATTTAAAGCTTATGTTTCCTTATTTATTTTCTGTTTGGATGATCTGTCCATTGGTGTAAGTGGGGTATTAAAGCCCCTACTATTATTGTGTTACTATCAGTTTCTTCTTTCATGGTCATTAGCATTTGCCTTATGTATTGAGGTGCTCCTATATTGGGTGCATAAACATTTATAATTGTTATATCTTCTTCTTGGATTGATCCTTTGATCATTATGTAGTGTCCCTCCTTATCTCTTGTAACAGTCTTTATTTTAAAGTCTATTTTATCTGATACAAGTACTGCTACTCCATCGTTCTTTTGATTTCCATTTGCATGGAATATCTTTTTCCATCCCCTCACTCTCAGTCTGGATGTGTCCCTAGGTCTGAAGTGGATCTCTTGTAGACAGCATATATACGGGTGTTGTTTTTGTATCCATTCAGCCAGTCTGTGTCTTTTGGTTGGGGCATTTAGTCCATTTACATTCAATTTGATTATCAATACATATATTCCTATTACCATATTCTTAATTGTTTTGTGTTAGTTTTTGTGGGTCTTTTTCTTTTCCTGTTTCCTGCTGAGAGAAGTTTCTTTAGCATTTGTTGTAAAGCTGTTTTGGTGGTGCTGAACTCTCTTAGCTTTTGCTTGTCTGAAAAGCTTTTGATTTCTCCTTGGAATCTGCATGAGATCCTGCTGGGTAGAGTAATCTTGGTTGTAGGTTTTTCTCTTTCATCACTTTATCATGCCACTCCCTTCTGGCCTGCAGAGTTTCTGCTGAAAAATCAGCTGATAACCTTATCGGGATTCCTTTGTATGTTTTTTTTTGTTTTTCCCTTGCTGCTTTTAATATTTTTTCTTTGAATTTAATTTTTGTTAGTTTGATTAATATGTGTCTTGGTGGGTTTTTCCTAGGGTTTATCCTGTATGGGACTCTCTGTGCTTCCTGGACTTGGGGGACTATTTCCTTTCCCATGTTAGGGAAACTTTCAACTATAATTTCTTCAAATATTTTCTCAAACCCTTTCTTTTTCCCTTCTTCTTCTGGGACCCCTATAATTCGAATGTTGGTGCATTTAGTGTTGTCCCACAGGTCTCTGAGACTGTCCTCAATTGTTTCTTCTTTATTCTGCTCCTCGGCAGTTATTTCCACCATTTTGTCTTCCAGCTCACTTACTCGTTCTTCTGCCTCAGTTATTCTGTTATTGATCCTTCTAGTGTATTTTTCATTTCAGTTATTGTGTTGTTTGTCTCTGTTTGTTCTTTAGTTCTTCTAGATCTTTGTTAAGCATTTCTTGTATTTTCTCAATCGGTGCCTCCATTCCATTTCTGAGATTCTGGATCATCTTTACTATCATTACTCTGAATTCTTTTTCAGGTAGATTGCCTATTTCCTCTTTATTTATTTGGTCTTGTAGGTTTTTACCTTGCTCCTTCATCTGTGACATTTTTTTGCCATTCATTTTTTTTTTTTTTTTTTTTTTTAATGAGTGGGATTGAGTTCCTGTCTTACTGGTTGTTTGGCCTGAGACTTCCAACACTGGAGTTTGTAGGCTGTTGTGTAGAGCTGGGTCTTGATGCTGAGATGAGGACCTCCTTGAGACTTCACTCCAATGAATATTCCCTGGGGTCTGAGTTTCTTTGTTAGTCCAGTGGTTCAGATTCAGAGCTCCCAGTGCAGGAGCCTCAGCCCAACCCCCGGCTCATGAACCAAGATCCTACAAGCCGTGTGGGGTGGCAAAAAAAAAAAAAAAGGAACAATAACAAACTAAAAAATAAAATTAGACTAGGAAGCTAACAGATATGTTAGAAAGAATATAAAAATAAAAATATAGATGAATCAACAACTGGAAGGTACAACAGTACCACAACAGTAAAAAACTAAATGAGCAAAGCCTTTAAAGATGCCATCCTCTTGTTTTAAGCTGTTTCGCACTTTTCCCGCATACCATCATTCTCCCAGAGGACTCTACGTATCTTGGCTCCCAAACTGACTTAGCTAGAGTATGTGATCCATATTCTCTAGTTGGTGATAAAGGCTAGTCTACTCTTTGGTGAAGTTCAGATTTTTTGCCTAGGCTAATATTTTTATCACTAGAGACCACGGAGTTCCTGCCCTCATAGAGCCTATGGTCTAGTTAATAAAGACCAACAATAAACATGTAAGTACATAAATAATAAAACTTCTGATCGCAATGAGTGCTAAGAAGAAAATAAACAGAATGGTGACATAGTGATGGTGGATAGACAAGGCAGGCCTCGCTAAGGAAGAGACATCTGAGCTGCAGACTGCAGCGGTGTGAAGATCCAGGGGTGAGGCTTCCTGGCCAAGAGAACAGGTAATGCAGAATCTTGGAGGCAGGGACAAGCATGGCACATTTAAGGAAAACCAGGGTGGCTGGTGAGAGTAGTAGGAGATAAAGTCTCCCAGAGAGCTGAGCAGGGGCCACATTGCAAAGGGTTTTTGCAGGTCATGGCAAAGGCTATGTATTTTATTCTACTTGCAGTGAAGCATAGGAGCAAAGTAAGGGATTAAGGAAGCTCTCCATCAGGCCATTGCTATAACCCAGGAGAAATGACAGTGCTCTGGATTCCAGCTGCAGTGAGAATGACAAGTCGTCAGGTTTCAAAGACACGTTGCTATGGGCCTTTTGACCATTTGGTGAGGGACAGAAGGGATGTGATGGTATAGGGTGAGGAAGGAACCCCAAATTCTGCTTTGAACATTAAAAGGCTGAATGCCTGCCAGACGTCCAAGTGAGGAGGTGGCCTAGGTGACTGCTGCTCAGGAGAACCAGCCTGCATTTCTCACCTGTGAACCTGAGCTGTCACCATCACAATATCCAGGGATTGTAGGCAGACAACTAAAGTCTTGGGGGTGTTCTTTGGGCTCATTTATAAATAGAGGTGACTGGCATGCTCGGAGCCCAGTGATGGGTTAAACTTTTCAGACTCAGGTTACCAGCTTCATCATGTTCTCTGAGCTTTCTTTAATGGTTCTTGCCCCCAGACAACGCTATATGAAAGTGAAAAATAGAGTCCTATTATTTTGGTAGTAAGCAACAAAAAGCTTGAAACTCATAGCAAGAAAACCAGCATAAATTCAAGCAAGAGAAGAACAGAGCTGTATCCTGGCATTCACCACGAAGGTGTTGATGTCTCCTGGCTGCCTCACATTCTGTGATGCTGATTCAGGGACCCTGCAGGAGGGGCCTGGCAGCTTCATGGGGCCAGGCCAGGATCTGTGGAATCACAGGATCTATAGTAGTGACTTGTAGGATCAGCCCAACGTACCCTGAAATCAGTCCTTAACTGTTGTGAGCTTAATGGCAGGAGTCCCCTCAGTGGAACAGATGCATCTGGTTACAAACAATTGCTTCCTGAAGCCCAGAGTAGGTCAGAGTACAGCCTTTGCTGACTCACTGTGCCCGTGCCTGTCCAGTCAGACTCGGGCATGTGCTAATGAATGTGTTAGGACTGCAGCTTCTTGGGCTGAGATTCTCCATTTAGTTTGTTTGGCAAGAATAGAAGAATCAAGTTCAAGCATTAAGTTTATAAACACAGTATTAAGTGCTACCAAATAATAAGCCTTACACAGATGAGGCTTTACGTCATCTATGAAAGAGGGCAGTGATATTTCAGTGGCACTTCACTGTATCTCCGGTCCCACCTTTCAGTGAAGGAATTCAAAGCATAAAAATACAACAATGATGAGACGTCAGAAAGTCTCTAATGACAAGTCTAATTATTCCCGTGTGTTACCACACCACAACATGCAACGGCATCCTGCAACCCTGCTCAGCAAAGGCCATCACATGAATTCAATTTCAGTCCCCAAACTTAATCACTCTGGAATCTAGACAGACACAAACGTGGCCTTTTTAGGCCCCAATTCAGGTCTCCCTAATTTCTCAGAACAGCCAGAATGCATCAGCCAGAAAGTTTGAGAAGAAAGAATATGATAGAGAAAGACATGATTGTCATGAGAGAAGTGGCAGTCTGCATTTAATACTTGTGTGCATTGCTACTTTCAGGGACAACTGCCAAGCACACCACAACGAGATTCTGACTTTGAGAAACGTGGAACACTTCTCATGATACAAGCTTGTTGGCTTTTTACTCAATGGTTTATAGGGTTTAAAATTTTTTTTCTCATGTCTTTGTTCTTCTCTTTTCATAAAGAAATGTAATGAGGGTCAGTCGCAATTTAATACTGTGCCCAGGGTAATTTTCAGTAACGCTCCCTTTTACACCAAAGAAACGTCACAAGTTTGTATAAGTTACGTGGTATTCTTGAGTACAGTTGCCTATTACTTGAACTGAGAAAGGAAAAGAGGGGAAAAAGGAAAATTATGTGCCAAGAGATTTACTCCATATTTTGAATATATTTTTCCTTCCATCTTCACAATCCAGTGAGGCCAATTTTTTCTCCCTCTCTCACAGATTGGACTCAGAAAGATAACTTCCCCAAAGTTACACAAAATGGGCTACAAACCCAAGTCTTTCTGGATCCCAAGCCATCAAAACACAGGATTTTACTAGGTGAAGCATAGTTAGACTAAAGGAACAAGTCAGATTGTGACAAAAATTAAGAAATGATGTCCCTAAATTCCTAAAACATAACCAACACTCTAAATTTCTTACCTATTTTTTTAAACAGAACACCCAGCAGCTCAGCTACTCCCCATGAGCCTCTTTCATCACCAGTTAGAGTATTCACAGCACACCTGTTGCAGGCACAAACCATTAAGACTCAAATCAATTCCCAAACAATAGTGCCACCTGTCACTGTCCCAAGGCAGCATTTCTCCTCAGATAACATTAACCTGGCACTTACAGCCTGGGGCTTGCTGTCAGAGACACACCTTGCTCTGGCTTCTAACACAGAGGATGCATCAGCATCAGCCTTCTTCCATCTCTGATGCCTGCGTTCCTGCTTAGCCCTCCCACCTGGAAGACCTTCCATCTTCCTCCTGCCCATACTTCAAGGTCCTGCTCAGCTCTTGCTTCCTTCATGGAAACTCCTTCTACTGGTTTTGGGCCGCGATAGTGTGGACCTTTGCGTTTCCATGGCACTTTTAGCCAATTTCCAACGGTTTCATATTTAACTGCTCCTTGCTTTTTTCACATATAATAATTTAAGCACTTCTGGCTATAAATACCTTAAGGGCAGGAAGTATGATTTCTGCTTTGCATGTGTGTGTGTGTCCTCTGTAATACCCACATCATTTGGGGGCCATTTGTATTTATCACTCACTGACTAGTACAGTGATGGGATGACCACCAGGTAAAGAAGGGAAGAATGATAAAGTGCATATTATCGCCATTCAGGATTTCACTGTTTTCAAGATGGGTCCATCTGCGAACTTTATTGTCTCCATAAGATTTATTTATTTATTTATTTAATTTATTTATGTTTGGCTGCATTAGGTCTTTGTTGCTGCGCGTGGGCTTTCCCTAGTTGCCATGAGCGGGGGCTACTCTTCGTTGCGGTGCACGGGCTTCTCATTGCGGTGGCTTCTCTTGTTGCAGAGCCCGGGATCTAGGCATGCAGATTTCAGTAGTTGTGGCTCGCAGGCTCAGTAGTTGTGGTGCACAGGCTTAGTTGCTCCATGGCATGTGGATCTTCCCAGACCAGGGCTTGAACCCGTGTCCCCTGCATTGGCAGGCGGATTCTTAACCGCTGCACCACCAGGGAAGTCCCTCCATAAGATTTTGATAGAGAAAGGACATTTGGCTCAATATATAAAATTACACTTGAAAGAATAAAAAAGCTAAAAGAGAAAATGAAAAAAATATTTAACATCAATATCAACTGAATAAGAGTTCTTCTGTGAAAAATTCAAATGGCTTAGAATATGAGTACTTAATAAATCATTTTATTACTTGAATAATTTGAGGAAGGGGAAGAGAGGAGAGAAGGTCCCCTAAACAGGTCATAGACTCTCCCCCAGAGGCATCATCTAATATGAGGCTCTGTCTTGCCACACTCTTCTCCTTCTCCCCTCCCCTAAATTTACCAAACCTACTCCTATTTCATTCATTCATCTATTCAATAATAACAAATATTTGGAATGCTAATTTTCTTAGCTCCTAGGAGACTGAACTGCATAGACTCAGGACCTGTATTTAGAGAACAATTCAATTTATTGCAGTTTACAAAAGCGTGTCCTCTGCATTTCTGCGAAGCCAGGTCGTGCTGGGGCTTCTCCTCACCACACCTGCAGCCTCCAGCCTGAGGAACCCTTGGCAGCAGGTGTGGCAATGTGGCCCACTGGTGCTTTCAGGGTGGTGTTGATGAAATGTGGGCTCCTGCCCCAGGGCTTTCTGAACTGGCGGCCCCCACTCCCTCACGGCTTCTCAGGATAAGCATGAGTTTACAGATAGAGAAGCTAAGCTCTGACGTTTAGGACTTCAGCAACCCACCCATTCCTCAACAGAACTTTGACCAAGGTGACCAACGGCAGCTTTTGCCCAGACAGAGGTAGTGCTTTGCTCTTTAGGCACAAAAAACCCTACCCTTCTCTTGCTGACGACTGTACCGAAGACTACATTCCCTTCAGCAGTGCACTGGGCAGGCTCTTCTCTGCCCTTTGCAGTTACATTGAAGCCTTTGTTCCCTCTGTATCAGGACACGGAGGGTGCGCCAATCACCATCCCTCACCATGCATTACACAAGCAGGTCCATCAGTTAGCATGCTCCCAGCACACCTGTTACCTGCAGGGCTTCATAGCTACATTCAAAACCCTTGTCCAGGGCTTCCTTGGTGGCGCAGTGGCTAAGAATCCACCTGCCAATGCAGGGGACACAGGTTCGAGCCCTGGTCCGGGAAGATCCCACAGGCTGCAGAGCAACTAAGCCCGTGCGCCACAACTACTGAGCCTGTGCTCTAGAGCCCATGAGTCACAACTACTGAGCCCGCGAGCCACAACTACTGAAGCCTGTGCACCTAGAGCCCATGCTCTGCAACAAGAGAAGCCACCGCAATGAGAAGCCCATGCACTGCAACGAAGACTAGCCCCCACTCGTCCCAACTAGAGAAAGCCCGCGCACAGCAATGAAGACCCAACACAGCCAAAAATAAATAAATGAAATAAATTTTTTTAAAAAGACACTCATTAAATTCACATATTGGCAACTTATCCCTCAGTCATGTATCCAGAGGCAACAAAAAGCTCAAGGGAAAAAAAAACAAGCGCCTTACACCCTGTAGTGCTTTAGCCCCAAAGGCAGACAGCCCCAGTTGTTTAACACTATTCTGTTTCATCATTAGGCACCCCGTTTGGAAGTTCCAGTATAGTCGTAGCTGTGCCGCCCACCGGAATCACAGAGCAAGAGGGGGTGCCAGCTGCACGATGAGGGAAATAGGGGGCAGGCGGTAGGGTGGAGTCCTGCAGAAACGGCGCCTTGAGGAGAGCCGTCACCTTTGGTAAGAAAGCTGGAGCAGACACCGCAAGGAGGAAGCCGGTGGGAGGAACACCCTGAGTTCACCCTCCTTTCTTCCTTGGATCTCCTACCGAAGCTTCCTTGGGTTGGATCCAACAAAAAGGCAGGGGGCCCACGAGCTGAGTTGATGTAGCCTGTCCAGTTCTGTCCCCCAGGGCCAAAAGCAGAGTGAGGGGTGGAAAAGTGATCTAGAGAGGCAAGCAGAAGAGATTCAGCCCATTGTCCATTTTGTATTGTACACACACTAAACTACCTCTTGTCCTTTTGAAGCAGACATGCTGTATGTCCTAAATTCTAAACCGAAGCATATACTAAGGTAGGAACAGCACAGCACACTAGCTTGTTTAACTTCATCCTCTTTTTCACCCAGCATAAAGGCAGGCCTTGAGGGAAAAACTTCTTTTTGTTGGCATGCTGATTCATATTGTTTCTTCAAGCCCTCAGACTGCTTAGTCCAAGACTTGCCCTTTCTACTTCTGTATCCTCATGTCCCACACACTTAATTTGAATCACCCAAAGAATGTCAAATATCATGCTATCCTCTAATCTATCCTATATTTTCTCACCTCTGGGCCTCCTTGGGTAATGATGGTAAAAAAATTAATAAACAGGACCTTCAATTAAATAGATTCTGGAGACCAGAAGGGAGAGCTCTCATGCCCTGTAACAATAACAGACCCCAATAGGAAGAAGAAAGACTCCTTTCCTGGAAGGACTCAGCCAATGAAAAGCCAAGGACGCTTTGTTTACGTAGCCCTCCCGACTTCCTTTTCCCCTGTATAAAAGCGTTAGGTAGATAGCTAGTAGAAAGCAGCCGCACAGCACAGGGAGATCAGCTGGGTGCTTTGTGACCACCTAGAGGGGTGGGATAGGGAGGGTGGGAGGGAGGGAGATGCAGAGGGAAGAGATATGGGAACATATGTATATGTATAACTGATTCACTTTGTTATAAAGCAGAAACTAACACACCATTGTAAAGCAATTATACTCCAATAAAGATGTAAAAATAAATAAATAAATAAATAAATAAAAGAGTTGTCCTCTTCAATTTTGCTAGGGACTTGCACGTGGCTCACTATGGTTGCAAATTTCAACTCTTTGATGATCCCAAATAAACCCACGTTTGCTGGAGAAATAACTGACCGTCTATTTGCTTTAGGTCAACACAGTTAATTAACACTGAATCACACTGTATCACCAGGCTGGTCACTAAGTCTCAGAGTCCGTATCTTTCCAGTGGAAATGACGCTCTCTACAATGTTCCTGTGCAGGTACTGAAAGAATGAGACTCCTCCACGCATGCTCCCTCAGACTGTCATGTAAACACAGAAGAAAGAATAAAAACGTCTATCTCCAGTCCCTCCCAAAACCCCACAGCAATGATTGCACAGAGGAAAAATGGCAGACACACACACACACACACACACACACACACACACACACACACACACACACAACTAGGAAAATATATGCCAGCATACAAAAAAAGAAATCTTGGAATGGAGAAGGGAACTGACCTAGCAGTCCAGAGAAAGCTCAAATCTAAGCATCCAAGTCCAAAAGATGCAAATCAATTCTCAGGCCAGACTAACGGGAAGACAAAGGAATTAGAGGCAATGTGTGCCTCTGAAAACAGGGTGAAGCTGAGAAGAAGAGGGCTATTTGAAAGTCTTTGAAAAATGGCATTTGAACCCTGATCTCCCTCACCCCACACAACAAAGCAAATGTGCTTTCCCAAAGAGAAGATACCTTTACTCTCTGGAGCACCTGAGCCACAGGGGCTCTAAGACTCAAGTACAGGCATAGCTGATGCGCTGGGGAGGAGAGACTCCAGACTTAGAAGGAAGGTTAGAAAAGTGGACATGCTGAATACTGCAATCTCCAGTTCCCTTTCCCCCCAACACCAGCAGCCAGGGTGTATAACCTCCAAGCAGAAAAGAGAAGATACTTCTCTAGGCAAGTGGACTAGCCCAAGGGAAAAGAGCCTTGCAAAACGGCCTGATGGTAAAGTCCATCTGAGCACACAGAGCTTCTAATCAGCTTTTTAGTGCCTCACTCTTTAGTAATAATAATAATAATAATAATAATTGGATAGCAAAGGATCACCAACATTTGCAGAAAGTCTCTAACATAAGAGGCAGAGACAATATAAACAAAAGAAAGGAACAAAGAGGAAACAAGGGGAAAAAAATTAAGACATATAATTATTACACTCAGACAAGTTATTGAGTCCCTGAAATAAAAACTAGGTACTGTCTAAAAAAAAAAGGAACATTTAGAGAATAAGAACGAGCTCTTGAAAGTAAATAGCAAAAACAAAGTAAAAAAAGTATTCGGCAAAAAGGATTGGGAGAGAAAGTTGAGAAAATATTCCTAATTAGCATAAAAGTCAGAAAGAGAAAGAGAATAGAGAAGAAAACTAGACTGTCAAGACAGGAAGTTCAACATCTGAAAGAGAGAACAAAGACATAAAGAGAAGATGTTATCAAAGAAATAGTAAGAGAGCATTTCCTAGAACTAAAGGACATGATGATCGAACCTGAAAGGGGCCACCCCCAGCTCATTGAGTAGAAAGAAACTCATTTCACATTGTCATGAAGATTCAGAACACCAGGGTTAATGTGAAGATTTTATGTGTTCAGACATCAAAAACAAACAAAAAACCAAATTACATAAAAAGGACAGGACCCTCCCATCCCCGAGGTTGGAAGACAACGGAAAAATGCCTTCAAAACTCCGTGGAGGGAATTCCCTGGTGGTCCAGTGGTTAGGACTTGGTGCTTTCACTGCCAGTGCCCAGGTTTGATCCCTTGGGAGAATGAAGATCCCGCAAGCCGTGGAAATGATTCCTTCTCTAACATTTTATACTCCACCAAACTACCAGCCAAGGATGAGGAAAGAATAAAGACATTTTCAGAAATGCAAGGTGTTAAGAGTTTACCTCCCATACACCCTTTTTCAGGAAGCTACTAGGGAATGCTCCCCCACTGAAATGAAGTAGTAACCAAGAAAGAGGGAGATAGGGATCCAGGGACCAAGGGACACAACACAGGGGGAAAGTAAAAGGAATTCCCAGAATGATGGTGACAGAAATACCAAGATAACAGCAGTCAGCAGGCACAGAGAGAAACGAGATTAGAGAGAACAGAGGCCTCCAAGAGTGCTGTCTCTAAGAATAGTATAAGACTGATTGAAGAGCTAATATCTGTGACCCTGTTCAGAAGGGAATTAGTTTTAAGATGATTGGTACAAAAACCAAGGGAATAAAAATAGGAGGCAACTATTTACATCAGGAGTAAGAAAAAGTTCATGAAACACAATATAGTCATAGAAAACCATGTGACTTAGCTGTGAATAATAGTTACACTGTCATTTTACTGCATGCTGATTTATCTAAAAAGGGTAAGATAACTACCTAGGACAGGTGGAATGCGGGGACAGAGGACAGAGAAGATATCTGTGCAAGACAGAGAAGTCCTCATCTACTATGGCAGGAAGTCAGCGGGGATGCCCCACGTTGAATTCTGAGATGGAGATCATCACGCTGGACGTTTATGAGGGAACGTTCTTCAGAAGGGAAGGCACAGAGAAGATTGGGCGGAAGAAGTCGGGCTCTAATGGAGTCTCAAAGAGGGCCTCAGCCGTCCCTTCAGGGCACCCTGATGCTGGATAGCTCTTCAACGTTGTCCTTGAATGTGGGCCTCCCCGGAAGAGGCTGTGACCCGGGCAAAGCGGCACCGCCCCTTTACAGAGGCAGTTTCTGAAGGTAACTGACACCTGAGGATGTCTGCCAGCAGCTCTTGTAGCAGGTGGGAGACTAAGCCCTTCGTTCCTAACGGAGGAGCATCATAAGTGTCCACAGTCAGGGATATCAGTAAAAGAAAAATCCAGAAATTTCAGACTAAGCACAATTTTTAGAATTAGGTAAGTAGGCAAGATAAAATAGCTAAAAAAGAAGTGCGTAAGGTGATGGGAATAAGGAGTGGGGAGGAATGGGGCAGGTACTGCTGTTTTTCATCAGAAAGCTAAAAGTACTATAGGACTTTGAAATTGAAAGCTTTTCAGGTCAGAGCTTTGGCACGTGCGTGCATGCGTGTATATGCATGTGTGTGTGTGCGTGTGCGCGCGCGTGCGTGTGTGTGTGTGTGTGTATGGCTAAGGAAGTAACCTTTAAGATGTATATCACTCTATAAAGAGCATGGTCCTTAATTCTATTAGTAGTAGAGGTAACAGTGTCGAAAGAGCTAGAGGTAGAGTTTGGAAAAGGAAGGAAATGAGCAATTTAAAGCATTCTGCATAATAACAGGGAAGGCTAAGGCCATTGAACAGGAGTCATTTAAACACTTGCATAATAAAATGAAAGGCTAACTTGGCAGAAGCCTGGGGTAGATAGCTTTGCTAAGGAAGAGGCAGTTAGGAAGGTAGTCCTCTTTCTCTTGAACGGTTAGGAAGCTAGACTCTGTCAGAACAAACATTCGCTTTGCTGCAAAGATTACCCTTTGGCACTCATGCTCAGGAAGTTCTTGAAGGCTAAACAGTAACTCGAGTGTTCTTCTCCACTCCGGCTTTTGATGAGACTTGGAGGGCTGCGCCTACCCCAGACTGGCCTGCTGAGGTTGTTCTAAAGCTGAACAACCAGGTTTAGGGATATTAACTGCCTGACAAAGGAGGCGGGGTCCTGGGATGATAACAGACTCTGATAGGTATGAGGTTAGGAGTTCTCAAGGTAGGTGGAGTTTTTACACAGAATTTAAAAAAAAGAAACCCCCTGGCAGGGAACTGGGACAGAGAACACTTAAGTTAGAAACTGAGCTCCTCCTCAAGGGGACTCTGGATAAACTGACCGGCTTCTTCAGCGTTTGAACACAGGAAATGTTGTTTGACCGTTTGGTCTCTTGAACATGGGAAGAAGTTATATCTAAGGAATAGGTTTAAGTTGTCTCCTTCCCACGCCATTATGCCTTTTATTTGCTCTAAGCTGCAGTATAGTTTGACACATGTGTTTCACCGTTAGGAGGTTCTCCTAGGCTGACTGGTCGGTCTGGTCTCTACTATCACCGCAGGGTCTGCTATGACCCTCAGGGATACTTTGCAGCCTACCTGTCCCAGCAAGGCCTCCAAACACCCGAGCCTCTGGGCTTAGATAATTCTTAAGCTTGCTTCATGCTGGTGGAGCAGGGACAACACACATAACAGAAGACCAACAGAGTGGCTGTGAGCCCCTGCACCCCTCAGCCTCAGAACATCCCAGCCATGCCCAACTGGAGGTGCTCGGCTCCAAAACATATTGGAGCCCTTCTCTGATGGATCTCAGGCCAGGGACTAGCCAGCATCTCTAAAGTGAGTATCACGTAGGGTCTCAACAGGCAGCACATGGCACGCCCAAATTAGAATAAAGTTTAAGGAGGGTTCATTTACAAAGAGACTAATTGAAAAGGAGTGACAGTGTTGGGAAGCTACAGAGAATAGTGCGGGAACCTGGGCTGCCAGCAGCAGAACTATCCCACCTCTAGAGCCTTTTGGCCTTTTGGACAATGACAGAGGTTATCAAAACCCAGGAGAGAAAGACTGAGAAGAGCAATGGCTTCAGAAGAGGGATACGGTCACCTCAAGGCAATTTCATAGGGGAAGAGTCAGGGTTATCAATACCCTATCTCAGTCTCCTGTCAGGGATTCTCATTGGCCAAACCCTCCTGGAAGCCAGAGGGTGGAGGTGCTCATTGACTGAACCCACTAAAACTCCTCTCCTAGGGAGCAGGGGATGGGTGGTGTGAAGAGGCAAATGGAAGACATCCAGCACACCTGACACAACTCGGGATTCTGATAGCTGCCCGGAGTTAGTAAGCAGCTTCAGTTGTGAGTGATTAATGCTAGTCTTAATACAGAGTTTCCCTAACTGAGGTGTGTGTTTCCATGTGAACATTTCCCAAGGGTATACAGGCACAGACTGTTGTAGGAGAATCGATTTCTAGTTTTTCAACTTCCACTGAAATTGTACCCATTTCTAAAGTGTTCAGCTTGAAAATGAGCCTGTCACTTTGCAAAGGAAAGGATCACACCTCACTACCCAAAATCTTAACAAAAGGTATTTTACAAGGATATACAGATTTCTGGGGTGCCAAATAAAGGAGGAGCATTCCTTAATGAGGAAGCCTCATAAACCTTGGAGGTTTCCTGCCTTTTCCTTTCTTACACGTATTTCTGTTGACACAAAGCCTGCTGCAAACAGTGTTTTGGCCCATATTGGGATATTATGAACTGAAATATATGAAAGGGGGGGTGGGAGTGGTGACAATTTTCATTCTGTGACGTTGCCTTTTCCTGTATTTAAATGAGAGTAATTCTTTTTTTGAGTAATTCTTTTTTTTTCGGCTGTTCTCAACATTCATCCCTAGGATGTGCCGTTAGCTGAAAAGAAAGGTACCTTTGAACAGCTTACAAGCCCTACGTTAGTGATGTTAATTCTTTTAAACGTAGTAGAAATATTTTCTGTTTTAGGAAAACTTACCCACACTCTGGAAATAGAGCAAAATGATGATAGGATATCCTTTCAAGATCGTCCTAGAGCATTGTCTTACAGGCCAACCTAAGGGATATATATCTGACACATGGATATCTATAGCTGATAAATGATTCATACCCAAAATGTTTAAAAATCTCCTACTAATCAATTTATTTTTTAAAGTAAACGACCCAAAAATGGACAAAAGACTTGGACAGGCACTTCATTAAAAGAAGATATCCAGATGGATAGTCAGCACGTGAAAAAGTGTGCAACGTTATTAGTCACAAGGAAATGCAAATTAACACCACAGAGATTTCACAATACACCCAACATGAGGCCAAAATTATGAAAAGATTAATCGCAAGTGTTGGAAAGGATTCGAAACACCTGGGACTCCCGTACATTGTTACTGGGGATGTAACTTGGTACAACCACTTTGGAAAACTCCTTGGCAGAATCTGCTAAAATATAACACGTACAATACCTTATGCCATTGAAATTCCACCTCTGGGTGTACGTCCAGCAGAAATTAGCATATGTGTCCATCAAAACACATGTACAGGAATGTTCATAGTCACTTTATCCATCAGAGACAAAATCTGGAAACAATCCAAATATCAGTCCACAGGCACCAATATAAATCTCTTTGGGTATATGCGTATGATAGAATACTACTCAGCAATATAAAGAATAAACCACTGCTATACACAGCAACACAGATGAATTCTATAGGCACAGTGTCAAGCAAAAGAATGCAGACACACAAAAACTACATTCTGTATAATTCCATTCATATGAAGATAAAGAATAGGGATATCCAATCTATGGCGATAGAGGTGTGAACAGGGTTTCTCTACAGAGGAAGTAATGACTGGGACGGGACGTAAGGAAACCTGCGGAAGCGCTGGAAATGTTCTGATATAGATCTAATTGGTGGTTACCTGGGAATATGCATATGTGAAAACTGACTGAACTGTGCTCTTAATATTTATGCACTTTATAGTAAGTAATACCTGAAAAAGATTATCAACTAGAGCAATATATAATAGAAAGCAAGAAGTGGGTCGTCACTTTGCTTTCTCTAGAATTTAGAACCAAGACGACTATGGTTACGAGTTTGGATTTTGTCCTAAAATTTTTGGATTTTCTCCACATCTCTTTCCCAGATACAATTTTGGACCGATGTTTCAAAACTCTTAATATATGCAGACTAACAGGGTTTTGCATTCCTTTTAAGTAGCTGGTTGTGATAGAGCTGCTTGTTAATCAGATTCAATTTCATTCATATGTATCGTAATTTTTTTTTTGTTTGTTTTGTAAATATGTTGCACCCAACAAAATGTGATTGGTCTAAAATATTTATAATATATATTAAAAGATTCAAATTTTTTTCAAGTGGAAAGACCCTCAATGGAGGGTCTTAGGCAGGGAAGTGACATAAATTAACAATATAAGAAAATTATCTAGCTTCAGGGTAGACAGTTCACTTTAAATGGGTAAGAACAGAAACAACACGACCAGTTAGAAAAGCCATTTTAATAATCCAGGACTTTTTTCAATAATTTAGAAGTTGTGGTAATTCCAAGAAAGATGTGGCTGAACTGTCCCTTTATTTTGTCTATAAAAAAAAAGTTTCATGAACATTTAATACTATAAACAAAATTAGAAGACAAAGCTTAAACTATTATACAGTACAAAGTATTTTATATACTTTGGAAACAATCCCATTCTCATAACTACTCTGCTGTTATAAACAATTATTTATTTTTGAAAGTATGTTCTTGCAAGACTTTGGGCAACAATTTGTCCAGTAGTTCATGTACATGCAATACCTGGCACATACTATGCCTCAATAAATGTTTACTAAATTAAAAAAAAAGATTATCGCATATGCATGCTTTTTTTTAATTAAAAAGAAATTATTTTTGGCCGTGCCTCATGGCTTGTGGGATCTTAGTTCCCCAACCAGGGATCAAATCCAGGCCCACAACAGTGAAAGCACCGAGTCCTCACCACTGGACCAGCAGGGAATTCCCTTTTTTCTCTTTCCTAACTGCCACAAAGTTAATGTTTTCTACATCCCCAAATTATCATAGAGGTTCACAATTTAAGATGAGAGAAGAACTCGGTGTGTAATGACAGATGTGTTCTAGAAGTATCACAGCCTCTTGAAGTTGGAAAGTCCTAATAGTTGGTTATGAAAGTATGAACATACAAAAATCAGTAAGGAGGAACCCTTGGTACATAATACACACACAATTTGTTTTATATTCACAGGCTTAGCCTTATTTCCTAAGGCCTTATTTCCTTATTTCCACGAAACAGAAGGATGAGGTGGGGACGGGGGAGCATGAGAGCGAACTTCCAGAGCAGAGAGTCAGGGTTCCAAGGGGCACATTTTTAGAAATTTCTCACCTTAAGGAGTAGGCCACTCCAGCCCATGAGGGAGGAGCTGGTGTTGGTACAATTCTGGGAGTGATCATTATGGGGCAGATGGGACAATTCTAGCTATAGGTTGAGACAGTTCCTGCAATCCTCAGTGAAGTTTCCCAGGGCGCAGGTTTCCAAGAGAGCGTTTCAACTTCCCTGACCAACGTTACTTTTTTTTTTTTTTTTTTGCGTTACGCGGGCATCTCACTGCTGTGGCCTCTCCTGTTGCGGAGCACCAGCTCCGGACGCACAGGCCCGGCGGCCATGGCCCACGGCCCCAGCCACTCCGCAGCATGTGAGATCTTCCCGGACCGGGGCACGAACCGGCGCCCCCTGCATCAGCAGGTGGACTCCCAACCACTGCGCCACCAGGGAAGCCCCACTACTTTTTTTTTTTATTATTTGTTTATTTTTATTTTTGGCTGCTTTGGGTCTTTGCTGCTGCACGCAGGCTTTCTCTAGTTGCGGCGAGCTGGGGCTATTCTTCAACGCTGTGCGCGGGCTTCTCATTGCAGTGGCTTCTCTTGTTGTGGAGCACGGGCTCTAGGCGCACGGGCTTCAGTAGTTGCAGCGCAAGGGCTTAGTTGCTCCGCGGCATGTGGGATCTTCCCAGACCAGGGATCGAATCCGTGTCCCCTGCATTCGCAGGCGGATTCTTAGCCACTGCGCCACCAGGGAAGTCCCCAAGGTTACTACTTCTAAGCAGGAATGCAGGTGACCTAAACCATGCAAGATATATGCATATTGAACACAAAGGTTTATCATCAACACCACTTAGCCAACATCTCCAGTACCCTAGAAGCACTTAAGTATGTGGGCTTTGTTTTACCTTTTTATCTATGACTTGAATTTTTTCCTTCATGATTTAATCTTTCCTCTGCAGCAAGAAAGTCTCACAGACTGACACCCCTGCGGAGACTTTCTTTTAAAATGTAGCTAACTAAACCGTGTGTTGCTCTGCTTCTAATTACAAGTTACTTCATTTGTATCTTTTCTTGTTTTTCCCCCTAGCTTTATTGATATATAACTGACATATAACATTGTATAAGTTTGATTTGATACACTTAATACATTACAAAATGATTACCACCATAGCATTAGCTAACACCCCCATTATGTCACATAATTACCATTTCTTTTCCGTGATGAGAACATTTAAGGTCTACTCTCATAGCAACTTTCAAGTTTATAATAGAGTATTATTAACTATAATTATTGATAATCAATTATATGTAACATAAATATTATGGAACATAAATATTATTATGTAATACACTATTATTAATGATAAACCATCCTGTACATTAGAACCCCAGAACTTATTCATCTTATAACTGGAAGCTTATACCCTTTGACCCACATATCCCCATTTCCCCACCCCACAGCCCCTGGTTACTACCATTTTACTCTCTGTTTCTGTAAATTTGGATTTTTTGAATTCCACACACAAGTGAGATCACACAGTATTTGTCTTTCTCTGACTTACCTCACTTAAGCATAATGCCCTCAAGGTCTATCCATGTGACTGAAAATGGCAGGATTTTCTTCTTTCTCATGACTGAACAATACACCATGTTGTATATGTGTGTGTGTGTATATATATATCACATCTTTTTACTAATTCATCTCGACAGACACTTAGGTTTTTTTCCCGTATCTGGGCTCTTACTAGTGCCACAATTGTATCTTTTTTCAGTTTAATAGAATTAACATGGGGAGAAGGCCTTCGCCAAGGCAAATGAGAGTGGAGGATTTTTAATTCCGTCTTTATTGAAACCCTAATCTACTTGGGTATTTGGTTCACCTTATCTCTGGAGTTCAAAGAAGCTAAAACATCCTCGGGTTTCTCCTCCTGATTTTGTCTTTCTCCCCCAACTTGGTAACTCATGTATATTCCTTTGCATTCACAAATTCTCTTTCTAGTCATTAACTCTGGTACACTGTCCTCTGCTGTTAGTTCTGACCAAGGCTACCAATTCAACAAAAGGCATCTGCAGCAGGCTGAGACCTCAGGGCAGGAACTTGGAGGTGGTATGCAGAAGTGCAGTGCACAGTCACCCCTGACCAGCCCACAACATAAGTCAAGACGGTAAACCGGGGTGGGGGGCTGTGGGGGAATGGGAAAGGGGATTGTTAAATATTGCTCACCAATTAGGCAAGCATCACCTTTCAAACATTATCAGTTACTTTCTATGAATCCTTTAGCAAAACAAACAGAAGAGAAAAAATATATATATATAATATACACATATATAGACACAAATAACTACTCCCTAATTTATCTCTTTTTAAAATTTTTGTATATAGTATTTTCCAATTTTGCGACTCATTGTACAACTGGTACAGTCTATCTAGAACTATAATACTGCGAAGGCCAAAGTATTAGACCACTTTCTACTTTAAGGCAGAGTTTAAGTATTTCCTATCTAATCTGTACAAAACTAATACAATATTTATAAGTTTTAAAATCTTGCTATCTGGGTCTTTGTTACAATTTACACGTGGCTTCAGAGTCCCTGAGGAGGATCTAATTTCCCTGAGGTGGATTTCAGCATAAACCCCAGGATCAGATAATCCCTGCCCAGATGCTACCATGCTGCTGGCTCTGGGATTTGGTATTTAACCTGGGGGCTGTGTCCATATTCTAATTTAGGGGAATACTTGCTGGAGATCAAAATTTTCCTGGACTTTCAGTTAATTCTCGTGCTTTTCTTTATTCCTGGCCCTAATCCATGTACTTAATGTTTGTTTGCTGGGTTGAAGAGGGGCTATATACTAATGGGAAAGGAACGGCACAGAATATAGATGAAAACATTTAGGGAAATCAGGGAAAGATGGAGTCCAGAGAACATTTGTGTGTCTTGTATTTGTCTATTCTTGCATTTTTCCTCTATCTACTTAGTTGGTCAAGTAAGTCTTGTCCAAATTTAGATCAAAAACAAGTTTAATTAAAATAGAGATCAAGAAGGTTAATGAAATGGCAATTTTTACCATTGAAAATTCTCTACATGTTCTATGCCTACTGATTCCTTTACTAGACTGTATTTTATTGTATTTACTTATTTATTTTTTATTGAAGTATAGTTGACTTACATTATATTAGTTTCAGGTGTGCAATAGAGTGATTTGATATTTTTGTAGATTACACACCATACAAACTTATTCTAAAACAGTGAGTATATTTCCTGTGCTGTACATTACATCCCTGTGACCTATGTATTTTATAACTGGTAGTTTATACCTCTTAATCCCCTTCACCTATTTTGCCCCTCTCCCCACCACTCTCCCCTCTGGTAACCAATAGTGTGTTTTCTGTATCTGTGATTCTGTTTCTGTTTTGTTGTATTTGCTGATTTGTCTTGTTTTTTACATTTTACATATAAATGAAAACAGACAGTATTGGCCTTTCTCTGACTTTTTTCCCTTAGCATAATACCGTTTGGGTCCATCCATGTTGTCCCAAATGGCAAGCTTTCATTCTTTTTATGGCTGAGTAATATTCCATTTTGTGTGTGTGTGTGTGTGTGTGTGTGTGTGTGTGTGTGTACACATGCCAAATCTTCTTTATCCATTCATCTGTCAATATGCTCTTAGGTTGCTTCCATATCTTGGTTGTTGTAAAAAAAAAAGCTGCTATGAACATTGGAGTATATATATCTTTCAGAGTTAGTGTTTTTTGTTTTCTTCAGATAAATACCCGGGAGTAGAATTGATGGACTGTATGACAGTTCTATTTTTCAAGGAAACTCCATACTGTTTTTCACTGTGGCTGCACCAACTTACAATCTTACCAACAGTGAACAAGAGTTCCCATTTCTCCACATCCTTGCCAACATTTAATCATTTCTTGTCTTTTTGATGATATCCATTCTAACAGGTATGAGGTGATATCGCGTGGTTTTGATTTGCATTTCCCTGATAGTTAGTGATATTGAGCATCTTTTCTTTTCCCTGTTGGCCATTTGTATGTCTTCTTTGGAAAAATGCCTATTCAGGTCCTCTGCCCATTTTTTAATCAGATTTTTTTTTCTATTGAGTTGTAGGAGTGCATTATATATTTTGGATATTAACCCCTTTAGACGTATCTTTTGCAAATATCTTCTCCCATTCAGTAGGTTGCCTTTTGTTTTGTTGATGGTTTTCTTCACTGTGCAAAAGCTTTTTAGTTTGCTGTAGTCCCATTTGTTTATTTTTGCTTTTGTTGTCCTTGCTTGAGGAGACATATCCAAAAAATATTGCTAAGACCGTTGCCAAAGAGTGTACTGCCTAAGTTTTCTTCTAGGAGATTTACGGTTTCAGGTCTTACATTAAGTCTTTAATCCATTTTATTTTTATATAGTATGATATACATCTAGTTTCATTCTTTTTTACGTGTAGCCATCCACTTTTCCCAACACCACTTATTGAAGAGACTGTATTTTTCCCCATTGTACATTCTTGCCTCTTTTTTCGTAGATTCGTTGAACATATGTGCATGGGTTTATTTCTGGGCTTTCTATCCTGTTCCATTGATATATGTGTCTGTTTTTGTGCCAGTAACATGCTGCTTTGATTACTGTAGCTTTGTATTATAGTCTGAAGTCAGGGAGCCTGATACCTCCAGCTTTGTATTTCTTTCTCAAGATTGCTTTGGCTCTTTGGGATCTTCTGTGGTTTCATGTGAATTTTAGGATTATTTGTTCTAGTTCTGTGAAAATTGCCATGGGTATTTTGATAGGGATGGCATCAAATCTGTAGATTGCCTTGGGGAGTATGTTCATTTTAACAATATTGATCCTTCCAATAAGAACACATTATATCTTTCCATCTGTTCGTGTCATCTTCAGGTTTTTTTCATCAGTGTCTTATAGTTTTCTGAGTACAGGTCTTTTACCTCTTAGGTAGATTTATTCCTGGGAATTTTATTCTTTATGATGCAGTGGTAAATGGGATTGTTTCCTTAATTTCTCTCATAGTTCATTGTTAGTGTATATAAATGCAACAGATTTCTGTATATTAATTTTGTATTCTGCAAGTTTACTGAATTTATTGATGAGCTCTAGTAGTTTTCCAGTGCGTATGTAGGATTTTCTATGTGCAGTATGATGTCATTTGCAAATAGTGACAGTCTTATTTCTTTCTTTCCAATTTGGAATCCTTTTTATTTCTTTTTCTTCTCTGATTGCTGTGGCTAGGACTTCCAATAATATGATGAATAAAAGTGGTGAGAGTGGGCGTCCTTGTCTTGTTCCTGATCTTAGAGGAAATGCTTTCAGCTTTTCACTGTTGAGTATGTTAGTGGGTTTGTTATATATGGTCTCTATTATGTTGAGGTAGGTTCCCTCTATGCCCACTTTCTAGGGAGTTTTTGTCATAATGGATGCTGAATTTTGTCAAAAGCTTTTTCTGCATCTATTGAGATGATTATATGACTTTTATTCTTCAATTTGTTAATGTGGTGTATCACATTGATTGATTTACAGATATTGAAAAACCCTTGCATCCTTGGGATAAATCCCACTTGATCATGGTGTATGATCCTTTTAATGTACTGTTGGATTAAATTTGCTAATATATTGTTGAGGATTTTTACATCTATGTTTATCAGGTATACTGACCTATAGTTTTCTTTTCTTGTAGTGTCTATGTCTGATTTTGGTATCAGGGTAAATCTGGCCTCATAGAGTTTGAAAGTGTTCCTTCCTCTTCAATTTTTTGAAATAGTTTGAGAAGTATAGGTATTAAATCTTCCTTAAATGTTTAGTTTAATTTCCCTGTGAAGCTATCTGGTGCTGGACTTTTGTTTGTTGGGAGTTTTTTTTACTACCTATTTAATTTTATTACTTGTAATCAGTCTGTTTAGATTTTCTATTTCTTCCTGATTCAATCTTGGAAGATTGTACGTTTCTTAAAACTTACCCACTTCTTCTTGTTTGTCCAATTTGTTGGTGTATTACTGTAGTATTCTCTTATGATTGTACTTCTGTGATACCAGTTGTAACTTGTTGGCTTTCATTTCTGATCTTATTATCTTGGGCTCCTCTCTCTTTTTTTCTTGATGAGTTAGGCTAAAGGTTTGTCAATTTTTTTTTATCATTTCAGAAAACAAGTCCTTAGTTTCATTGATCTTTTCTATTACTTTTTTGGTCACAATTTTACTTATTTCTGCTCTGATCTTTATTATTTCCTTCATTTTACTAACTTTGGGTTTTGTTTGTTCTTTTTCTAAATTCTTTAGGTGGAAAGTTAGGCTGTTTATTTAAGATTTTTCTTATTTCTTGATATCTATATTGCTATAAATTTCCTCTTAGAACTGTTTTTGCTGTGTTCCATAGATTTTGGAAAGTTATGTTTTTATTTTCATTCATCTCAATGTCTTTTTTTCATTTCCTCTTTGATTTCGTCATTGACCCATTGTTTTTTTAGTAGCATATTGTTTAGTCTCCTTATGTTTGCGACTTTTTCAGTTTTCTTCCTATAATTGATTTCTAGTTTCATACTGTTGCAGTCAGAAAAGATGCTTGATATGATTTCAATCTTAAATTTATTGAGACTTATTTTGTGGCCTAGCAGGTGAACTATCCTGGAGAAAGTTCCATGTGCACTTGAGAGGATTGCGCATTCTGCCATTTTTGGATGGAATGGTCTGAGAATATCTACTAAGTCCATCTGGTTTAATGTGTCATTTAGTGCCAGTGTTTCCTTATTGATTTTCTGTCTGGACGATTTGTCCATTGATGCAGGTGGGGTGTTAAAGTTCCCTACTATTATTGTATTACTGTCAATTTCTCCCTTAATGTCTATTAATATTTGCATTATACATTTAGATGTTTCTATGGTAGGTGCATATGTTTACAAATGTTATATCCTCTTCTTGGATTGACCTCTTTATCATTATATAATTCCCTTCTTTGACTTTTGTTATAACTTTGTTTTAAATTCTATTTTGTCTGATATGAGTATTGCTACTCAGCTTTCTTTTTGTTTCCTTTTACATGAAATATCCTTTTCCATCCCTTCACTTTTAGTCTGTGTGTATTTTAGCTCTGACGTGAATTTCTTGTAGGCAGCATATATGTGGGTCTTGTTTTTTAATCCATTCAGACATTCTTTTCATTGGAGCATTTACTCCATTTACATTTAAGTGATTATTGATAGGTATGTATTTATTGCCGTTTTGTTACTAGCTTTCTGGTTATTTTTGTAATTCTTCTCTGTTCTTTTCTTCATTTGGTCTTCTCCCTTGTGGTTTGATGCTTTTCTTTAGTGCTGTATTTGTGTTCCTTTCTCTTTGTTTTTGTGTATCTATTGTAGGTTTTGGTTTGTGGTTATCATGAGGTTCAGAAAGATCAACCTCTATATCTATCTGTTTTAAACTGATGGCCATTTAAATTCAAACACATTCTAAAGGCTCTACATTTTTTTACTCTCCCTCCCACATTTTATGTTTTTGATGTCAGAATTTACATCATTATGTTTATCCTTTATCGTTTATTGTAGTTATAGTTGATTTTACAACTTTTTGTCTTTTAACCTTCATTCTAGATTTTTAAGTAGTTAATCCAGTGCCTTTACTGTATACTTATCTTTACTAGTGAGAATTTTTCCCTTCATATATTTTCTTATTTCTTGTTATGGCTTCTTTTTCTCTTAAAGAAGATCCTTTAACATTTCTTATAAGGCTGGCTTAGTATCAATGAACTCTTTTAGCTTTTACTTGTCTGGGAAACTTTCTCTCTCCTTCAATTCTGAATGATAAGCTTGCTGAGTAGAGTATCCTTGGTTGTAGATTTTTTTCCTTTCAGTACTTTAAATATATCATGCCACTATTTTCTGACCTGCAAAGTTTTGGCTGAAAACTCAGCTGATATACTTATATGGTTTCCCATATATGTGACTCTTTTTCTCTTGCTGTTTTTAAAATTATATCTTTATCTTTAACTTTTACCATTTTAATTATAATATGTCTTAGTGTGGATCACTTTTGGTTCATCTTGTTTGGAACTCTCTTTGCTCACTGAGCCTGGATATCTGTTTCTTTCTTCAGGTTAGGGAAGTTTTCATTAAATGTGTTTTCTGTCCCTTTCTCTCTCTTGTCCTGGGATCCCTATAAAGTGAATATTAGTGTGTCTGATGATGTCCCAAAGGTCCCTTAAACTATCTTCATTTAAATAAAAAAATAAAAATAAAGGGAATTCCCTGGTAGTACAGTGGTTAGGACTCCATGCTTCCACTGCAGGGGGCCGGGGTTTGATCCCTGGTTGGGGAACTAAGATCCCACAAGCTGTGTGGCATAAATAAATAAATAAATAATTTTTTCTTTTTGTTGTTCTGATTGGGTGATTTCCACTACTCTGTCACTTATGCATTCTTCTGTATCACCTACTGCTGTTAATTCCTTCCAGTGTATTTTTCATTTCACTTATTATATTCTTCAGCTCTGACTGGTTCTTTTTTATATATTCTAAATCTTTATTGAAACTATCACTGTGTTCCTCTATTCTTTTCCTGAGTTTGGCAACCATTTTAAAGACTATTTCTTTGAACTCTTTATCAGGTAAATTATTTACCTTCATTTCACTAGGATTTTTTCCTGGGGTTTTATCTTATTTTTTTCATTTGGAATATTCCCATCTTATCATTTTGTTTGACTTTCTCTGTTTGTCTCTATGAAATGAGGCCAAACAGTTACCTATCCCAGTCTTGAAAGTGTGTCCTTGTGTGCAAATATCTTTATGCTGTTTAAGTGTGCCCAGTTGCTTTGGGAGCTGGATCAGAAGCAGTCATGCACTTGGGCTTCTTCTGGGTGCACCAGGGTGTCACCTTTGTGGGTGCAGGGCTGGAGCCAGAGCCCAGTGAGGGCTGGCCAGAGCACAAATCACTTTGCAATATGCCGCCTCCGTGGTGGGACTGGGAGAAGGCAAGTCTGTGCCTGAGCCCTTCAAGCGCAGAGTCTCTGTTTCCTACAGCCCTTGGTTATGTCAGTCCCAGCCAAGGGCGCTCCTCTCCCTGGTGCCAGACCCCAGGCTCAAGCCCCTCACTCCTTGGGGAGGATCCCCAAGCCTGCGATGTCCCCCTATTCTTCTTAGTCACCTGTGGTGGCGTGGGTGCTGACTAGATCACTTCTCTTCCCTTCCTACCTGTTTCGATGTGGGTGTTTTCTTCATATCCTTAGCTGTAAAAGAGCCGTTCTGCTGGTCTTCAGGTCATTCTCAGAGAGAGTTGCTCTACATGTGGTTGTAGTTATGGAGTGTTCATGGGATGAGGAGAGCTCAGGGTTTTCCTCCTCTGGCATCTTGATCCCACTCCCTTACTAGACCATAGTTTTCAAATGTACGTAAAAGAGACTCAAGAATTACTTGTTTCCTGAATTTCAGCACAAAAAGCCACTCTTCTCTATCTGATATGGAGAGTGGCAAATTTTTGCCAACCCCAAGGGAAAAGCACAGTCTTGGAATATAGAGTGAACTATACGGAGCTTAAAAATGATGGGTACCAAAATAAAATAAAGAAAATAGAGCAAATGGGAAAATTAAAATGTGAAGAAAGACAAGCTGCACGACAAATATGGTATCACTAAAATAAATGTGATACATAAAAAGTAGCTCGTATGAGTACTTAGTTGAATTCCACCTGTGTTTATTCATTCTTATGCAGTAGAATTTAACATATAAAACGTGTCATCTTTAGTGTTAAAATGAAACTACGAATCAAAATAGAGACTTTATTAAAAAATAAACATACAAGTAGAACTTAAAATAGCTCCTTTTTAAAGGATCACATTCAATATTGTATTAGTTTTCTATTGCGGCTGTAACAAATTACAAACTCGGTGGCTTAAGCAACACAAATTTATTCTCTTACAGTCCTGGAGGTCAGAAGTCTAAAACGGATCTTCCAGGGCTAAAACCACTGTTGACAAATCTGTGTCCCTCCTGGAGGCTCAGAAAGAGAGTCCATTACTTTGCTGATGACTGTTCTGGGGAGAGTTTGCTCCTTTTCTTCCCAGCTCCAGAGACCATCTGCATCTCCTGACTCATGGCCAGCTTCCTTCACCTTCAATCTCTCTCCTTCTCTCTGACCTCTTTTTTCCTGTCCTCCTATCTCCTTCTCTGACTCTGACCTTCCTGCTTCTTCCTCTCGTAAAGACCCTTGTCATTAAATTAGGCCCACCTCTATAATCGGGGGTAATTTCTCCATCTCAAGGACTTTTAACTTAATCACATCTGCAAAGTCCCTTTTCCTATGTTAGATAACATACTAAACAGATTCCAGGGGTTAGGATATAAAATCTTTAGGGGAGGGTGTCACTATTCTGCCCACCACAGGTATATTCATATTCTTAAATGAAATACAGTAGAATATGCTTACTAAATACTATGGATTTTAAAGCATTCAACTCTAGCTTTCTAGGACAATCAGTAAAATCCTGACATAGTTTTAAAAATAGATTATATCATAACATTACACATGCTCTATGACCCAACCATTCTGCTCCTAAATATGTACTTAAAACATTATATATGTTATGTTCATCAAAGCCATATACTCAGATGTTTACAGCAGCACTCTTCATAATAGCCTGAAATTAGGAACTACCTAAATGCCCTCCAATAGTTGAATGAATAATTAATGGTGTATTCATATATGGGAATATAATCTAACAGCGGAAAAAAAATCTAAATCTACACACAACGATATGGATGAAGCTCATAAATACAATGTTGAGCAAAAGAAACCAAACGCAAAAATAAAATGTAATATATTATTCCACTTATATGAAATTCACAAACAGGCAAAATTAGTCAGAAGGGTGTTAACCTTAATAGGAAGTAGTGATTAAAAGGAGACATGACAGGAAATTTTGAGGTTCTGGCAACATCCTATTTCTTGATCTGGGTGAAGTTTATCTGAATATGTTCATTTTGGAAAATCTATCAAGATGTACACTTACAATTTATGCATAATTCTGCATGTGCTTTTTACTTTAATAAAGAATTTATATAATTAAAAAGTAAGGTTTTCATTTTTCTTAAAATATAAGTGAATACAAACAGAGGCTTCTCTCAGGTTGTAAAAATTAATGCTAAAGGTTACTACTTAGACTTTTTTTTTTTTTTTTTTTTTTTTGCGGTATGTGGGCCTCTCACTGTTGTGGTCTCTCCCATCGCGGAGCACAGGCTCAGGATGCGCAGGCTCAGCGGCCATGGCTCACGGGCCCAGCCGCTCCGCGGCATGTGGGATCCTCCCGGACCGGGGCATGAACCCGTGTCCCCTGCATCGGCAGGCGGACTCTCAGCCACTGTGCCACCAGGGAAGCCCCATTACTTACACTTTTTAAATGTTATTTATATGTTCAAATTATATGCAGTATACCAAGAGAAATAAGCAAATTAGCTATCCCAATTTCATATTTGTCACAAATAAGGCTACAGTTGGAATACTATCTTAAATATGAAGTTTATGAAAAGTCTAAGAAATGGTTAAGAATTAGCAAATAGATTTTGACAGTAACTTCTCTTGTTCTAATCCAGGTATTAACAATTGTAATATTAGTATTTATGGAGTAGAACAAAGAGCTTTTACACAACAATATCCAAAAGGACTTGATTGGGTTTATTCATTCAGCAAATAGCTATTGATCTTTTTTTTTTTAAGTCTACCAGGCAGTGGGGATAAAATAAAGAACAAGAAAGATGAATCTTCGTCTTGACAAAGCTTATAGTATTGTAGGTGAGACCAAAAAGTAAACGAACAAGTGATAACTGGGAAGGGATAACAAGTTCTATCAAGTGACCAAACAACATGCCTGAATCTTAAATGCATTTTGCTAAGTGAAATAAGCCAGTCTGAAAGGCTCCAAACTGTTTGGTTCCATTTACAGGACATTCTGAAAAAGGCACAACTATAGAGATGATAAAAAGATCAATGGTTGTCAGGGGTTCCCAGGCGGGGGTTCAGTAGGTGAGGCACCAGGGATTTTTTTCAGGCTGGTGAAACCATGACAATGATGCTATAAAGGTGAATACATGACTATGCATTTGTCAAAAATATAGAATTTAACAGCACCGAGAGCAAACTTTAATGTATTTCAATTTAAAAAAACAAATATTTAAGAGGTCAGGAGGACCAGGATGGAATGCAGAATGTGACTGAGAGAAACTAACTGCAACATCAATGTGTGAAACATCCTCACTGACAGGGCAGGGGGAAAGGTGTTGACCTAAGTAACTCTGGGAATGAGTAGATTTTGCAGGATTAAAGTCGAGAGGAGTTGTTAACTGTACTTGGGTTGACAAAAGTTGTTTCCTGCAGGGGTGCAGGCTAACAAGTCTGAAACCACCTTACATGTGTACTGCAGTTGAAGATTTAAGTTAGTGAACGGGGTGCATGGCTCTTCCTGTTGCAATGGTAGTTTACAAATAAGCAAGGGGCAGAGTCTAGGATGAGCTATGCAGTAATAACATAGAGCTTGAGAGAACAATATGAACTCAAGGTAAGCTTAGTATACGTACAGTGGTTACATATAGATATATTGATAGTGATGTGCACATACACAGGTTCACATATGCACATGTGTTTCCTTGCCCTGTCAGATGAGAAGTCTCGAGTAGTAACAAGCACACTTAGTGCTCAGATCTTAGTTTCTAATGTCATTCTCCAAACTAGGGAAGCAAGTCTCCTTGGAGAAATGGCTGGATTCTAGTACTGGGTCAGGAAAGATGCACGATATGCCTAGAGCATCTTGTCGTCCCAGAAATAAGAAAGTGCTCAAAAAACCAAACCCACAGCGATAAGGGAAATGTCAAAGGTATTCAAAAGCCAATGGAAAGAGCTCCCAATGGCCAGAGCTGAAACAATTTAAACAACAAAATAAAGTAGTATTGAGTTACAACCAAAGTAGAAAATAAATATCCATGAGTCTCTATCAGTATAATAAATGATTGAATAAATAAATAAATGGGGACGAATAGGTAAATCTCCCATGCAAAAGAATTCCAAATAATTTGTGTAGCAAAACTCCCCATTTTTAAGTGTGGACTGTGCATAGTGACTTTCTTCCAGAGAGAACAGTATGGAAAGGAGAAGAAAAAAGTAAGTACATGTGAAAAAAATTTTAAAAAGTAAGTACAGAAGAGAAATACTGTCTCAACCAGGTGATCAAAGTCAACATCAAAGGTGGTAAGTCATACGTATGATAATACGTATCCTTCACATGATATGATGAGAATAGCACTTCACGTCTGTTGTCTTTACCCCCAAAACATAACTCCAGTCTAATCACGAGAAAAGCAGCAGACAAATCCCAATTAGGCATTCTTCAAACTATCTGAGCAGCACATCTCATAACTGTCAAGGTCATCAGAAACACGGAAAGTTGGAGAAGCTGTTTCAGACAAGAGGAGCCTATGAAGACATAAATACTAACGGGGTGTCCTCGATTGGATCCTAGAACAGAAAAGGACCTTGGCTAAAGAATAAAGACGCTTGCATAAAGTATGAATTTAAGTTATTAATACTTTATCAATATTGGTTCATTAATTGTAACAAACGTACCATAGTAAGTTGTTAGTCATGGATACTAAGTGTGGACTATATTGGGGACTCTTTGTACTATCTTTGTAAGTTTTCTGTAAGTCCAGAACTTACTAAAGTAAAAATTTTATTTAAAAAAACCAAACTGAATGTGGGATGGTTGGTCACTTCATGCATGTAAGCTGCATAAAGGCCGAAAACATGTCTCACTCAAATTTTCCTCTTGAATCTCTTTGGGTACCTCTTTGCCAATGATAAGGGCTAAGTAAGTATGGTCTGAATTGAATTAAATTTGTAGGCTGAACAACAGCAACAAAAAAGTAAAAAAACAATTAGAATATAATTTTCAGGAGAGAACAAAATGATAGAGGAACACCTATACCAAACCTTTAACTTAAGACATTGTATGTACATCCTTAAACACTCTGCTTTAGGTTACTTTGTCACATGATCTTACGCAATCACCTATTGTTCCCCAAGCCCCTCCCCCAAGCCCAACTCCTGATAGTCACAAATCTGATCTCCTTTTCTGTGAATCTGGATTTCTGTTTTAGATTCCACATGTAAGTGAGATCATACAGTATTTGTCTTTCTCTGTCTGACTTGTTTCACTTAGCATAATATCTTCAAGGTCCATCCATGTTGTCACAGATGGTAGAATTCTCAGGTTTTATGACCAAACTATATTCCATTGTATATATACCACAACTTCTTTCTCCATTCATCCATCAGTGGACACTTGCTTGGGTTGTTTCCACGTCGCGTCTATTATAAATAAGCTGCTGTGGACATGGGGGTGCAGATATCTTTTTGAGTTAGTGGTTTTTTTTTAACCTTTGGATATACTCCCAGAAGTGGAATTGCTGGATCATACGGTAGTTCTATGTTAAATTTTTTGAGGATCCTCCATACTGTTTATAGTGGCTGCACCAATTTACATTCCCACCAACAGTGCACAAGTGTTCTCTTTTCTCCACATCCAGCATTTGTTATCTCTTTATATTCTTTATTTTGACCCAATTTTCCAACCTGTAAATTCTTTTTGAATCTTGATTCTACTTTCTTTCCTATTAAGTTATCCCTTCCAGGTTTTGATCTGAACTGATTTCTCAGAATTTGCATTTTTCATTCAAAAACAATCAAAGAAAAACTCTCCCAAAGATTTTCTTTCATTGAAATGTCTACAAAAGCATTATCAGCCACTCTAAATTGATGGAAGAAGCATTCCTTTCAGAATTTCTCTTTCAACTTCTTTCCCCTCCCTTTCTATATGGGCTTCTGCTTTCTTCCCATGCCCCTCTTCATTTTGCCAGTTCCCCTCATTGTACCACTGACCCATAGAGCCGGGTCCAGCCAGAATGGGTCAGACAAAGGTATTTCTGACTTTACTTCTGACATGTTTCCCTGAGGAAGTAACTTCCTCCGTATCTTGTTTTGCTTTCTTGATCTTAAAGACAGCCACAAAAACACAAGATATCTTAAATATCTCAAGCCAATGAAATGCAAAACAGGGCCATGCATACAAAGCAGTACTTTCCCTCATAGATTAAGAGTTCATCAGGTGAGCTAGTATGAAGCTTCCTGAGCTGCCTCTGGGGTCTATAATATTCCATTTTTAGTTTGGCTTAGAAGAGTCCTTGTATATGATCAATGGTATCAGAACAAGGCTTCATTTAGTACCAGGACAGATTCCCTTCATTTTTTTTCACAGCAGAATGTGATGAATTGCACAGAACTGAATGAAATCCCTTCAATTAAATCCCTTACCCAATGGCACTTGAATCTTTGCTTCATGTTCTAAGCCTCTTTCTTTAAAAATAAAAAAAAAAAGGGGGCTTCCCTGGTGGCGCCTGTGGTTGAGAGTCCGCCTGCTGATGCAGGGGACATGGGTTCATGCTCCGGTCTGGGAAGATCCCACATGCCGCAGAGTGGCTGGGCCCGTGAGCCATGGCCGCTGAGCCTGTGCATCCGGAGCCTGTGCTCCCCAGTGGGAGAGGCCACCCGCGTACCGCAAAAAAAAAAAAAAAGCATTTGTCAAAGGATTTAAATTTTGAGTAAAAAACCAAAGCAATGTGCAAAAAAAAAATTATATGAATTCTTTAAGGTTTATTCATAACCAAGAGACATACTAAATTTGAGTCCTTTTTTTCTCTCCTTAAGATAGAGCATACGCTTCATGAAATTCTTCCTTTTTCCTCTGCCAGCCCTCTGATAAGATTGCGATCAGTTTTCTGATAAGCAAGAGGAATAGGAATCAGAGAAATTTGATCCTGGTTTTTTGGGCCAGTTTCTCCATTAGCCAAACAGCATGTTTTCAGATTCAGCTTTCACTTATTGACCTTTTAAGTGCCAGCTCATTTTGTCATTTAAGACCCACAAAAGCAAGATGGTGAACCTTTGCTGTGAGGTGTCAATCTAGACTCTACTTTTCCGTCTTTTTTTTTTTTAATGACATTTTGCAGCTTACTTTTATTTATTTATTTTTGGCTTTGTTGGGTCTTTGTTGCTGCACGTGGGCTTTCTCTAGTTGTAATGAGCAGGGGCTACTCTTCACTGCAGTGCACAGGTTTTTCATTGTGGTGGCTTCTCTTGTTGTGGATCATGGGCTCTAGGCGCACAGGCTTCGGTAGTTGTGGCTCGTGGGCTCTAGGGCACAGGCTCAGTAGTTGTGGCTCACGGGCTTAGCTGTTCTGCAGCATGTGGGATCTTCCCAGACCAGGGCTCGAACCCATGTCCCCTGCATTGGCAGGCAGATTCTTAACCAGTGCACCACCAGGGAAGCCCTACTTTTCCTTCTTAACACTTACCAAAACTATAATCAGCGAAGCATTAATGCCATTTTACTGTGTTAAGTCTGCTTACCTCCATGGGCTGTAAGGTTCATGAAGGCAGAGTTTATGTAGACAGTGTTCATTTTTGTAACCTCAGTGTCTAACCCAGCGCCTGGCACAAGAGTAGACATACAGTAAATGGAGGTTGAATAAGCAAGTTAAACAAGAAAAAAAGTAAAACTGAACAAAACTGAAGCTCAGAGGTTTAGGTTGTCTAAAACCAAACTGTTCAAGGGCAGAGCTGTGACTAGCACTCAGGTCTTTAACTCCAAAAAGAATTCCCATTCTTGAGTTATTTCCACTAATATTCACCATTTGCCTTTTAGAGGTCAATTGAGAGAATACAAGAATACATAGAGTCCTCTCCCTTTTTTTCTTGATAAGTCTGGCTAATGGTTTATCTATTTTGCTTATCTTCTTAAAGAACCAGCTTTTAGTTTTATTGATCTTTGCTATCGTTTCCTTCATTTCTTTTTCATTTACTTCTGATCTGATCTTTATGATTTCTATCCTTCTGCTAATTTGGGGTTTTTTTGTTCTTCTTTCTCTAATTGCTTTAGGTGTAAGGTTAGCTTGTTTACTTGAGGTGTTTCTTGTTTCTTGAGGTAGGATTGTATGCTACAAACTTCCCTCTTAGAACTGCTTTTGCTGCATCCCATAGGTTTTGGGTTGTCATGTTTTCACTGTCATTTTTTTTCTAGGTGTGAACAGAATGGGAGGGATATCTAGCTTGTCCAGTATTAGTGGTGGATGGGGAATGTAACTGATCCTGATCACTGACTCTTGGTCAACATTTTTTAAAAGAAAAACAAAACTTAAGTTTTAACAGTTTTGCAATACAAGCTTGTGATTTATGCTTGCTCTAAATGGAAATCAGGATTGTTTTAAAGATTTAAGGTTCAGTATTTTTTTTTTTTTTTTTTTTTTTTTTCGGTAAGCGGGCCTCTCACTGTTGTGGCCTCTCCCGCTGCGGAGCACAGGCTCTGGACGCGCAGGCTCAGCGGCCATGGCTCACAGGCCCAGCCGCTCCGCGGCATGTGGGATCTTCCCAGACCAGGGCATGAACCCATGTTCCCTGCATCGGCAGGCGGACTCTCAACCACTGCGCCACCAGGGAAGCCCAGGTTCAGTATTTTTGAACAAAAACATTCATTTAGGATGTAACAACTAGGTTGAGTAATCTATTACTGTTAAATACTTTTCAGGTTTTCTCAAGTTAGTTATATTGTAGGATGCACTTAAGCAGTAGGTGTATTTAGGTTAAAGCAGTTGAATTATGTTAAATGCTGCTCTTATACCACATTACATTGAACACTGTTTGGATGCATGTTGAAAGACATGCTTTTTTGTAAAACTCAATATAGGAGCTGTGTCTACAATGAAAAGTGAAACATTTGCCATGTTTGTTAATTCTAGTTTCATTTAATAACCTCGATGGCACATAAGTTTAATCTTTTATTTAAGTTAACGGGGAAATTTTGAGATGCAATACCAATACTTTAGGATTTTGGTCTTGGTGTTTGTATGAAATTCTGAGGCCTTGATTTAAATCTTTTTTGTACTGTGATTTTCCTTTTAGGTGTATTGCACTAAGTGAAACTTGTCGATAAATCTTCCTTTAAAAAACAAAACAACAACAAAGAATACATGGAGGCAAAAAATGAAATCCCTACATTGAAAACATGTGACATGGGTCTTTTATTCTGTCTGATTGCCCAAACTCCAGGTCACAAATTACTTCTAGACTTTTATTTTTTATTTTTATTTTTATTTTTTTTTGCAGTACGCGGGCTTCTCACTGTTGTGGCCTCTCCCGTTGCGGAGCACAGGCTCCAGACGTGCAGGCTCAGTGGCCATGGCTCACGGGCCCAGGCCCTCCGCGGCATGCGGGATCCTCCCGGACCGGGGCACGAACCTGTGTCCCCTGCATCGGCAAGCAGACTCTCAACCACTGCGCCACCAGGGAAGCCCTACTTCTAGACTTTTAATGAGGAACCCTAATTTCTGCAGAAGAAAGCTTCTAGGACTTAACATAACCTACTTTCTATAGAATAAGCTGGAATTATTCAGGTTCCCTACTGTACACTGACCCCAAAGGAATAAGTCAACAAAATGCTAAAAGTATTTCACTTCTCATTTGTCTATATTTTCTACTCTGTCGGGTCCTAATTACAGAAGGTTCTAGGTTAGGCTGATTTGCTACACCAGTTCTACCCTTGAAAATGGAAATGTTTAAGCAGTAAACTTTCGTAGGGTCTACCTTTATTGTGTTTTTCATTTTTAAAACGTTCCATAGAAATACATTTACAATATTCTGTCTTTAAAAGAAAAATCTTCTGAGTAAGAAAAAAATGTTTAAAGTTTCGATAATAAATAGTATACAATAAAGTCAGATATTGTTTTATAGCATAGATGCCTTCAAAGTCATTCAGGAATAGGCATGATTAAAATGTCCCTGCAATTGTGAGTCAGGGATAAACACAAGAGTAAAACATACTGTAGAGGAATTTGGAGAAAAAAAAAAAATCCTGCTACTTTGTTCTGGGTTGAGATGCTGAAGCATTCTCATTCACAGTAATAATTGCCAAAAACCAGGGTCATTTTCCAAGAAATTTATGTTTCATGGACTTTCTGCTCCAGCGCTGTATTGACCGTGCAGCGCTCTGCTCCAAGTCTCAGTTCCAGCTCATTGCTGCTTCTATCCTGTAGTGATTAGGAAGGATGGTGGTGCGGGGTCCTGGGTGGAGGAGGGGGAACGAGGGGTAGGGGGTGAAGCCCATCTCAGCTTTGAAAAGTCCAGTGTTGACCTGCATTTTTCAGGGTGATAGAGTCATTCAGACATGCTGATTGACTACAGAGCCTCCCTGCTTCTGGTTTTTTTCCCTGCGAGACAAGACAGGCTGTTTTTGCAGTAACCTTTCTCACGTCTGCCCACACGAGCAGCTCCTTTCCATATGCTCAATCATTGTCTTCACGAGGTTTAAGCAAATCTCCTTCCAACGCTCTTCAAATTCAGTGGCATATTATAAATCACATGCTGGCTTTTTCAATTGTCCAGGCATTATTTTGAAGATCTTTGGCTATTTTTTTTAAAGCAGCAGATTTGTGGTAAAAACCTTGGCCAGATTTTCTGTATCATTTGCCAGATTTTGAGATTTACCTCTAAAATTTTCATTAACCTCAGCTGTAGTTTAATGGATGTGCTCTCTCATGTTCACTCACAAACCATTTCATTAATTATGATATTAGCCTTCGGGCACTTCTTGGGGACTTATGGGAATGGCCTCACATGGCTTCTAATCAGGTTCAGACTTTGTATTTGGTCTTTCAAAGATGAGCGTTATGAAATAAAATGTTAGCCAAGCTTACCTCCCCCTCCTGCAAAAGAGGAGGGCCACTCCTTTGAGGGCCACTGTCCTCTTCCACAGGGCAAGTTACTCCTGCTCTCATGCTTTTCCTCATACAGTTTCTACAGCTTCCTAGCAGGCTCTCTCTATGCCCTAGACAGAGCCAAGTGCCACACTGGGGCCCATGTTCTACTCTACCTCAAATTTCTCTCTCTTCCTATCTTTCCCCGAACCGACCCCCGTTTTGGCTGCTAAGTATGTAATGACTGTGGCCACAGACAGACCTGTTCTGTCACAACTGAGGTAACTTTGTTCACATGATTTCACATGCCTCACCTTTATTCAGCATCTTTGTCTGTGTCATGAGAACAAGAATAGCTTGTTAGGAGGATGACAGGTGTAACCTACGCAAAATGATTATTAGCTCCGGTTAAGTACAAAATAGGTTCATTCCATTCTCTTACTCTAGAATTTACATTACTGTTGGATGTGGCTAAGCCCTGGTACTTTAATAAAGTCTCCTGAAGGAGTAGCATTATATACATTTCTTTTGCAACCTACAAGCTGTTCTTTATTGAGGTATATGGGACCTGAGGGAAAAAGACAATAAACTAGGATGTAAATTTATCTGCTTCCTGAAAACAGACGAATGAATCATGCTCAGGGCCCGTGGACACTTGGGTATGAGCTCTTATGGAGAGAAGAGCTCCCTAGTGTTGGTTGTTAACCCTAGTGTGGGAGCAAGATGGGTTAGTCAAGGCCCTGGATCAACTCTGGCTCCTCCACTGAGCAGCTGTGTGCCCTCGCGCAATGGGCAGTGTCTCCATCCTTCAGTTTTCTCTTTTGTGAAGTGAGGATAATAATGGCAAATGGTACTTGCTTTATAGAGGCATGTTGTATTAAATGACTGTGTGTGTATACACACACACACATTTTATAAAAGCCATATAAGTGCTGCTATCATCATTATACCATGATGTTGTTGTTGTTATTACTGTTATTAGAGCTGGATAAAAAGAGGCAGCTGTTGTTATCTCATAACACAGTGGAAAGAGAATACAGTTTGGATTCAGGTAGACCTGGATTCTGGAAGCCCTTACTTCTTCCTTTTTCTTTTTTTTTTAAATGTTTTCTATTTATTTGTTTATTTATTTACTTATTTATTTATTTTTGGCTGCGTTGGGTCTTCGTTGCTGCACGCGGGCTTTCTCTAGTTGCGGCGAGCGGGGGCTACTCTTTGTTGTGGTGCATGGGCTTCTCATTGCAGTGGCTTCTCTTGTTGCGGAGCAAGGGCTCTAGGCACCCAGCCTTCAGTAGTTGTGGCACGCAGGTTCAGTAGTTGTGGCACATGGGCTTAGTTGCTCCACGACATGTGGGATCTTCCCAGACCAGGGCTCAAACCCATGTCCCCTGCATTGGCAGGTGGATTCTTAACCACTGTGCCACCAGGGAAGCCCCCTTACTTCTTTTTTTTTTTTAAGAAGATGTTGGTGGTAGGAGTTTAATAATTTTATTTATTTATTTTTGCTGTGTTGGGTCTTCGTTTCTGTGCGAGGGCTTTCTCTAGTTGTGGCAAGCAGGGGCCACTCTTCATCACGGTGCGTGGGCCTCTCACTATCGCGGCCTCTCTTGTTGCAGAGCACAGGCTCCAGACGTGCAGGCTCAGTAGTTGTGGCTCACGGGCCTAGTTGCTCCGCGGCATAGGGGATCCTCCCAGACCAGGGCTCGAACCCGTGTCCCATGCATTAGCAGGCAGACTCTCAACCACTGTGCCACCAGGGAAGCCCCCCCTTACTTCTTTTAAGGTAAGGTCTCCCAGTCTGTTTTCACATATGTAAGATGAAGCTAATCCTCACACATTTTTGTGAGGATTATATTAGATAAGATACTAATTGCAAAGCACTTAGCACAGTGACTAGTACAAAGAAGGTCCTCAAAAATGGAGCTGATATTACTATCATTATTACTTTATTGTTTACTTAACCTCTTATAAAGTGGACCATTATTTTATTTACCACCAAGAAAGAAAGAAATCCTGTCAATTGCATAATAATGGGTCATCAAGACAAGATACGTTTGATTTTCAGATAAATAAAGATGTGAACACAATATATCTTTTTTTTTTTTTTTTTTTTTTTTCGGTACGCGGGCCTCTCACTGTTGTGGCCTCTCCCGTTGCAGAGCACAGGCTCCGGACGCGCAGGCTCAGCGGCCATGGCTCACGGGCCCAGCCGCTCCGCGGCATGTGGGATCTTCCCGGACTGGGGCATGAACCCGTGTCTACTGCATCGACAGGCAGACTCTCAACCACTGCGCCACCAGGGAAGCCCAACACAATATATCTTAAATAGATGAAAAACACTAGTTTTGCTAAGTGAGGGATCAGGAAATAGCTAACCTCCAACGGAGGCTCCGAGGTCTGGGAGGTGGAGACTGTGAAGAAATGTGTAGACAGTTTCAGGTCCTGAATTAGATTTCAAGCCTGGGTGTGAGAGAGGACATCATTTTAATCCCCATAAGCACCACAGAAAGCTGCTAGGAACTTACGGCTTTGCATAGTTTCCTCTTCCCCAAAAGTCTGGTGCCAACTAAGGAATGTCGCTGGCCACCCGGTTCTACAAGGATTGAGTCACTTGCCGCTGCAGTTGCTGACCTTCAACACACCTGAAAGGAGTTCAGGGTGGAGATCAGGAATGAGGCCCTCTGTGCTCTGGGAAAACTGGCAGAACAGGCCTTCAGATAGTAGATATTTTCAGGATTTTCATTAAAAAGTTTTATGAACCTGGATTCTTGCATGTTCCCATACTTCGAAAAGCACTAAAACCTTTAACTAAGATGTCTGTTCCTCGTGACTAGCAGCAAACTTCTACCGAGATGTGTGCTTGGTTACACGTCTCTCCTTTGCCAAAAACACATATACGCTGACCTCCCACCCTTACCTCCTTGGAACAATTTCTCAGAGCTGTCTGACAGCCTGTCTCCCAGGCTAGTGTCCTCAGTAAGACACTGCATAAACTCAACTCACACCTTTTATGTTGCGTGTTTTTCTTCAGTCGACACTGGCCGTAAGAGTTGGACAAAATGCAACTAAACTATCTATGAAATATTTTTACTTTTGCCTTTTCTCAGGCCTCTCCACTTTAAATTTAAAAACAGCCCAAACACAGAAATTGCACAGTTTTCTTAGTCTTCAAGGCGTTTCCTTTTTAACTACAGCTGCACAAAATATTCATTCCATGTCCTCTGAGTGACCATGAGAAAAGACTCTTCTTTGTCTGTTTCTGGTTCTAAGACCCTAGAGAATAAATTGAGTTTTTGGGATGTTGCCAGCTGTGTGATAGGTCTACAAGGAAAACAATAAGCAATCTTTTCTGTTTGGAAAGACGAAATTCAGAGACTCCTGCCCTGACAGGTTACACATAAAACCAGTCCTCTCTCCTCTCCCCCAGCCCCTCTGCTGATTAGCTTTCCTTTGAAGGTTGACTGAGATGAGTTGGAGTAACTTTCCTAATTCAAATCTGGGGGGCTGGGGGGGTTACAATTTACACACAGACAAAAAATTACACACAAAAAAAAACTTTGCAACGCCAGATTCTAAATCATCACTATCACTGAGTTTAGTCTATGCCACTGGCCTCATCACACACATATCTCTCTCTGCCATAAGGGATTTGGGGGCAGCTTATTCAAAGTCTCAGGACACAACTGTTTCCCTTTCATTCCTCCATATTCTTCATTCAAGATGAATCTAAACAGCTTTTTAAAATTGTGTCTTATTTTATTGCCAAGCAATGCTGCAATGTTCATTCCTACTCCCGTTTCTAATCGTATGGCACTCATCTTCCTGCCACTCTAGGAAGGAAAGGGCTTCATCTTATCAGAGATTAAGAGAGGGATCTCAGGACAGGAGTGCTGCTTGTATTTTTGCACAGACTTTCCATTTAGAGTTGCAACACTTACATGTCCCCAGCTAACAGGGACATGGCTGATGTACATAGGGGAGTGCCAGCGAGCCAACTAAGTCCAGGAAGAAATTTTCCTCCTCACACAACAGACACAATTGTAGTGCCATTTTGAAATAGGGTAAGAAAGGCCCTATGTCAACCAAAAAAGAATGACTTCTTCCCTTAAGTAAATACAGAGGGTAAGTTTCTAGACGTACTGAAGCTACCACCTGAAAGTGAAACAATCAGCAAAGAGAATTTGACCAAAATGAATTAAGATAGAATACAATGAACTGATCAAAACAACCCTACAAAGTGTCTCCTGCCTTGGTCTCATTTGTGTGACCCTTGGGTGTAAGAACGATCTTACTCACGTTTAAATCTCCTGCTGTTTTAGAATGCTCAGCAGCTTGTAGGTTCTCAACAAATGTTTGGTTTTTTTTTTTTTTTGCGGTACGCGGGCCTCTCACTGTTGTGGCCTCTCCCGTTGCGGAGCATAGGCTCTGGATGCGCAGGCTCAGCGGCCATGGCTCACGGGCCCAGCTGCTCCACGGCATGTGGGACCTTCCCGGACTGGGGCACGAACCCATGTCCCCTGCATCAGCAGGCGGACTCTCAACCACTGGGCCACCAGGGACGCCCACAAATGTTTTTTTTTTAATTGAGTAGAATTAATCATCAAGCTCCCAGCCATTGCTACGAACACTCCTAGTGAAGAAATATACTTTATTACATAACTCATATAGAAGTAGAATAAGCCTGTTGAAACGAAAAAATATGGATATGCAAATAGAAAGTTTTCAGCCATATCTCACCACCCAAAGGCAACGACTCCTAACATTTTGGCAAATACGTGTGTTTAGAACCTCGTCTGAATTCGGGGTTTAGAATTCCAAACTCCGTGGAACTGTATACAAGCCATACTATAATATGATCAGTATGGACTTACATTGTAGAACTGTTCAACTCATAAAGGAAAAGTCCTTTTCTAAGTTAAAAAAGTCATAAAGAGTGTTGCAGGTGCGTTCCCCAAGGAGAAGCAGACCCTGAAATGAAGTCAGGTGCGCAGAAGATTCATTGGGGCATAACACCTAAGAAAGAAAAAGAGAGAGAAAACAGGATTGGGCGAGGGACTGTGAGACCACAGTGCAGATTTGACAAGGTCTCTACCAGCCTGATGCGAACTCCAGAGCAAAGACTGCCCATCCAAGGAGTCCCTCATTGGGTGGAAATGGCTTGAATTACCACTTTGCTCAGTCTTTGCCTGACAACCTCCCCAAGAACAGCATTAGGTTGGACCAAAAGCTGAGGTGGATCTGGACAAAGCTAGCATCTGGAGGCTAACAGCTGTCCACACTGCTTGTAGTCCACCAACGAGCTCTTTCTCCAAAATGGATCTGCGTGGTGGCTCCTCTTTTGGCCACAAAGGTATCCTCTTACATTTCCTTTCAAAAGAAAACTGCTTGTGCTTTGCGATCTTTAATCCATGAGGAATTTTCTTTTTGAGTGTGGTGTGAATTGGCCTCTAAATTTCGCCATCATTCACTGGAGAGCCCATCACTTCCCAAGGAATTTTAATGTGACCATTTAATGTGACTTTGGATGTGTTACTGGATAATGGTTTTTGAACACTGAGGGACGATTTCCTCACTTTTTGGGCTATTCACAATGTAAGGACTGTAGACACAATACATTTTTAAGATGAATCTGCAGTATTAACATTTCCCTCCTTATTTTCTTAAGTCTAGACCATCAACAAAACACTAAATTAAGTCCTGATTTGTAGTAGGGTTCAATTTCTGTGATGTGAACACTCCCACCATGACTGATTTCAAGCTACCAGTGTGGTGCCACTCAGTGCAGAGCTGGGAAGAGATAAGCAGTATCACACTGTTATATAGTATTTCCTCCATACAGATAAAACAGATGTAAATAACCTCAAGAGCATAGATAACGGTAGTATGTACAAAGAGAGCATAGTATCAATAAATTACAGTAATATAATTAGTAAGTGATAAACTTTGGGTATTTATTACTTTGTTTTTAATATAAGTTACTTGTAAGTTTACGTAATTTAATTTTTAATAATGTCTGTGTTTAAAATCCAGTTTGCAAAAATTTTGAAATTATAACAATAGGCTCTAATAAGCCAGCCCAAGCCAGCTCCAGTGTATCACTACAAACCAGAAATTTCCCTTTCCAGTACCAGTACTGGAGAAACTTGAGTACATACGCACAAGGACCCAGGTCCAAGAGTATTTGTTGCAGTGCTGTTTATAATAGCAGAAAGTGAAAATGGCATGTCTGTCTATAATTAGACAAATTGATAAATAAACTGGGGTTCATTCATATAATGTAACATTAAATTGTGGTTAAAAATAAAATGAATTAGATCCTCATATTTCAACATAGATAAATCACCAAAGAAGCTACAAATACATTCACGCAGTATGATATTGTGTAAAAATTTAAAACACCTATACATTTAAAATCTTGTTTATAAAAATATGCACATATAATTAAGGTGTAAAAATATGTAAGAAAATGAAACACACAAAATTCAGGATGGCAGTTACCTCTGGGGAGGGAATGAGAGGTGGGATGGAACTTTAACTGTATCTATAACATTTTATTTCTTTAAAGAGAAGATGATAATCTGAGCATTAATCATAAAAGAAAGATAATCCAACATTATGTGCCCCTGATAGAAGTACAACAAGATACCTCTGAAATATTCTTGTTAAAAAAGAGAACTTATATCTGCTTAAATTTCTAAACCCAGCTCCCAATTTATGGAAAAACAAAGGAAAATATTAAATGGAACCACTGGGATGCGATCAACAAAATCTGGAGTGTGGGTTTCTCCAAAAAATAAATTGCAAGGAAGTAAATAGACAGGGGGATGAGAAATCTGCAGATTCAAAGAGATTTAGGAGACCTGTCAATCAACTGCAATGTGTGGACATTACTTTGGTTCTGATTCAAACGAGCAGACTGTTTGTATTATAGAATAAAACAGGAAAATTCGAATACTGAATGGATATTTGAGGATATTAAGGAATTACTATTAATTATTTTAGATGAGACAATGATATTGTGGACATATTTAAATAATCTTTATCTTTTAGATATTAATGTTTTAAAAATGCATGGATGAAGTGATATGATAGCTATGACTTGCTTCCAAATAATCTTGGGCAGCTGGGGGAAGTGGGTTGAGGTTTAGGTGAAACAAGATTGTTGTTTCTTCTTTTATGTCTTTGAAATTGCATATAAATATTTGTTTAGAGGAAGAGAACGAGGAAGAAAAAAACATATGTTAAGTAGGTGGTTTACCATCTATTATATCTAACTGGGTGTCGTTTTATTTTCTGTACATTTTGGTAAGTTTGAAGTATAACTTATCACAACATTGTAAATCAACTATACTCAATTAAAAAATAAAAATATGCTGCTAAGTTCTATTTGCTAATAAAAGAAGAAATATAACTTACATTTTTTAAAGATTTCAATCTGTATGAATACCTCCAAAGTACCACACACAAAATTTACTCTGACAATATTTTAAATACCATGATCCAGCTTCCATGGAAGGAAAAAGATAAGCTATCAGCAGTAAGGCTGGGGCTTCCCACAGCCCGCTGCTCGTACGTGCCAGACGCTTTTGATTTACCTCCTACCAGATTCCCCGGGCCCTCCTCAGATAGTGGACAACCACTATCTAGTGCCAAGAGCCAGAAATTAACTCTTCACGTCCACTTAAACAAACAAGCCTTAGTTCTACTGCTGCACATTGTGAGTAGCTGGACTGTCACTTCTAGTTAAATTTCCTTTCCAGTTATTTACACCTTGCTCCCTGGTGAATGTTGAAATCACAAGATTAGTTCACAGAAGGCAGTGTTTGATCCCTAGAGTACAACATGCCTTGTTCTTGTGTATGTGAAGAGGGTATTTCATGTTCTCTTGCGTTTGTAGTGTTATCCGGCTGAACAGTTAGGTGTTGCTGAACAGTTTGAGAGTCTCGAGAGTGATTCAAACATTTCTCATGCAAATTGTACACCCTCCCCAATGCTCACATGTGCGTGTGTACGCACATGTGCTCACACACACACACACTCATAATCCCTAGTACATATTAAAGACTGTAAGACACTTTCCTGGTGGCCACTCACAAACGGCATGGGAGAAGTTGGGCATCTTCAAAATTAAATTAATGGAAAAGAAATCAATATTGGTGAGAAGCAGATAACAGTTTCCGCATTCTTCCAAAGACATTATGCTTGATTTTTTTTTTTTAATGTAAAACTCTTTTTCTGGATTTTCAGTGCCTTGCTAGCTCTAGTTTTCCAGTAAAAACAGCATTACCGTTGAACCACAGATACATAAAGGTGTCTGAATACCTCTCCACATAAATGTCCAAAAGGCACACAGACCACTAGGCCAGGCTCTCCAATAAATGACTTGGAAAGGCAGGATGGTGTTATGAGACGGTGGAGTTTGAAAGCAACATGTTCGTGTTCAAATTCCAATGGTATCAAAACTAGCTAATTGACCACAGGAAGGCTACTAAACCGTCTTAGGTCTCAGTTTCCCTTCTTTAAAATAAGGATAATAATAGAACTTAACTCATTGGTATGTTGTGTAAAACTTATTTACTGTAATATACGTAAAGCACCTAGAACAATGCTTGGCATATAAAGAGGCTACAGAAGCTATTAGCACTGAAGCTAATGAACTACATTAGCTGCTGTCACTTAATCCTCCAAACAACTAGCACCATCTTACAGATGAGGTTAAATGACTTGATCAAGGTTGAAAAGTTTACAGTAGTAGAACACAGGCTTGGATCCCAGTTCTGTCCAAAGCCTATGTGCTTCCCACCACACCCCCTGTCTTTCCTGTGTTAATTAGATACCAAGATCCTTTGTTAATAAGAAAGCCATGCTTATAAAAGGACATGAAATTTACCCTAAGCCCTACACGACTTTGAGGTATTTAAGAACAAGGAAATTGAAAATGATATAATTGTCCAATTCCTATATTGAGAAATTCCAGAGATCGAGAGAGATTTGGAAGAGAGTTAGAGTATCGAATGATTAACATTTTGATGTAAATGTTCAGAATATTTAAACTACTTCACTTTGTATTGGTCTAATTAGTTAAGCAGTGGTATCTCATATACTAACAATAGATATTAATGGTTCTAGGATTAAATATGAAACACTTATGAGTCATAATAATTTCTTTCAAATCATCATGAGGAAGAAGATGTGAAAGAAGTAACATATTTGAAATTTAATGAGAAAACATGTCAAAGCCATCTATAAACTTAAAAGTAATCACAAAAATGTAGTTTTACATATTACTATGGGTTGAATTGTGTCATCCAAAAAGATGTTGAAGTCCTAATCCTGGATTCCTGTGAATGTGATCTTATTTGGAAATAGGATCTTTGTTGATGTTATCAACCTAAGACTAATGTCCTTCTGAGAAGAGGAGAGACTCAGACACAGAGGAAAACTCCCTGTGATGACAGAGGCAGAATTTATAGTGATGCACCTACATGCCAAGGAATGCCAAGGTTTTAGGGCAGAAGCTAGGAGAGAGGCATGGGACAAATATTCCTCAAAACATTCAGAAGAAACCAACCCTGCTGACCCCTGGATTTTGGACTTCTAACCTTCAGAACCATGAGAAAATAAATTTCTGTTGTTTGAAGCCATTCAGTTTGTGGTACTGTGTTGGAGCCTCCCTAGGAAACCAGTACACATAGATAAGTTAATTCAACAACTACATCAATAAATGTGCAATGATTTTATAGAAACATTTCTGTGCTGACGATACTCCTCTTTAAAACGTTATTTATTAGCTGTTCTCACTTGAAGTATGTCAAAATATTTTAAAACACATGGATGCACACACACATGAAAGTCGTACTCAAAGACCAAAGAAACGACAGAAAGTATGATTCAGCATTTAGCAGATTAAACAGGCACCACTTACCAACTAAGTAAAATATTATGCTGAGAAGAATCACAGGCACAACATTTTTAAAAAAATACCAAAAACCCTGCTGACAGAAAATATACAGTTACTTGAGGATACCTTTATTCCCCCCAGTTTTAGTGATATAATTGACAGACATCACTGTATAGGTTTAAGGTGTGCAGCATAATGGTTTGACTTACATGCAATATATTGTGAAATGACTATCACTGTAAGTTTAGTTAGCACCCATCATCTCATGTAGGTACAACAAAAAGAAAAAGAAAAAAAAGAAAAAATTTTTTTTCTTTGTGATGAGAACCCTTAGGATTTATTCTCTAAACAACTTCCCTGTGTATTAGACAGCAGTGTTGACTGTAGCCATCATGCTGTACATTGCATCCCTAGTACTTAAAGCTGGAAGTTTGTACCTTTTGCTCATCTTCTTCCAGTTCCCCCTCCCCCCATATCGCACCTCTGGCAACCACAAATCTGGTCTCTTTTTCTATGTGTTTGGCTTTTTTTTTAGATTCCACATACAAGTGAGATCATATAGTATTTCTCTTTGTCTGGCATTTCACTTAGCATAATGCCTTCAAGGTCCATCCACAGTGTCACAGTTGGAAGGATTTCCTTCTTTTTCATGTTGAGGAATATATACAGTGTAACATATATATATATATATATATATATATACACACATATATATGTGTATATATATATATATATAACATCTTTATCTCTTCATCTATCTATGGATACTTAGGTTGCTTCCAAGTCTTGGCTATTGTAAATAATGCTGCAGTGAACATGGGGGTACAGATAGCCTTTTTGAGACAGTAATTTTATTTTCTTTGGAAAAATACCCATAAGTGGAATTGCTGGATCATATGGTAGTTCTATTTTTAATTTTTTTGATTTTTTTGAGGAACTGTTTTTCATAGTGGCCGTACTAATTTACAATCCTATCAACAGTGCACAAGTGTTCCCTTTTCTCCACATCCATCATTTGTTATTTTTTTGATAAAAGCCACTCTAACAGGTGTGAGGTGATACTTCATTGTGGTGTTTTCAGGTCAATTCTTTAGTTGCCTATCAATGAGCCAGTGATAGGATACATCTAAGGTTTTCAGTAAAGAAATAGAAAATATAAAAACGAGGAAAAAATGTAAACATGTGTCTCAAGGATTCAAATCCAATTATAAATTTGGAGATGTTGAGGTCATGAATTCAAAAGGATAGCAAAACAGAAACCTAAAATCTCCACAACCTTTATCTCAGTATTACAATCTCATGCAAAAGCAGATGCATGTGAGTCTCCTGTGCAATTTAAGACATCATCAATGTATCAAGCATATGCTATTAAAAAATAATATGAAGAACACTAGCCAGTGGTCTTTCTGAAATGACAGTAAAAAAGCTGAAAATGCGGGCTTCCCTGGTGGCACAGTGGTTGAGAGTCCGCCTGCCGATGCAGGGGACACGGGTTCGTGCCCCGATCCGGGAGGATCCCACATGCCGCGGAGTGGCTGGGCCCGTGAGCCACGGCCGCTGAGCCTGAGCGTCCGGAGCCTGTGCTCCGCAACGGGAGAGGCCACAACAGTGAGAGGCCACAACAGTGAGAGGCCCGCATATCGCAAAACAAACAAAAAAAACAAAACAAAAGCTGAAAATGCATAAACTCTCATTAAAAGAAACTCAGCAATGTTAAGCACATTAGAAGTATATGATTAATTCTGAAAAAATTCTCATAGCATTTGCATACAATTAATCTCTTACATTTTATAGGATTTGAATCAGATTTACTTAGCAAATGTTTAAATGTATATAGATATAAACATATAAATATAGATATAAAAGGAGTACCCTTCTTAGCAACACTGATTTTACAAACAACTGATACTTCCTGTGTCTGTTGGGTCCTCCAGGAAGCAAGTGCTGAAGTGATGTTAGGAGAGACAGCGTCTACTGCTTCTCCGTGAAAAATAGAGGAGGCTGAAGGGAAAGCCTTCAGACCGTGATGCTGATCTGACAGCTGGGAAAGGAAAGGGAATTTGGCAGAGAGGACTTCACACCAGGAGGCAGAGCTGCCAAAGCCTTGGCCAACCCAGTGGGGAGCTGGGGATATTGCCTTGTTAGAGGAGCCCCCGGTTGGCAGAAACGGCAGGGCCTTATCCCCACCTAGTGTTCAGCTACCAGCTGGAGGCTCTCCAGGGAGAACATGGCCTCAGACCAACTGCAGGCGTGCCCCCTGAAGGTGTTACCACTGGACACTGACGGTCAATATCACTGCTTTTACCTGAATTGCGTTTTCTCTCAAAGGCAGATTGAGCATGGTTGCTACACATACAGAAACTTACAGCTCTCCTGCCCACCCTGCTGGAGTCCTGATCCCACCTCTTTCCCCTTCCTGCATCCCCTTTCCAGATGCATCCTAAGATTCCAATCATCATATTCTCTCTCCCACACCTTACATAAACAACTTTCTAAATACCAACATGGAGTATGTTTACCCTCTTCTTATATCCTCCATTGCTCAGTTCACATCCTCTACGTAGCCTTCACCACCTCTCCATGTAAATCTGTCAGTCTCTCCTCTAGCAACCATAAACATTTTAATATCTCTATTGCTGTACATTGAATTCTAAGTATTTATTAGATGCTTCTCTCTCTAAGTAGATAAGTAAGCTGTTCAGGAACAGAGTTTATGACTTTCTCATCTTTGAATCCCCAGCATTAACACAGTTCAGCACCTGGAAGGTGTTCAATAAATATTTGTTCAGTTAGTTTAGCCATGATGGATATTATTGCCAGCACCTTCTACCATTGACAGAGCCTACATATTTTTCGCATTTTTGTAAAAGCTTTGTGTTCTAATGTTTGTGTAGCCATTACTTGTATCCTTGCAATAGCTCAGTATTGTGTCTGTCCAAAGATTCACTGAAGCTATGAGTTTCTACACATAGTGTTTATCTAGATTTTCAGCCCATACCCTTTTTGTTCACAAATGTCACAATCCCAAGACAGATCAGTTAGTCTCTCTGTTCATATATGCTTTTTCTAAAAAAAATTATGAATACTCATTTTATAAGTGGCATGATTTTCATTTTGGCTTTAGCTGAAAGGCAGTTGTGTTTTCACCTAAAGCTGCTGTGAATACATTTTTAAATGAATATAATTTGCATACTGAATTTGCATTTTTACGACCAGGGGTTGTAACTGAAACCGAGGGAATTGGAAACAGAGAAAAGGAAACATTATGTATTATTTAATAATCCAACTATCTAGTTAGAAGTCCTAACAAAGTACAGTAGAAGAAATTATAACATTAGATCATAAAATATTACCAGATTAAAGCGTATTTCCATAAAAAACAATACAGGTAAGTGACTATATTCATCTTTCACGGGGCATGGGGAGACCCCATTCTGTTGTAAGGAGTTGCTCTGTGTTAAAGGTCTAGACAAAAAACAACCAGATTTTTTTGTCATTGAACACATAAACAAATGGCATCTGCCCTAAAACTATAGTGTTTCTTAAAATTGATAATTAAAGTTCATTACCTGTTTGATATAACTTTAACTCTTTAATTACATGTGAAAAAATAAATCAGAAAATAAATAAAAGCAAAAAAGAATTTATATTTTGAGAATTACATTTTGTATACACATTGACTTATCATTTCAAAATAGATATTAAAAATAGCCATTTATAATAGTCTTTCAGAGTCACACAGGAATATGAACCAGATGACATAAAAGTGACCTAGACTATGACTATTTTTTATATGTTAAATTCAATTATTATTAATAGGTATCAAATGTGATTTACTCTGAAAACTTTCAAATTAATGAACACATACATCAGAGGAAAAAAAAACAGTCAAGAAATAAAAACTTAGGTATCCAGTTGTCTAAAATTTCTATTACATTTAAATGTTTTATAAAATATATAAAACAGTTTTCATTAATTTGTGGCTCCAGTTATAGCAACTGCTACAGATGTGTCTTTTTCCTGGAACAAATTGATACCATTGGCACATGTAAGCAGCTACTGAGGTGGTAGATATTTTTCCTCTGCTGACAATCAGGGAACACAGAAGTAGTTTACTTTCACCTGGCAGGACAGTGGGACACCTTTACTATCTTGCCCCAGAGAGGTGACAGCTCATGGATCCTGGGCCACTACTGACATCTATTGTCTCATCAGAGCGTAGGAGTTCATGTTGGTCCCCTACATTGATGACAATATGCTGACAGGATTCAGAAAGCATATAGTGACAGCTGCCCAAGAAGCCTGGATAAAATACTTCTGTGCCAAGGGGTAGGATATTGGTTCCACTAAAATACCACTTTTGTTAGCCACTTTGTTGCAGGAAAATGGGGCTTAAGAGGAAGGTCATGTCCCAGGTCTCGAGTGAGTCCCTGGAACAGGCTGCCAAGTGCAGGAAGGAATTCAAGAGCAAGTGGAAATAGAGTGAAAGCAGATTTATTCAGGGAGATACACACTCCATAGACAGAGTGTGGGCTGACTCAGAAGGTGAGAGGGCCCCAGGGTATGGGGTTGTTAGTTTTTATGGGCTGGGTAATTTCATAGGCTAAGGAGTGGTAGCATTATTCCATCTATTTTGGGGAAGGGGCAGGGATTTCCAAGAATTAGGTCACTGCCCACTTTTTGTCCTTTTATGGTTGACCTCAAAACTGTCATGGCACCTGTGTAGCAAATGTATTACAATAAGCACATAATGCGGTTCAAGGTCTACTGGAAGTGGAATCTTCCTCCATCTTAGGCATGGTAGGTTCTAACCAGTTTTTGTCGTATCCTCAATGGCTATGTCATTCTTTTAAAGGTTGTGCCATGCCCCCTTCCCTCCTATCTCATTTTCAGGAAAATTTCTGGGGATCCAGTAGAACTCAGCACGTCTATCTGTTCCTGATGAATTTAATGTTCTTGCCTCGTCATGAAAGAATTCAGAGACGAAGTGATAGGTAAGAAGTGGATTTATTTAGAAAGAAACACACTCCATAGACAGTGTGGGCCATCTCAGAAGGCAAGAGACCCCTAAATACGGCGTGGTTAGTTTCTATGGGCTGGGTAATTTCATAGGCTAATGAATGGGAGGATTATTCCAATTATTTCGGGGAAGTGGCGGGGATTTCCAGGAACTGGGCCACCGTCCACTTTTTGACCTCTTATGGTCAGCCTCAGAACTGTCATTGCGCGGGTGGGTGTGTCATTTAGCTAATGTACTACAATAAGGAGGCTCAAGGTCCACTGGAAGTCAAATCTTCCACCATCTTGGACTTAGTTTGTTCTAACCAGCTTTTGTCATAGCCTCCATGGCTATGTCATATTTTTAAAGATTGTGCCCTGCCCGCTTCCCTCCTGTTTCACATCTACCCTCCCCAAAGAGGTGAAGCTCCTACGCCTTTTCACTGTCTACCTGAAAGAAACAGACACAGTGCTTGGTAAATATTTTTTGATTTTGGAAGCAATATACCACCTTTAAGCATCTGCTCCCATCAATTTATCAGATTTAAGAAAAGGCCAAATACTTTTAATGGGTCCCAGAGCAAATCAAAACTTAACAAAAAAACATAACGCAAAGGTCCTCACGATCCAGAAGCTTTAACTGCACTCAAGAGTCTATGAGCAGTTACAATGCTTTTGTCAAATACTGGAGCAAAAATTTCTAAGGTTGGGTCCCAAGATCTTTGAGCAAAGCCACTTGTATTTAGCAATAACAACAGTATTGATATTTTGAGAAATAGCTCGACTTAATTTGCCCCTGACAGAGAAGTCTGACTTTGGAACATCAGGTAACAACATAAGGCCATTGCTATCACAAGCCCGGCAGTTATCTAACTCTAGGAAGTCACAGAGTTAGGCATACCCGGTGGCATTCCACTATTCAAGTGGAAATAAAATATATGGGTTCAGACAAAGCAGCCCCTGAAAGCACAGGTAAATTTCATCAGCATCTGACTGTCATTCCCAACTTGTCCTTTGTTCTGCTGCCCCTCCCTCAATCTCTATTTTTATCCCAGGGGGAGTTTTTTTAATTATTAATTGACCAGGAAGGGAAAAGTTTAGGTCTTATATATAGGTATTGCTGTATAATTTGCTGGTACTGGACAGAAATTAACAGGTGAAACTTTACAGCCCCACCCAGGGTTGATCCTTTAAAAAGCATGGGTAGGAGGGTGGGCAACAAATCCTGTTGATGGTTTATAATGGTTCACTCGCCTTGAAGGAGAGAGAGCCTTAGGCAGGTATCTACTTTTCTTTCATTGAGGAATCGCTATCCCTCCCAGGGCTGCCCTGCTGGGACAGGGCTTTGCCCAGCATAGGAGTTAGTGGCCAAAGCTGGGAACTTAGCTGGAGCCTCCATGGCCTGGACTACAAGTTGTAGGTGACAAACTCTTCCTATTCTTGTGAATCAGGGTTCTGATCTTTTAGAAACTTTAGTACACACGGAAATAATACATCCTCTAGGTACACAAAATGATAACTGAATTGGAAGTAAAGACTGCCACCTGGGTATTTCAGATCTTTCATGCCTTTAAGCAAACAGACCAAAGTAGGTTTCATTATTAACTTGGGTAAATGATCCTGATTATTAAAAGGAACAATGAATCCTGGGGACAATGGGATATGAAGCTGTATAGATAGAAGCCTGAGAAAACCCTGGAGGGTCTTCAATGTTCAATGTCAAAAATTGACGAAACTTAAGTTTTGACTATAATTGAATAATAGGGGTCAATTTAACCCTCCAAAGTTCAACAGCTAGAAAAATGGGTGAGTTTACATGACACACTCATTTTGAGACAGTGAACAATGAACAGTATACACAATAACCACGGAGAGAAGAGAAACAAAAAGCGTGAGCCCTGTAATTATCCCAGCTTCTTGCTTACGGAGAGCGTCCAGGCTGCAGTAGTGAGAAGAGGTCCCCAAACAGAGCCTGGCGTTCTTGATGAGTTGAAAAGAGAGAATTCAAAGTGAAGGGAGGCCAAAGCAGCTAGAATTTTAGTGTGTAATTCCAGGAAGCAGATAGGTGTGCAAAAAAAAAAAAAAAAAAAATGCCTCCGAAGATCTGCAGAAGGATCTGTTAGTCTGTGGTTGAACAGTGGTCTTCACGTGCATGGGAGGACAGTGCATGAAGCCTAAGAACGGACTAGTGGAATATTCCCTGGCGATCTACAGGGTGGGTAATATGTCATGTTCTAAGCAATCAGAGTATAAAGACCCCTGAATCATTAGGGCATTAGGTAGAGTCCTCAGAAGGGTGTAATCTCAGCAGTGGAATCAGATAAGCCCTAGATGGAGGGCTGCTCTGGACCTGCTCTGACAACGCTTAAAAAGACTCAAAAGGGTCAAAATGATTCCAGTAATCTGGCAGCATTCTAGAACAAAATCCATCAATATTTAAAGAAATGCAGCAAAACACAACACCAACTACATAGAATTTACCATGTTTGGCATCCAATCAAAAATTTGCATAGGAAGGAAGCAGGAAAGTGTAATCCCTAACCAGGAGAAAAGCCTATCAATAGAAATGGACCCCAAATGACAGAGGATAGAATCATTAGAAAAGACATTTTTAAAAAGCTATTATAAAACAGTATATCCAATAAGGGATTTGTAGCCAAAATATACATAAAAATTCATACAACTCAATATCATAAAAACCAAACAATCTGATTAAAAGATGGGCAGAGGACCTGAACAGATATTTTTCCAAAGAAGAAATACAGATGGCCAACAGGCATATGAAAAGATGCTCAACATCACTAATCACCAGGGAAATGCAAACCAAAACCACAATGTGATATCATGTCATACCTGTCAGAATGGCTTTTATCAAAAAGACAGCAAATAACAAGTGTTGACAGGGATGTGGAGAAAAGGGAGCCCTTGTGCACAGTTGGTGGAATGAAACTTGGTGTGCTCACTATGGAAAACATTATGGAGTTTCCTCAATAAATTAAAAATAGAACTGCCATACAATCCAGCAAGTTTACTTCTGGGTATTTACCCAAAGAAAAAAAAACACTAACTTAAAAAGATATATGCACCCTAATGTTTATACCAGCAAGCCAATTTACAATAGCCAAGATATGGAAGCAACCGAAGTGTCCACTGATAGATGACTGGATAAAGAAGATGCAATACATATATATACACACACACACACACACACACACACACACACACACACACATACACACACACATACACACATATATATACACACATATATACACACATACACACACACATGTACACACATATACACACACATATACACACACATATATACACCACATATATATATACACACACAATGGAATATTACTCAGCCATTCAATAAAAAAGAAATCTTGCCATTTTTGAAAACATGGATAGATCTACATGGCATTATGCTGAGCAAAATAAGAGAACGACAAATACCGTACGATCTCACTTATATGTGGAATCTAAAAAAACAAAACAAGCAAAACAAAACAGAAACAGACTCATAGATTCAGAGAACAAACAGATGGTTGTCAGAGGTGGAGGTGGGGGCAAAATAAGTGAAGGAGATTAAGAGGTCCAAACCCCCAGTTATCAAACAAATAAATCACGAGGGTATAGCTACATGGTCAATAACACTGCGGTAACTTTGTATGGGTACTAATGGTTACTAGACTTATCCCGCTGATCATTTTGTAATTTAGGTAAATGTTGATTCACTATTTTGTACTCTTGAAACTAACATAGTATTGTACATCAACTATATTTCAATTTTTAAAAAGCTATAAAATATACTCCATAGGTACTATAAATATACTCCGCATGTCCAAGAGGATAGAGAAAAAAATCATCTTAATGAGAGGAAAATTTGAAGATTAAAAAAGACTAAAATTGAAGTTCTAGGCATAAAAAGTATAATATCTGAAATGAACAATATGCTAAATGGCATAAACAGCAGATTAGATATAACAGAAGGAATGATTACTGAACTTGAAAATATAGCAATAGAATCGTGCAACATGGAACACAGAAATACAAAAATTGTACTGTGGCTGGGGTGTTGGTACTGTTATTCTGACACTTGTACATTGTGGATAAAACAAATAGGCAAGTATGTGATATTCTAATTATATCATCTGTGATGACCTTGAGAACTGGGGGTTTCAGCAATGTAAAGGATATATAGATGCAAAATACAAGCAATACAGATATAAGACAGCCCTGACTTTGACTTTAAAATATAAATAGGGGGACTTCCGTGGTGGCACAGTGGTTAAGAATCTGCCTGCCAATGCAGGGGACACGGGTTCGAGTGCTGGTCCAGGAAGATCCCACATGCCATGGAGCAACTAAGCCCGTGCGCCACAACTACTGAGCCTGCACTCTAGAGCCCATGAGCCACAACTACTGAAGCCCACGCACCTAGAGCGCGTGCTCTGCAACAAGAGAAGCCACCACAACGAGAAGCCCACGCACGGCAACGAAGAGTAGCCCCTGCTCGCCACAACTAGAGAAAGCCCGCGCGCAGCAACGAAGACACAATGCAGCCAAAAATAAATAAATTTTTTAAAAAGTGATTGATCTACTTAAAAATATATGTAAATACGAACTCTGATATAATGACATATTTTATTGGAAAAAAATATTTTCTACTCTGTCCACTCATAAGGTCTAGAAATAATGACCACCTCAACAGAGCTAAGAACCCACCAAAAGGAGCCTTGGCTAATTCCAAGTGTAATTAGAAATGTGCAAGGTGAGTGTGGAACACCTTGTCATCCCAAAGAGCAAAGAAACCATCAAAAACTAAGGTAATGTCAGTGGGAATCAGACTACTTAGGACACTAGCCACATACAGCATCAATAAGAATAATAGCTATAATGTCTTGAAACATAGCAAATATGTTTAATCCCATGTGTTTGCAGTGATACTAACCAAAGAAAACCCCAAAACCTAATTGGTTACTCTTGCATGATGCTAGGGAACAAATTCATTATTGTGAAAACTGGTAAGTAAAAGGATAAACTCAAACGTTTACCCTGCCTTCTCTTTATGAATTCTAACACTGGGTAACTAAAACAATCGAACAGTAGAATTTTCTATTTAGAAAACTATCCCAGCGAATAAATAAAGAAGGAATGCCATAATTAAGATATCACAATTTTGCAGCTTCTAATAAATTAATACAGCTAGATATTAACAGCTACCAACATCACAAAAAATGAGACAATCAACCATTTGTGTCTCCTTATAGAACACAACAGTCCCTGTAAGGTGTCTTGGCAAGAAAAAATGTCTAATCTAAATCTGATGAAGTCTCTAGCTCCAACTTCCAATTTACAAGGAGTACAAACAACCCAGTTTCTTCAGCAAATACATTTCAAAGGGGAAAAATATACCGAGGAAGAACCTATAGATTAAAAACTGTAAGAAAAGAAAATATACTATTTAAGAGACAACTAGAAATTCTAACAATAACTCTGTATTTGTTGATATTAAGAAAATATCCCTCTTCTTTTAGATATAATAATAGTGTTGTGGCTATATTTGGAAGAGTTCATATGCTTTAGACTTAAGAGCTAAAATATTTGTGGTATTTGTCATTTGTTACAAAATAATATGGTTGAAGGAACAGATGTGCTGTAGATGAAATAACAGTTGCCATGGGTACATGACTGTTGAAGCTGAGTGATGGGTACATGGGGATTCATTACACTTTCTCCGTATACTTTTGTATTTGTTTCATATGTTCTGCAAGAAAGATTTTAAGGTAATAAGAAAGGACAAAAATAGAACTCTGGGAAGAAAATTAATGTAAGATGATAGCAATCCTAACAAAGAGGTCAGCCAAGGCTCAAACCCTTCAGAAATAAAGATAGAAATTTGTTCAACCGCATAGTTCACATAACTCATTAAAAACTCTAAATATATACCATTTTAGGAAGAAAAATTTCAAAAGGTTTATCTGCACAAGTGTTTAATAATAGCTAATTGTCACTACATGAGAAAAATCTTGGCTTGGTCCCTTTAACTAATTAATATATTCTATTCTTTTTTTTGCCCTTGTCCACATAAAGTCAGAGTCTAAAGATCTGACTTTTCTTTTAGAGTACTTGGCATTATTGCCTACCATAAGAAGATAAACTGCTGGTTTCTTATTTATATATATAATATATATATACACATATATATATGTATATATAATATATATTTTTTTTAAAGGCATGTTGTTTTTGTATTCACTCTGAACAACATGATCTTAGGAAATTCCATTTCACTGGAGATTCCATTTCACTGGCAGAACTCCACTAATAGGGATGGGGGGGGGTACTCTATTCTTCTGCTTAAAAAGAAATTTTGCAATAAATATTTAGTGCTTGAGATAAAAAAGAAAAAATAATAATAAGCTGCTTTTCTGTACACTTCCAGTCTGGTAGAACACTTGACTTGTAATATGTTCCCATTTTCACAAAAATACTTTTGTTTTGTTAGGAGAAGTAGAGTATGGAAAAGGGCAAGGAAGAAAGTGGGGGGGAAAAGAGGAATAAAGGAATAAAAAACAAGGATAGGAAGGGAGAGTAGGAGTATTTTTCTCAAGAAATTTGCATTGTACCAAAAGTAGGTATATTTTTGTAATTATTAAGTTCTTCATTAATTAAACCACTTCCTTTTTAGTTTCTCTCATCCAAAAGCAGTGTGCAAAGCAATGCATTAACACCCATAGAAAATGCTGATTCCCTCCTAGCCCCAGTCCTCAGGTAACCAGTGTCATCAGTCTGGCATGTGACCATCCTCACTTCTCCCATTATATATAAAAACATTCAAAGGGCATTTGGAAATTTTTTGTTTATTTGCTGTTTCCAATATTAGATAATACTGTAACTATTATGCTGGGACTTGCTTTGTTCAGTATATCATGGACCTCTCAAGTCCATAGAAAACTAAATCATCCTTTTAAACAGTCACATAATATTCCATGGTAAAAATGTACTTCGCTGAACTATCGCCCTGTTGATAGACAGTGAGACTGTATCCATTTTTGGCCACCATAATGGATGGTAAAATATTCTTTAACATGGCCTTAAAAAACAATGTGTCTAGGGGCTTCCCTGGTGGCGCAGTGGTTGAGAGTCTGCCTGCCAATGCAGGGGACACGGGTTCGTGCCCCGGTCCGGGAAGATCCCACATGCCACAGAGCGGCTGGGCCCGTGAGCCATGGCTGCTGAGCCTGCGCGTCCGGAGCCTGTGCTCCGCAACGGGAGAGGCCACAACAGTGAGAGGCCCGCGTACCGCAAAAAAACCAAAAAACCAGAAAAACAATGTGTCTATTTCTACAGAAAAGCTATTCAAAATGGAGTGGGTATGTTAAAGAGAATATGTGTTTTAGATTATAATAGACATTGCTAGACTTCTTTTCAAAATGCTTGCAGTTTATACTCCCACTAACAATATATTACCGTGTCCATTTTCTCATTTACATCTTACTAACAATGAATGTTACGAGCCTTTTTAATTTTTGCCATCAAATAAGAGAGATTCAAATTATCAAAAGAACTGTTCCTTAGTGTTTTCCCTGAATTGAACTCACAGTCTGTGTAGGTCTCTGACATCTGTAGGTGGTTTGCTCTATGAGGTCGGCATTGGAGACTGGATTGAAGCAGTGGTGTGCTCTGCCCTATTCTGTGGTCACAGATTGCTTACAGGAGATTGTACCATTGGAATGGTACTACCAGGAAAAAAGCATGATATACAGGTTAATGTCACCATTGTCATATATGAAAGATACCTCGCTATTCACTGGAAACAAAATGATAGAAACAGAAACCCTTAGGGGTTAAAGACGCTATCCAATGCTTAACTCTGATCCATAAAACTCCTACCAATTTATTATTGTACCTCTGCTTAATTTCCTCTAGTGCTGGCGAGCCTACAAAAGCAGACAGCCATTCCATAACAACAAAGCTAACTTTTATTGAACGTTTATTCTGTACCACACACTTAAAAGTGCCCGGCGGGAAGCATCTCATTTAATCCTTACAAAAACCCTCTGGGGGAGGCATTACTATTATACCTATTTCACAGAATAAACCAAGGCACACATCACAGGGACAGCAATGGCTGAGCTGAAGTCCATGGGAAACCATCTCAATCTCTGCACCTTACTGCCTCCCAAAGGCAGGTTTATAAAATTCTGAATGCCAACCTTTTTCTTTACAAACCTAAACATGCCTTCCTGTAGTTGTTTCACTGCTCCTAGTCTACTCCTATTATCCCACATATTCTCCTAAACTTTTTTACATATGAAAATACTACAAATACTTGAAATACTTAATGAGGTTCTCCATTAGTCTTTTTTTTTTCCATTGCTGATATTTTTTTTTCGGCCGTGCCACGTGGCATGTGGGATCTTAGTTTACCGACCATGGATCAAACCTGCACCCCCTGCCTTGGAAGCACGGAGTGTTAACCACTGGACGGCTAGGGAAATCCCTCTCCATTAGTCTTTAGCTCTAGAACCAGAGAGATTTTAATGGAAGCCTGAGAAAGATCAGCTCACAGAATTCACCCAATGGCAAGAGGGAGAAAATGGTATATCTGTATCTCCTACTTATTACAGACCCCAATTCAAGCCAACTATGAGTCTTTATAGGAAAGGGGACTAAAAATTTCCAGAGGAGGGACCAAGTACAAAGCATTAAAACACAAAACATTAATGGGAAAGATTAACATAATACCATTATATTTTTGAAGTCTCAGTCAAACTCATCAGTGAAATGCACACTCTTATAGAATACCTCACATACCTAAGGATTAAGTCTCTCTTTTTTCTTCAGTCATCTTAAATGTATTGAGACTTGTTTTGTGGCCTGGTATGTGATCTATCCTAGAGAAAGTTCCATGTGCACCTGAAAACAATGTGTATTCTGATGCTTTTGGATGGAGTGTTCTACATAGATCTAGGATTAAGTCTTCTAGGAATACAATAATTAAGAGTATGGCACAAGAGACAAGTTTAATAATGTTTCAGTCATAGGAATTCAAAGATAATGGAAAGTACAATAATAAAATTCACGTTCATTAAAATCACAAAAATTTCCACATTTATCACAAGAGAATGTATTTGGTGGAACCACAAATAGAAAACAAAATCAGACAGCACAATGGAAGTAAAATATGCCCGTGATGAGTATCTGGTATGTCAATCAAAGGTTAACCAAGGATATACTAATGTAAAGTCTTTCTCTCTCTAACCACATTTCTTTCATTGATGAAACACCTATGATTTAGGTTGTATTTTTCATTTATAATCTCTTATATCAGAGAATTATTTTTTCTTAATTTTCCTCTATTTTTTGCACTTTCAGAATGGGGAATAAAGTTAATCTCTTGAAATCCAGGCCATATTAACATTATAACTCTTTTATTCTGATAAATTATTTGCACACATGCGAGGTCAAGAGCTCATGGAGCTTTATTCCTTACAATTTCCCCACATTTTCTCGCTGCTCATTTTGCAATGTATTTATACATCACTTCTTTAAACTCAAGATACCAAGCTATGTATTGTTGTCTTGCATTGAAATAATTCTAAACCCTACACTAAACACTCCACACAAACAGTAAAAATAAAAACTAGTAAAGATAAAGCAATTATACCCCAATAAAGATGTTAAAAAAAAAACTAGTAAAGAAGAAATAGCTTCATTAGGTGATTATGAATATTTTTTGTTTATGCCATTTTATATTTGCAAATTATAAGTGATTTTATATAACATTTATATAAAATGTGGTTCTATATTTTTTAAAGTAGTGGACTCTCAAGATAATTGTTAAATCTATCTGAATATCCCTGTTATTGGTTTGCTTTGAACTAGATTATTAATTATTCATTGAACAAATTGAATAAATGGAAGATTCAGCCTGTTCCTAAGACTCTGGAGATCTCTGAATATTCAGTTCCCTAAATTTCAGTGAGGTGGATGGGCTATTTAAAAATGTGGACTGTACCTTGATGAAATTTAGTAAACATATTTTAACTTCTGATCCACTATACTACAGGTTAATATATAACCATTACTGTAACTATTTATTTGCATTTTCTATTGAATTTTCCCATAGAATATATACAGAGGGTGAGTTAGCTTGGGATAAAGTTTTTTTTGTTTTTTGCTTGTTTGTTTTTGACATGCACAAACATACCTAGCTGGGGAAGTTATGTACAGATGGATTTATTCCAGAGGTTGGAACAAAGACCAATTTGTTGGATTATTAAGGGAAACTAATGACTCAATATAAATACTTTTTAATTAAAATGTGATATATATTAATTCCTTTTCATAGGAAGTTCCCCCCCAAAATGGGAGGGGATTTTTAAAAATTGAGACATAATTGAATATAACACTGTATTAGTTTTAGGTATACAACTTAATAATTTACGTATATATTGCAACATGATTACCACAATAAGTTTAGTTAACATCCATCACCACAAATTGTTACACATTTTTTTCTTGTAATGAGGACTTTTGAGATCCACTCTCTTAGCAATTTTCTATACAATACAGTATTAATAACAATAATCGCCATGATGTACATTACATTCCCAAGACTAATTTATCCTATAAGTGGAAGTTTGTACCTTCTGACCACTTTCAACCATTTCACCAAACTTCTACACCCCTCCTCTGGCAACCACCAATATGTTCTCTGTATCTGTAAGTTCAGTTTGTTTGTTTGCTTTTCAAATTTCACACATAAGTAAGATTATACAGTATTTGTCTTTCTCTGTCTGACATGTTTTACTTAGCATAATGCTTTCAAGGTCCATCCATGTTATTGCAAATGGCAGGATTTCCTCCTTTTTTTTTTTTTTTGCGGTACGCGGGCCTCTCACTGCTGTGGCCTCTCCCGTTGCGGAGCACAGGCTCCAGACGCGCAGGCTTAGCGGCCATGGCTCACGGGCCCAGCCGCTCCGCGGCATGTGGAATCTTCCCGGACCGGGGCACAAACCCGTGTCCCCTGCATCGGCAGGCGGACTCTCAACCACTGTGCCACCAGGGAAGCCCTCCTTCTTTTTTATGTCTGAATATTATTCCATTGTATGTATATGTATGTGTGTGTCTGTGCTTATGTGTATATATATGTATATAAAACATATTTTCTTTGTCCATTCATTCATCAGTGGACACTTAGGTTGTTTTCATGTCTTGGCTATTGAAAACAATGATGCAATGAACATTAGGGTGCAGATGTCTTTCCAAGATAGTGATATTTTTTTCTTTGGATAAATACCCAGAAGTGTAATTGCTGGATCATATTTTGCCCTATGTTGTTTTGTTTCCACAATTCTGTGGACTTCCCTGTTTTCTTTCTGTTACTGATTTCTAACTTCATCCCACTGTAGTTAAAAAAGATACTTTGTGTGATATTTCCCTTTTAAAATGTCATAAGACTTAATTTGTGGTCTAGTCTGGAAAAATGTCCCAAGTGCACCTGAGAAGAATGTGTATTCTGTTGTCATTGAGTACAGTATAAAATTTGTTAGATCTAGTGGTTTATTGAGTTAAGTCCTCTGTTTCCTTACTTATTTTCTGTCTAGTTGTTCTATTTTTTATTGAGGGTGGAGTATTAAGTCTCCATCTACAATTGTAGTTCTACTTCTCCCTTCAATTCTGTCAGTTTTTGCTTTGTATAATTCAACAGTATTTTATTAGGTGTGTAAATGTTTATAATTGTTTTATCTTGCATTGAACATTTATTAATATATAATTAATGTATTATTAATATATAATGCCCTTTGTTTCTTATAAACTTTTTGAATTAAAGTCTATTTTGTCTGATATTGGTATAGCCATCCCTGTTCTCCTTTGGTTACTATTTCCATGGAATATCCTTTTCTGTCCTTTCACTTTCAACTGATTTGTGTCTTTGGATTTAAAGTGAATTTCCTGTAGACGATATATAGTTGGATAATTTTTTTATCCATTCTGCCAATTTCTTGATTGTAGCTGAATCCATGTACATTTAAAGTAATTGGATAAGGAGAGAACTCTGTCATTTTCCTATTTAGTTTCTCTATGTCTTATAGATTTTTTGTCTCTCATTTCCTGCATTACTGTGTTCTTTTGTGTTTAGTTGATTTTTTGGTAGTGAATTGATTTAATTCCTTTATCATTTCCTTTTGTGTACAATGTACACCCTCAGCTTTTATTTATCTGGGAATGTCTTAATTTCTCTCTCACTTTTGAGGGACCGTTTTTATGGATATAGGACTCTTGGTTGACAGTTTATTTTTTCTCTTAATACTTTGAATATATCAACTTACAACTATTCGGCCTCCAAATTTTCTGGTGAAAAATCTGCTGATGATCATTGAGGATCCTTTGTATGTGACAAATTGTTTCTCTCTTGCTGCTTTCAAAATTATTTGTCTTTGTCTTTCAACAGTTTGTTTATGTGTCTTGTTGGTGGGTTTCTTTGAGTTCATTCTACTTGGAATTCATTAAGCTTCTTAAATATTTATATTCATGTCTTACATCACATTTGGGAACTTTTCTGCCATTGTTTCTTTAAATATTCATTCTTCTCCTTCTGGGACTCCTACAATGCATATATTGGTCTGCCTGATGGTATCCCACAGATCCCTTAGGCTCTATTCATTTTTCTTCAATCTTTTTTCTTTCTGTTCCTCAGACTCAGTAATTTCCATAGTCCTATCTTCAAGTTTGCAGATTCTTTCTTCTGCCTGTGCAAATCTGCTTTTGAATCCCACTAGTGACTTTTTTCATTTCAGTTATTTAATTTTTTAGCTCCATAATTTCTTTTGGTTTATTTTTAGATAAATAAAAATGCATTAGTTCTTTGAGTGTCTCTAAGGCAGTTACATTAAAGTCTTTATCTAGTAGATCTGCCATCAGGTCTTATTCAGAGCCAGATTCTGTTTTTTCTGGGTTTTTTTTTTCTTCTCTTTTTTGAATGAGTCATATTTTCTCGTTTCTTTGTATACCTTGTGATTTTTTTTTTTTTGAAAACTGGATATTTAAATCTAATAATGTGGTAGCTCTAGAAATCAGATTCTCTCCCTTCCCCAAGGCTTACTGGATTTTGTTTTGTTTTTGTTTTTATTGTTGTAGACTCTGTGCTGAGGATCAGTCTGCATTGAAAACTTAAGGTCATCTCAAATCCTTTCTGAGTCTGTACCTTCCCCTGGGCATGCATGGTGACTTTCTAATTTCCCCTGCATGTGCAGTTGCTTTTGAATGTTCTAATCTTCAATGTCTGATTCCCAAAAGGAGAAAAAGAAAAATGAAGGGTGTTTGGGAGAAAGGCATCATCCCTTTCACCCCCTGGAAATCACTTTACAACAGTGGGAGGAGGTGCAATAACAATGGCCACTGCCTCTTTGCCTGCCTTTCTGTGATTAGAAGCAGAGATCAGAGCACAGATCGCCAGTATTTGGAAGACAGGGTCCTTGTTGCCAACCCTGGCTCCTGCAAACTACTTCCAAAACACATGCACAGCTGCCTGCCACAGTGCTGGCTGGGGGTAGATGGGTAGCTGCTGCTATGCTAAAATCTGAAATTGACTAAAATCAATCGCAATTTACTCTTCAAGCCTTCCCCTGGAATTTGCAAGCCTTCAGTAGACTGCAGAGTTCCAAAATAGTCATATTCTACCAGTGCCATTGTTGTCTGGGTTGGGGGAGAGATTTATTTATTTGTTTGTTTATTTATTTTTAACATCTTTATTGGAGTATAATTGCTTTACAATGTTGTGTTAGTTTCTGCTGTATAACAAAGTGAATCAGTTATATGTATACATATATCCCCACAGCCCCTCCCTTTTGAATATCCCTCCCACCCTCCCCATCCCACCCCTCTAGGCGGTCACAAAGCACTGAGTTGATCTTCCCGTGCTGTGTGGATGCTGCGGGGAGAAATTTCTAGTGCTCCCTACTCTGCCATCTTCCCAGAGTCTTCCTCCTTTGACCATTTTAAAATTCAATTTGTTTTACTTTTCATTCATTTTAAAATGTAAAAAAGATCATGTCAGTCCCCATTTAATACCCCTTAATGCCTTCCCATCTCAGTATTAAAATCTAATCCTCTTATCCAGATTTACAAAACCCAAACATCTCTATCCTGCCTGCCTGGATCTCTTATCACACCTATCACCACTCTCCCCATCACTCACTGCTCTGGTCTCTGTCTTCCTCAAGCTCCCCAAGTTCATATTGCTTTAAGCATCTAAACTAGCTATTTTCCCTCTGGTACTCTCACAAATTGAAAGGGGCTTGGTGTAAATTGGTACAACAACTTTGAAAAACTCTAAGGGCCTCTTGAAGTTTGAAATGAATCACTAAAATGATTTTCCCTGCCATCTTCTCAAAGGGATCATCCCTGACCATTTAATTTCAAATACCTGCCCACTTACTCCATCTTGTCACCGCTTTAACATTTTCTGCAAACACATATTATTATCTGATTTTTGGTAGTTATGGTGTTTGTTTGTCATTATTATCTGTCTCCTCCTTATTACGGAGTCAGTTCCAGGTGAGCAGGAACCTTTTATGTCTTGTTCATTGCTGAGTCTCCAGATCGAGAAAAATCCTTAGCATATAAATAGTTGGCCTTCAACAAACATATATGAAATGAATGAGAGGATTCTACAAAGTTAAATTTTTATAACTTACTTACTTCTTCAAAATGTATGTTTATTTTTACCAGATTTTACCTACATGAAAGGTGACTGGCAAGAGAATGGGAAGGGAGAAAGTTTGGAAAAGAGTCCTGCTAAAGCAGCAAGGTATATATTTTCTGTATTAATAATTAATTCAACAAATATTTATGAAAAACCTACATATACAAGTGAACAGGAAAAACTGCCTGCTATAAAAATATTATATTCTACAGGAGATTACTTACTGACAATAATTAAAGAAACATATAAAACCATTCAAGTAGTAATAATTGCTATGAAGAAAACAAGGCAGTGTAAAATAATAGAAAGTGTGATGGGGGAGGAGTCCATTTTAGAGACTAAGGTTAGTAGAGACCTAAATTGTGGGGCTGAACCTGGGTAATAGCATTTTAGGCCTAGAGAAAAAGAAAGGCAGATTCCTGAAGCTTGGCCTATTTGAGGAAGAGCAAAATGACTAACCTGTAAGGGAGAGGAAGGGGGATGGGAGAGCTTGGCCAGTTCCACAACCCCAGATCATGTAAATATATTAGAAATGGAGCGTTCCTCTTTCTGGGTCATTTTAGGGTTTTAATCTATAGTAACAAGACCCCTTTGTTAGAATAGAAAAAAAAAGAAAGAAAGAAAGAAAGAAAATCAGCCCCCCCCAAAAAAAGCAGAAAAAAACCCACTCTATCTATAAAGAAAAATCATAAGCTCTTGGGACTGAGAGGCACAGAGAGGAACAACTCTAAAATTCTCATTTGAAAAGACTCTCAATTGCTGACATATTTGGGGTAGAAGAATCCCATTTTCCTGAAACAACCCCATTAAGTAGTGTGTCTATCCTATTATAGCACAGCCTCTCTTTTACACGGCAACTAGGAATGTTGGAAAGACGTCTGAGGAGCATTTGGTCTTGAGTGACATCAGGCAAGTCATCTAATCTCTTTAAAACTCAGCTCTTCATCTGCCTCTGTGCTTGGGATAATAACATAAACCTTAAGCTATTTTGTAAGCATGTAAATGTATTAGTTCAGGTTGCCTCTAGAAGCAGCTGCCAAGACGGGATTAGACGTGCGAGAGACTTACTGAAGGAAGGGGCAGGTGCTGGTTTGACCCAAGTGGAAGGAGACAGAGAGGAAGGAGGAATGGGTGGGAAGATGTCAGATGGCAGCTCAGCTCCAAGAGATGCTCAGCCAGGAGGAGAGGTTGTCCTTGAGCCAAAGTCACCTTTTGGAGGAGTCCCTTGCCTTGATGGAATGAGCCGACTTTTGTATCCCCTCTGTGCTCAGTCATCAGTTTGGAGATGCTTGTGGGAAATGTGGTGTCTGCGCAAACACAGGAGTGGGCCCCGGGGAGCAGCATTTTGGGCCATCAGTCAATGATGCTCCTCGCAGCAGGATCCAAGCAGCACATTTCCATGACTGCAAAAATCCACCACCCTCGTGCCTCACAGATCTACTGCCCCCAGCAATTCAGGGAACAGCCAGCTATTCTGTGGTTCCTGGGAACTTCTCTTCCTGAGAAGAGGGAATAGTGGGACAAATTATAGCCCCCAATACCATAGTTGGTTGGTCTCTGGGCACAGCTGGTGGCTCCCAGCTCACCTTCCACTCTCCATCCTAGTGGGTCTCTGGTTATGGTCCCACTCCCACACCTGCTTCACTGTGAAGTGAGTCCCTCAGTTGGATGCTATGTTGTATGGGATTCCATGGCCATGGATCAGGCATTTTGTAAGTCCCTGGATTGTGGTGCTGGCTGAGGCTCCGAGGGCCAGAAGGTAAGCTCATACCTAGAATATGTATCTATCACTGTGAGGATAAGCCACTGACCCTTCCAGCATGGAAGGGGCCAGTGCGTTTGATATGCCACCAAGTGGCTGGTTGGTCTCCTTGGAAAGCGCCACACCAGTAGTACCTGTTGGTGTCTGTTGCTCCCAGGTTAAACATTCGGAGGCAGCAGTATCCGAATCAGTCTTCTAAGTGGAGGCTAACCTGTTGTCCTATAGACTCCCTCTCTGTCAACAGGGTCACTTCATTTATGGGCCCATCATACCAACTCCACCGCTGGAGTTCCAGTATCCCAGAGGCCTATGCTGTGATCCTCCCCCTGGGGCTTGCCATTAGCACCACATGGCATTTTTTCCTACTACTGACACCTCTAATGCCATAAGGTTTGTTGGACTGTATGGCCCAAGGGATAGGGCTGTTTGCATTAAAGCCTAGACCTGGTACGGAACTCTTTCATTCTCTGGGACCCATTCAGAACTGTCAGACTTCCATGTCACCTAACATACCACCTGGACAGGTGTTCTTAGATGTGGAGTGTGTTGCCTCCAGAACACAGCTTTGTGCTTCCTGCTCTGTGGCAGGAGATGCAAGATGTGGCAATTTGTGTTTTATTTAGGAGTGGATATCCCAATGCTCTCCTGACTGCTGGACTCTTGAGAACATCGCTGAAGAGGCATGTCCCTGAATCTGCACAGGATTTAAGTTCCACCTCTTGGAGTGCATGTGTCTTACCAAGGCCTCCAGAGTGCTAGCCACTTCTTGCTCATCCTGTCCAATCAGCATGATATAATCAGCGTAATGGATCATAATGATTTCTATGGATGTTCAGGCAGTTCAGATCTCTTCGGACTATATTATGATGGAGGGTGGAAGAATTAACAGAAACTTGATGCAAAATTGCAAATGAATATCGTTATCCATCCCATGTGAATTCAAACTGATTCTGGTCTTCTTTTCCAGGGGTCAGCAAAATTTTTTATAGCGAGCATGATAGCAAATGTTTTAGGCTCTGCAGGCCATATGGTCTCTGTTGCAACTATTCAACTCTACTGTTGTAGTGTGAAAGCAGACAATATGTAAATGAGTAAGTGGGGCTGTGTTCTAATAAAACTTTATTTACAAAACAGACAGCTGACCAGATTGGATCCACAGGCTGTAGTTGTTTTTCACTCCTGCTCTTTTCTATCCAAAATGAAAAGGAGTGCACTCACCATTTCAGTTGACTCGTATCACCTACCTGAGACCTTAGTAAACGGTTCCAGCTTTTTTCTGGCTAGCAGCACAATTGAGGCTTGTTAAGTCTATAGTAGTCCATAGTCATTCTCCAGTTTCTATAGGGCCCAGATTGGTAATATGATATGGAATGTTACCTCGATTCTCCAGGCCTTTAATGGTAGCATTAACCTCCACCATGACCCTTGCGATGCAATAATATTTTTGCTTAACTATTTTGGTGGAGAGGGGTTTGTTTGCAGAGCTTTCCACTTGGCTTTAATCACTGTAATAGCTCTTACCCCCTAAGCTAAGAACCCTATGTTAGGGTTACTCCAATTGCCAAGTATATCAATACTGGTAATACATTCAGGGCGGGGTTTGGAGAAAGGACCAATGGATGGATCTTCAGACCCATTGTCTCCACAGCAGACCAGACCCACTGTAAGCCAGACTTAGGCAAGACTCCATTTTTCACCTGGCTCCTGTAATTCTTCACTCTAACAGAAACATGATGATTGTGTTGGTGCAAGTCCTCCAAGAAACAGAAACCAAGATGGTATTAAACATGTAAGAAATTGGATGGCCAACAGACACATAAAAAGATGCTCAACATCACTAATCATCAGAGAAATGCAAATCAAACCACAGTAAGATATCACCTCAGACCTCTCAGGATGGTTATAATCAAAAAGGCAAGAAATAACAAGTGTTGGCGAGGCTGTGGAGAAAAGGGGACCCTCATGTACTGTTGGTGGGAATGTAATTTGGTGCAGCCACTATGGAAAACAGTACAGAGTTTTCTCAAAATATTAAAAATAGAATTATTTTCAATTCCAATCCTAGGTATTTACCCAAAGAAAACAGAAACACTAATGTGAAAAGATATATGCACCCCTATGTCCATTGCAGTATTATTTACAATAGGCAAGATACGGAAGCAACCTAAGTGTCAACAGATGAATAGATAAAGAAGATGTGATTATATATATATACATATATATATATATAAACAGAATATTACTCAGTCATAAAAAAATGAAATCTTTCCATTTTGACAACATGGATAGATCTAGAGGGTATTATGCTAAGTAAAATAAGTCAGACAGAGAAAAACAAATACTGCATGATCTCACTTACATGTGGAAACTAAAAACAAAACAAACAAAACAAAACAAAATGAAAACAGACTCACAGATACAGAGAACAAAAGGGTAAGTGCCGAAGGAAGGGGGTGGGGGAGGTGAAAAAGGTGAAGGAGTTAAGAGGTAAAATCCTCCAGTTATATAATAAATAAGTCACAGGGATACAGGGATACAGCATAAGAAATATGGTCAATAATATTGAAATAACTTTGTATGGGGACAGATGTTTACTAGACTTATTGTAGTGATCGTTTCATAATGTATGCAAAGCATTATTTAGTACACCTGAACCTAACATAATATTGTATATTAACTTATTTCAATTTTAAAAATACATGAAAGAGAAATAAATTATCATTATAAGCCATTGGAGGGGGGCCCACGGGGACTTCTGGAAACTTAATATCCAGCATTTAAAGAGTTCCCACAATTAAATAACAAAGAACAAACTAACCTATTTAAAAATGGGTAGACTTGAATAGATATTTCTTCAAAGAAAATGTAAGTGGCCAATAAGTCCATGAAAAGATGCTCAGAATCACTAATGGTTAGGGAAATGCAAAGCAAGACCACAATGACATACCACTTCACACCCATTAGCATGGATATTATAAAAATAATAAATAAATTACAAGAGTTGGTGGGGATGTAGAAAAATTAGAAACCTTGTGCACTGCTGGTGAGAATGTAAGATGGTGCAGGCACTGTGGAAGACTAGTATGGTGATTCCTCAAAAAATTTAAAATTGAATTACCATATGATCCAGCAATTTCACTTCTAGGTATAAACCCAAAAGAATTGAAAGTAAGTTCTCAAAGAGATATTTGTACACCTATGTTCATAGAAGCATTATTCACAATAGCCAAAAAGCAGCCCACATATCCATTGAACAGATGAATGGGTAAACAAAACGTGGCACATACATACAATGCAGTATTATTCAGCCTTAAAAAGGAGGGAGGGACTTTCCTGGTGGCGCAGTGTTTAAGAATCCGCCTGCCAATGCAGAAGACACAGGTTCGAGCCCTGTTCAGGGAAGATCCCACATGCTGTGGAGCAACTAAGCCCATGCATCACAACTACTGAGCCTACACCTTAGAGCCTGCAAGCCACAACTACTGAGCCCACATGCCACAATTACTGAAGCCTGCATGCTTAGAGCCCGTGCTCCACAACAAGAGAAGCCACTGCAATGAGAAGCCCGCACACCACAACAAAGCGTAGCCCCGCTTGCCACAACTAGAGAAAGCCCACTTGCAGTAACGAAGACCCAATGCAGCCGAAAATAAATAAATAAATAAATAAATTTATTTTTAACAAAAGGAGGGAAATTCTGACACATGCTACAACATAGGCGAATTTTAAAGACATTATTGGTTAAGTGAAATAAGACAATCACAAAAGGACAAATACTGTATGATTCCACTTTGATGAGATACCTAGAGTAGTCAAACTCATAGAAACAGAAAGTAATAGAATGGCAGTCTCCAGGGGCTGGGGAGACAGGGCAATGGATATGAAATTTGGGAAGATGAAAAAAGTTCTGAGGATGGATGGCAGTCATATTTGCCCAATGTGAATGCACTTATTGCCTTTTTAAGAACTATACCCTTTTAGGGAATTCCCTGGCAGTCCAGTGGTTAGGACTCTGCACTTTCACTGCTGAGGGCCTGAGTCCGATCCCTGGTTCGGGAACTAAGATCCCACAAGCCGCTATGTGGCCAACCCCCCCCACAAAACCCAAAAAACTGTACCCTTTTAAATAGGTTAAAAAATGGTGTATTTTATGTGCATGTATTTTACAATTTAAAAAATTAATGTTTAAAAAATTAATGTTTATAAATTTTATGTTATGCATCTTTTAAATTAAAATACACATTTAAGAAATGCAAGCAATTAATTTTGGGAGAGAACTTGTAAGAATAAATGCAGAGGGAGCTAGAAGAGGCTGGGGGAACCAGCAGACCACAACACCATTGTGACCCCAAGTGAAAGAGACGCGGCAGGAAGGCTGGGTGAAGTGTCAGCCCTGCAGTTCCAAGCAAAGTTGGCAAGGCTGCCTGGGGATCCTCAATCCACAAGTGGCCTCTCAGAGGAATCGCGCACCTCCCAGGCGTGGTCCTGCCCTGGCTGGCTTAGTCATCGGCTGGAAGCAGCCCGGGGAAAGCATGGCCTGGATATGAAGACGGTGATGGATTTGGAGTTGAGCAGCTGGAGCTGTCAGGCGGTTCCTCTCTCCAGTCATGGCTGCTAGTGACACTTCCGACCTAAGTATTAACGTCAGCGCAGACCCTGCATCCAACAGACCCTCAAAATCCCTAGATGTTCCCCTCCGCCCAGTGTATTCTCACTCAAGGAAATGGTCCCACAGTGAAGGATCCAGTATACGCTTGTCACGGTGCCGCATGGTTCTTCCTAGGAACCCGGCAACAGCTTCAGTCAGTGAGTTCCCGACCCCAAACTGGCTCGGGTCCAGGAACTGAGTAGGAGCTTGGACATCTTATTGGGATGCCCATCCTGAGTCTCCGGTTCTTTCACTCGTGTCATTTTTTTATGGTTTGTACGCGTTAAGTAGTCGTTTGGGTCTGCCTGGCCCTCAGGGTGCTATGCTCTGTTAACTATCTCTACCACTTCTTGCCCCTCCAGCCTGGCTGGACATCTCCGGTCTCAGGACCTCGCTCCTGCGGCGCCAGATTCCTTCCCCACCGCCACCCCACGGTGGTGGGAACCGCTCAGCAGCGCGCTCTAGCGGCCCCAGGAACAGGATGCCCTCCGGGTCATTCCCGGGGAACACTTTCGGGTTTTCTGGCCTCACAAAATATATCCATTCCAGCACATTCGTCACCGGCAAAGCCCATTAACAATCCCCAGGAAATAAAAATCGACTATGGGTAATCAAATAAGGTCTAACCTTTTTTTATCCTCTGGGCTTAGTCTCGTTTCACTGGCTCACAGGGTCCCATGTGCAGTGGCATCACACCAGGCCCTTCCGACCGGAGCTCCCGGCGCTAAAGGGCTGCGCCCCGCACCTCAGCTCAGGGCCTCGTGCAGTCGCTGCGCACGACACTCCATCCAAGATGGCGGGTACCGGGCGAGGGCAGAGTCGCTGCACCCGGCACTGAGATCTGGAGCCTGAGCAGGGCAGCTGCCCCGCCCCCTAGAGCCCCGCCCCCTCCCCGCGGAGCAGCCCTTGTAAAGCAGCCCCGCACGGCTTGTCGGAGAGCCTGTGCTCTAGAGCCCGAGCTCACACCTCTCCACTCTCTGACCCAAGAAGAAAGCTTTCCTTTGCTTCTGAACCCAAGTGGGTCTCGTTCTACTGGCCGGAGAGACACCAAGCAGGAGGAACCTTGTTGGGGACCCACTCGTCAGGGTCGGTAACACATTCACTTCCCTTAGCATCTTTATTCCTTCTTCCAGGCCATCTTGGGCATTTATTCTGTTCTTCACTTTTTTTCAGGCTTTTAAAAGCCACCCTAGCAGTGAGTTAGACACATCAGAGTGTCCTGGACAGGGTATTAAATTCCGAGAAGGATCCTTCAAGTCAAAGATTCTTACTTACCTGCTCTTATTTCTGGCCATGAAGATCCAGCCCTGGGGATACTCACCTGGTTCCTCCTGGTCCGTCCTGTTAATAATTCTTTCACCTGGGGGGTAGTCTCCTCCCTCACTTGCCAGGCTGTCCTCAGCTGGCTTATGCTGAAATTTAACCCTGGATTATCAACCTGGAAGCCAGGAAAGGAGGCGGGGGCAGCTCTTGGGGGAAAGGGAGGCTCCGAAGGCATCTTTTAGCACAACGGAACTGCCAGCTCTTACTGGGGAAGGTTGGGCCACCTCTGCAAGCTCCCAGGTTTCAGGTTGCTCTGCAGAGCACCAGGGGCACCCAGGTAGATACCACCACCCCATGTGTCAAGCTTCCAGGTTTCCCCAACCAGAGTACTGACTTCAGGACACCAGACCTGCCTAGGAGGAGCATCTAAATGGATTCCATTAGACCTACAGCCTGTAGCTCAGCTGGGTGCTCTTCCACTGCAGGAAACAAGGACCTTTTTGTAAGCTACCCCACAGAACCTCTGATCCTCACACCCAGCCTTTAACCCACTGTTAATGGCTCTCAGGTTCTCATTTTCCTTCTTCGGGGCACCAATTCAGCTTAGCTCTATTGCCTGTAGGTATTTTCCCCCATACCTTTCAAATACCTGCATCAGTACATCGCATTGCCCTCCAATGCGATGTCTTCCTAGGTCACTGCTGGTGAAATCTTTAGCAATCAGACCACCATCTTGCAGTAAGGATTCTCCGTATCCCACCTAGCTCCCTACTTTGTGCTCCCTGGAGATATGAACAGCACTTTTTTATGGCCCCTACATTAAGTAAGCAGGGAGAGTTCTTGTATAGATATGTATAGAAATAAATGGTAGCTAAAATAACTACTATCACTCTCACTTAAGTTCTCTATAATAACTCAGTTCTCTGATCTATCAAACAGGAGTAATTTAGTATCATATCTAATTCATACGTTTTTGGAGACTCAAATATAACACTTCATTTAAGGGTGCACTTAAAATTTTTAAAGATAAAAAACAGTACTAGTGAAAGATCTTTATAACTAAGAACAGCTCTTAATTTTTTCCCTTTTCCCTAGGAGAACAGATTGATGTTGTATAAGGAGATACTAAGCACAGCACCTTAAGCAATTGAACTTGAATAAATCTGTAAATATCAGCTTCAGTCAGGGAGCTAAGTATGTACTTACCGAATGTTCTGAAGATACATTCAAAATGTATCTTACTGAAGGCTTCAAATTAAAAAATATAAAACTAATGAGATTACTTAAGAATTTTCTTCCATCAGATTTAAAAGCAATGATAATAAATGACAAGATCCTTTACTTACAGAGGTGCAGGTGAATGTAGCTAAAAATGAGATCTAACAATGTGTATTAATATGTGGCAATCTGAAGCACGTCATAAGGCAGTGCTTTTCGAATTATTCCAACAAAGTCTCCCTAACTTAAAAGGAAAATAAATTCAAATACCCAAAGAGGGATTGGTTGGGAAAAAAAACTTTCATTGAATGTATGTCATGTCAAGTGTATGAGCCAGCAGTGCACACGTGTTAGTCAGAACAACTTAATGCCCAGCAATAAGATTCTCATCTAATTTCTTTGACTATTTTTATTATCACAAAGGCAATATCAGAAAATATAATCAAAAGAACAACAATGAATTCACACAATCCCATCCACCTTGAGAGATCTCAGTGAATACCTTCAGGTCTTTCTCCATGCATGTATGTTCATGTGTGTACGTATACGTGTGTGTCTGTGTTATTTTAAAATGGGGTCAGGCTATATATACTCTTAAAAAAACTGCCATAATTTCAGTCATCTACTAATTATTAGACAATTAGGGCATTCCATCTTATTCTCTATTGTTATATACTTAGGTTCTGTCTCTACTTTTCGTAATAAAATCAACGAGCAGGAGTGATCGGTCCAAATAAACCGGAAAAAATTTTAAAGCATAAACATCTTTTAAAATTAAAAAAATACTGGCTTTAAAAATGTTTAAGAAGACAGTTGTAAAATCATGCTGGGTCGCATCTTACCAATTATTTGAACACTAGTGATTGTGGAAGGCTGGTTTTCAACTAAACATTCCCATACCATGAATGTACCTATTCTTCTTTATAGTCTTTGAAATATATGTGTTCATAGCTAAATAATACATTGTTGATGTTTGTATGTTTTTGAGCTTTATTTAAATGACGTTACATGTATGCATTCCACTGTTTTTCACCTCCATGTCTTGTATAGCTGAGGTCCATTTGTTTTCACTGCTGTGCAGTATCCCATTGCTAGATCATATCACTGGGTTTTTTTTCTCTTGTTAACACATACTTGCATAGTGTACAGGTTTTTGCTCTTACATACTATGCTGTTAGAAAAATTCTTCTACAAGTCTGCAGACAAATATATCAGATTCTCTGCCAAAAGTGAAATTATTGGTTGCAAGATATGCACATTTCCAACTTAATAGAGTGCCAACTAGCTTTCCAAAGCATTTGTGCAAATTTATACTCCCACCCACAGAGTATAAATGTTTTCTTTGCTCCATTTCACAGGCAATATTTCTTTGTTTTACAATCTGTCAGGTATAAAATAATATCTAATTGTGGTATTACTTTGGATTGTCCTGAGTAATTTAGGTTGAGCACCTTTTCATACTTTTATTAGCCATTTATATTTTCTCTTCTTGGAATAACTATTCATGTCTTTTGATATTTTTAATTTTTTTTTAAACATCTTTATTGGAGTATAATTGCTTTACAATAGTGTGTTAGTTTCTGCTTTATAACAAAGTGAATCAGTTGTATATATACATATGTCCCCATATCTCTTCCCTCTTGTGTCTCCCTCCCTCCCACCCTCCGTATCCCACCCCTTTAGGTGGTCACAAAGCACCAAGCTGATCTCCCTGTGCTATGCGGCTGCTTCCCACTATCTATCTATTTTATGTTTGATAGTGTATATATGTCCATGCCACTCTCTCACTTTGTCCCAGCTTACCCTTCCCCCTCCCCTCAAGTCCATTCTCTAGTAGGTCTGTGTCTTTATTCCCGTCTTGCCCCTAGGTTCTTCATGACCTTTTTTTTTTTTTTTTTAGATTCCATATATTTGTGTTAGCATACAGTATTTGTTTTTCTCTTTCTGACTTACTTCACTCTGTATGACAGACTCCAGATCCATCCACCTCACTACAAATAACTCAATTTCATTTCTTTTTATGGCTGAGTAATATTCCATTGTATACATGTGCCACATCTTCTTTATGCATTCATCTGTTGATGGACATTTAGGTTGCTTCCATGTCCTGGCTATTGTAAATAGTGCGGCAATGAACATTGTGGTACATGACTCTTTTTGAATCATGGTTTTCTCAGGGTATATGCCCAGTAGTGGGATTGCTGGGTCATATGGTAGTTTTATTTTTAGTTTTTTAAAGAACCTCCATACTGTTCTCCATAGTGGCTGTATCAATTTACATTCCCACCAACAGTGCAAGAGGGTTCCCTTTTCTACACACCCTCTCCAGCACTTACTGTTTGTAGATTTTTTGATGATGGCCGTTCTGACCAGTGTGAGATGACATCTCATTGTAGTTTTGATTTGCATTTCTCTAATGATTAATGATGTTGAGCATTCTTTCATGTGTTTGTTGGCAATCTGTATATCTTCTTTGGAGAAATGTCTATTTAGGTCTTCTGCCCATTTTTGGATTGGGTTGTTTGTTTTTTTGATATTGAGCTGCATGAGCTGCTTGTAAATTTTGGAGATTAATCCTTTGTCAGTTGCTTCATTTGAAAATATTTTCTCCCATTCTGAAGGTTGTCTTTTCATCTTGTTTATGATTTCCTTTGCCGTGCAAAAGCTTTTAAGTTTCATTAGGTACCATTTGTATATTTTTGTTTTTATTTCCATTTCTCTAGGAGGTGGGTCAGAAAGGATCTTGCTGTGATTTATGTCACAGAGTGTTCTGCCTATGTTTTCCTCTAAGAGTTTGATAGTGTCTGGCCTTACATTTAGGTCTTTAATCCATTTTGAGTTTATTTTGTGTATGGTGTTAGGGAGTGTTCTAATTTCATTCTTTTACAGGTAGCTGTCCAGTTTTCCCAGCACCACTTATTGAAGAGGCTGTCTTTTCTCCATTGTATATTCTTGCCTCCTTTATCAAAGATAAGGTGACCATATGTGCGTGGGTTTATCTCTGAGCTTTCTATCCTGTTCCACTGATATATATTTCTCTTTTTGTGCCAGTACCATACTGTCTTGATTACTGTAGCTTTGTAGTATAGTCTGAAGTCAGGGAACCTGATTCTTCCAGCTCCGTTTTTCTTTCTCAAGATTGCTTTGGCTATTCAGGGTCTTTTGTGTTTCCATACAAATTGTGAAATTTTTTGTTCTAGTTTTGTGAAAAATGCCAGTGGTAGTTTGATAGGGATTGCATTGAATCTATAGATTGCTTTGGGTAGTATAGTCATTTTCACAATGTTGATTCTTCCAATCCAAGAACATGGTATATCTCTCCATCTATTGGTATCATCTTTAATTTCTTTTATCAGTGTCTTATAATTTTCTGCATACAGGTCTTTTGTCTCCTTAGGTAGGTTTATTCCTAGGTATTTTATTCTTTTTGTTGCAATGGTAAATGGGAGTGTTTTCTTAATTTCACTTTCAGATTTTCATCATTAGTGTATAGGAATGCCAGAGATTTCTGTGCATTAATTTTGTATCCTGCTACTTTGCCAAATTCATTGATTAGCTCTAGTAGCTTTCTGGTAGCACCTTTAGGATTCTCTATGTATAGTATCATGTCATCTGGAAACAGTGACAGCTTTACTTCTTCTTTTCCGATTTGGATTCCTTTTATTTCTTTTTCTTCTCTGAGTACCGTGGCTAAAACTTCCAAAACTATGTTGAATAATAGTAGTGAGAGTGGGCAACCTTGTCTTGTTCCTGATCTTAGTGGAAATGGTTTCAGTTTTTCACCATTGAGGACGATGTTGGCTGTGGGTTTGTCCTATATGGCCTTTATTATGTTGAGAAAAGTTCCCTCTATGCCTACTTTCTGGAGGGTTTTTATCATAAATCGATGTTGAATTTTGTCGAAAGCTTTCTCTGCATCTATTGAGATGATCATATGGTTTTTCTCCTTCAATTGTTAATATGGTATATCACATTGATTGATTTGCGTATATTGAAGAATCCTTGCATTCCTGGGATAAATCCCACTTGATCATGGTGTATGATCCTTTTCATGTGCTGTTGCATTCTGTTTGCTGGTATCTTGTTGAGGATTTTTAAATCTATGTTCATCAGTGATATTGGCCTGTAGTTTTCTTTTTTTGTGACATCTTTGTCTGGTTTTGGTATCAGAGTGATGGTGGCTTCATAGAATGAGTTTGGGAGTGTTCCTCCCTCTGCTATAATTCGGAAGAGTTTGAGAAGGATAGGTGTTAGCTCTTCTCTAAATGTTTGATAGAATTTGCCTCTGAAGCCATCTGGTCCTGGGCTTTTGTTTGTTGGAAGATTTTTTTTTTTTTTTCCGGTATGTGGGCTTCCCACTGTTGCGGCCCCTCCCACTGTGGAGCACAGGCTCCGGACGCACAGGCCCAGCGGCCATGGCTCACAGGCCCAGCCACTCCACAGCATGTGGGATCCTCCCGGACCAGGGCACGAACCCGTGTCCCCTGCATTGGCAGGCAGACTCTCAACCACTGCACCACCAGGGAAGCCCCCTGTTGGAAGATTTTTAATCACAGTTTCAATTTCAGTGCTTGTGATTGGTCTGTTCATATTTTCTATTTCTTCCTGGTTCAGTCTCAGAAGGTTGTGCATTTCTAAGAATTTGTCCATTTCTTCCAGGTTGTCCATTTTATTGGCATATAGTTGCTTGTAGTAATGTCTCATGATCCTTTGTGTTTCTGCAGTGTCAGTTGTTCCTTCCCCTTTTTCATTTGTAATTCTATTGATTTGAGTCTTCTCCCTTTTTTTCTTGATGAGCCAGGCTAATGGTTTATCAATTTTTTGTATCTTCTCAAAGAACCAGCTTTTAGTTTTATTGATCTTTGCTATCGTTTCCTTCATTTCTTTTTCATTTATTTCTGATCGGATATTTATGATTTCTTTCCTTCTGTTAACTTTGGGGTTTTTTGTTCTTCTTTCTCTAATTGCTTTAGGTGTAAGATTAGGTTGTTTATTTGAGATGTGTCTTGTTTCTTAAGGTAGGATTGTATTGCTATAAACTTCCCTCTTAGAACTGCTTTTGTTGCATCCCATAGGTTTTCGGTCATCATGTTTTCATTGTCATTTGTTTCTAGGTATTTTTTTATTTCCTCTGATTTCTTCAGTGATCTCTTGGTTATTAAGTAGTGTGTTGTTTAGCCTCCATGTGTTTGTATTTTTTTACAGATTTTTTTCCTGTAATTGATATCTAGTCTCATAGTGTTCTTTTCTGTTGTTTTTATTAATATATACAAGTTTATTATATTTTCTGAACAAGAGTCTCTTGTGTGCTGTATATATCACAGATATTTTTTTCCAGTTTCTGACTTGTCTTTTCACTTTTTAATGGTAGATATTCAAGAACAGAAGTTTCATTTTAATGTAGCCAAATGTATTCATCATTTTCCTTATGTTTTGTGCTTTTTATATCTTGTTTAAGAAAATTTTCTCTAACTTAAAGGCCATAAAATAATCTCATATATTGTCTTAGAAATTTTAAATTTTTGATTTTCATTTTGAAGTATTTTATCCATCAGAAACTGGCTTTTGCACATAGAGTGAGATAGAATTTCTATTTTATTTGTTCTTACCAAAATGTCCTAGCACTCTGTATTGAACAGTTCACATATTCCTTGCTAATCTTCCATGCCATCTCTGTACTGTACCAAGTTTCCATATACACATAAAGCTGTTTATGAGTTTTCTGTTCCGTTCCAATAACTATTAGTCTATCACTTCTCCGACTCCACAGTGTCTTAACTGTACTAGTTTTGCAATCTGCCTGCATATCTGATAAGACAGTCCCACCCACATCTCTTTTCAAAGTTTTCTGGGGTAGTCTGTTCATTTCTCTTCCACGTAAAATAATTCCATTTAAAATGATTCTTTTTTTTTTTTCTGTGATTCCATTTTAAGATCCACTTTATGTCATGTTCAATGAACACCCCTGTTGGTTTGTATGATGGGAAATGCATTGAATATAGGGATCAATTTAAGAATTTACATTGCCATAATATGGAGTGTCTATTCATAATACTCCTTCAGTGGTTTTTATCTCTTTCCACAAAGTTTTACAATTTACACCAGTATGGTATAGCACAGCTTTCCTTATATTCATCCCTAGGTACTTTATATTTTTGATGCATTATAAATCTATCTCTTAAAATTGTATCTTCTAATTGTTTGTAACATGCATAAAAATAATAAAGTTGATTTTTAATATTGATTTTTATCTCCAGCAACCCAGTTAAATTTTCTCATTTGTTCTCACAATGAAACTAAACTTATTGTTGTTTTCTATTCTATGACAACTTTACCATGTTTTGTTTCTGTCTTTCCAAAATTTACAATTTTTAATTTTCTTTTTTGTCTTAATGCTGATAAGGGCTTTCAGTATATTGTTGAGAGAAGTGGTAACAGCAAATATCTTTTTCTTATTTCACGTTTTAAAGGAGGTTCTCCTAAAGTTTAGCCATTTAGTATAATGTTTGCTATAGATTTCTTCAGCTACATTTAAACACTTTTAGGAAGTTATATTCTAAGACCCAATGCATACTATTTTAGAAGTATTAAAGCTTCGAGTGAACAAAACTCTTTAACATTATGTAGTATCCCTTTATATTCTAACTTTTTTTGCCTTAAAGTTTATTTCATCTGCTATTAATATAATTACAGCAGCTTTCTCTTGGTTAGAATTTGTTTGGTATATAATTTCTCATCTGTTCTCTTTCAATATTTTTGCACTAATATTTTACATATGTTTCTTTTAAGCAGCATATAGATTTAAAAATTCATTCTAATAATTTTAATCTTTAACTGAGATGTTAGTTCACTTCTATTTGATGATTACTAATATAGTTGTGTTTATTTTTATAATTCTTATGCATCTTTTTTTTTCGCTTCTTTCTCTTATTTTGGATTGATTTTTTCCTTATGCCATTTTTTTTCTGTTTTCAAAATTATATGCTATATTTTATCCTCTTTGTGGTTATTTTTGAAAAGTAGTAAGCATATTTAAGTGAACAACTTTATTCCATAGCTTTTTCCTCCTCCCAAACAATACAAGATTATTGAACTCTTCAATTCTGCTTATTCCTCTCCTGGCTTACATCGTACTATTGACCATTGTGTTAACTTTATTTAATAGTGTTTTTAAATTCCATTAATTAGACATTAGTATCATAATTTTAAATCAGTCTTTGTTTAGCTTTACTTACTCACAGATTTACAAGTTTCATTGCTTAACTTCCCTTCTCACATCTCCATTCTTTCTGCAGTATGTTATTACGGAGTTCCTTTACTACGTTTCTGTCGATGATAAATAGTTTTTTTGTCTGAAAAAATATTTATTTCACACTTATTCTCTGGTTGCTTTGATGTACAACTCTAGGTTGACAGGAATTTCATCACAACATTTTGAAACAATTAAGCAGTTGCCTTCAGGTTTCTAAGGTTGCTGATTTCAAGTTGCTGTTGGTCTAATTTAATTCCTGAGTGGATAGTCTGACTTTTCTCTCTGGCCATTTTTAAGATCTATTTGTTTTCATGTTCCATACATTCACCATGATGTGCATTAGTGTCTTTTTATTTATGCTGTTTGGAAGTTACTGTACTTTCTGAATCTGGGAACTTGTGTTTTCTCAGTTACAGGAAAAAATTCTTATTGCTCTTTCCCATCATTTATAATATATTATTTACTTCTGGGAACCCAATTAGACATATGGTAGACCTTCTAATTCTGTCTTCCTTCTGTCTTCTATGTCTCTTTACCCCTATTTCAAATCTTCCATCTCTTGATCTTTCTGTGTTTTAATTTGGGAAACATTATGTATGTGTATGTGTGTATGGAAAAACCTGAACGAACTCTTTGGCCAACCCCATAAATATTTTATATATATATATATATATATATATATATATATATATATATGTATGTGTGTGTGTGTGTGTGTACATACACACACACACACACACACACACATTCTCATTTTAGTTAACTAATATATGTATGTTATATATTCTCATTCTAGTTAACTAATTCTCACTTCAGTGGTGCTTAATCTGCTGTTTAAGCCACTCTTTGAGTTTTTAACATTAGCTATTCTGTTTTTCATTTAGAATTTCCATTTCGTTGTCATTCCAACCTGTTTTGATTTTTAAACCGCTTGTGTTGCTTCCGTCTCATGTTTTCAATTCTCATTTTTATTTCTTTAAACATGTTAGGCCTTTATGTTTTACTTTCTAACCAATAATTCCATTATTGGAATTTTTGGTTGTCAGAGTGTACTGTTTGTTATTTGCGTTTGCCATTGCCCATGATGCCTTGATTCCTCCTGTGCTTTGTAATTTTGGGTTGTGAAATCATGGCCAGAGGACTTTTTCTGAGGAATCTTGTGGGGCCAATGTTGAAGCTTTATCTCACTAGAGAGAATGTGTTTCTTTTTGCTCCTGTCAAGCAACCAGGGGTTCTACTAACTTAGGACAAATTCTTGTTCTCATCCTGACTTAGATTTTACAAGACTAAGTAGGTAGTACTACTACCTACTACCTACTACCTGCTTCAAGTAAATAGTACTGAATTGTACTCCCCACCAAATTCATCTGTTGAAGTCCTAACCCCCAATGTGACTGTACTTGTAGTAGGACCTTCAAAGAAGTATTAGGGTTCAATGAGGCCATAAGGCAGGGCCCTAATCCAAATAGGACTGGTGTTTTGTAAGAAGAGGGAGAGACCCCAGGGTTGCATGCACACAGAGGGAAGACCATGTGAAAACACAGCAGGGAAAGAGTTGGCAGCAAGCCGAGGAGAGAGGTCTTAGGAGGAACCAAACCTGACGAGACCTTGATTTGGATTTCCAGGCTTCAGACTGTGAGAAAACAGATTTCTGTTGGTTAAGCTATCCAGTCTGTGGTATTTTGTTGTGGCCGCCCTAGCAGACTAACATAGTAGGGAATAAAACTTTAACCTCTAACTCATGTGTGTGCAGACCTCTCTTTACAGATTTTCTGGGGAGTCCAGGCAGAGTCAGACAGGAGCCCTGCCTTCTCTCACTCCTGGTGGGCAGATTTGTTTTATAGTCCAGCCATTCACCGAGGGCAGGGCTCTGACAAAGGTCAAGTGCTGCCCTCACTAAGGGAACAGCTCTCAGGATGTCTCAACCCGAGGATCTTGTCTCAGACCATTCAACCGGCACAGGCCAATGACTCCATCAGCCACTAAGACTCAACTCCCAAGACTGAGAAATTCTCCAGGACAACAGTAGTGTCAGAGACAAATTACAACCCTGATGTTTAGCTCAGTTTTCAGGTTTGGGTACCTAGATTTTTCCTACTTTTTCAGGCTTAACTGTGCATTTAAAAATATGGTTGTTTGGTTTTTCCATCTAGGTTTTTTGGTAAGGGAAATTTTTAAGGATACCTACTGTGCCATATGCCTGGAAACTAAGGTCCCATTAGTCTTGTTATACGAGTAAGAAAACCTTTCCCAGAAGCATTCCTGCAGAATTTCCCCTGTGTCTCATTGGTAGGAGCTTTTGTAAATCAATCAGTGCAGGAAGAATGGGATTTCCAAGGTTGACTTAGACTGGTCAGAATTTCTCTCAGGGTCCCATGGAGGAGTGATGGACAATGAAACATATTTGGGGAACTGTTGTAGAGACAAAATAGCATGACTGCAACATGGATAATTTAGGGGAGGTGAGTAAATTAGTCTGACTAGTACAGAATGTTTGACCTAGAGAGTAACAGGACGTGAGACTAGAAAGATACTTCAGGGGTCAAAGTGTTGGAGTACCAAAAATGCCTAGCTAATTAGTTCATGTTCTATCCTACATGTAAAATTTTGACATTGAGGATTTTCCAACCAGAAAATGACAATTAAAATGAGGTGTTAATACTGTTATTTTGACAACAGTGTTAAGAATTAATTAGAGGAGGAACAGAATAGAGGCAGGAATTATAATTTAGGCATCTACTGCAGTAACTTAGTCATCAAGTGACAACGACCCAAACCAGGTAAGATTTCAATAGGAATTTAAAGAAAGAGAGACACACATTATGAGAGAAGAATGAATGAAATGTGGTGACTGACTTGGACATAGGACAAATTAGGGGGAAAAAAGGCAAAGCGCTAGTTTACTTAAATATTTTTGACCGTATGAAAAAGACTTGAGTCATATTATAGGGTTCCAGTTCCAGCTCTGCCGTTTCCTGGGTGGTGACTTTGGGCAAATCACTTAGAATCTTTAGTCCTCAGTTCCATCATTTGTAAAACCTGGATATGATTATATATTTTCTATCTTAAAATGTTGTGAGATTTAAATGAAATAGAGTTTCTGAAAGTACGTTGAAAACTCTATAAGATGATAGATGTGTATTAGGGCACCTCTACCGCATGCAAGGATTTAGGTTCGGTATTACAACAGACACTAGCAGATATGACTGTATTCTTTAAGGTTATAGCTCAGTGTTGGGAGAAGGGACACATAATTATTTATGTCTTAAGAAGATATGAAGAGGAAAGGGGTAGAGGGGTAAATCAGAGATGGCAAGGACCGAGTTGGATACATTTCCATCCAGATAAGGAGATATGGCTAGTGGATGAACTCACTTCCAGGCTGAAGTGGTTAGGTACCTTTTGGTGAATTTAGAGGTTATCAGTTAAAAATAGTGGTGTGAAACGGAGACTGCATTCTGGGATCACTACTTGAAGGAGAGCTGACTGACCAGAAACATATCCTGTGGGTTTTGCATAAGTAAGAAATAAACTTTCATTGTACAAATTCATTCACACCTTGGTATTGCTCATTAAAGCAGTTACCTTGCTTTGACTGAAACAGGGGCATTAGGGAAGTGTTTCAGTTAACCGTTGATGATACAAGTTGCCCCAATACCTACTGACTTAAACCAACAACCATTTTATCTGTCATGACTCCACAGGCAGCAAATTGGGCAGGCTCAGTTGAGCAGTTCTTTTTCTGGTCTACCCAGAAATCACTCCTGAGGCCGTATCCATCTGACAGATTGACCGGGGCTGGACTAAGGAGGCCTCCTTCACACATCCGGCGGTGGGTACTGCAGTCAGCAGGGGCGCCTCAGTTTTCCTCCTCGAGTGCTCTGCCAAAGACTATCGTGGGCTTGTTTATTTACAGCGTGGTCTCATGATTCCAACTCTGTCTAAAAGAAGCAGGGGGGCATGCAAGCTTTACAAACAGTGGTTTGTGTCACGTTTGCTAAAGTCACAATAGTCAAAGCAAGTCATATAACCAAGTTCCAATTTAAGTGGGAAAGAGAAACCTCAACGCTTGATGGGAGGAGATGCAAATATCCCAACACGAGGGGATATGAGCACATGGATGGGGGTGGATTATTGAGGTCAATTTTACAAACAAGCTGTCATGAAGAACATGAGATCACATTTTATGTGTATATGAAAGGGTTGAAGGAGTAAATACCATTTTAGATGGACGCTGAATGATGCAAGCATATTTTATTATACTTGAAATGACAATAATTTACTCTCTGACAATTTGGGGAACTGGAAGCCAAAATCCAGCAGCACTGCCGTCCCTCTGAGGGCTCCGGTGGTGGGGGGATCCCTTCCTTGCCTTGCCCAGCTTCCTGGGCTTCTGGCTGCATCTCTCCAGCATCTCCCTCCATTGTCATATCATCATATCCTCCGTATGTCAGTTATAAGGACACTTTTCACGGGATTCAACACTGCCACCTCGGATAATCCAGGAGGACCTCCTCATCTCAAAATCCTTAGCTTAATTACATCTGAAAAGACCATTTCTTTCCAGAAAAGGTATCATTTATAGGTTCCAGAGATCAGAACACAGACATATATTTGGGGGGCGGGGGGCGTGCACCATTAGCCCATTATAGGTCTAAATACCAATGAAAACACAGGGCTTGTGAAATTGGATTTTAAAAAAGACCCAACTATATGATGCTTAAAAGAAATTCATTTTAAAATATAAAAACAAATAAAGGGGTAGGAAAAGTTATACCATGACAACCCTTATCAAAAGAAAGCTGGAGGGCTTCCCTGGTGGCGCAGTGGTTGAGAATCTACCTGCCAATGCAGGGGACACGGGTTCGAGCCCTGGTCTGGGAGGATCCCACATGCCGCGGAACAACTAGGCTCGTGAGCCACAACTACTGAGCCTGTGCGTCTGGAGCCTGTGCTCTGCAACAAGAGAGGCCGCGACAGTGAGAGGCCCGCGCACCACGATGAAGAGTGGCCCCTGCTCGCCGCAACTAGAGAAAGCCCTTGCACAGAAACGAAGACCCAACACAGCCAAAAATAAATAAATAAATAAACTAATTAATTAAATAAAAAAAGAAAGAAAGCTGGAGTGGTTATGCTAATATCAGACAAAGCGCATTTCAGAACAAGGGAAACTATCAGAAGTAAAAAGGGACATTATATAATGATAACGGGGTAAAGTCAAGGGGCTATCACAATCCTGTGTATTTATGCACCTGATAACAGAGCTTCAAAGTACATGAAGGAAAAGTTGAACAAATCACAAGCATAGACAAACCCAAAACTATCTTCTTTAACAATGCTATCGAAATGTGTCATCAAGAAATACCATCAGGGGCTTCTCTGGGTGGCGCAGTGGTTGAGAGTCCGCCTGCCGATGCAGGGGACACGGGTTCGTGCCCCGGTCCGGGAAGATCCCACATGCCGCGGAGCGGCTGGGCCTGTGAGCCATGGCTGCTGAGCCTGCGCGTCCTGAGCCTGTGCTCCGCGATGGGAGAGGCCACAACAGTGAGAGGCCCGCGTACTGCAAAAAAAAAAAAAAAAAGAAAGAAATACCATCAGATAGAGCAATTGGTGGTGAGAGCATCCTTATAGAATTGTACAAATATGACCATTCACACAGCAAGTGTACAGTTTAGCTACATGTAGAAGATCGGCATTCCACAGGACTCCACAGATGCATCAATTTTACACCTGTAGGAAACCTAAAAGGCTTGTATGCTATGCTGATCACTGAGGCATATCCCTCTTGCCCACCACGGGGAGGATATTAACATAGACCATACTAGGCAGACTAGTCAGACACATCAATGTCATGGATATTTGACCTGAAACTCAGTGTGCCTTTCACTGCAGTCATGGAACAGTGGACATGCTCTTCTCCCTCAGGCTGCAGCAAGAGTGCAGAGAACAAGGCTCTGATTTGTATGTTGTATTTACGACCTGAACCGAGATCTCTTTGCTGCTGTGTTGGTAAGTGGGAAATCCTACAAAACAGTGGCTGCCTGTGTAATTGTAAAAGCACAACACTAATCCATCTATTGTAATAAGGTACAAATGGAATCACATTCTTGCTAGCTCTTTAGCAATGTTCTTTCTGGTAAATACACTGTTAATACCGAATATCCATAAGAGTAGGTTTCATTTCGAATAATTGCATAACAAAAGGGCTAGAAGTAATTAGTCTGGATATTTTATGTGACAGTGATTGTGTGCATGTAGTTTATAATTGGAATGATTGTTCAGGGTTAACAAGGCTGCACTTCACTGTCAACATACACTGACTTCATTTGAAATGCAGCCCATACACTGCACTTACCATTAATTCGATGACTGTTTGGGGGGAGCTTACTAAATAGATTACCAGATAAAATCACGGTTACCTTGTGGTTATCTTAGGATATTGTCTCTCAGGACAATAGACTGAGATCAACCGATGTGTCGATAAAACCCAACACTGATTCTTAACCATAAAATTTTAGGGGAAAGTGCATTTGTATCGTTTCTTTACTGTGTGACACAGATGTGGGGTTTTGCTGCCGTTATGTGTTCATCCATTCATTTCAACAAGCTTTTCTTTTTTAGCATTTCCTATGTACTTGTGCTGCTAGGGATACAAAGATGATTAAGACAATCCTTTGCCCTTAAAGACCTCACAAGCTGCTAGTAAAAAAGCCCTCATAAATACAATAAGAGAGTGCAAATACATACAATAAGAGAGTGCAAACATAGAGACACGTTTTGGATGGAGCACTGAAGTGGTGTGCCCAGCCCAGCCTGCAGAGGAGGCGGTAAGCAAGATGAGCAGTCAGGGAGGGCTTCATAGAGGAGGGAACATAGCAACCGAGGTTTAGGGACAGGCACGACTTCACCACTTCAAGGAGCTGATGGATATCTTTGTCAGAATAAATATCGCGCGTGAAGTATGAACAATCCGTCTCCAGCACTTAGAGGAGAGGGCCCTGATACAGAATAAGTCCTCATTATTTGTTATTTACATCAATGAGCCATTCTGTTCTAGCTGTAGCCGTGGGGAAAGAAATGATAACAAATTGAACTAGAAGAATGATAGACGCAAAGGAGGACAGGTTTGAGACATAGATAAGTAAAACGGGTAGGACATGGTGATCCCATGGGCAGGGAGGTGTGGAAAGAGTGAAGGGTCATGCTCTGAAAAGAAATCTCTGAATTTGCTGTGCTTTTAAAAGAGGAAGTAAACGGGGCAGTAGGACTTCGAAGGGAATAATGGTGAAGTCCATTCTGAGTTTGGGGGTATTTGTAAGTGTATCTGTACAGCAGGCAGGTGGAGAGTAGGTGTTGGGAGCCCACAATCGTGGGTCCTGAGCGGAGATCTGGGAGCCGTGAGCATGTAGGTAGCAGATTAAAAACGTAAGCATAGATTAAATCACGGGAGGGCGCAGTGTGCAGTGAGAAGGGCTGAGGGCTGCTGCTTTCAATGCAGTCGGGTAAGTACTGTCTGTCCGAGTGCCCGAATTTAACCACCAAGTCAAGCCTGCCGCCTCACCTTGGCGGTGGGGGAAGAAGCTGGTCTACTGCTCAGTAGAGAGTGATTGCGAGGGTGGAGGAGGACCTGAAATGGCTAGATTCCTTCATGTCAGGCAGCCCATCCACAGCTTGTCTGTCCAGGGAGACAAAAATAAAACGGAAAGATAGGAGCCGAGTGCAGGTGCGCTCCGGGCAGGCAGCGCTGGTGGGCGAGCACCCCTCGTGAAAAAGCCGAGATTCGCTGGGCTGGCAAACAGAAACGGTTATAATTCCCCGAAGAATTTTCTAAGACCAGCTCTGTGAAACAAAGTGTGCTATGGGATGTCGGATGAAATGAAACGAAGATTCCCTATGGGCGACCTTAGGGGCGTGTAACATTTGCTCTCAATCATAAGAATTGAGAGTGAAATGCGCTCTACGTGGAGCATGACATGTCATAACTCACCATCCGGCTATTTGAAAAACATCAAATACATAAACCAGTGTCCAAAAACAACTGCGCAAAACAGGCAGTGCCCGGACAAGACGTCTGTGCTCTGTGACCCCAGCACCCATTTGCCCACTAACAGTGCAGTACATTCATAATTCGTTAAAAGATAACGCAGATAATAACACTTAAAGTTAATCAGAGGCAGCTTTTGGGGGCTTACATCAGACACTTTGATAATGTGTACATATGTCCTGATTGTCAGTAAAATGGCCCAATGCTATTTAATAAATACAATTTAATAAGACCTCAGAGTTAGTATCTTTATCACCCAGTTTTTAAAGTATTTATTTGTAATTATTAATCCATAGTAAATACTTTCAAATTTGCATCATTATGTAAAGAATGTTAATTTTAGAATTTCATATGAAATGTTTATCCACTAGCTAAGGATTACATATTTCAGAATGAACAACCACGGACTTGCCCATTTGAAAAGCCTTTGTTCACTAAGTGTCATAGCAATAGGTAAAAAAGTACAGGTGGGGTTGTGGAGATACAAAGATGAAAACAGCATATTCCCTACCACAGGGGTCCCCAACCCCCGGGCCACAGACCGCTACTGGTCCACAGCCTGTCAGGAACTGACCGCACAGCAGGAGGTAGCGGTGGGCCAGCGAGGGAAGCTTCATCTGTATTTACAGCCGCTCCCCAGCGCTTCAATTACTGCCTGAGCTCCGCCTCCTGTCAGCATGACGGTGAGTTGTATAATTATTTCATTGTATATTACAATGTAATAATAATAAAGTACACCATAAATGTAATGCGTTTGAATCATCCCTAAACCATCCTGCACCAGCACCCCACCCCGTCTATGGAAAAACTGTCTTCCACAAAACAGGTCCCTGGTACCAAAAAGGTACTGTTGCCCTACCATCTTGTTTACAATCTGTTAAGAAAACAGTGCCCCCAAAATTACTACATGTAAAAAGCTAAAATGGAGCAAATAATTGTGGGAGATCAAAGGAAGGACATCTAGAGGGGAACCAGAGGAACAATGAAAAATGTTTTAAACAATAAGCAATTAATACTAAATGCTAAGAGGACTGGGTGGGTTGGAGGAATTTATTTTGCCTTTGCAAGTCACACTGCAGTGGACATTTGTTAATTGTGTCCCCAGCATCAATACAGGCCGTTCTCAGGCCTGGGTCTGGGAGGGTTCACAAGGCAGTTCCCGAGACAGGCCCCGACTGCCTTCGGCACCAGCTATACTCGTGAAGATCAGTTCAGGAACGGACACATGATGAAGAGATGGCTGTTAGAACTTCTGGGGGCAAAAAGGCTTCTTCTCGTCCAGGACCTTCATAAAAAGGCTCTCTTTTCAGCTGGCCAAGGATGACAAAGCTGTTTGCAGCCATCCTTCACCCACGAGAAAAGCACCTGCCTGAAAAGGCCACGAGCAATAAGGAGGCAGAGCTGGGAAAGGAGCCTGAGCCCTAGCCGTGGCACTGAGCCTAGATCAAGTGCTGCCTCACGGTGATGGGAGCCCATCCCTTTTACTGTAACCAGACAAAGCTGTGTGATCCACAGCCTACAACAGAGAGAGGGCTAATGTACCTATTTAAAAATCAATGCCTAGGGAAGCCTAGGGAAACACGTTTCTCTGAAACTCCTTCCTCCTCCTCCAAATAACAAACATGTTCAGTATCAACACAAACATCACAGATGAGAGGAAGGGGGATAAAATATATGCCATATCATGTAACATGCAGAGATGGGGCACAGAACTCTTTCTAAAGCAAACCTGGGTGTAAATCCTTCATAAATAAAGTGGGAACTACAGTTACCATTCTAAGGTGGAACACCGTGCCCCCATTTTCATACAGGTGTGTCTACTGTGAGCGCAGACAGTCTGAGAAGAAATGAACACGTGCTAGAATAACGTAAGGGTCAAGATCCAAGGAGGCTCTTTCAAACAAGAGATGCAGTGAATGAAAGTTACGTGACGTGCCACGACACTGACTCCCAAGTGCAAAGATGAGACGAAAACTGAAATGGGCAGATAACCTATTCAAAGTCTAAATGACACTCTAATTATCAAATCTGTTTGGAAACAATTTGTACTAAAATACTTTATCAACTCTTAACTATACAGCTTTCCAGCTCAGATTATGTTTAAAGATATGTAAGAATGCACACACATGTAACGTGAATAGTACAAAACAGCTTTCTTTTTTTTTTTAATGTTTATTTATTAATTTGGCTGCGCCAGGTCTTAGTTGTGGCACACAGGATCTTTGTTGCAGCATGCGGGATTTTTAGGGATCTAGTCCCCTGACCAGGGATTGAACCCAGGTCCCCTGCATTGGGAGCGTGAAGTCTTAACCACTGGACCACCAGGGAAGTCCCACAAAACAGCTTTCTGGGCCTAAATGCCCAAAGGCCTTACTAACTAATGGATGATTTTTAAACCTGGGGATGGAGGAGATAAGGAAAGGTTCTGGTTAATTCATGATCTGCTTTACCGGGTAATCCGAAAGCTATTTTTTTAACATCTCTTTTTCCAAGTACTGTTTTTAAATTTTAAAATAATTAGATTCACAAGAAGTTGCAAAGATAGTACAGCAGTTTCCCTTCACCCAGTTTCCCCCACTGGTTACATCTTATACACTTGTAACACAAATCAAAGCCAGGAATGTGACATTGGAACAAAGTACTCTAGTTCTACCTCTAAACACACGTGTAGACTTCTGACAGGACCAGAACACAGAACTATTCCATTATCACAAAGATCTCCCTTGCTCCTACCCCTTTATATTCACACCTGCCCCTCATCCACCAAAGCAAAAGCTGCACAAACTAGTGTTTACTCTTCCTAGATGACTATTATTTTCTATTTGAACCTGGTCTAGTCTATTTCATTTCTATAAAATTTGGTCTCCACCCTTTGAATTAATGTCATGAACTATTAATAGATCCTCATCCTCAGTTTTAAAAACAATGTAATCAACTGGAACTTCCAGACTTATTTCCCTTATTTGATAATTTGGTTTGACAAAAAAAAACACAAAAAGCAAACACACACAACTGATTTATGGTGAATTCCTTTTTCTAATCACAGTTGCTCTTTCCATAGCTTTACTTAGGGTCCCTCCTCAGGCTTCCACGTTCTGAACTCTTCTCAGATCACTAAGCAGTCTCCAGAGCCTGATAACTAATTTATTATTCCAACACAAAGGAAACTGGTCTACAAAACAGGATTTTGATTTATTAATTCACTATAAGATTCACTATAACAGACCAATAGGGTCGTTTCAATCAGCACCTACCAAGAGAATCCAGATATGATTATAGGTAAATGCAGATGCCAAAAAAGGGGTGGTGATGGTTCAGGGTCATCCTTCTCCTGCACCACTCAACAATCTACTCTTGTCCTCAGGGATCAATTCCTGCCCTCATTTTCTCAAAAAGTGAAGAACACTTACAAAACGGCTACTCTTCAAGCCTGAAACACAGGCTGAGGGCGGGAGTCAGGAGTGGTGTTAATTTAATTCTAACGCCAGAAGTTACCTCCTGGGCTTGTGCTAATTTTCTCAAATTTAATTTTGTGGAGGGTAGCAGAATAACTTTCATTTTTCGGACGGGAAATATAATTTTAGTTTGGATTTTGCAAATACTTTGCAACATGAAACCACCGCCCGTTCTTCCTTTTGGTCCTCATTTTAGTCTGGGTCAAAGAACCAGGCCGTGAGGGCTCCCCTTCCAGCTGCCCTCCAAGCACACATCACCTGTAGATACTCAGCCTTTTCTGGACAAGCCCAAGCGGGTTATAAACAAACCTGGGATATTTTGATCACTTTCTGGCATCTTAGTTGTAGCGATTATGCTGAAAGATCCCAAGACTAGTTTGACACGAGAAAAAAGGTCCACATGTCACCTCAGAAGACCAATGGAACACCTAGAATGAAAGTCCAGAGAGTGGAAAAGGCACGTTCTTCCCCGTCCCCGCATCGTGTGGGAGCCTCCTCAGCTGCCTAAGGTCCACTTTATCTGCCGGGCAGGGCCGGTGGGGCTGCGGAAGGCCGGGGTCCGGGTCCGGAGGGCGAGGGCGGGGTCGGGGGTCTGGGCTCGGAGGGCCAGGTCCAGGACCAGAGGGCGGGATCCGGGGTCAGGGGTCAAGGTCCGGAGCCGGAGAGCCAGGGCTGGGTCGGGGTCCAGGTCCGAGGGCAGGGATCTGAGGGCGGGGTCCGGGTCGGGGGTCGGAGGGCGGAATCCGAGTCCGGAGGCCGGGGCCCTGAGTCGGACAGGGAGTCAGAATCCGGAGGGCCGAGGTCAGGAGGTGGGGGTCGGGGTCCAGGACCGGAGGGCGGGGTCCGGGGTGGCGGGTCTGGGCCCGGCCTGGCTCTGCGGGAGCAGTACGGACCGCCCCTTGGCCCCAGCGCCCCACCTCCCAAGGCGGCAGCCATGGCGGCCTGGCGGGTCCCGGCGTCCGTGGGCGCTGCGCTCGGGAGGCAGCCGTCCGCCGCCCCGCCGCCAGAACCGCCCCGGGTCGGAGAAGGGTTCCGACAGCGCCTCAGCTTCACCCTCTGCTCCGCTTCGCAGGGAGACTGCGGCGGCTCTGGGCCCGACTCGCAGGGCGGGCCGGAGGGAGCAGCGAGGCGTCCGGCGAGCGAAGAGTTAACAGCGGCAGAGCGGAGGATCTTGGAGCTTCACGCCGCCGCCTGCGCGGTGAGGCCCCGCCCCGTCCCTCACGGGCACTCGGGTTGCTCCGCCCCTCCCCGCCCCGCCCGGACCGCAGCCCCAGGACCACGCGCTTGCGCAGTGAGGCCCCTCCTCCCCAGACACCCCGCCCCGCCCTCCGCGGCAGCCCCGCCCCCTGCAGCCCCGCCCTCCCCGGCCGCCTGGTGATAGGTGCGCCTGCGCGTCCCCGGTCTGGAGAGGGATTGCCGGAGGTCGGTGCAGTTCTGCCTCGGGCCTCTGACGGCGTGCAAGGTTACAGCTCAGAACTTTTCGCTTGATAACTGGCCACAGTTTCCTATTCCGGGCAAAGAGTTAACGTGGATCTATCCTGAGTATGAGCGCGACTCCTTTCTGATCAGTGTCCGAGCTAAACTCCGGTCGCAGTCTAGGGCCTGTCATCACTGTCCTGTGTGTGTGTGTGTGTGTGTGTGTGTGTGTGTGTGTGTGTGTGTGTGTGTATGCGCGTGTGTGTTTGGGGTTGGGGGAGTGGTGTAAGGCATTGATAGAGGAGGTAGAGGAGCTGAGAAGTCACAGGGAAATATGTGTGTGTTTATCTGCAGTATCAAACACTGCCATCCAATGATTTCAATAATGAAAACATAAAACATGAACTTATTTTTAATTTATTTTAATTTTTGCTATCATCCTTTCGTCCTTTCCACCTATCGGAGCAGAGTTACAAAATAAAGTATAAATAGGCCTTTACATTTTTACTAGACAATCTAGAGCTGTGTGTTCTTCTGGTTTGGGGATTTGACAATTGCTTGTTAGCACCAATATCAAAACTTATCACCTCCCTTAACGCTTTCTGACACAGACTACATACGTTCAAGGGTAGCATGTTTATATTTGTATCATCTTGAAAGAGCAAGTGAGTTCTGTGATAAATATATATAGAAAAGATACAAAAGTAGCCTGTTGAATACACTGCGGGTGACCAGCACTTGACATGACTAGTGTTATTTGATCTGGCCTGAACCAGGGGAGCAGAGAAGAAAACCTTGGAGGTTGCCTAAAGTTGACTTTTTTTTTTCCACGGTTAGTTAGTAGGCCCTGAGATCCACTTCTGTGTTGAAACTTTTGCACAAAGACTCTTTAGGAAACGACTGGCAGCTTTTGATGGTTCTTGTTTATACTCTTTTTAAAATAATGTGTAATTTGTTCCCACACTTCACTATATAAATGTGGTAAATAGAAGCAAAAAGTATCATTCTCTATAGAGCAAACACCAGTGGCCTGGAACGACCAGCTCAATCGGCCCGGGAAGGGAAAGAAACTTTTTCTCACTCAAGGAATTCACACAGTTTCATCAGTGTCAGAATCGCAGGTTAAATGGCTGTCTAGGAGACCATAAGCAAACCCAATAATGAGCTTGTTGTTTTTGTTGTTCAACAAATCAGAGCCCCCTCACAGTGGTCCTTCTTCCACACCTGCAGGCAGGTAGCTCTCTCACGTGTGCTGACCTGCATCACTGGGCATCTTGTTCTCCAGTCAGACTGTCAACACTCTTGCCCTGCCTTTGTCTGTTGCCACCATGACCTGAGGCTCACTTACTGAGGACAAATTACGTTTGCGTGGGCAGCCATCAGAGTTTCCCCATTGATTTGGAGAGCAGGAGAGCAGTCCAGGCCCAGGAACAATCTGTGAGGCTCCCAGGTTCCAGAAGACCCCCAGCGATGAAAAGCAGAAAGAAGTCTGCTAACAGAGTTCCCAGCGTTCTTTTGCTTTTCTTCCAAGTCTTCCAACACGGACTTAGTAAATAAAGAAGCAAGGTCTTGACAATCGGTCGTTCTAAAGTAGTGTTCAGTGCCGCTGGTTTCATGTAATCTGCTTCTGCGGCCCCAAAGGATTCGGGAGGCCCCTTAGGCTGGCCTTGGGACTTGATGGCTGGATTTCTGCTGCCCTGGGCTCACTTTGCTGGAATGCCTTAGAGGAGGCCTAGGCTTGAACTCTAGTTGTCCTTTTACTCCACGCTTTATTCATGACGCATAGTTGATGAGAAGCTGAACCAGAACAAAATATTCAGCCGCTAAGGAAGACACTCTGAAGAAGTAGTTTGCCGCATACGCAAAAATACATGTAAGAAGATATTTAAGTGTCACGTGTATTTTAATGGAAAGGCTCTATGCAAGAGTGGTGCAGAGTTACTGCGTGGTAAAAGAGTTATAGAAAAAGCCCAGGAGACAGTTCCCCTTCAAAATCTCAAGGCTAAATAATGTCACTCATGTGGCCCAAATCCACAGAAGAGGTTGCATTATTTGTCTTCACACAACGTGCTTGGGACAGCTTTTTAAGACTATGTTTGAATGTAGATAGAGGATGCTTTCTTGACATCTGAAGTGCTGTAGTAAAAGCTGCTTTTGATCAAAGTCGTGAAGCAGTGAGTGTTAATATGTTAAAAATAATAGTTTTATTTTGCTTAAAAATGGCACTAACAACACTCCAAAAAAAAAAGAAAACCGCAAAATATGCAGTGGAGTAGCAGACGATGAAGGTAAGGAAAAGTGTTAAATAATAGTAAAGGTAGTGCTTTTCTCTAAGGACTGTTGGTTTTGATTAGCACCTTTTCTGTAAGTTTAAATCATTATCCACATATTTTAAGTACTGAAATTGCAACTGCAACTTCTGAGTGAAAGTTCATTTTCAGCCTCTTAAGCTCTTAAAGTCATTAAATCACCTGTTATTAAACTTGTTACCTAGAAACTGAATGAAAAATACCTGAGCAGCGGCTACATCGTTATTGGGTATAGAGGAGTTCTTGTTTTTCCATCAACTTCTCACTTTTCTCAAACTGTATATTTTCTCCTTATGTCACATAAAGTTGGATTGTGTATAATGTTGGAATGCATTCAGTCCTTAATTGCAAGTGCCACGAAAATGGCTGGGAAGAAGTTTAATATTGTTTGAAGAAAATGTTGCAGTATTTTATGAGTAGGAATGATGGTGAGGAGATACGATGAATACTGAGATGAATGAATTGTTTGATTTCACTACTCTTCAGGCTGGCCAGCTGAACTACGTGGACCCAGCTACCGGCTACATGGTGCTCACCCGGCTGGCCCACTTGCAGAGGGGCAGATGCTGCGGCTCTACCTGCAGACACGTGAGTACCAGTTCGGCAGGATGGCAGCAGTTTTCCGTGCTTCCGTGACTTCGTAAATACCTATTATTTGAAAAACAAGTCAAATAAAAATGCTAAATAGAACCTGGTGTGCACTTTTCACAAGCTGCTCTGGCCATGGACAATAAAGTCCTTAGGACCAACAGAGGACCTTTAAAGTTAATGGAATTTTGTAACGTTTCACCGTGAGCATCAGTTCCTTGAAGCACTGTGTTTGGAAATTCATGGGAGTTCTTTATTACGAGGAAACTTTTCACGAGGTTTCAAATAAGTTGTGTTTACTAGGCAAGTAGAAAGAGGGCAGGAAAAGAAATCCGGAATATTGCAAACTAGATCCCAGGAAGAAGCATTTATTTTTCATTTTTAGCTGAATAAATAAATACTTGCCTAACATTGACAGGTAGGTTTTTTATAATGATAATGATTTCCTCCCTCCGTGTCCCTCCCTTCCTTTCCTCCTTCTCCATTATTATTACTATTATTATTATTACTACTACTCCCCCTCCCCTCCGCTTTCTTCTCCTTCTCTCCCCCCCACCCCCTGCCCATTCTTTCTGTGGTTGTTTTCTACTGTGTCTTTAAAATAACCATGAAACTTGCTACTCCAAACTTAGTGCTGTACGTTTCCTAAAATGTATATTTCAGCAGCCATATATCTCTATGCTCACTGATTAAAATGAACTAACTATGTAATACTTCCCTACTTTGAACAAAAAATAAATGGGAATGGGTTCTTCCCTCTAACTTTTTAAAAGCATACTACTAGTAAGGTAAATTGTTATACAGTTAAGATTATAAACAGATAAGCTCTGTTTATAGTCCACTTTGACTGTATGTTTGGGGGGCAAGAAGGAGTTATTTCCTCTAAGCGACCTACTTTCTAATGAAGGAATTGACATTAAATGCTTGTATTAACAGTAGCCAGTATTGAAAAATTAAGCCTTCACTTTTATGGATGTTCCTACCTGTGCCATTAGCTGTTTCTAATCAAACCCATAAGAGCTCTGCCTGAATTGAGGACTGGAGAATTTTTTAAGGGTGAGGTTTTGACAGTAAAATTCTTGAAGTTGGAAGGATGCATTTAGGAAGTGATTCTTGGACCCTAATTAGAACCATTTGCCAGATGTTGCCATCGTTCTCCTCTTAGTCTATAGGAGGTAGAAAAAATAATCTATAGAACGTTACTAGCAGTCTCTTTTTTTCACCATGAAAAGTGTACTTCTTCGAGATGACTGTTAAATAATTCAACAGTAACTTGTTTTATTACTTTTGCAGTGTCCATATGGTCACGTCAATGTCAAAGATCCATCCAAAAAGAAGCGATTCAATTCACACTTTTATGTTTGAGAAGAATTTCATTGCTGTTCTCCATCTAATTGAGCCTTATTAAAAAAATAAATAAAACCGTAATCCAGAATTGCTTTCTGTGCTGTTAGTACTTGGGCACTAGTTTAATCTTAAACTTAAGCATATATTAATCTTAAACATGTATTAAAAGAACATCAGTAAAATGAAAAAGCTAGCAAATGTTTGTGTGTTTCTTTTCTGAATATAAATTTATTTATTTATTTATGTTTGGCTGCTTTGGGTCTTCGTTGCTGCACGTGGGCTTTCTCTAGTTGCAACGAGGGAGGGCTACTCTTCGTTGTGGTGCCTGGGCTACTCATTGTGGTGGCTTCTCTTGTTGTGGAGCACGGGCTCTAGGCGCGTGGGCTTCGGTAATTGCAATGCGCGTGCTCAGTAGTTGTGGCACACAGGCTCCGTGGCACGTGGGATGTGGGATCTTCCCCGAGCAGGGCTCGAACGCATGTCCCCTGCATTAGCAGGAGGATTCTTAACCACTGTACCGCCAGGGAAGTCTCTGTTTGTGTGTATCTGAAGTGGCACATTGATGATTATTTTCCTTTCTTTTTGCTTCATTATTAGACGTATGTCGAAGAAAGAAAATAATGACTGTTCCATTAACTAAATAGCAGCAATTGGGTCACATTAGTAGCTCTTGATTTTTTTTTTATAGCCTCAGTTCTACTGTTTTCTCCTCAGTGTTAGCAACCCAAGGGAGGTTGCTGGCAAACAGAAGAGTTTGAATACATTCTTCCTTTTATTTATATCTTGAGCTATAAGGAGATTGATATGATGCTATATCTTGCAGCATATGAGTATCCAAGAAGGGCCGTTCTGCGGCGAGAAATGCTCTCATCTTCCATCTGTTCTCCTAATAAAGCCTTTAAATCATTCTGACTTGGGGGTCAGGCTGCTTAAGATGCTTCGATTAAACCATTCTTTTTTTCTCTCCCCCCCCCCCATTTTATTCCTCCATCTCTGACGGCACTTTGCAGGCTCATCTGTCTTAGGATGTTTTATTAGCTTTACACCTATTTCATTCACTGCTGCGAAGACCCTGGGCTTCAGTCTCCAACCCAGGTTCTGGGTCCCCTCCCCATGCCTCCTTTTCTGTTTCCCTCTGAGGATAGCAGCCCCCAGGAAGCCTTTTCCTTGCAGGGGAAAGCTGGTCAGTGAAATGGAAGGCTGGCTTTACCCAGAGCTGACCCTCAGCTTTTTCTCCCGGCAGAATCTGAATGGTTCTCCAACATCTCAGAGGTCTGCCTTTGTCTCTGCCCGTGGCCCTCAATGAAGGTTTTTTCTAAAGCTTTCTAAACATCTTAAGCAGCAAAAAGGCTCTGGTGCCTTCTCCCATATTTGATTCAAAACAAAACACCTTCTAAACTGTAAAATGAGTGAAAAGAAGCCCGTTAAGTCTCTAATGCGCCACGTGTTCATTTTATGTCAAATAGTAAGTCGTTTCCCAAAACTGTCGGCGGTTTTGGTGTCCCAGTGTTTCTGATGTTCCTGACTGTGGGTCCCTCAGCAGCACTGCCCCGGGGCCCTCCTTGGACGTAAAGAGCAGTGTCTGTGGCCTGGTGTTGCCCTCTCCAGGAACTATTTGGAGGAGAACAGGAGAAGGGATCAGCATTGTGACAGAGGAGGCAGTCAGTCTTTCCAGGAAGGTTTATGGACTCCTGGGGGCCACTTTCCTTTCCACTCTTAGGTCAACGAGCAGCCAGCTAGCTCCACGTTTCCACTAGACTTGAAGATTACCACAGACATCTTCTGGGTGGGAGCTGTATGGGGCGTTCTTCAGCAGTCCCAAGAGGAAGACCAGAAGGAAATGGAGTGGAGAAGGCCAACTTTCTGGAGACACAAGAGGAGGAGGAAAGCAAAGAGAAGAGTTCTATTTGCTTTTTGCAAGTTCACTTTGAGGCTCCCCCCCCAGTCCCCGCCCCCTCCTAAGGCAGTGTTTTGAGAAAGCCCCTTGGCAGATGGGAATAAGGTAAGGGATGCCTCCCTCCTAGAGGCAGCTCTTTCCTTCTCCCAGTGCAGCTCCTGCAGTGCCGAACTGGCCTAAGACGGGAGGACCCTTGCGTGAGACTTTGTGACTCTTCCTGGCAGAACTTCTAGGCTTCCTGGCGACAACAGCCGAGGAGCCGCCGCTGGGGTGTGGGCAGGGAGGGGGACGCTCTTACTCTTTCCTGCCTCTGGAGCCGGGGAGCCGAGGTCTGAAGTTCTCGGCCGCGGTTCTGGGTAGATGCTCGTGAACCACACGTCGGGGATGGCAGCGGCGGGTGCTCCCACATTACACACAATACGGCCACATAAATGGGCCTCGCTGCAAGAACTTCAGGTTCTATTGTATTCGCACCTTGTAAAGTAAAAAGTCAGGTTTCTTACTGGGTGTGTGTGTGTACAAATACACGTGGATACCGAGAAATAGACTTCCCAGTTTAAATCAACTCCGCTGCTCCTCCACTTTTAAGGTTTTTGCAGAGTCCTGCCGCCGCAAGGCAGGCACCATAAATCAAGGGAGATTGATTTCTAGATTGTTTCTAATACTGAAAGACCCAAGGGGAAGCTGGGGGGTCTTGTGCGGTGTTTAGCGGGGTGGAGGGCGGGGATACGTTCCTGCCGTGGTGGTTCTTCCTTTCGCGGGGAAGGCCCTGCCCTGGGCCATCCTCCCAGCAGGTGGATTACGTGCACATTCCCCCCTCTTCCAAAAGCCACACCGACCCCATCGATTTTGCAGAGCAAGGAAGGGAAGGGCTTTCCCGCCCCCCCCCCCCAGTGCAACCTGGGGCTCCCACACCGGTGTGGGTGTCTTTGGACCAGAAGGGCCTGGAGAAGGGGGAATGCTCCCCGGACGCGGCGCGGGTCTTTGTTCCCCGCAGGGCGCCGTGTCCTAAGGCGACCGCAAGTCTTTCCCGCGCGCCCGGACCCACCGCCGGAGGCCAGCGGGGTCTCCAGACAAGGCTGGGGAAGGGGGCCCACGACCTGGCAAACGGCCATCGGCATGTCGCCTTCCCCTGAGCACTTTGAGGCCTCAAGGTCCCCGTCTTTCCCCGAAGGAGCCCCCTCCCCCCACCTGCCCACTGCCTGTCAACACCTGCCTTTTCATTTTCTTTACATTCGAGCAAAGGCTTGAGTTGTGGACGGGACGTCTGACCGTGAAGGAGGATTAAAACTCGGTGCTCTTTTAAACTACCCTGCAACAATTAAAAGGTACTTCTGGGTGCCAGAAGTATCCCCTCCCTCAGGAAAAAAAGAAAGATGTTTAAGTGTGTGTGTGGGGGGGGGGGGGGGGGGGGTGTGTGTGTGTTGGCACCCTCTTGCGCGCCTCTGGAGAGCTCGATCTCTGAGAAAATGTCGTGGAAGAACTCGCAACTGACTCTTGCCCACCCAGGCCCGCGGGATGCCCTGCAGAGCGCCCAAGCCCGACACTGGCTGATCCTCGCCCCTACAAACGGTTTCCAGGTCGGGCTCCTGGCCCAGAACCTCCAGACTTACGCCCCACCATCCTCCTGAGACCGTGGGTGTAAAAGAGAGTAAAAACTCAGAATCATGGGCTCTGGGAGGATTGGAAGATTTCTGGCGATAGCATCTTCCCGTCCGAAATTTGTGTTCTGAAGTGTGAGCTTCTGTGTGCGCTTCAGTGCGCGCACGCGCACCTCTGCCTCTGTGTGTGTGTGTGTGTGTGTGTGTGTGTGTGTGTGTGTGTGTGTGTGTGTGTGTGTGTGTGTGGAATGCATGTTTTTATCAAATACCTAAAACGGTTCGTGACCCCAAAGAGGATTAAACCCACTGCTTTGGACACAGATGAGCGGGAGCAACTGAAGGTCTTCGGGTCGGTGTCGCCGTCCATCCATTCGACGGCCTAGGCAGCAAACGGAGGAGCTGAACCTGGGAGGCTTGTCCGCTCCCTGGCTGGGAACACGGGGGAATAGGGGGGATTCTCGAGGACAGAAAGAGCTAAAGAGGACGGGTTGGGAAGGGGAACGTCGGGGGTGAGGGGAACTTAGAAGGTAAACTAGTAGGAATAGTTGGCTGGTGGGACTGGCTAAGTGCAACCAAGGGTTCTGGTAGAAAGAGGGACTCTACCGGGGTGCTCTGAGCTACATTCCGGGACGTGGGACGGAAAGAGAAAGCCTGAGGGCTTTGATTCGCGGCTCCTGCTGGATCCCTTGCCAGCCCTAAGCTGTGGGCAGAGCTTGCGGGGCGGGCGAAGGGGTGGGTCTACCCCTGCACGGTCCCACGGGCCCCCATCCCGGGCAGTGGTCTCCTGCGGCTCGCTGATGTGCGGGATCCCCCAACCCCCTGCGCGCTCGGCCCGCGCCCTGCGGAGGAGCCCCTGCTGTAGCCCAGGGGTGGAGGGGCAGGAAGGGAACCCGGCAGCCCCACCCGGACCCGCACCGTGGAGCGGCCAGTCTCTCTGCTCACACCCCTTCCGCATCCGCGCTGGAGCCTCCCAGAGATCCCCCCGCCGCCATCTCTGAGCGTGAGGGGCGCACCGGGTGGGCGAGTAGGTAAATAATTGGCCAGAGGCCAGGTTTCCCGGTTCTCTCTCCGTTCCCCGCGGCCTGACTGCGCCCCTGGTTGCTGGGGCGACGCAGCCCCTCGGGAAGCCGAGACCAGGTAACCGGGCCCCCGTCCCGTCCAGGTGCGGGAGTCTGTCTGTGCCCCCGCGAACTCTCGTTTCCCAGGGTTTGAGTTAGTTTTCTCCCGGCTGGATCTCCATCCCCGCCTCCTAGCCAGAGCCTGGCTGCAGAGATACCTCGGGCCCTCGCGCTGACCCGGCCGAGAACGCCACCCTCGAGCGCAGAACGCACCCCAAAGTGCTGGGCTGCTGGCGCCAAGCCCGGGAGCGCAGAGAGGAAAGGGAGGACGGCGAGGGAAAGGCGGGGAGGTGACGGGTGAGCAATCAGTGGCTTAGCCCAGCTCCCTGCAGGAGCTACCGCCCGCTCACCGTCTATGCAGGCACCAGCTGGCAGCAGCATCTTTGAGGTAGCAGCACCTGGAAGGCCAGGGCCGGATGGAGACCCGGGAGCCCAGGGCGCGCCGCGGGACTCCAGCCCTCCCGCTGCGCCCAAGGCTCATGATGCTCTCGGCTTTATGAGGTTCCCAAACGGCCGAGTCCTCCATTAACACCTTCCTTGATTACTGAGAGGCTGGAAGGGCTGAACGCGGCCTCGGAACTTGTCTCCCTGCACTGGTCCGCGTCTGTGTCCTCTGCCCACCCCTTTCTCCTCCTGTTCCCGGTCTGGAAGCATAAATAGAAAATAAAAGACAGGTGGAGGGAGCTGCGGGTCAGAGGTGAGGGATTAGGGTCAATTCCGACGGCGGGGGAGAGAGAGGGGGAGAGAGAGAGAGAGAGAGAGAGAGAGAGAGAGAGAGAGAGAGAGAGGGAGGGAGAGAGAGAGAGAACCATCCACCCACCCAGCCACCGGTTGACTTATTTATTTGGATTAACAGAGGACCCCTTGGCGAGATCTGGGGACTGGCTCGCACCTCTGGCCGCCGCCTCCCGCCCTCCCTCGCCGAGGACCGGGTTCTTGGGCGGGAACGTCTGGACCTCAAGGTAAGATCCCGATGGGGGTTGTCTGTCCGGAGCAGTTTTCCGCCCTCGGCGTGAGCCCGACCGCCCGGCTCCCGGGAGCGCCCCGGGCACCTACCGGAGGCTGCCCGGCTTCCCTCGAGGCCTCTCGGTGCCAGAGGCCGCGGCGGGAGGAGCAGATGGGACGCGCCCCCCGCGGGTGGGAGGCGCTCGGGGCCCCGGGCCGCACCTCGGAGCTGATGCGCTCGTTTCTCCGCGGTGCAGCCACCATCGCTGAGTGACCCACGCCAGCTCTCAGAATGCTGAACGGCACCACTCTAGAGGCAGGTGAGTTACACGCCAGGCTCTTTCTCTTGCCCTTTCTCTTAGGCCGGAGCATATATTGTGCGGGTGTGTGAGTGTGTGTGTGCACGCGCGTGTGCACGCCTTCACCGGGTGGGAAGAAGAGGGGTTTGTGTTTGTCTTAGAAATTAAACCGCGAACCGTAGGCTCTAAGATACATGGTCTCGTTCCGAGTCTCCTGACAGCATTCCTGAAATCCGCGTTCCCCTCCTCTTGCCTTTCTCTCTAAGGTCTGAGTTACTCAGGGCGGAGGCGCTGGGGGCGGAGGTCACGGTGCCACTAAGCCGCGAGGTGTCCGGGCGCGAGGGATGCGCTCCGGGTCCTTCGCGGAGCTGCTGGGGGCGTCTCTTCACTGGAAGGGATGGGGCGGGGACGGGGGCAGGAAGACGTCGCTTCTCACCCATTAGGGCTTAACTGGAAACTGGTTTCACCCCCTCTGTTGGCTCAACCTGACCCGCGCGTAGCCGTTTCTGCGGGCGATCTCCGCGGACGCGGGGGTGGCGAGGGGCGGGGGGAGGCTCCCTTTATTCCTGAGGCTGCTGCGGGCCCGCCGCGCGGCAAACCCCAGGTAAAAGACCTTCAGATTTCAGAAGCGCGGTCTCCGCCACCGGCCGGCCGTCCCTTGCAGAAGAACCCAGGGGCGTTGGAGGCAGAGGTTTGAAGGGAGCGCGCAGCGGGCCGGAGGCCTCGCGGGGCTAGGGGGATGCGTGGACACAGGGCGCACCCGAGGGCAGGGCCCGGCGCGCCGGCCGCGCGGAACGGGCTCCGGGCTGAGGTGCGCAGCGGCCCGCCCGCGGGGCTCCCTCTCCTCGCGCTGGAGCTCGCGCACCCCGGCGCCGCTCAGCCCGTTCCCATTCCGGCTGGGGGGAGGCCGCCCTCCTAGTAGGACTGAATCCGAGGGGCGCCCTGGCGGCGGCGCCAATCTGGATCGGCCACCCTCGGTGTACACAGAGTTTCCCTGCGCCCACGGACGGAGAAGGGCCGGCTTGCCTCCGGGCTATGCTCTGGCCTCCCGCCCAGCGCAGACCCCGAGGCATCCAGGGCTGGTTGCGCGGCTCCAAGCCTCAGGACGGCGCCGACTCTCCCGGACCCTGGGATGCTCAGGACGGCGCCCAAAGACGGACACCGCTCCAAGAGCTGCACCTTTCAGACCAAGGAGGCGCCTCAACTAGCTTAATTGGGTCAGGCGGAAAGGCGACCTCTGCCCTTTTCAGGGCAAACTCGGGGCACAGGATCTTGGCCTCCAAAATTCAGGTCTGAAGAGACCCTGAGTCGCTTATTCTCTCAGTCGAGGCAGGGTTTCCCCTTGGGACCCTAAAGCCTCCGTTGCCGCTTGATCAAGCCGCGCGTTCCCTTTGCTTCCCTCTCCACCCCTCTGGGGAGGGAGTGGGAACCCGGGACCAGGCTGCCGCCCTAGCGGAGATTCCGAGGCCCTGACCCTCAATCCCGACTCCTCTGCCCCCGATCCTAGCCGCCCGCTTTCCTCAAAGCGGCCGCTGTAAGCGGCTGGGTGGCTGGTGGAGCAGAAAGGCAAGAGCGGACGAAGTGGGCTCCGTCGTGACGGAGGGCAGTCCCTGGCCAAGGTTCTGCCGCCCTGCTCCAAATAGAGCTTTGAGTTTAGAGGGGAGAGTCGAGATGCCCCTCCGGGCCGCGGGGGTAGGGGTCCCTGCACCTGTCCCATTGAGGGATGCGGGGACTCAGCCCCAGGAACTGGTGGGTGCGGAGCACTTGAGGGTCATTCGGCGGGCCCCGGGCCCCAGCAGCTCTTCTGGAGACAGGAAAGAAGGCAGAGCCACCAAGACGCTCTCCTTAAAGTGCTTTGAGAGTGGTGGGCTGGGGGACACTCTTAGGCCATCTCCCCGAGGCTGCAAGACAAAAAGGTTAGGACGTCCCAGGGCACGCGCCCAATTCTTGGAGAAAATATCCTCCGCTCCCATGGGCTTCCTTTTTCAGGAACTGTGAGAGGAGACAGGGCTGGAACGACGGGGAGGGATTTCCGATCTCCCCAGAACTAAGGAGGACTTCCCGAACTCCAGCAGCCCCCCTGCCCCACCCCTAGCTCTCTGCAATCTTCCTGCACTGGCTGAGAAAGAAGAATCCTAGCAGTTCTCATCTTTATGGGAAATAGCAAATCCCACCCGGCACAGGAACTTGCAACCCGAGTTTTATAAGAAAAAGCAGGGATAGCTGGGCTCCAACCTGGAAGCTGATGGCAGGAGGTCCTCTGCCCTGCCTGTACCCGATTCACAATGAACAAATCTGCGTGCAGCGGCTGACGGAAGGACCGAAGGATTGGTGGGCTCACAGGACTTCTGTGCCTGGCTTCCCTGGAGACTTCACAAAGTTCTGGCTTTTTCTTGGAGTTGTTTGTTAAGCTCTCACTTAATGAAGTCTCCGAAGTTTCAGCCCTTGCAAGGAGGCAGTGGTGTTCTTGGGTTCTTTGTTGTTTTTGCTGAGCAGGACCGAAATCCAACAATAGCCAAACCCACTTCTGAACATCCACATGGGGGGGGGGGGCGGCGGGGGGAGTTAGTCTAGAAACTAGACAAAGCGGGTCCCTGGATTGAGGTCCCATATTTACTTTTTCCTTGGAGCCTCCTTGGCTTAATTGACTGATGTTCTTCTCAAAGACCCCTCCTCTTCCTACCCCCCCTCCCCAGTCCCAGTCACCGCCTTGTGGGAAGGCAGTCTGCCCCTTTGTGAGAGGACCTGCTGTCTCTGAAAGAGCTGCTGCCCCCAGCCTCAGCGTTTGTGCACGTGGGTTTGAAAAGCTCATTGATTTCCATCCAAAGGGGCTAATTACATTACTTACAGTAAATAGCAGCCCTGCTGTCCAGTAGGGCTGCCAAAGTGAGGGGAGGTCTCCAGCTTAGTTCACTTGATTGGCTTCATTTCTGTGTGAAATTGTGTTTTATGAGCTGTATTCTGGCACCCGGAGGACCGTAACAGCGTCCAGTCTGCAAATAACATTATTTTTGACCCAGAGAAAAGAGTAAGGGGGAAGCAGTGGAGTCTTGGGTTTCGTGGTACAGGTGACTCCAGCAGCTTCAGAAGGTGATGCCTTAGGGCAGGAAGTCAGGATCTGCACCATTCTTCTCTTCCTTCCTTTCCTTTCTACTCCCTCTCTCATTTCCTTCCTCCCCCATGCTCTTCCTTTCTCCCTCCCTCCCTCCCTCCCTTCCTTCTTTCCTTCCCTCCTCCCTCCCTCCCTCCCTCTCTTCTTCCCTCTCTCCCTCTATCTTTCTAGATTTGGCCACCGTTCCATGTCGGGCTCCTCCCGAGGGAAGCGAGTGCGCCACCAGGGGACTCCTCCAGGTGTCCGGGACGTGCCGGGGAGAAACGGGCGGTCCCGGGAAAGCCGACGGGACGCGGTGGGAAACAGGCGGCCAGAGGGAGGACGGCGCAGAGCAGAGCGCAGCCGGGGCTTCCTCCTCTCGGCTCAGAGCTGGGTCGGTTCCTGCCGCCCCCGCTCTCCGCTTCGGGCCCCTAGGGGGCTTCTGGTGGTTTGAATGAATCGACAATATCAGAGTATTGTGGACACTTTTTAATAGGGCCGAGGAGGGGCCTCCGCTCACGGGAACAGAGGGAGACAGAACAATCCTGCCTCTTGTGAGGCGCAGGGCTGCCATTCTGCTTGTCGGCTCTCACCTTCCCCTCCTCCACGGCGAGAAGCCCCCTTCACATCCTCCTAAATGTGTGGCGCGTCCAGATTTACGAGCCCCCAGTCCAGCCGGGGCAGTGGGACGCGCGCCCGGTCCCGGGGGGCGGCGCCAAGTTCGCGCGAGTCCCCGAGTTGCTGCCCACATTGACAAGTTTCATACGGGACACGGGACTCGCCATCGGTTTCCCTCCAAACCTGAACTGGGTGAGAGACTACATCCCCCTGTGGTCACGGTTCAGTTGCACATCACGTCTCCAAGCCCACGGCCTTTCCCCTACACTGATTTGTCAAAGAAGAATCTTTTTGCCAGAAGTAAACTCCAGATACATAGGCTCTTCTAGCTCCTTTTCGCTTTGGGGGTTCCTTCAGTGCCTGCTGGGGTCGGGAGCCCTTGGGCAGGTGAAGCAACTTACTTTTAAAAAGTGAATTGAGGAAGAGGGGATGGGGAGGACAGGAATGTCTGTTCAATATTTACTTATTTGGGGTTCCCATAAGCTGGGGACCAGAAAGTCCACAAGGAGGAAACCTAAAGGTGGGAGCTGACATTCTGCATATCTTGAGCCGGTGTCTGATCTTGAACTTGGACCAAACAGGCCGTCTCTCTGCCTTCTGCGCCAGGGCGGGGACAATAAGGGCTCCTTTTTCCCTTTAAAACGTGATTGCTGGGAACTCTTGGAAGGGTGTGTGTGTGTGTGTGTGTGTGTGTGTGTGTGTGTGTGTGTGTGTGTGTGTTGGGGGGAAGTAAATGCCCCCTCCTACTGCCTCCCCCCTACCCCCCCCCATGTTTGTCCCCACTTGCCCATCACCAGGGGGTTGAGAGGAGTATGACAGGTCTTTGTTGTCTGAATAAAAATCCGTGGCAGCTCCGGGGAGAGAACTCCTCCTACTAAATTATCAAAAATGGGCTGGCTTTAGTCTCTTAACAAATTGGACACAGCTCCGGCGGCAGGAGCAGTCCCCAACCCAACCTACAGGCACTGGGAACTTGCAAGCAGCCAGGGACCGCTGAAAATAGCACTTCTTTTTCTTTCTTTGTGTTCAAAACTATTTTCTTTCTTCACCAGATTTTGTTTTCCTCCCCCCGCTGCAGTTGTTTCCCATTAGTAACTCGATCTCTCAGAGCAGTAAGATTCTCTAGCCTTCGCCTCCTTTCCCCTCCGCCCGTGTTTGTTTGTTTTCCGCACATCTCCTTCAGGGAGCCGCTGGGGCTTTTTCTCCCCCCTTCTTCTTTTTTCCTTTCCGAGCAGACCAATTTCCACTCCGTCTGCCTCTTTCTTTCTTCTTCCCTCTCGCCCCCTCGCCCTCTGTCCCCGAGCGTCTCCGCAGCCCCCCATCGCGCCGCCTCTGCGGTCCCTGCTTCTCCTTCCCTCGGATGAGCTGAGAGCCACGGGAGTGTGTATATGGAAATAGTGGGGTGCCGAGCAGAAGACAACTCGTGTCCTTTCCGCCCCCCAGCCATGCTCTTCCACGGGATCTCCGGAGGCCACATCCAAGGCATCATGGAGGAGATGGAGCGCAGATCCAAGACCGAGGCCCGCCTGGCCAAAGGCGCCCAGCTCAACGGCCGCGACGCGGTAAGGAAGGGCCGGCGCCGGCGGGAGCCGGGCGCCCGTGCGCGCGCGGGGCAGCCGAGCCGAGCCTCCCCGGCGGCCGACCGAGGATGGCGGCTCGTGGGGGCGTCCGCTCCAGGTTGGCGGTGGCTTATCTCTGGTCCGCCTGGCTACAGGGTAAGAAAGGGCTCTTTTCCGATTTGAATTGTCTACGCTCCTGACACCCCGAGCTCGCTCCCCTCTGCCGCAGCTGGTCCCGGGAAAGCAGGGAGAACCGGGCGCGAGAGGATGGGGTCGTCCTCTCCTCCGGACCTCAGATTCCCGGGCCCCTCCCCGGCGAGGATCGGCGGCCGGAGGGCGAGCTGGTGCGGGCCACGGGCTGCCGGCGCGCGGCCGAGCGTCCGGGCCGAGCTGAAGCCTGGTGACTCTAGTCCCTGGGTCTGGTGACCGGACATTTGGCGCGGACTAGAATGCGACTGGGATCCCTCCAGCTCTCCGGATGCTCGGAACGTGGAACCTTCAAACCCCGCGAGTTTCGGGGTCTCTGGCAGCTCATCTGGGCCCTTTGAGTGAGACAGGACTGCGCTCAGCTCTCGGGCCGGGCGGGTATGGTGTGCAGGGGACTCTAATAGAAAATCCGGAGGAGTGGGGCACCTAGCCCAAGAGCGAGAACTTTCCAACCCTTAAACGCTGTGATCGACCACCTCTGTCGATTACATACGTAGGATAAAAGTCATGCTAGCTTAATAAAGAAAACCAATGAATAATCTATGTGCTCGCCTTTCCCACTTACGAGCCGGAGGAGGGAAACTACGAAAGTCTCCGGAAATGATTTCAGCCGAACATAGCTGTGTAGATCCTCAGGCATCACACCGGGAATTGTGGCTCAAACTAAGTCGGTAGACTGCCCTGGGCGGGTCAGCGGTATTTTGGGTCCACCAAGTAGCCGCGTTGGTGGATGTTTCTACATTTGCAAAATGAATTCAATGCAGGCCCTTGTCTGAATAAAGGGCGAAACTTTACTTTTCCAGGCCCGCCAGAGTTTCGTGGGGGAAGTCCAACCCATTTCTGCTAGTCCTGAGGGAAATGTACAGCGGTTAACTTCTATTTTTCCCCCTTTTGTGGCTACCCTGTTTAAAAACAAAAAGCAGTAATCCAAACCCGAATTTCACAGCGGGGCTGCGCTTGTTAAGGCGAGGTGTCCCCATCCTTGCTGTGTCGTGGGGACGCAGGCGGGAAGCTTAATTTGGGCATTAAAAAGATTTTCAGGACAAAGATCTCCTGGATATGTTGATGCCAGGGAAAGAGGGCCCGTGCAGAGGGGATAACGGACCCTCCCCGGGAACAGGCACGGTACACCCTTATTAGGGGAAGGACCAATAACCCTTAAGATTGGAGAACAGCAAGATCTGTCAAATACATCCCGATCAAAACAATGTCGACCAAATTATGAGCACCAGTATAAAAACCTCTCCCTTCCTTTTAATTTCAACGTTGCTTATAAGGATTTAAAGAAATAGCAATGTAATAGTATTTGTTGAAAAAACAGTATGTGCTTGTTCAGATTGCCTTTCCATTCTCCAATAACAATTTCCGTTGTTTTATTTCGTGCGCACCGGAACCCACAATTTTTAACTTTTAATTATTCGAGTTTGGAAACATCCACCAAACTATAGTCCGTGCGCTCCTAGCCCTTTCGAAACAGGCTCTAGGTGGCCGGCGCGTGTTTTTAGGTTAAGTCCGGGAAGGACGCGGACGCCGCGTTCAGGCGGACGCAGTAGAAAGCGTGCGAGTCGCAGAGGGAAAAATTGCAAATGTTCCTCCGACGTTTGCCTTTGCGCAGGGGCCCCTGACCTTGCGGCGCTCGCCGAGGCCGAGGGCTGGCGCCGCGAAGGGTACCCGCGTGGGGCGGCCCCGCGCGCCCTCCTGACGCCGCGCGCGCTTCCTTGCAGGGGATGCCTCCGTTGAGCCCTGAGAAGCCCGCCCTGTGCGCCGGCTGCGGGGGCAAGATAGCCGACAGGTACTACCTGCTGGCCGTGGACAAGCAGTGGCACCTGAGGTGCCTGAAATGCTGTGAATGTAAGCTGGCCCTCGAGTCCGAGCTCACCTGCTTCGCCAAGGACGGTAGCATTTACTGCAAGGAGGACTACTACAGGTATTCCCACCCCTATCCCTTACGCCCTGGCACACCTGGAGGGGTCACCTGCCCGAGCCCCGGAGTCCCCTCCCTGTCCCCAGCCTTTGGTCCCTTGGGGGTACTCTTACCAGTCCCCAGACCAGAGAAGCCCACTGCGTGCGCCTTCAAGCTGCAGCATCCCCATCCCCGCCAGACGCGCGGGGAGGATGCGCGCGGATAGGGGCACCCAAGGTCCAGAGCTTGATCAGCGACTATCCCGCTCAGGGGGAGCTTGGCAGCTCGGCCGAGGGGATTGGGCAAATCTCGGAAGGGTAAATGAACGTTTCTCGGTCCACCGAGACGAAAGCGGTTTTTTTTTTTTTTTTTTTTTTCCGTTTACTACGAACTAAGCAAGGCCCGTGCCTTGGAACTCAACTGGTGGCCGGGGCAGCAGCAACTGGTGGCAGGTTTTCGCGGGTGGGGGGGGGGGGCGGGAACTCACGTAAAGGACCATGAAAAGGAGTGATCGCTGTCGCCGAAACCCAGGCCTCTCAGTTCCGAGATGCCGTTCCCGCTGGTTGGAACCTGCCCGCCAGCCTCGAGAGACGCCGGAGAGTCAAGTCGCCGGCAGCTTGTTTATTGATTCTTCCCAGGTCTGCTTTTGGACTGGGGACGCGAGTGTTGTGCAGGGACTCGACTCCGCTCTCGGCTGAGGCGAGAAAAGTGGTTAAAAAAGAATTAGCTTCCCTCTGCAAAACTGTCCTTTTTCTTCCAGGGCCGTGTCTGAATGCTTTCAGGCACGCTCACGCTTCCATAAATAGTAACACCCTTCGTTTGTATGTTTTGTAATCGAGGAAACGTTTTCACTTGACATCGCAATGTAATATTCTTAACATAGTGTTGTGAGTTAGCCAGTGCAGGGTTTGTTTTTGGTTTTGTTTTTGCTTTTTAAAATTTTCACTTTACAGAGAAGAAAACGGAGGATCAGTTACCCGATTCTTCTGAATTTAATGCAAGGGTTCTTTGTCTTGTTCACCAGAGCAGGTCAATGAGCAAATAAAATTAATGTCCAAGTGGGCGTGGGTCCTCCCCTCCCGGACCCCTCCCAGGTCTCAGTCTTGGGCCACTGCTGACCATGCCCCAGGTGTCACAGTGGGAGGTGGCCCTGCCTTTGCCTCCACCAGCGCCCTGACTCGACGGTTTCCTTCCAGAAGGTTCTCTGTGCAGAGATGTGCCCGCTGCCACCTTGGCATCTCCGCCTCCGAGATGGTCATGCGCGCCCGAGACTCCGTCTACCACCTGAGCTGTTTCACCTGCTCCACCTGCAACAAGACCCTGACCACGGGCGATCATTTTGGCATGAAGGACAGCCTGGTGTACTGTCGCGCCCACTTCGAGACCCTCTTGCAAGGGGAGTATCCACCTCAGCTGAGCTACACCGAGCTGGCGGCCAAGAGCGGCGGCTTGGCCCTGCCTTACTTCAACGGCGCTGGCACCGTGCAGAAGGGGCGGCCCCGGAAGCGGAAGAGCCCCGCGCTGGGGGTGGACATCGTCAGTTACAACTCAGGTGGGCGCCCAGCCCCTCCCCAGTGCCCCTGTAGCCCTAACCTCCTCTGCTCAGAGGAGAATTCTATCCAGCTCCTTCCCGTCCAAGACCTGGCTGCAAGACGGTGCTTTCCTTAGCACGACCCTTTTCTCACTACAGCTCCCTTTCACCCAGAAAGAAGGGAGAGGTGGAGAGAGGGAAAGAGGGAGAGAAGAGGGGGAGGGAGAGGGAGAACAGGTGAGAGAGATCTTTTTGTAGTTTGGGGCAGAAAACACATTCATAAGGCTGCAATGACTTCCCCCAAACAGGCCAGACCAAATCCTTGTTGCCCATTAGTTAATGAGCCCATTAGTTTCTGGCTCCCAGTTGGAGCAAAACAGCCCCAGGGCCATTCCTGAGTGGAGGCCAAATTATAGATCCTGGAGGAGGTTTCCCTAAATACTAAAAAAGAAAAAAAGAAAAAAAAAAGAAGTCTTTAGAGCCCAACCCCAGCCTGTCTAGAAAGGGCAGAGGCTGTGGTCACCAGCCCAGAGTTAATCAGGGAAACAGTTGGCAAGAGTGTTGAAAAACCAAATCCCTGATCTTGGTGAAAAGCAGCTGTAGGGGTGGGAGTCACTCTCCACAGCTGAGCTGGCCTGCTCCTTCCCTGGGTCAGGGGACCCATCCAGCCAGCTCCTTCCCTGTGGGATAAACCATCCAGACACCCAGACCGCCCTGAAGACTGGAAGAAGCTCCAGGTCAGGCCCTCTGAGGAGGCTTAGTGGTGTCACAGGCTGCTCTTCTGTCCTCCTCCAGCTTTCTCTCTTAATTCAAAACAAAATGCAGGCAACAGGCCAGAGAGCACGCTTTCCTCCTTGCTTTGGGAGGCGCACACGTTATCATTCATCAATCTCTCTCACTCACCGGTTTCTCATTGTTGGTAGCCCGCCCTCACCTGCCATCCCCCAGGTGAGGATGGTGACAGGCCCTGAGGACCACAGTCTAACTCCAAGAGGGATGGAAGCTCTTCCGGTGAGTCCCAGCCACTGGAAAAGAGGTTCCAGAAAGCCCTAGGATAACTTTGGGGCAACCTAAGGGTTGGTTTAGCTGCTCTGACGCCCTGTCCCCTGGCCTGGCCCCAGATGGAAACCTCAGCAGGCAGGAGACTCAGGCCAGGGGAGTCCATTCTATTGGGAAGGACCTTGGGGACCTCATGGTGGCAACCCCTGTCTGTTACCATGAGCACCCAGATACCAGCCAAAGGGTGGGCGCCCAGAGCACGGATCTTGCCTGTTTTTCTCTTCCAGTCCCCATGTGCCTGGTGTGGTGTGTGAGCCACTGTGGCTCAATGGTAAAGGGACACTGTCCCGTCAGATAAGTGACTTGCCCAGGGTCACACAGCCAGTGTGTGCTAGAGGAATCTGGAGTCCTGCTCGGGCCCACAGCTTTCAGGGTCCCCGCAGGCTGAGTGGGCTCTGCCCAGCTCTCTCCTCGGCTTCCTCCTGGTTCTAGGGAGGTTTTCACAGAAAAGGCGCAGCGGGTGGTGTCCCAAGGAGCGGGGACCCAGCGTGACTGTACTGGTCCCAGGGGGTTCAAGCCCGGGTCACTGGGCAGAGGCGGAGGGCCGGCTGCCGGCTGAGACGCTGACCGGCTGGGTTGGTGTCGCACAGTGGGCACACCCCTGGGTTTTGCCAACCCCCCACCGGAGGTCGGGCTGCGCACTGCCCTTGCTGTGCCCGAGGCTGGGGCTCTGGTTTGGGGCCACGGTGCCCAGCGCGCTTACTTGGGCTCCTTTGATGCGTGGTCCCCGGGGCAGGCTGGGCAGGGCACTAATTGTTCTCTGTTAATAGAAGATGACATCGGAATCTCCAGCCACAGACCAAGGCCCTAATGCCCTAATTAGAGTGAGAGAGATTGACAGAGAGAGAGAGTGAGAGAGAGAGAGACAGAGAGAGAGAGAAACTAGCCAGGCTTTTGGAGACAGGGAAGCCCTCAGCCAGAGAAGGTCCAGAAGTGTGGGGAGATTTCTAGCCAAAGGTGGCAAAAGCCTGGGCTTTCGCTTGTTTATTTAACCTAATTAGCTACGTTTGATTTCGCCTTGATCTTACTTTACGTGAGAAAGATCCACAGAGCTTTAGGGTCAAGAAAATTGTGCTTCTCCGAGGAAAGCTAGAGAGTACACATTTATTTCTTAGAAAGAACGAAAATCTCTTTCCACTTAGGCCTTCAGTTTGCAAATTAGTGCTGCTACAAGGTTATGGAGGAAGTTGGTGCTCTCCTTCATCAAGGAGGGAAAAGTAAGGGAGGGGCCTCCCTGACCCCAGGGAGTTTGTAGATCACACCACTGCAGAGCCGGTGCCTCTTAATTAACATCCGCCTCCTCCCTTCTGGACTTTTCCCAGATACGAGCAAATAGCATAGAGTTAAGATCAGGTGAAAATGATCTAGAGAAACTGGGTTAAAGATGCCTGACCAGAAATCAATCTGCCATTAAAAAAAAAGTTTATGAATCCAATGTCAGTTTGTTACTATAAGACTAGCCAAAGAAACACTTCAGTGCATTAAAAACACGTTAAAGGGCAGACAGTAAAATGGACCCGCGGTTTTAGCTCGTTATTTTAGCTTTCTTTGGAGCCATCTCTGCTTAAGTGTAAATCTCAGAAAAGACTAATGTTGATACTAAACACATCTAATTTATACACTGATATATTTTCAAACACATGTACACAGAATATGTTTATGATTCAGACTTCCAGAGATGGGAAGCTTGGCAAAGATCAGCGAGTGCTCGACATAAGGCAAACGCCTTTTCATGAGACTCTTCCTGATGTAGTTTGTAGCTCTTTGTGCAGATATCAGGCAGATATTTTAGAAAGAGACCTGGAAAGTTTATCTGGGATGCTGGATTGAAATGCAGCCCTCCAGGGTGAGAAGAGGATTTAGTCTGGGGCAGGTAGCTCTTGTTTGGGTAATTTAACATTAATTGAGAGACTAAATTTTTGCCACTTCCCCGAGTCTCCCTCCTTAGGGTCTTTATTGGCTTCCAAACTTCAAAAGCTGCCTGCAGTCGTTAAATTTGCCTGGCACTGACCCCTAGTGGTCTCCCAGGGATCAGTTTTCAGAAGGTTACACACCTGCAGAATAGAAACTCACTTCAGGATAGGGGACCATTCCATAAATGACTGGAGAATAAAATATTTAGATCTTCTAATTAACTTTATAGTGCCAGATGTGTACTTACAGGTGTATGTTTAAGACAGTCTTAAGAGATTTATCATATCTTCTCATAATTCGGGGGGAAGAAAACCCCTGTAGCTTTAAAAGTAGACCCTGGGGAAACGCAATCACTTGCAAGTTTATGTGAGGCATTCATAGTAAACACACGTAATTTAGGCCAATACACTGCGTTACTCTGTAGATGACATACATTGCTCTATTAGTTCACATAATATAACTGATCACACAGTTTATCTGTTTATATTAATAACAGTTTAATAAAGAGCTAACAATCTTTTTGCACAGTGAATTGTATTCTATGTGAAAACAAGTCCCATAATTGTGTTTAATACACTATAATTCTCTGCTGAGTTCTTAATCAGCAATAATGGATATAGAATGCATATTCAGAGAAGCAATTTTATCAAACCTGTCTATAATGTTTTTCATAAACTTCATTTTAAAGACTAATGAGTATATAGTTAGGATAGGAATCAAACCCATTTCTAAGAAATAATAACTTGGGTGGGGGTGGATGGTTAAGGGCATTACTTACGTACCAAGTTAAGTCTTCTACCTCAAATGTAATATTCCATTTAATGTGCTATTCAGGAAGGGTTACACATCACTCACCTATGACAGAATTGAAATCTTACTTGAAGAAGCCTCCAATGACTAAGGTGTGCCTCTTTGACTGTTTTGGTGTGGCTTCATTTATAATCTGGTTGTGAAATATAGCTCAGTTTACTGGAGATAAGTATAGTTTTATAGTCGGTCATGAGATGCTGTTTCATCCATCTGAGGATACAAAAGTGCAATTCTGTAGAATATTTGAACTTGACATCTCTCCCCGGGGATGCAATAGGATAAAATGTAAAGCATATTCTCTCTCTTATTTCTGGGTACAAGTTACCCTTTCTGGTGGAGTTTAAGGAGCCTCTGTTCAACATTTGGCCGTATATATCTAACTTGCATTCCATTTCAAGTTGATTTGACTTTGCATTTATAGTCACTCGTGATTTTACGGACGAACAAAGATTCAAAATCTTGATCGAATGCTCGTTGAGCTCCTGGCCCTGTGCATGACTTAGAGGACCCGATGGTGAACATGATAGAGCCTTTCTCTCCATGAACTCAATTGCTCTTTTGCCAAGTGTGCCCTCTTTATGGATTTCATGGAAATATGAACAAAGGAGACATTAGTCCATGCCTAGTCTTGTTACATTAGGGAGAATTTCTTAAGTGGATTTTGTGATGCAGCTGACTCTTGTTGATGACTATAAAACTACTGGGTTTCTGTATATATACTGTATATATACTGATATACAATTGTACTGATATACAATTTAAAAGTAATTGTAACCAGAGAATAGCAGGCAAATACTATTTTCTCAAGCAGAATGAAAGAGGTAATAGTAAGAGATGTCTCACTTCTTTCAAGATTCAGGTTTCTCCCCCCCATCTCCCCCAGGGAAACGACCAGGTTGACTTTAGATATTCTATTATAATGCACTAACATGCACGATGATCAGTGTGAATATATATGAGATAAACATCTGAAGTAAGGTTTAAAGGGGAAAAAAAACCCAACCCTGCCATGCCCTTTAAGTTGCGAAGTTGGCTGAATCAGTAAATATTTAGCAAAATGTTTTCATTTTGTAATCATATTTCTTATGCAGAGCCAGTAGGTTATTGGAAATGACCTCTTAAATGCACATCTTTACATCCTGGGGATAAGGACTTTGAGGCATGTTTCAAAGGCTGGGTTGTTTTGCCCTCAGTGTTGAGGGAGCTGTGCAAGGGGTGTTGTGATGCCGCCCTCCTTCTGCCCTGCCAGCCAGGGACACAGCTCAACCCGCCTCCGTACCACGTGCCAGAGCAGACGGGGCCACGATCCTAGAGGGACGTCAGAGCCTCTGAACTGGGAGCTGTGGGGTGCGCTGCAGGCATGAACTGAGGGAAGAAAAGTCTGCACTCCTTCTCTTTCAGAAATATTTACTAAAATAACTCCAAGGGAAAACTATTTTCATCCTGGTTAGCCCTACGCTAAGCAGTTATAGCTAAAAGCCCTCAAAAATAATATTCCTACGGTTACATAAGAATCCTGCAAATTTGTATTTTCTAACTTCTCTCCCTTGTCCAGACACTTTTTAACTTTTTCTGGAAACGTTCTAGGATTAGCAGAAAAGGCTAAAAATTGGAACACAGATTCTTCCTTCGTTGGGGGGCTCTCCCAGACCTTCAGATGTGAGAGAGCTGAAATTACTCGCTCGCGTATCTTTCATGCCTTCAGAGAATACACCTCATCTCACAAATACAGACAAAACGTGGAGTCTCTAAAAACTGTGTGTGGAGCGGTGGTGTGCTGATACACATAAATATAGTAGAAAAGGGTTTTTTTCTTTTCCCTCTTGGAGAATATTTCTCTCCCTCCCACACTTAGAGCTTATTCATCTTTTCAAGGTTTTCTAGCAACCATTAAGCCGAAGAGGGGATTTATCTAATCTTTTTCTTCTACCTAAACTTCGGGTGTGTCCACATGAACAGACTAGTTTGGAGGTCGTGGGCAATTAACCTCTTTCTTTTGTCTGGCTCCCACTCATAATTGGGTCGACAGCTTTTTCCACCGTTGTTGTCGTGTCGTGACATTATCATGCCACCTGCCATCTTCTCAGCTAACGCAGGACTTTCCACTGAGCCCCTGTTTGTCCACTGTGACTGCAACAGGTTGTAACGAGAATGAGGCCGACCATCTGGACCGAGATCAGCAGCCTTACCCGCCCTCGCAGAAGACCAAGCGCATGCGCACCTCCTTCAAGCATCACCAGCTCCGGACCATGAAATCCTACTTTGCCATCAACCACAACCCGGACGCCAAGGACCTCAAGCAGCTTGCTCAGAAAACAGGCCTGACCAAAAGAGTTTTGCAGGTAAGAAACCTCCATCGTTGGCTGTGTATACATCTTCCCCTTGCAGTAAAAATAGTTCTCTTCCCTGTTTGGAGTGATACGGCTATTTCCTGTACTGCTTCTCATTAGTCTACCTTAGTTAGCTCCTTAGAGGGTACTGAGAGGTACCCTGTCAGGTAACTCCCTCAGTTACTCTAGGTAACTCCCTAGAGAGTGTACTGAGATTTTGCAGGGGCTTTCCGGAGACTGCCCAAAGAGAGACGCAGGGTCTTCTAAGATGCAGCCACATTCTCCCTGCAGATGGACAGACGGGTGCACCAAAGCCAGTTCAGCTTGCCTAGCTGCTCTGCAAACGCGGGTGACGTTATCCGCGCAAGCTGTGGCTTTGGAGACAAAGTTCACATTAGGGTCAGTGCACAGACTTGGCGGGGGGACCTGCTGGCGCTGTCTTACTTCAGCACACTCTTGGCAGCCTCACTACCTGTTGTGAGCTTCCAAATTCAAGACGACCCTTTTTGTCAACTCCTGAAAAGCCACAAGTATGGTTAGTGTCTCGGCAACCACTTGGAGAAAGTATTTTCCCATTTTAACCAACCATATTTCACAACTAAATACCGGGAGTGAGATCTGCTGTCCAACTGCTTTCCTAAACTCATCATGGTAAGAATATGTAACTAGAGACATGATAGTGGGTTGCTGTGGGTCACCTGTGATGCTCTTACACTTTTCAGTGACAAATAGCAGGCATTTAAAATTCCACCCGCCAGTTTCCGGTTGCTTGGAGTCTGTGGCCCTCGGGGTTTTTCCTATGCAAGTAATACTTGCCATGTGTCAGACTCAAGAATAGGCTGAAATCTGTTTCAATGATGTTCATTTCATGCGAGTGATTCTTACTTTGTGAACCATTCCCTGACCTCGCCTGCCCTCATTCTCAAAAAGACGGTAGTTGAGGAATCAGGGTGTGTTTCCCCCTCTTCACCTCTGTGCCTTCATTTCCCCACGGTATCTCCACTTAAGCATCCGTAGCCCCCAAGCGGCATTGTTAATGCTGGGGCGGGGGCACACGTGCTGCTCAGAGGGTGTCCGTAGTCGTACTGGAATTACTCTGTTTTAAAAGAAAGCAAAAAAAAAAAAAAAAAAAAAAAGGCCCTGCTTTCCCAAGAAAAATAAACAATTATATTTAAAAGAGAAAGATATCCCCCCCAAAAAAAAGAAGAAGAAGAAAAAAAGGAAAGAGAGAGAGAAAAAAAAAAAGAAGTATAAAAATAAACATCGGTAAAGAAATCCATTGGGATTGGTTTGCAGGTTTGGTTCCAAAACGCACGAGCCAAATTCAGAAGGAACCTTTTGCGGCAGGAGAATGGGGGTGTTGATAAAGCTGATGGCACGTCGCTTCCGGCCCCGCCCTCAGCAGACAGCGGCGCGCTCAGTCCACCCGGCACTGCGACCACTTTAACAGACCTGACCAATCCCACTATCACTGTAGTGACAGCCGTGACCTCTAACATGGACAGCCGCGAATCCGGAAGCCCCTCGCAAACTACCTTAACGAACCTTTTCTAACATTGGTGTTTTTTTTTTTTTAATTCTTCCTCTTCTTTTTATTATTATTCTAATGATTATTTTATTATTTACAAGACTTTTTTTTTTTTTTTCCCCTAACCCACAAGATACTTGGGAAATAAAAACAACAGCTTGGTGTGTAGCCTCTGCAGCCACTTGGCAAATGAGTTTACAGTATTGTCTCCTTTACAAAGTGTACTTTTTTTTGTCTACAAAGTGTATTTGGATTTAAAAAAAATTAATTAGATCTTTCAGTCGGTAAGGGGAGTTTGGGAATCATTCTAATAAGTGCCTCTTAAAATTGTATGTTACTTATTTCCAGAATCTCGAAGAAAAAAAAGAGTGGTATTATGATGGGCAAATAATCATATTCCCGGTTATATAATTAGGTTAATAAAGAATCAGATAATTATTAAAATTATTTTTTTAATCTTGCAATTGTACGTGTACTTATGGAATTTTGAAAATTTCATATTGTCTTTTTTAAAATGGAAAAAACATGTTTTGATTATTCCTTTTTTTTTTTACAATTGAGGAATATGGTTAAACAAGAGCATTAAGGATAGCAAATCTAAATATTAAGGATTAATTAGGTGGGAAATCTAACCAGGAATGTGACTCTTTTTTTCTCTTAGGGTGTACATCCCAACAAAACTTTCTTATTAGTTAGTTATTGCTTTTCAACATTTGAAAAATACTTAAACCTCCTGTGTATCCATAAAAATTCCAAACAGAATTTGAAATTCTGTACTTTTAACCTCCTCAAGCTAAAAATGATAGTTATAAAACCATTCTTTCTAAATTATTTTTTTCCCAGGGAAAATGGAAATAAGCAAAATATAATTTTTTAAGAAGTTAAAAAAATCAGTATAATTTAATCAATAGCTCTTAATTGGCTTCAGCTGTACCATGATATTGTATCTGGCATTCTATACAAATAATGTTTAAAAAAAAACAACTTAGTAACATGCTAGCAATGAGAATTCTTTGGTTTTGTTTTGCTTCATTTTACTTTGACACAGGTTGATGTATTTGTCAGAAAAAAAAATTTCTGACAGTAGAGATTTGAGGTTCTTAGTTTTAAAGTAGATAAACTCAGAAGCCTTGTGGATGCTGATCTGAATATATTTCCTAGTTTACAGTAGCATTTTTTTTCTTTTAATTTAAGCTAAAATCTTAATGGTCTGGGCAGTGGTGAATGTTCATCTATATGCTTCTGTTGTAGTTAAATACCAATTAGATTGTGGATTTCCTAAAAAAAATAAAAATAAAAAAGAAGTCAAGATATATGTCTTGCTTTAGTGGATTGTTAAGAATAACTTTGCACATGTTCTCCACTTTTTGGACCCCTTAAATCTCCTCTGGTGGTCGAAGTGGCTATTTAATAGATTTTAAAGGTGTCCTTCTGGCTGTATAAATGTGTGGTTACATATTGACAGTTCACTGCCCACATTAAAGTGCATTATTGTAACTTTTGCTCAGGGTCTTTAGAAAATTAGCACAGAAAGTAGCTTATTTTTTAAAAAAAGATGATGGAAGATAACACTGTAACAGAAGAAGGTGTGATTGCCATTATATATTTAGCAAGTGTGGTTATCATCTTATATGGAGCTTAAATCTTGACTTTTCATATTTCTATTACATTTTGGGCATTTACCACTAACCAGACCAAACAACCTTGGTAAGGCTGAGATCTTATTAATACACTTTTACAGGTAAAATATTGATACTTATAAATTTTGTTCTTTGACAGAACAATATATGGTACTATAGATCTACTTTATTAAGTAGACTAATTATAACTCAGTTCTCCTATGTGCCTTATGAGATAACTTGGAAGTAAGTTTGTGAAAAATCAGGATATATGTGTTGTTTGTTAAATTAACTGTTTTAAGCCCTTTTGACACCTCACTAGTTTTGTACTGTTTTACCTCTTATTTCTGAAACTCTTTTTATGGTGTATCCTGTTAGAGGGGACAAACATGTCATAGAAAGCAGTTGTGCACTCTTCCCAATATAGTTGATAAATTCAATAATCTTATATATTGAGCTTCGTGTTTATAGTACAGTAAGTGGTCTAGCAAAATTGTCCATGTTTCTTTGTTTATTGATAAATGCATTGTATAGAAACTATTTCCCCTAAATATTTATGGACCAAACAATTGTGATATATCCTATTAAATTTGTGTGAATAAACGATTTTGAATCTAAGGAGTTTTATTTCCCATTAGTTTTACTTAAGGCTTAACTGTACTAGTGTGTTTTCGATTGTCTATTTGTAAAAGCTATTAAAACGGTAATATGAAAAATTTTAGATATGCAAACATACAAATAGCTTTTAGATTTCCAAACTTCTGATTCATTTTAAATTACCATTGCATATGTAGTGTAATTCAACTTAGAATTACCTTTAAATATATTTTCCTACAATAAAAGTAATGCCCCACTGATTTGACTCAGCCTGATTTTTAGAATTAAAAAAAAGATAATTAGCAGATAAAGTAATTGCATGAAAAGAAACCTTAAATATGATTAAGTTTAATGTTAGGTCTATTGAGCACAAATGGATATTTGTAAATCTAAATAGAAATTGCAGACCCCTAAAAGCCAAGTTGCTCTGTAGTTAATAAATTGTCACTATGATTTTTTTCAGGGAGAACAAATCTTGGGGCATTACAGCCAAACATCCCGACGTTTGAAAATTCCCTAAAGTATTAAAAGAAGGGGAAAAGTTTGATCGGAAATCCACTGCAGTGAAGACAAAGACAATATTAGGTTATGATAATCATACATTTAAAAATCTATTGAGCCAAAAAAAGAGAGACAGAGAGAGAGAGAGAGAGAGAGAGAGAGAGAGAGAGAGAGAAAGAAAGAGAGAGAGAGACCGGGAGACTTAAATGTCATTTACTGAATGTTAACAAAACTTCTGTTCTTTATGATGTCTAACACAAATGGAGGCTTAAAATTATATGGTTTTAAACAAAATTAGATAAATCGTGTATAAATCAGAGCAACCAGGCAGTAATATGCCCACCCCATATTTGAAGAAAATTATTGAATAAAAAATTCCCACACATTTGTCAAGCACAGTAGTTGTAAAATAAAATCCAAAAAACATTCATTTCACCTGCTTGCTAATGTGTATTAGTCCTCTCTGTTAATGGCATTTTCCAATTGTAAATTCAAAGAAAAGCTATCACTCATTTAAGAGTATAGGAATCAAAATCCAGTGATTTTAGTATTATTGTTTATTACTTCCTTTTTAAACAGAAATCTCTGCATGCACTTTTACATCTGTCACTTCTAGTGTACATCTCTGTATGATGACTTATCTTTGCTGTTTCTTGTATGATAAATAGCTTTCATTAATAAACATTTTATTTGATGGAAACATAGTTAACTTTATGTTAAACACACACTTTTGAAATTAATTTGGAACACTGTCTTAAAAGGCAGCACAATACATTTCCAACTTGTTATACTTAGGAAAAAGCCCAAATGATATAATGAGGTTAAATTCTGGTAATCTAGGATAAAATTATTTACTTGGTTTTTGACGTCTCATGACTTTTTATTAGTTGTATTCACTTGACACATGGACTAAAAATATTTTTTAAAAGAACAAAGAGAACCCAAATTACAACAAAAATAAACCTCAATATACTGTCATGTAAAATTTCAGCAACTTTTTTAGATAATTAGGGTAAAATTTATAGATCCTCTGTAAGTTTACATGTTTGCTATGCAATGAGCAAATTTATTGAAAGTATACAAATATATTCTGAACTATGACAAGATCCAATCTTTGCATAGTTCAAACTACATATGATATCACAAACAAAAGAGCAAGTGGAAAGAAAAACAAATGTTTAGGAATGAGGTTTTTTAATTGTTAAGGGGATATTTGCAGACAGAATTTTTTAAACTATTCATATTTAGCTGTATATCCAAAGCATATGTTAAACAAATTAACATATAACTTTCCAGAAAAGTTTTCATTATGATGAAATTTTTATTATATACAAATGAACCTTATGTAAATGATGTAACTTTTATGAATGATAGTGTAAATATTTCACTTACATGTATTCTCAGAATTTTGAATGTTTTCTAAAATGCTTTCGCTTCCTGAATACTAAAAAAGAAAAAAAAATTTAAAAAGCGAGAGCAACTTACTAATAAAAGAAAAAAAAACAATGCACCATGACAAGTAGACTATTTTGAGTGATCATGAAACATGTTGGTTTTGTCAGTAACTTGAATGTTTATGCCTCATTGAAACCTCATCCAAGGCTGTTGTAACTTAAATAGATTTTCCAATACATTTCCAGCCAGTTTATTCCAATCCTTGTCCTGTAGCTTTGCCTTCTTTCCCTGTGTTGTCAACTGCGGCAGTTTCGTTTAGAAATATTTTGGAACTTCACCTGGTTTTACAGACCTTTAAATATTTCTCTGGAATGTGAATTGTGGGAAGAGACCACAGAGGGAAAGAACGTAACTGAAATTAGACATCTGAAAAAAATAATACACATTTGAAACAGGCACATTTTTAAAGAGGAGAGGAAAGGAGCGTTAATTATGTGAGTGGGAAGAGAAAAAAGCATATGATGCTGAATCCGAAGGTCCGTGGTGCTTTTCTGTGATGGACAGCGGTCTCTGAGTCTGCAAAACTGCACCCTTATTGTCTGGCGTGGAAGAGAAAGACGCGGACTTCTTGGTTGGGAGCAGGGCACTGTATTTTTGTAGCTTCTACCTCCCAAAGGCTTGGGTTAGTCTACTTCTTGCAAATTGATCTTGGGCACAAAATGCTTCACTGGGAGTCAGCATCTGTCGGCTTTGGTGAGTTGCCACATTGAGGCTGACTTGCAGAGTGGGTGGGTTTTTTTTTATACCTCAAATAAGGACATGACTCCATAGCAAAGGACCCAAAGCAAACACTTTTAAAAGCTTGGTGATGTTTCATCACCTATAAAGTAGATAGCTTTATTTAACAAAACCTTATAGAATCCACCGCACGTTATTTTACAATAACATTTCTTTGGCCGCGCAGCATCTTATAAGCCACGTAGAAATAGCATCTCATTTTCTGTTGCAGTGTGCCTGCCAGGGAGAAGTGTTAGAAGTGGGAAATTCTGATGAAAAAAGATATACATATATATGTATAACTGAATCACTTTGCTGAACAGCAGAAATTAACACTGTAAATCAACTACACTTCAATAAAATTAAAAAAAAAAGAAGTGGGAAATTCTGGAATGGAAATTTGGAGTCATGTTATTCTAGGCTCTTACGGAGAATCCTAGGGATAATATCGTTATAAAAATAATGTAAAGAACTAATTTTGTATGGAGTTTTGCTGTTTAATTTTCAACTATGTTATAAACAAAGCTAGCTTTACTCGTAGGGAGTTTGTGTACGTGTACTCTCCAGGGGAACCAAAACCTTTTACATTTTATGGCCTCTAGACACCAGGGTTAAATGAGGACACTAGGACTTTGTCCAAACTGCAGAAATGGCATTGTATTTTCTTTGAAACCATACAGCTATATAACTATATAGATACACTCTGGATTGGACTTTTGGATCTATTTTATACATTTAGTAATCAGGAACCAACTCTGAATATTCAAATAAATAAAACGCTTCTGGTGTAAAGCCACAGTCCTTTGCTTTACAGTCCATGTCAAAAATAGGAAGTTACTTTCTTTACAGTGCACCATTGATTTTAAAATATTTTTATGATACCTATTCTGCCCATATAACATTTTTTTTCAGAATAATATTACCATCTACCATATTTTCAAAATACATTATAACTCTAAGTTAATATATTATTTTGAATGCCCTCTGGAAAGATTTCCATTTCATTTTATCTGTTTCCATAGCAAAAAAAAAAAGTTTGGAATTGGGCGTGGTACTCAAGGGAAAGCCTATGGATATGATGTAGGTAGCAATATAATCACCACTAAATTTCTCTTTAACTCTGTTGCAAAATAGATATTTTTACCTAACATCACTCCCCACTTCCAACATTCCTTTGCGAATATTAATATAGTAAACTCTCTCGTATCATGCATCACATCAACGAGTTTTTCTTCCCTTGGATTATTAACTTTTGCTTCTTTGCACTACATTTATCTGTGCTGAAATGACGAAAGGCAGGCAAGAATAAAGATCCAGGTATTAGCCATATGTAGAAAGTTCCTGGTGTGTATCTCTGTGTACTTTTTCCTCATCTATTAGAATTGTCAGGAATGATTTTTTTTCCTTTGGAATGTCATGTTTACATCTTGCATGATCTCATAAATTAATCTGAAGAGTAACTGGATACCTTTTATGGTCATTTGAAAATAAAATTTGCTACAAATAAGATACTCCAGTCTCTGTTGCCTCCTATTATGCATGAATATATTAATTTTTTCTGTACTTTCCCTTTGAACCAGAAAATATTAACCTCAAAGGGTATTTAAATTGTTATTTACGATGAAAATACAAAGATGAAGAAGTCCGAAGGTGAGGTTGCCTTTCCTTAATCGTTCTCTTTCTGCTTCCTTTCTTATTCCGAAGCAGCAAAACTCATGAAGGGCTATCTGCTTTAACTTTGACATTCAAGGGTTTTGACAGCTTGCATCACTTAAAGTTATATTTATTATTCAGTAAACTTTAATTCTATAGAATAAATATCCTTTATGAAATGTGATTTTTGAAAAGCACAAAGGTATTTCACCATCTCAAGCAGTTGAAGCTGTTTGAATTCTACAGAGTGGTGTTTTCAGAAGAAAAATATAGTGGAAATTATTTTAAATATAGTATTTGTAGCATTTTACCAGCTTGACCTGGATGCTCTACAGGATTTTTAAAGAGCTGTAAAGACCTCCAAAATGTTATGTAAATAATTAAATGATGGTATTTTTCTGTAATATAAATAGAGACAGTTTATTTTATAAATACAATTACACAGTCATTTTATTATTTCAGTGCAGGTCTAAGTTCTCCTGCACTTGGATATTTTAATGACAAGGAGATCTTTATATTTCCGAGTGTTCTAATAGAATTCTTTATCTAATTTTCCTCTTAAGCATCACCAGCCTGCGTGTGTGTGTGTGTGTGTGTGTGTGTGTGTGTAACACCCATGAAAAGACATATATTTTTAAGAAAGAAGGCTCAACTTCTAATTAAAAGCTAAACAAAAAAGCAAAATAATGTCAATTTTCCTTAAGTTGGAGATATTGTAATAGGCCTACTTTTTGCTAACCTAACATGAAGCTACATTCCCCAGAGCTTCCCTGCTGATCTATCCTCTTTCTGGGTTCCGTGCATGTTACTGTCTTCACTGAGCTTGGCCATAACTTTGCTTTTTATTGGAATTACGTTCCTGGGTTGGACTTTTCTGTTCAACAAAGTTTGACTAATGTTTACATTTCAACACAAACAACCACCACCAAAACAGAAAAGGCAATTTTTGTTGGAGTGAACAGTTTAACTTACTTCATCTATTAAAAGAGGCGTGTTAGAAAGAAAAGGTTCTTTTATAATTCAAGGAAGATATTTTGGTTTAAATTGAGCAGTGTTAGTCTGTTAAGGTGGCTAGAGCTCAATGCATTTGTAAGTGATCATGAGTATAAATATATACTTGTGGACACATAAGTATGCAGGATGGTATGCTAAATATGCGTATTATATGATAGATGCGGCTAGATTCTGAGGCTTACCAAGAGACGTTTCACCACACAGGCAACTCCCATAGCCTGATTACCTAACCGTTAAGTATTGGATTATGAAACATTTCGCATCAACTCTGGTGTTTTCTGTTTCTCTGCAGTACCTTGCATAGGAACGTATCACCAACAAAAATGATCACCATGGGCTTTGTTTTTTGTTTTCGTTGTGACTCAGATATGGATAAACTCATGGAATCACTCTGTAGGTTGGAAAGAACCTTAGTAAATAGTCTGGTTCAAATCCTACCCAGCCCCCTCTTTTCTTCCTTTTGCTGTTGAAACAGAAAGCACTGAGACAGATGTGTACTGTTTTTAGTTCAGAGACAATTGTGGGCTTCCCTCAGAAAAACAAGGATATCAAGAGTTCCAGTTTAACCTCTGCAGATTTACTTTTTTGTTTTTTTTTTTAAACCCAATGCTGGAACCACATCAGTGCAGCAGTATGGCCACTGCTAATACCGCTTATTTATTGCTGCTGCTTTGTGAGTGCTATGTACGTTCCATTTAGAAAGATGACAGTGATAACAGAACACAGATGGTTATTACTTCGTGGACTTTTCTAGAACCGTTCACCGCTTCTATTCATCTCTTCAGCTACTCACCCCCATCCTCTAAAATTCCCTTTCATCACATGTCTCTTCCCATCACACCACTGAAACCATTTTCCTTCCAGTTAGCAGTGATTTTCTTTTTTCTTTACCAAAATCATGGTATTTCCCCTATCTTTAATCACATTTGCTTTGGTGCCAGATTTTATACCCCTTATGACTTGCTTCTCTAAAACGACTCCCGAGCCCTGGGATTTTCCACAATCAGAGCACCTGCTCTGCTGACTCAGGGCCACCATGTCACCGTCCAGCTTGGGGACCTCTCTGCCTGGGTCTGCGTGCTCCCTGGAAGTTCTTTCTTAAAGTTTCATCTTTTTAGGGATGACTCCAAATATATTTCTTGGGATACCTTCCCCTGACTGTTCTGTCAGTGAAAGCGCAGCAGGAACGATGTTGAACTCATTGTTTTCTCTGCAGCAAACTTCACCTCTGGGCTTTGTTATTTCTGCTCACGATTTGACTCTTCTCCCATCACCCAGACTGGGAGTCACCGAGTCATCAATTTCTCCATTGCCTTCTCCTTGACCAAAAAAACCTCCTTTTGTATCATTCTATTGCCAAATCCTATTGATCCTTTCTTTAGCCTATGTGTTTGATCAGCCCTGTTGATCCACTTTTTTTTTTTTTTTTTTTTTTTCCATGCCCCCACCCCTATATCACTGGAACTTGTAGGGGACAGACCAGAACAGACCTGTGGGAAGATATTCTCTGTGAAAGCTATGAGTCGTTCCAGACATTGTTTTGCTTTCCCCATCTCTGCACCCTGATCCCCCATAAGAGTAGACCCAATGGTCAGCAATTTAAAAAAGATTATATTTAAACTAATTATATGACATAACTTTCTCATGAATGTAGAAGCCTACAATCTACAAGATAATGACTCTTCTCTGTGGGGATTTAAAAAGATCCTGGTTTGCTGCTCATTTAGACAGCTGGAGGAGGGCTTTCTTGGTCCATGCATAATTGGAATAGAATATACCTATCATTACTTTTACGTGGCAAACACTTTATTTTATTTTCTTAGAATAATACAATTTCTTCATTACTTTTAATATAGATGAACTATGTGGCAAACATTTTAAATATTAATTTCATATCAAAACAAATGCGATGCACAATAGGAGAAAGTAAGGGTTGCTTGAAATGTAAAACCTTCTGTTTCAAAGAAAATTTAGGTTTGCAGCTTGCTGTGCCCTAGGTCCTTCAGGACGCTGGTGGAGGAACTTGAAGTTGTGGAGTTGATGGTCTCCAGGGTCCTTTCTGGTTCCAGTCACACGTGACAGGTGTGTGAAGAGCAGAATCGTGGGCTTTGGGCAGATAGATCTGAGTTCACATTGTGTCTCTTCCATGAGGTTCTCATCCAAGCCCTGATTTGCTCACATACCCTCAGACTGCAATCACAGCTTTGCGGTTTTTTGCTTTTGTTTGTTTGTTTTTCTCTCAGTCTCTCTCCACTCAAAATTTTTCCTGTATGTTACCAGAGCAATCTTTCTAAACATTATCTTTCAGCTATACCTTCTTTCTTAGGAACTTTAATGAGTTCCCAATGTAGATATGATTAAATATAAACTCTATGAGACAGCCAAGGTTCTTGGTACTATGACTCTGGTCTTACTTTCTTGGTTTATTTTCCCAGAACGAACACTTCACTGTCTGTAGCACAGGCCATATTCTGTCATATTTTTGCCCACAGTCCCTTCTCTAAGTATAAAACATTTCCCATTGCTTCTTATCTGCCTACATCTTAGAAGTCCTTTTTTATTCCTTCCTTACAGCACATATAATACTAATAACCAAAAAAAATTCAGAAGAAATAAAATCACCTGCAATCCCCAAACCATCATATAACATCTCTCTATGTTTTCTCTGAGTTCCTTTCCAGTTTCTGTATCTTGTTAAAGCTTATCCTGTGGTTCCTGGGGTACGATAAGCACTCAGTAAGTGGCAATTTATTTGAACCTCACAATAATCATTTCTTTAAATTATTCTAATTCTATCTCCATGAAAATTGTCTTCATTAATGTTTGTGATAAGCCAAGTCTTCCTTCCCGAGACCCCCATAACCCTCACTGTATGTATGTCTCACACCCTCGTCATGAGTATTTTTGTCCTGACACGAGTATTATTTCCTATCTCTTTCTCAAACATTATATATTTCTTGAGAAAAGGGATGGTGTCTTATACCTCTATTGCCTTTCTATAGGTGCTAGGAAAATAGTAATTGTTCAGTAAGCATTTTTAACAACTGAGTTGAGAAGCAGTACTTCCCTCATGGATTAGTGGATAGAACTGGCTGAAGAAGACATTGTGACCTGAGCTCTGGGGGAAAGATAAGCTTTCATCGTGGAGAATTACTGCTGGCCCTTAGAATTCTCCATGATGTCAGGCAGGGGAAAGGCGACAGATACGGATCCAGCAGGACTTACTCGAGTCTTGCTTTCCTTCTCTGACCAATAAATGCTTTGTGGCTTTAACCTCTCCAGAATGGAGGGCATATGACACCCATCATCATTGTACATTTCTCATAGAGAGAAAATTCCAGAGGCCCATCTTGGCATCCTGTTGGGAAGCACAGGAGCTCTTTGCCCTAAATCTTTCTGTTATGTCACTGCAGTAGCTCTTTCCATTTTGCTACAAGCACTGCTTTCCAGTGTGTTTTTGGAGGCATGCTGGAAAGGAATTAAAAAACTCAAAGGAGCACCACACTGGTCACCAATGATGACAGCACGAATGACAAAGACATTGAGCTGTTGCCCGCTTACCAGCCAATCCTTCCAGTCTTGGTAAGGTTGTGTACTACCCTGACCAGACTTTCTTATACATTTACAAGGCAAACTTCATACTTAGATAAGCATTGATATTTTTTTTTTGGTGCCAGGTTCGTGTTAAGCTACATTTCTTCCTCTTGTGGACACCAAGTATTAATATATCTGGCTCCACAGACCTCTAGCCAGTGGCAGTACCTTATCAGTATATAAACTCAGGACAAAAATAAATTCTGTACACTGATCAGAGTTTGGCATGAAACCCTTTGCGGTGGTCACAGCTGAGCTGCAAAGGCTTCCCAGAGTTTCCTCAGAGAGCAGTGTTCTGGTCGAGAGTCTCTGTGTGACAGAAGGGGTCATGATGGTTTCTCCCTGAGAGACCCCAGCTCACAGGTGTCTATATATCCTATTATTTTCCAAGGATGGTTGTCGATTTTGGTATCCTTCACGTTAGAAAATAGGTATCAATTTTCTCCACCAAATCCATGCTAATAGTCCTTAATAAGCATGAACTTTTTGAGATAAATGGTGTCTAGTGATTGGCCATCTCTACTTAATAAAATAGACACAGCCTTTAGATATATACATATAGATGTTCCTAGCAGCGAGGATTAATGACCATCCAATGAACATTGAAATAAGAGGCTCTGAAGTATTTCTTTTTTTTTTTTTTTTTGAGACAGGTGAACTTTTCAAGCATGATCAGATTTGCAGATATTTCAGGCCAGTTGCTCCCAAATTCTTCTTTTAAGTCACAAAACCTTGCTTGTGGAACTTTCTCGCGGAACTTTTCCACAGAACTGAATGTATGAAACAGGTGAGAATAAGGCTTTTCCGGTGGAGAAAAGAAGGCGTGTGGTAAGCCGTGGTCCCATGGAGCCTTGCTGTGGGGTCCGGGGGCTTCAGGTGCTCATTCTGGAAAGCATGAGTTTGGAACCAGCCCTGAGGTCCTGTTAAAGATTTTTTTTTTTTTTTCGGTATGCGGGCCTCTCCTGTTGCGGAGCACAGGCTCCGGACGCGCAGGCTCAGCGGCCATGGCTCACGGGCCCAGCCGCTCCGCGGCACGTGGGATCCTCCCGGACCGGGGCACGAACCCGTGTCCCCTGCATCGGCAGGCAGACTCTCAACCCCTGCGCCACCAGGGAAGCCCCCCTGTTAAAGATTTTGATAAAGATTTTGGGAGGCCCCAAAATGAGCCTCTTGTGGCCATCGGTTAGATGGGGGAGAATGTAAAAGTGGTGAACAGAGCTGGGACCTGGGTGAATTCCTTCAACAGTGTCTGTCTTGGTTTCATCATCTGTAAAAAGTGAGGCTGCCCTAAATCATTGTTTCTAACACTTACCTTACCCTATGCTTCACAGGGAGGGTTTGCTGGAAGAAGGGGTTCTGGCCCCGCCCCTACTCCATGGAAGAGTTCTGAAATCCGTTGTTTCATAACTGTGCCCCAGGTAATGGGGTGAGTTTGGGAAAACACTGGCTTCCATCTTTTCTGCCATAACTTTCAGCACCAACCTTTTCTAGGGTTCCACTCAGTTCCTCCACTTCTTCCACGGGTTGCTCTATGACAGGGATGTTTCTTCAGATTGGAAAGAGCGTAGCAACTGAAAAGCAGGAATTTAAACCTGCTGGAGTAATGACAATTATATAAAGGTGTTTCGCTTCCAGGAAACTTGCCAAAACAGCAGTCAGGAATCTTTGAGAAAGTAGCAAAAACTAGGGTGTTCAGAGTTCAGTAAGCTATTAAAGTGCTTCTCAATATCATTTGGGGTGAAAAGTACACTGATTACAAAATACATATTTCTGCACCTCCCCAGGCTTGTCTGTCTGGGGGCGGGCGCAGAGGCATCACATGGTTTCAGTCACCCCAGTCTCAGTGTTTATCTGCTTCGTGCTCCGGAAGGACTTGTACACCACTCTCTTCCCAAGTCCCCAGGGGGTGTTTCAGACACGTTCGTTCACTCATCTGGCAGGTATGTAAAGGAGGTGCCCTTGTGTTTCCCCCTCCCCTCTGGTTTCCCTGGGTGTCTTCTGAACAAGGGTGTCTTCCTGAGAATTCGACATTTGTGCCCAAGATGCTGTTTCTTAAGATTCCCAAGGAAGGAGGATGCCTCTCCTGGCTCACAGCTGCTCTGTCCCCTGGGGCGGAGTCCTTCCTCAACTTCTGCTTGGGGTCCCCCTGCCCCCAGACCTTGCTGCCAGCCCACAGGACTGGGCTGGGGGAGAGATACCATTTCAGCATTCCCCCCACGTCACCCCCAGACATCTGCATGCAACGCTCCTTCCTCCTTCAGCCCCCAAACAAAAGTCCTCAGACGATGAATTCCTGCAGATGGACTCATCCGAGGTCTGTCCATTTTGCCAGACCTGATTCGACAAATTTGAATCTCAATTCGGGCTCCAGGTGGGAGAACCACTCTGGAATGTGCGGATTGGGAACTGATTTGAAAACTCAATCCCAGAGAGCTCCAGTTAATGAATTGATACCCCCTGAGGGAGGTGCCTGGGGCTTGTTCAAGGACTCTGTTTTTATTACTGAATTAGGACAGACCTGTCAAGCTAGTCACGCTTGCAGATGGCACGAAGCTGGGAGGGATAGAAAATACAGCGGATGGTAAAATCTGAATGGAGAAGATACCAAGAGGCTGATCTGAACCTAAGAGATAAAATTTAGCAGGAAGAACGTGTAGAGCTACATGGAGACCCTAACTTCCACCTGCACTAATTCAAGGTGTGATAGAGATCGCTGCATGCATTTTACCATGGAGTGCTTTCAAAACACAAAATCTTACCAGAGTTCTCAGATAGGACATAAAATGTGTTCTGGCTGAGGTGGGAGTGGTGGAGCTGGGGACCCCATACTTCTCCTCGCCTCTCTCCATGGCCCCTGCGGAGGTTTTGTAAAACCTGGTTTGAAAGCTCTTGGGCTCTCAGGTAGTGGAGAGAGTGAGGGAGGGGAGAAAAATGGGAGGACGGGATGGCTATGAAAACAACGTGATTAGTTTTAGTTCAAGGTATACTCACTAGGAACCCACAGGGTGATGTGGTCATTCCCGAAAACACGTGATTTTATCTGAGGCTGGGTTAATGCACTAAGAGTGTACTAAGACTGGGAACATGTCTGTTCTGGGCAAACCATACGGGGACATGATGTTCTCACATGGCTGTGATCATCTGGAAGCAATAATTTTGCATCTTCCTATTTTAGGAACATTTCGTCACTGTTGGAAACTTGGCCAGGGAAGTCACATATGATTGCATAGGCTGTGCACTGTGCAAGTCCAAGGACACTATTTTCAGAGACTATAATGATTATAAAAGGCTGTTGCTCTTAACTTTTTCTCATTTTTCCTTTAGTGTTCCTGCCATTCAGAACTTTACGCTGGTTTCGTTTTTTTTTTTTTTTTATCTTTATTGGAATATAAACCTTTATAATGTTGTGTTAGTTTCTGCTGTACAACAAAGTGAATCAGCTATACATATTCATATATCCCCATATCCCTTCCCTCTTGCATCTCCCTCCCTCCCGCCTTCCCTATCCCACCCCTCTAGGTGGTCACAAAACACCGAGCTGATCTCCCTGCGCTATGCAGCTGCTTCCCACTAGCCATCTATTTTACGTTTGGTAGTGTATATATGTCCATGCCACTCTCTCACTTCGTCCCAGCTTACCCTTCCCCCACTGTGTCCTCAAGTCTGTTCTCTACGTCTGCATGTTTATTCCTGCCCTGTCACTAGGTTCATCAGTACCGCTTTTTAAAATTCCATATATACGTGTTAGCATACGGTATTTGTTTTTCTCTTTCTGACTTACTTCACTCTGTATGACAGACTCTAGGTCCATCCACCTCACTACAAATAACTCAGTTTGGTTCCTTTGTATGGCTGAGTAATATTCCATTGTATACATGTGCCACATCTTCTTTATCCATTCATCTTTTGATGGACATTTAGGTTGCTTCCATGTCCTGGCTATTGTAAACAGAGCTGCAATGAACATTGTGGAACATGTATCTTTTTGAACCATGGTTTTCTCAGGGTATATGCCCTAAGCTGGCTTCTTTTAAGGTCAGCCATATACCAAAGTGTACGGCTAGAAAATGATATGAATTTAAAAAAAAAGATATTTGTTCTGCTAGGATTTAAAGAATTATAGTAACACCAGGGTGTGTTGTTTCCTTGTTGGGGTGTGGGATGAAAATAACTGAGGCAATAAAAATATTCCATACATTAAGGGTTCCAGTATTCTTTCCACAATCCCCACTGGATTGTGACTCTGACTTTCCCAGATTAGAGGGTGGCTTCAGGGTTATCAGGTAAATCAGCTCTGACCTCCTTCCACACTCAGTTTCCTCTTAAAAACAGTGGTCTGGATGGGGTGATCTCAGTGTTTTTTTTCAACTTTAATGCTTCACAATTCTATGGTAGTTCCCGGTCAGTGAAAACTTGTCATTTAGAGATGGAGGTGATGACACCTAACACATTATATTATAATTGAATCCGTCTGTTCCACTCAGAGTCATGCAACCTCCCTGGGGAGATGCTAAAGCAATCGTTCTCAAAGTATGGTGCCGGGAACACTGGGGGTTCCTTAGATGCTTTCAGAGCTTCCACAAGGTCAAAACTATTTGTAGAATACTACTAAGATGTTATTTGCCATTTTCACTCTCATTCTTTCGAGTGTACAGAGTGTGATAAGTTTGTGGTAATGTTTTCAGATCCTGTATTGCAACTAACCTTTAAGAAACTACCATTGTCTAGACTTGAGGACATGGGGAGGGGGAAGGGTAAGCTGAGACGAAGTGAGAGAGTGGCATGGACATATATTCACTACCAAATGTAAAATAGATAGCTAGTGGGAAGCAGCTGCATAGCACAGGGAGATCAGCTCGGTGCTTTGTGACCACCTAGAGGGGTGGGATAGGGAGGGTGGGAGGGAGACGCAAGAGGGAGGAGATATGGGGATATATGTATACATATAGTTGATTCACTTTGTTATACAGCAGAAACTAACACAACATTGTAAAGTAATTATAGTCCAATAAAGATGTTAAAAATAAATAAATAAAAGCCATTCTGGGAAACTGTTAAAAAAAATATCAATCGACAGATGAATGGATAAAGAAGATGTGGCACATATATACAATGGAATATTACTCAGCTGTAAAAAGGAACGAAATTGAGTCATTTGTAGAGAGGTGGATGGACCTAGAGAGTGTCATACAGAGTGAAGTAAGTCAGAAAGAGAAAAACAACAGGAAAGCGTATGCTAATATACATATATGGAACCAAAAAAAAAAAATGGTACTGATGAACCTAGTGGCGGGACAGGAAAAAACATGCAGACGTAGAGAACAGACTTGAGGACACAGTTGGGGAAGGGTAAGCTGGGACGAAGTGAGAGAGAGGCATGGACATATATACATTACCAAACGTAAAACAGATAGCTAGTGGGAAGCAGCCGCATAGCACAGGGAGATCAACTCAATGCTTTGTGACCACCTAGAGGGGTGGGATAGGGAGGGTGGGAGGGAGACGCAAGAAGGAGGAGATATGGGGATATATGTGTACGTATAGCTGATTCACTTTGTTGTACAGCAGAAACTAACACAACATTGTAAAGCAATTATTCTTCAATAAAGATAAAAAAAAAGAAACTACCATTGTCCAGTTTTGGGGTAGGATCAAAGAAAAGTATTTACAATGATCTGAAAGGCTATTAAAATATTCCTCTCTTTTCCAATTACATTTCCTCACGAGGCCAAATTTTCTTCATATACTGCAACCAAAACAACACATTGTAACAGACTGAAAACAAGAAATTGTGAGACTAAGTTGTAATTTCTAATATGATAAATATTGATATAAACCTGCAAAAAACAAGAATCTTTGAGGTCCTCCATAAATATCGAGTGTAAGAGTGAGAACAGAAAGTTTGAGAACAGATGTCCTAAAAAGTCATCAAAATAGCAAAATTTCCTCCTCAAGCAGGTAAACTGCTGCTGTTACTTTCTGGAACTCCTAACACTTCTGTCCTCATTTGTTTACACGAAGCTCCATCAGGAATTTTAAAAGTGATTATCCTGTAAAACCTGCAGTGCTTTTTGAGTTCGTATATTTTGATTCATTTGAAGCTGTGATGGGATTCCCTTTTGTGGACATTTTTTTCTGGGTTTTGCTTCAATTAGGGCGTTCTTTAGGAAATCTACAGGAGAACAAAATGGTAGCTAATTGTTAGGTCTCAAGTGTTAGGGAATAGATGTGGGGTGTCGGGGGTGGAGCAAGAGACTGGAAGCTGAGATGAGCGCGGTAGTAGTACTCGAGGTCCAAGATTCCAGAAAAGAGGTTACACCCACCGCCCTTGTATATTCCTCAAAAGAGGATGTAGGAAGGGCGGATGCCATGGCCACTATGGCTGGAGGGGTCCCATGAGAAAGGAGAATGAAGTTTTCCTCTGGATGACCCTGCTTTGTGCTGTTTTTGACTTGAGAAGGAGTCAGGATGTGTCCAGATCACTGCATGATCTGTCACTCAAATGAGGGCCCAGTGCGTGATGCCTGTTGCAGAGGCCAGAAGCTGTACGGTGAAAGCCCAATGCCCCCAAACCCCAGCATTTACTCGGAAGTGCCTCATTAGTTGGATGATTTTTCTTTTCTTTTCTTTTTTTATTGGAGTATGATTGCTTTACAGTGTTGTGTTAGTTTCTGCTGTACAATGAAGTGAAGCAGCTATATGTATACATATAGCCCCGCCCTCGTTGGACCTCCCTCCCAGCCCCTGCATCCCACGCATCTAGGTCATCACAGAGCACCGAGCTGAACTCCCTGTGCTACACAGCAGATTCCCACTAGCTATCTATTTTACACATGGTATTGTATCTATGTCAAACCTAATCTCCCAATTCATCCCACACTCCTCTTCCCCTCTTTGGGTCCACACGTTCGTTCTCTACGTCTGCATCTCTATATTCTTGCGTCTCTATTCCTGGACTATTTCTCTCTCTCTCTCTCTCTCTCAAAAATAAGCCTTCCACTTGAGTATTCACAATGCACGAATCAGCAAAAGGGAAAGAGTAGAAGAACTGAGTATACAAAGAATCTGTATTTGTGTACTTTCATGTACCTTCCTAATGAATTTTCAGATGATCCCTGGCCTGTTGAGTTTCCCATCCCTACCCCTCCCACTTAAAAAAAATTTTTTTTTCCAGGGCCGTATTCCTGTTTTTATCCCACTCAGGGTGAAGATACACATCACCTAGGTGAGGCAGACTGACCGAGGCTGGCTTCAACCCTTGCTGGGATGCAGGCAGCATTGGAAGGGACACAGTGGCTTTTATCAATGCCACCAGTATAACGCAGGCCCTTTCACTCCCAATCAGGTCACCAGTCATGAGATAACTGGAACCTTTCCCCAGGGTCAGCCCCGGATGTGAAAGTCAAGCTCACTGCAATTTTGGCTCATCAGATGGAACACAGGAAGAGGGGAGGTGACAGCCCAAATCCTAATAGTTAGATGAGGGCTGCCTACAAGCAAGGTTAGAAGATGGAATGTAAGGTTATGATGATATACAATCATTTGGAACGTGGTCTCGCTATGGTTATTTTCATACACGAATTTTCAAGGAACTAAGTGTAAAATATTTATGGAGTAGAATGCTTCTACCATTCATTCACTCATCTATACACTTTTGCTAATAATCTAAGTCCTCTCACTCCATCTTTTCATCACGTTTGAGTGACAAAAAGTCAAACTTGGATGAGCCTAACGATGTATTTTTTCCACGACCCCAGTCAAACAGCCGAGCTCTGCTGCAGAAATTGGCACAATAGGTCAGATGGATGCTGTGATAAATTCACAGCGTGAGTCTCAATATTTCCTGGCCATCCAAGAATTCCTTTGATCGAACTCACCCCTCATCCTCGGCAACAGCTCTTCAGATCTGCTCCACTCTTGTCAAACCTCTTACATCATCTTCTCCATGACACCACCTACTGTGCAGCCCACTCTTTCTAAGCAGATGACCTGGCTTATTTCCCGGGAGACGGAATCCATTAGAATGGGAACCATACCAACTCCTGCTAAAACGGACCAACCAAATCATCAAGATTCAACCTCTCTTCTCTCCTGTCCCAGGGAAGGGGGTTTCCTTTCCCATGTAAAATCCTTCTATCCGTGGATCCATATTCTCTAGTGTTTCAGGAGCTGCTCACAAGTCATTCATCTTCTCTCTTATTCGTCAACTTATCTGATTTTTTTTTTTATTTTAGGGAATGACATCATCATTTATCTGTTCTACAAGCCAGAAACCTTGGACTAAAACTTAACGCTTAATTTTCTTTTTTAAGAAACCTTTTCAAATTTTTAAAAATAATTTTTAAAGATTACATACCATTTACAGTTGTACAAAATACTGGCTATAGTCCCTGTGCTGTAAAGTACATCCTTGAGCCCATTTTACACCCAACAGTTTGTGCCTCCCACTGCCCCACCCCTATATTCTGTCCCCCCAACTGGTAACCACTAGTTTGTTCTCTATATCTGTGAGTCGGCTTAGCTTTTGTTATATTCACTAGTTTGTTGTATTTGTTTAGATTCCACATAAAAGTGATCTCATACAGTGTCTTTCTCTGACTTATCTCACTTAGCATAACACCCTCCAAGTCCATCCATGTTGTTGCGAATGGCAAAATTTCATTCATTTTCATGGCTAAGTAGTATTCCATTGTGTGTGTGTGTGTGTGTGTGTGTAAAGATATAGATATATACCTCATCTTCTTTATTCATTCATCTGTTGATGGACACTTAGGTTGCTTGCATACATTGGCAATTGTAAATAGTGCTGCTATGAACATTGGGGTGCATGTACCTTTTTGAATTAGTGTTCTTTTTGTGGATATATGCCCAGGAGTGGAATGGCTGGATCATATGGTGGTTCTATTTTTAGTTGTTTGAGAAGCCTCCATACCGTTCTCCATAGTGGCTGCACTAATTTACTTTCCCACCAACAGTGCATGAGGGTTCCCTTTTCTCCACACCCTCTCCAACATTCTTTTAAATGCTTAGTTTTAGCTCTAATATCCAATCCATCATCACATTCTGTCAGGTTTTACTCCAAAATATTTCTCAAATCCAGGTCCCCCTTTGCTAGCTCTGTGGTCTGAACCTGCACCCTCTTGGCCTTTGGCTGCAGCAGTGCTTTGAAGGGGCTCTATGTGTTCCCATCATATATTTTCCATCCGCTCAACACAACTCCAGTCATGTCCCCACCATCACCCCACCCTAGTCCTCCTTTCTAAACCTTTCTTATGCTGCTACCCACCATTTCAGAAAAAAGACCCGTTTTTAATTTGGGATAGAAGGCCTACCTTTCATTGTCGCCCCCTGATCCCTGCGCTTCAGCCCCGGGGATAGCATTCTCCCTGGGCACGGGGCCTTTGCACCTGCTGTGCCCTCAGCCTGGAATGCGTCTTAGTCCCTCCGACACACGCTCATTCTTCCTTTTTAGCTTGAGTGACACTTTCTTAGAAGCACACCTCAGACAAGATCAATTCTCCATGATAAGCCTTCATAGCATCACGTGCCTTTCCTTTCTACAACTGGTGACAGCTGCCATTGTATATTTATTTGTGAGATTACTTAATTAACTCCAATCTCCCTAACTTACCTACAAATTCAGGAGGCTGGGGACATTTCTACTCTTGCACTGTATCCCTAGCATCATGCCTGGCATGTGGTAGACACTCTATAAATATTTATTGAACGAATGTGGGTCGAATAAATAACAGTACGTTCAGGGCACGGTGTTAGATGCTCCAGGGCTCTGGTTCTTAAACTTCAGCAACAGAATAACCTGAAGGCTCGTTAAAGCCCAGTTTGCTGGGCCCCAATTCTAGAATTTCTGACTCAGTAGGTCATGGGTGTCGCGGAAGAATTTACATTTCTGACAAATTCCAAGGTAATGCTGATGTTGCCGGCCCAGGGTCCACAATCTGAGGACCATTTGCTTTAGGGAATTAAATACATGATTGTGACATGGTCAACTGTCTTCCAGAAATTTACAGTTTTGTTCAGGTGCAAATAGTAGATAAGAGACATTTGATTTAAAAAAATGCAGAATTTAAAAATGGTGGATGCCAGAACTAGAAAAGACATGTCATGATCTACTGTTTACTGTTGATACAAGTAATTGGTTGCTATGCCAGTTTTAGGGCCAGTAATTGCTATTTTGGTAATTGCTGTTAGTATCTGTCTGATATGATCTTAGAAAGAGTTCACAGGATTTAAAGTGAGTCTTAAAGTAAACTTCAGAAGCGTTGAGGGGTTGAATTTTCAGGGTGGAGTAGGATGAAAAAAATATATGAAAGGGCAATATATAGAGAGAATAAGCTAATTTAGCTGGAATGCAGATTCACATAAAAGAAGAGTATAAAATTAAACAGGAAGTGAAGGGAGGGGAAGAAGGCTTTGAAGGCAGCTGGATATAAAAGTGAAGGTCAGCCAGGAACACTTTTCTGTGCAGGACCAAACTATATCTACGTTTGGTTTTTCATTCTCTATTTACTACCTGCCTCATCTATAGGGGACAATGGTCCACGGAAAAACCAGTGGCTCCTCCTATAGGGCACCAGATATGGGAAATAATATCTGTTCCATTTCTGTCACTACAATCTCTAGTATGAATTTGATAGAAATGGCAGGGCCAAGAGGGTCAAAACTTCTGTAAGACTCAGTTTTTAGGTGATAAGAGCAGGTCCTGGTACAAGTTCTCATAGCCCATTAAGATTCTACTTTTTTATTAAAGGTGCTAAAAACAGCACTACCGTCTGCACAGGTGCTACAGCTATTGCTGAATCAAGATATTTTCAGAGATAAATTGCAAAGTACGCACGGCCACTGCAGATGGTACCCTGCTCAGGACACAAGACCTGAGGTCCTAAGGAAGGACTGTGCCTTGAAAAGTGACAAAGTTCCACTCATACGACCAGGTGACAGAGTGTCAGCAGTCCCGCTGTCATCGAGATCTTTAGAAACACAGCTGTTGGACTTCTATGCAGGGAAAACTCTCGGTTTTAGAATATATCACTTCATAAACATGATACTTTTCAATATCATGAAATATAAAATTTTGCATCACTTCTTTTGTGTCGTGAACACTCAATAGATATAGAATTGAATTAAAGAAGTCTTGGGTTCTTTTACATGACTAGAGAATTTTAGGCATGTTTTATTTCACTTGTTCATACAGGTTACACAGTAAACATTATGCTATGAAATTTGTCAAAGGTTTTGTATTCATTCCAGTAAGTTAGGTAGGGGAAAAATTTTTTTCTTCCCCAAAAGACCTTAAAAACTCCATTGCCCATTCTCAAGTGTGAAAGCAGTATTTAAGGAAAAATTCTGCCCTCCTATACATCTATTTGGCAGGATAACAGTTTGCCTAATGTACATTCCCTCTGGAGACCGAGAGTTGTGTCCTGATTTAAAAAGGAGTGAGTATACAATCAAAGACCTTCATTCTTACCAGAATCCAGCCCTTTTCTCCTTTCCCTTAAATAAGATGTCTCAGGAGGGGGGGTTACCTTTTCCTCACTGGTTAGCAGGAAGTGGTATGGTAGGATGTTTCTCTTCTGTCAGGATAGTTTTTCATTTGTTTTTGAAATTTGCATGGCATATTTGATCACAATTCACTGATATTAAAAAAACCAACACTATTTTTATATATAGAAGTACCACCAACAGGCTTCATTTAGTCCAGGTTGCCCAGAGAACTTCTGAGGTCCCACAGCACGTACTGTGGGTGACACCTTCTTTGTCACTTCACTCTATCATGTCTTGTATCAGTTTCACAGCTGTGTTCTGTGTAAATTTTTTCTCCTCTCTAAGATCACAAGCTCCTTGCACCCGGGGAGAGTGTTACATGTTTCTTTTGTGGTTTGGGGGCTCCATCTGTGGCCAAGCATAGCAAATGCTAGTTGATGGATTCATGGAGTGAGAAAAGCCATTTGTACATCTTGGACTGTTTGTTTAGTTATTACTAAGGAAGCAGATCATGAATAGAACCTTGAAACTCAATTACCAGGTTCTGTTTTTATTTTGTTTTTATTTTGTTTTATTTTTGTTTTTGTGAATGAGACGTTCTGACAGATTGGAGTATTAAATAGACCCCTAATAGTCCTGTCGGGAAGGAAAAGCATAATTACATCCATTAAAAAGATATTGTATGTGAGGACATTGTATGTGAGGACTAGGAAATTTGGGATTAACAGATACACACTACTATATATGAAATAGTTAAACAACAAGGACAGGGAACCAAAAAAAAATTGAATCCCACATATGCCATGACTCATGAAGAAAAACAGAACTTGGTTTACTCTGTTCTAGGCTGAGGCAAGACAATTCAATTCATAGATTGAAATGTTTATCCCCCCAGGTTCACGTGTTGGAGCCCTAACCCCAGTCTGCAGTAATTGGAGACTAAGGAAGTAGTTAAGGTCAAGTGAGGTCACAAGGGTGGGCCCTGATGCAACAGGATTGGGGTCCTTATAAGCTCGTGCTGTCTTTCTCCCACTTGCCACACCAGGGACAGGCCTTGTGAGGATACAGGGGAGAAGGCAGCCACCTGCAAGAGGAGAGAGTCCTCACTCGAAATCGAGTCAGCCACAACCTCGATCATGAACTGAGAAAATAAATTTCTGTTGTTTAAGCCACCCGGTTTATGGTATTTTGTCATGGCAGCCTGAGCAGAGTAATACAGGCCATGTGTGATCAACATTACTTTCCTCTCTTAGCTCCTAATTTCTATCAGTCAGCAGTCTCACCAGCCCAAAGGTGAGCTTATAAGACTTTTATCTACTCGTGCTTTAAAGGCAACAAAAAGGGCACCACTTAAGACCTGGATGCGCTGCAGACTAGGGAAGTGGCCTCACGTAACTCTTAATGCACAGCAAACAGTTCTGGAGGGCCTTCGTGGAGTCAGGCACCAGCCTAGGTGCAGGGGATGGAGTGGCAGGCATCCCTGTCTTCAGGCAGCTTGCATATTGCAACTGTCTGTTGTGGAAACAGAGGGCACCCACACAAACACAAGTCCATATACAAGTAGTGTTGGATGGTGACAGTGCCACAGAGAAGAGACTAGCAAAGGACTGGGGTGGGGGAGGGCTGGAAGGAGTCAGAATTGCATAAGGCCAAATGGAGCCATGTAAGAGGGGAGGGAGGCATGTGGCCGCTGGGGGAAAGTGTTCCCGGCCTGAGATGGCCTCAGTGTGATTGAATGACAGAAAAGAGCAGAAAGGAAGCCAGCGGAGAGTTGGCAGCAGAGGCCTGACACCGTATGTCTGATATCTAATGTTCTAACGTCTAATGTTCTACTGCAATCACTTGGGCTGTTGAGAAGAGCCAAAAGACGTGTCAGGAGACTGTAGCGATTGGCCAGGTGAGAAACTATGGTGGATGTAAGCGGCTTAGAGCCATGGAACTGGCGAGAAGTGATGGGATTCGGATATACTGACATTTCCATAGGCTGAATGGGTTGGTGGACAGATTGGATAAGGGCTGTGAGAGAAAGGGATTAAGAATTATTCAAAACACGTTCATCTCAGCAGCTAGAAGGATGGGGATCCATCAGCCGAGGTGGGAAAAGCTGTGGGAGGAGGGCTTGGGGTGGAGAATGGGACATTGGGGGCTTGGATTTATACACATTAAGTTTGAGATAGTTATCAGATCTCAAGCGGAGACACTGAGTAAGCAGTGACTGAGGACTCACTGACATTATCTTAACTGATGCAATGAATGACATTTGGTGTGTTTGCTGGTGGGAAAGATCTCGCAGAGATGGGAGCTCTGGGAATGCTGAGAGAGGGGGAAAGGTGATCTTCTCCTGCAGGTGGGAGAGAGGTTGGGCTTTAGTGCCCCCCCCCCCGAAAAAAAAACATTGTCACAATCGATCGTAACCCTAACCCTAACCCTAAGGATGGTAAGAAAAAAGGCAGCCTCGGCAGCACAGGTGTTGGGGGAGGGTCAGTGTGATGAGAGCAACCGGTGGAAATTCTTTACTGACCAATTTTCTCAGCGGAAGAGGAAGTGAGGTGATCAGCGAGAGAGAAAATAGGGAAGGAGCGGTCGGAGGTTTGATGAAAAAGAAGACATGAAACAACGGGCTGGGAATGGAGAGCCCGCGGCCCGGGAAAGGATGCAGCATTGCCTGCCAGCCGGAAGGGCCCCCTCGAAGGTCATGGTGGTGAATTTCGACAGAGCCCTGCGTGTCCCAGCCGCCGTCAGCTGAGCAGGTACAGGCGTGGATTCCGCCCGAGTGGGAGCTTTGCCAAGGTACGAGGGCGGGCAGGGTGTGAGAGGGCCCTGGGAGGGAAGGCCAGGCCGGGGAGCGGCGGCCACGGTGCGCCACGGAAGCCGAGTGCTTACAGGGGGCAGAGTGATGACAGGAGGGACCCAGGGACCTTGGAAGGGCGTCAGCATCCGCACACTGAGGTTCCCTGCACCGGCCAACAATTGCTGGAGTCCCGGTAGCAGAGGAAGTGAGAGAGTGAGGTTCTGAAAACGGAGACCGTCATGACGGGAATCCTCCAAATCCAATTTGCAGAAAGGCTTCTGAGCAACGGGGAGAATTCATTAATTAACAGGAGTTTGAAATAACGTCTAAAAGTGCCCCTTGGCTGTGACTTCTCTTTGGGACTATTTCCACAAACAGAGGGAAGGCAAAAAAAAAAAAAAAAAAAAAAGTGGATGTATTCTCAGAAGTTGTTAATAGTAAAACCATATGCCTGGAAGTACCTCCAACAGGTCCTAGTTTGGATTAGCCCCCACTGTCCCGCAAGCTCTAAACACCTTGGCCAAGAGACGCCACCGTGCAGCTCAGTCCCTCCTGTGCTCTAGGACTCTCCGGTTATAGCTTTTGTAAAACACTTTTATTGAATTTGAAGCCTATGTCCTTATTTTTTCTTTTAGGGGAGTTAAGAACAAGTCAGAGTCATCTGCCTAATAGTCCTTAAACACCAGAAGGCAATTTCCAATTAGAGTTTGGTGCCTACCGAGAATCACCTGGCAGAAGGTTTTCACTTGGCTGAGAGGTAGAGCGAGATCTCTCCGGGCAAAAGGCCCATGAGAAAATTCATCACAGCGCACTGACCTGGGGATGCCTCACTCCTCTTTATTAAGAAAAAAAAAAAGACAAAAAAAAAGACTTTCATGACCTTCACGTGCATTTACAACAATAGCATGAAATCTCACTCAGAAAAATCATGAGCCCACACGTCTAAAGAAAAGGTAAGATTCAAAATTTTAAAACTCTAGCGTTAATATATTTGAAAAAGTAATCCACGCTGTGTCAAAGGTTGGAGCTGTCTCTGTGCTTGAATTATCCTTGGAATTCTCTGGTCACCGGCTTGGGAACACAAGCCTCCGTTCTGGGTTTGAGGCCTTTGCTGCAGGACAGCGCGTTAGGGAAGGTGTGACTGAGGCAGCTGACTCAGGTGCTCTTGAGGGGAAGTTTGTTGTGGGGAGAAACTGTTATTCTAAGGCCTTGTTAGGGTTTTGGAGCCTTGGGCTCTTTGGCAGGTCAGTGTGCTAAGGCATTAAAAAATATGGAAAGTCAGAGAGAAAGTCTTTCCTTTTTCTTTTGGAAAGGCCGGAAACAAGCACAGCAGACACAGATGAACCAGAAATCGAAGTGCTGCTGGGATGGTGGCTGTCGTCTGTTGGTTGTATGTTTCTGGTTCTGATTAAACTTAAGTCAATTTTAAAGGGAAATGCTTTTAAGTCAAGGGGTCTTAAAAGTCCCCAGTGCAAGAGAGAAGTGAAAACAAAGATTATTTCAAACTTGCCTCATTTACTGCATCCATAGACACCCATGGAAACATATTCAGAGATTGCTAACCGAGAACTAAGAGAAGGAAGTGGTTGGAAAGAAATCGGTTATTTCAACGTGGTGTGCGTCACATAGCGGGAGAAGGTGGGAAAGGATTAGGTATCTCAAAGAGGAAGAAAAGCTGAAATAGACTAAGTTACAGAACTCCCTCCAACTAGCATAGGGAAAATGGAACAGAAAGAAATACAGCAGAGTCTGAGGGGCTGGAAGTAGGAAGTGGAGTGATATTGGGTCCTTAGCTCTCTTTCCCTCCCCCTCCCCCCAGCCCCATATCCCCGCATCCCTGCATGGCCCTTTGCCTCTGCTTCTCTCTCTCCAGTTGGGTTTGGCTGCTTGGCGTGTGACGGACAGACATGGCTGCACCACAGCTCCTGGGGGTCCATGTATGGGCTGGGACTAAGGACCAGAGTGGCTGACTGACTCACCTCTCTCCTAATTCAGGACTCCTGGAGAGAGATGCGGATGGGACCCACCGTGGTCAGGGCCACACCAGTGAGGCAGGGTTATATGATGCAAACCAGAAGGCCGGTTTCTCCCTGTGGGTAGGTGGGCACCAGAAGTTCTCTGAGAAGGCTGTGGCCTGGGCAACACCCCAGGAGTGACGCAGAGAGAAGCCTTTGTATCACTAGGTTGATGTGAACGGGACCTGGGCAAATGTATGGTTTGCATAGTGTTTCAGTTTTTGCACGACTCTGTTCCTGTTGATATGTTGAGCCATCTCTCTCCTGGGACTGGAGAGGATGGGGGAGGATTGATTGTGTATCACAGTGAATTGCTAGTTCAGCCTGGCTCATCTTGCCGGTGTGTCACTGTTCACGTTCCAAAGCCTTTTGGGTGACGAGGGGTGAACGCGTAGAGCTCCCTCCTAGTAAACAAGGGTCTAGTCGTCTTCTGGACGCCCCATCTCTCTTTAGTGCGATGACTTGGAATCGTGAATGGTGCTAAGGGGAAGTTTATTTTTACTCTGAACATACTAACACTAATTTAGTAAACATGTATTTTTTTAAATTAATTTTTATTGGAATCTAGCTGATTTATAATGTTGTGTTAGTTTCTGCTGTACAGCAAAATGAAGCAGTTGTACATATACACCTATCCAGTCTTTTTTTAGCTTCTTTTCCCATATAGGTCATTACAGATTATTGAGTAGGGTTCCCTGTGCTCTGCAGTAGGTCCTTATTAGTTATCTGTTTTATATACAGTAGTGTGTATCTGTCAATCCCAGTCTTCCAATTTATCCCTCTCCCCGCTTTTCCCCCTTGGTAACCATGAGTTGAAACATGTATTTAAATATGTCGATTTCATTACATTTTTAAATATTTGAGGGAATCGCAGCACCAAAGAGTTTCAATAAATTCGACCACAGGCCCATTTAGGGGCATATTTCTAGGCTATGAACATGAGAAACAAAAAGAAAATTTGCATCTGTAGGGAAGATTTCTGGATTTCATAAGTAGCCTAGAAACTTCACTGAACGAGTGGCTGTGTGTTTCTGCATCTATTTGGACTCGTCTAGTGACAAACGTGGGAAACCATGCTGTCTGCCGTGAGTCAAATATTGCTCTCTGGGGGCTGGGATCCTTCACACATCCTCCTTGCTGAGAGTGAGATGGGGAGGGGAGTGTCTCTCTCTTTCCTTTAATAGAATCTGTGTTTTCATTTAGTGGATTTTGGAAACAAAATTCAGGGCTCTTTTTTCTTCTCCAAGTTTTGCGTGCCTTTTGGCTCAGATATTTGTCTTGCCAAGAAGCTTTTAAAAACTAAGTGGTCTGTATTTTGAGATACCACCCTCAACCAAGAAGTAAACCGTGAAATTCTCTGTAATTTAATGCTTTGAATTCAAACACTTGGAAGGCATTTAGTTTGTGTTTGGCGGTGTTGATATGACTATGTTTTAAAAAATAGAACGCTAGATTCCGTTTTCACTTAAAGAGCTTTAAAACGTCTCTTGTGTGTGGGTGAGTTTCAGAAAGCATCTCAAAGGGGATCAGAGTGGGAAGGTAAAGGGTAGCCCTTCCTTTATTTTATTAACCAAGTCTGATGAAGTATGCGGATTAGTAAACCAAGGTTCATATATCTGTATAAGCATTATTAACATAATCTTTCTTGCTATTGTCCTGTTAGCAGTAGTGGGTCATATTTTATAGGGGAGAATGATCATAAATATGAAAATGGATCTGAGGTCATGTCGGAGTCCAGGGTGGTACTAAGGGTTTTCATCCCTGCTCTGTTAATGCTTGGTGTGTGCCCTTCAGCAAGATACCTCATAATATTTATTTTTTGACCATGCCGTGTGGCATGTGGGATCTTGGTTCCCCGACCAGGGATCGAACCCGTGCCCCCTGCAGTGGAAGTGCAGTCTTAACCACTGGACCACCAGGGAAGTTCCCCTCATATTATTTTGAGATTCTTCTCATTCTAGGTATGAGAAAGAGAATGGCATCTCATGGTTGATCTTTCCAAATACGGAAGTCATTAAACTGAGTCATTCATGCTGTTGTTGAAGATATATCCTCAGAGTTGAGAAGTCCGGCCAGCTAGACAGGTTTTCCCTTTTCCCCTTGTTTGAAAGCAAAGCATCTTGATTTTTTGGGCCACTTTTGCCTAACTTGATCAGGCTCTCCAAGTCTGGCTCATGTGAACTAAATTAACAACAGTAATAACACTACACATCTGAGTTTATTAACAGCAACAACTTAGGGCTTCCCTGGTGGCGCAGTGGTTGGGAGTCCGCCTGCCGATGCAGGGGACACGGGTTTGTGCCCCGGTCCGGGAAGATCCCACATGCCGCGGAGCGGCTGGGCCCGTGCGCTATATGGCCGCTGAGCCTGCGCGTCCAGAGCCTGTGCTCCGCAATGGGAGAGGCCACAGCAGTGAGAGGGCCGCGTACTGCAAAAAAAAAAACCCCAAAAGCCGCAACTTATTGATCTCCAGAGAATATGCCCTTCCAATATCCAGGTATTTGTTTCCGCCATTTAGGGATTCCAGTTTCTAGAATTAAGTTACTGGGAAGGACACAGTAATAAACAGAATATTGCTTGGTTGGTGATTGTGGAATCAGAGCAAAGGGAATGGATTTTTGGGGATGATATTTTAATGATGCCATGGTGGTAAATCCTGGTGGTGGATTTTCTCTGCTGCTCGACAGAGGGCACTTCTGTTGTGACTCATCTGGATTTGGTCTCTCTTTTCCTTTTTTTCTGATTCAGAGTTGGATAAGTACTGTGAAAATCTTGAATCTTGTGTTTCCATGTATCCTCTATTGCATGAAGATTGCAGCCCTTCTGTTAACACCTTCTTATATGAAGCCATTGCTGTTGTTTCCGGCTAAGCCTATTTTCCTGTAGCTAAGTGCCCAGAAGATTGCTTGGACTTGCGGGGGGGGGGGGGGTTTCTAGATACCTCTCAACCACCCACTTTTAGACCATATTTCAAGGTGCGCTTTGTTCACAGATGACTGATCTCAGGGTAATCACTGAATTTTTTGAGCCTATGATGTACCACCAGGCTTGTTAACTCTTAATTTGCAGACTTGGTATTTGATACTCATTTTAGAGGTAAGGAGACTGAAGCTCAAAGAGGTTCAAGAGGGCTTCCCTGGTGGCGCAGTGGTTGAGAGTCCGCCTGCCGATGCAGGGGACGTGGGTTCCTGCCCCGGTCCGGGAAGATCCCACATGCCGCGGAGCGGCTGGGCCCGTGAGCCATGGCCACTGAGCCTGTGCATCCGGAGCCTGTGCTCCGCAACGGGAGAGGCCACAACAGTGAGAGGCCCGCATACTGCAAAAAAAAAAAAAAAAAAGAGGTTCAAGAATTTGCCCAGGGTCTCACAGCTTGCTTCTGGCTGAGTTGGGATTCAGAACCAGTTCTCTCTGATCAAATCTTGTTCTTTCTAACACTGAATCTTCCAACTTTTACTTTCAGGGGATACTAATGTCTAAGTTTTGTAAGAACCCTACTTTGCCTTTCAATCCTGATTAGAGTGGAATACTCTATTATATTACTATATTGCTATAATATAACAGTATATTATAGTAGAATACTTATATTTTAGAACAAAAATATGTAAGCCAGAGTCTTTACAGCGCATCAAAATGACAGAAGTGTGACACAGCTCGCATTTATTTAGAATTTAGTAAGTGCGCATATTATTGAAATGCTTGACACACATAATTTTGTTTATTTTTAAGGACAGTTCTTTGAGGTTGGTGGTACTGTTACCAACACTGTGGAGTTGGGGAGATTAACTCAGAAGTTAAATAACCCACAGAGTGACACATGCCCTGACTCGAATCCATGGTGTCTGACCAGGTTTGACCTCTTACCAGTTCTATCTCACTGCCTCTTTGGTGAATAGAAACCTGAGGACTCCAGGTCCGAAGATCATACTGCCTGAACTAGTTTTACCTATAGGTCTCCTTCAAGAAAGTCTGCACCTCCTCTATGCCAGGTGTGGTGTCAGGATACGATGATAAATAAGTCCTTTCCTTTAAACATTTTATTGACATGTAAGTGACATAGCTATAACCCAAAGTGATAAGTAAGGGAGTCGCTGGGGCCCTGAGAATACAGATGAGGAGGAAATTCATTCTGCCTGAGGGAGGGGCAGGGGAGGGCATGCCACGTAGGAACTGAGAAGTGATGAGTAAGGAGAGTCTTTAAGTCCAAGGAGGCGGCAGGCGGGGGAGAGGGACAGCTAAGAGGAATATCACCGTAGGCAGTGGCAAGAGGCCTGGGGGCGAGAAAACACAAGGCTTGTCCCAGAAGAGTGAGTGCTGCAGCAAACCAGAAGAGGGCACCGGTGAATGACTGGAAAAGAAGACAAGAAAGTCAGACTGGGACCAGAGTTTGAAGAGCCTTTTACTCGTGGAGGTTGGAGGTTGGAAGTAACCGAGAGCCACGGAGGTTTTTCAGCATTGGAGTCACATGATTAGCTAAGACTCCTGTGGAGAATGGGAGATCAAGTGAAGGAAATACGGTGCTTTAGAAGAGCAGCTTTCAGTAATACAGGGGAGAGTAAAGGATGAGTGTCTGGTGTCGAAGAGCCACACTGGGCATGGAGGTTGCTCAGGTAGAACCTGCAGGAACTGGAGGCTGATTAGTTGGAACCAGGGAGCCAGGGGCGACTTTGGGGTTTCCAACTTGGGCAATGGAACGAATGGTGGTTTTCTTTTTTCTTTTTTGAATGTAGTTGCTTTAATGAAAAATGACACGGAAACATACAAAGATATTTACTTAAAGAAGGAGATAACACAATATATCCTAGACTAGGGCATAACTTCCCAGTCCCCAAGCTCCCCACGAGAACACATTGTTATGAATGATACCACTGCTTGGAAGGAGGGTTACCACTTTTTTTCATTTTTATGGGGTTTTATGCCCTCCAGATGCCTCCCACCATGGGGGCTTGGATAATCAATAACCTTCCACAGGGTACAAGAAACTGGAACTGGTAACAATGCAGACTCTATAAATAGGGACATGAGCTTCACATGGGTTAGAGAATTTAATTTATACAACTAGTACTGTCCGTTAATCTTCACGCTGAAAAGTAATATTAAAATATTTTGCTAAGGGAAAGAATACAGTCGAATGGTGCTTTTCTTAACCAATGTTAACAATTTAAGTTGAGGAGCATGGGCTTCCCTGGTGGTGCAGTGGTTGAGAGTCCGCCTGCCAATGCAGGGGACATGGGTTCAAGCCCTGGTCCAGGAAGATCCCACATGCCGCGGAGCAACTAAGCCCGTGCGCCACAACTACTGAGCCTGCACTCTAGAGCCCACGAGCCACAACTACTGAAGCCCCCATGCCACAACTACTGAAGCCCACATGCCTAGGGCCCATGCTCTGCAGCAAGAGAAGCCACCACAATGAAAAGCCCGTGCACCACAACAAAGACCCAATGCAGCCAGAAATAAATAAGAAAAAAATTTTTTAAAAAGCTGAGAATTTTTGTAATTGTGTTTTTATTGTTGTTGTTTGTTTTTTTGACATAACTTTCAAGTGTCTCGAAAATTTCTAAGCTGTGAATATAAGTTTTAGCTTGTATGGTCTTAATTTTTCTTCTCTCTGACATAATATTTTTTTCACATCTTTATTGGAGTATAGTTGCCTTACAATGGTATGTTAGTTTCCGCTTTATAACAAAGTGAATCAGTTATACATATACATATGTTCCCATATCTCTTCCCTCATGCGTCTCCCTCCCTCCCACCCTCTGTATCCCACCCCTTTAGGTGGTCACAAAGCACCGAGCTGATCTCCCTGTGCTATGTGGCTGCTTCCCACTAGCTATCTGTTTTACGTTTGGTAGTGTATATATGTCCATGCCACACTCTCACTTTGTCACAGCTTACCCTTCCCCCTCCCCATATCCTCAAGTCCATTCTCTAGTAGGTCTGTGTCTTTATTCCCATCTTGCCCCTAGGGTCTTCATGACCATATGTTTTTTCTTAGATTCCATATATATGTGTTAGCATACGGTATTTGTTTTTCTCTTTCTGACTTACTTCACTCTGTATGACAGACTCTAGGTCCATACACCTCACTACAAATAACTCAATTTCTTTTCTTTTTATGGCTGAGTAATATTCCATTGTATATATGTGCCACATCTTCTTTATCCATTCATCTGTTGAAAGACACTTAGGTTGTTTCCATCTCTGGGCTATTGTAAATAGAGCTACAATGAACATTGTGGTACATGACTCTTTTTCAATTACGGTTTTCTCAGGGTATATGCCCAGTAGTGGGATTGCTGGGTCATATGGTAGTTTTATTTTTAATTTTTTAAGGAACTTCCATACTGTTCTCCATAGTGGCTGTATCGATTTACATTCCCACCAACAGTGCAAGAGGGTTCCCTTTTCTCCACACCCTCTCCAGCATTTATTGTTTGTAGATTTTTTTTTTTTCTTGGCAGTATGCAGGCCTCTCACCATTGCGGCCTCTCCTGCCATGAAGCACAGGCTCAGGACGCACAGGGTCAGTGGCCATGGCTCACAAGCCCAGCCACTCTGCGGCATGTGGGATCTTCCCGGACTGGGGCACGAACCCGTGTCCCCTGCATCGACAGGCGGACCCTCAACCACTGCGCCACCAGGGAAGCCCATTTTTTGTAGATTTTTTGATGATGGCCATTCTGACTTGTGTGAGATGATATCTCATTGTAGTTTTGATTTGCATTTCTCTAGTGACTAATGATGTTGAGCATTCTTTCATGTGTTTGTTGGCAATCTGTATATCTTCTTTGGAGAAATGTCTGTTTAGGTCTTCTGTGCATTTTTGGATTGGGTTGTTTGTTTTCTTGATATTGAGCTGCATGAGCTGCTTGTAAATTTTGGAGATTAATCCTTTGTCAGTTGCTTCCTTTGCAAATATTTTCTCCCATTCTGAGGACTGTCTTTTCGTCTTGTTTATGGTTCCCTTTGCTGCGCAAAAGCTTTTAAGTTTCATTAGGTCCCATTTGTTTATTTTTGTGTCCATTTCTCTAGGAGGTGGGTCAAAAAGAATCTTGTTGTGATTTTTGTCATGGAGTTTCTGCCTATGTTTTCCTCTAAGAGTTTAATAGTGTCTGGCCTTACATTTAGGTCTTTAATCCATTTTGAGTTTATTTTTGTGTATGGTGTTAGGGAGTGTTGTAATTTCATTCTTTTACATGTAGCTGTACAATTTTCCCAGCACCACTTATTGAAGAGGCTGTCTTTTCTCCACTGTGTATTCTTGCCACGTTTATCAAAGATAAGGTGACCATATGTGCGTGGGTTTATCTCTGAGCTTTCTATCCTGTTCCACTGATCTATATTTCTGATTTTGTGCCAGTACCATGCTGTCTTGATTACTGTAGCATTGTAGTATAATCTGAAGTAAGGGAGCCTGATTCCTCCAGCTCCGTTTTTCTTTCTCAAGATTGCTTTGGCTATTTGGGGTTTTTTTTTTTCCCGTAGAAATTGTGAGATGTTTTGTACTAGTTCTGTGAAAACTGCCAGTGGTAGTTTGAAAGGGATTGCATTGAATCTGTATATTGCTTTGGGTAGTAGACTCATTTTCATAATGTTGATTCTTCTAATCCAAGAACATGGTATATCTCTCCATCTATTTGTATCATCTTTAATTTCTTTTATCAGTGTCTTATAATTTTCTGCATACAGGTCTTTTGTCTCCTTAGGTAGGTTTATTCCTAGGTACTTTATTTGTTTTGTTGCAATGGTAAATGGGAGTGTTTTCTTAATTTCACTTTCAGATATTTCATCATTAGTGTATAGGAATGCAAGAGATTTCTGTGCATTAATTTTGTATCCTGCTACTTTACCAAATTCATTGATTAGCTCTAGTAGTTTTCTGGTAGCATCTTTAGGATTCTCTATGTATAGCATCATGTCATCTGCAAACAGTGACAGCTTTATTTCTTCTTCTCCGATTTGGATTCCTTTTATTTCTTTTTCTTCTCTGATTGCTGTGGCTAAAACTTCCAAAACTATGTTGAATAAGAGTGGTGAGAGTGGGCAACCTTGTCTTGTTCCTGATCTTAGTGGAAATTGTTTCAGTTTTTCACCATTGAGGATGATATTGGCTGTGGGTTTGTCATATATGGCTTTTATTATGTTGAGGTAAGTTCCTCTATGCCTACTTTCTGGAGGGTTTTCATCATAAATTGGTGTTGAATTTTGTCTCTGCATCTATGGAGATGATCATATGTTTTTTCTCCTTCAATTTGTTAATATGGTGTATCACATTGATTGATTTGCGTATACTGAAGAATCCTTGCATTCCTCGGATAAACCCCACTTGATCATGGTGTATGATCCTTTTAATGTGCTATTGGATTCTGTTTGCCAGTATTTTGTTAAGGAGTTTTGCATCTATGTTCACCAGTGATATTGGCCTGTAGTTTTCTTCCTTTGTGACATCTTTGTATGGTTTTGGTATCAGGGTGATGGTGGCCTCAAAGAATGAGTTTGGGAGTGTTCTTCCCTCTGCTATATTTTGGAAGAGTTAGAGAAGGATAGGTGTTAGCTCTTCTCTAAAAGTTTGAAAAACTTCACCTGTGAAGCCATCTGGTCCTGGGCTTTTGGTTTTTGGAATATTTTAATCACAGGTTCAATTTCAGTGCTTATGATTGGTCTGTTCATAGTTTCTATTTCTTCCTGGTTCAGTCTCGGAACATTGTGCATTTCTAAGAATTTGTCCATTTCTTCCAGGTTGTCCATTTTATTGGCATATAATTGCTGTAGTAATCTCTCATGATCCTTTGTATTTCTGCAGTGTCAGTTGTTACTTCTCATTTTTCATTTGTAGTTCTATTGATTTGAGTCTTCTCTCTTTTTTTCTTGATGAGTCTGGCTAATGGTTTATCAATTTTGTTTATCTTCTCAAAGAACCAGCTTTTAGTTTTATTGATCTTTGCTATCGTTTCCTTCATTTCTCTTTCATTTATTTCTGATCGGATCTTTATGATTTCTTTCCTTCTGCTAACTTTGGGGATTTTTTGTTCTTCTTTGTCTAATTTCTTTAGGTGTAAGGTTAGGTTGTTTATTTGAGATGTTTCTTGTTTCTTAAGGTAGGATTGTATTGCTATAAACTTCCCTCTTAGCACTGCTTTTGCTGCATCCCATAGGTTTTGGTTCATCATGTTTTCATTGTCATTTGTTTCTAGGTATTTTTTTATTTCCTCTTTGATTTCTTCCATGATCTCTTGCTTATTAAGTAGTGTATTGTTTAGCCTCCATGTGTTTGTATTTTTTAAAGATTTTCCCCAGTAATTGATATCTAGTCTCATAGCATTGCAGTTGGAAAAACTACTTGATACGATTTCAATTTTCTTAAATTTACCGAGGCTTGATTTGTGACCCAAGATATGATCTATCCTGGAGAATCTTCCATGAGCACTTGAGAAGAAAATTTATTCTGTTGTTTTTGGATGGAATGTGCTCTAAATATCAATTAAGTCCATCTTTTTTAATGTATCATTTAAAGCTTGTGTTTCCTTATTTATTTTCATTTTGGATGATCTGTCCATTGGTGAAAGTGTGTTATTAAAGTCCCCTACTATGATTGTGTCACTGTTGATTTCCTCTTTTATGGCTGGTAGTATTTGCCTTATGTATTGAAGTGCTCCTATGTTGGGTGCATAAATATTTACAATTGTTCTATCTTCTTCTTGGATTGATCCCTTGATCATTATGTAGTGTCCTTCTTTGTCTCTTGCAATAGTCTTTCTTTTAAAGTCTATTTTGTCTGATATGAGAATTGTTACTCCAGCTTTCTTTTGATTTCCATTTGCCTTGAATATTTCCATCCCTTCACTTTCAGCCTATGTTTGTTCCTAGGTCTGAAGTGAGTCTCTTGTAGACAGCATATATACAGGTTTTATTTTTGTATCCATTCAGCCAGTCTATGTCTTTTGGTTGGAGAATTTAATCCATTTACATTGAAGGTAATTATCTATATGTATGTTCCTCTTACCATTTTCTTAATTGTTTTGGGTTTTTTATTGTAGGTGTTTTCCTTCTCTTGTGTTTTCTGCCTAGAGAAGTTCCTTTAGCATTTGTTGTAGAGCTGGTTTGGTGGTGCTGAATTCTCTTAGCTTTTGCTTGTCTGTAAATGTTTTAATTTCTCCATCAAATCTGAATGAGATCCTTGCTGGGTAGAGTAATCTTGGTTGTAGGTTTTTCCCCTTCATCACTTTAAATATGACATAATATTTTTAATCAAAATACTTCTAGAAGCTAATAATTCAATTAATCAAAAAAAATTTTATCTATTATGTGGCAGACACGTGTAAATATTTGATGAACAATAACCATTCAGTCTCAAGGTGAAACAAAGGCAGCTGTCACAGTTGAGGCTTTCCATGGTTCTCTGGTCAGCTTATGATGGTGAAGGAATTGCCCTACCTCCTTGTGGTCCCTCAAGTACAGAGAGCGCCCCCTTGTGTTCTTGGACCTCACAACTGACATCCCTGGTAACCACCTGCCAACTCCTTAAACATGACTCATTAATCCTTATTTAGACTAATCATTTTCCTACCCAGAAGGTTTTGTTTTCAATCTTACATGAGAATTTGCCTCCAGAAGTTTATTTTTCACATATTCATTAAGGTAAGCCTGTTTCTTTAAACCAGGATCAACATATAACAAAAATTGGGAAACCTGAAAGGAAAACTCTAGCAGTGAGAAAAAGCCATTTCCTTTAGTCCTATGTTTTCTAATTTTTGCATTGTTTCTAGATACACTAATCTAAGGTTAAAAATTTTTTTTTTCAAACTTTTAACAGACTGTATTGATTCAGAAGCCAAACAAGGCAGCATTTAGTGAGTAAGACATCTTGTTGAAAACATATCCCAGTGCTTTCAAGTGATCCTGGGCATGGGATTTGAGGCTGGAAAAGACTAGGTTTGGGTGATACAATTTAGGATCATTACTTATTTATTAAAAAGTGTCCTTTCTTATTCCATGAATGGAAGAAAGCTAGAGCATAGAAAACAGAGAATATAACTTTTTGACCAGGGACTGAGGCATGAGGGAGCTCTGTGTTCTTGGCTGCTGTGTCTGGAGTGGAGTTTTGCATCACTGAGCTGGGAGGGGGAGGAAGGGAGGGAGGGGGCAGGTCTTGGTCAAATACCACTGACTCTCATTGTTCTCACAGAGTTTTTATGTTTTCTTGAATAAATGTGTCTTCATTTGCTGTATGCCCTTAGGACCATTTCCAGAGACTTCTAACATTTTTTTTTGTTTTTTAAACTTTTACCAGTTTCCCTGGGGAGAGGGTCCTTGGAAGTCCTCACACTGTCATGCTGGAAATAGAACTCCCTTCTAGACTTTTTTTTGTTTGTTTGTTTGCGGTACGCGGGCCTCTCACTGTTATGGCCTCTCCCGTTGCGGAGCACAGGCTCCGGACGCGCAGGCTCAGCGGCCATGGCTCACGGGCCCAGCCGCTCTGCGGCATGTGGGATCTTCCCGGACCGGGGCACGAACCCGTGTCCCCTGCATCGGCAGGCGGACTCTCAACCACTGCGCCACCAGGGAAGCCCCTAGACTAGTTTTTAAAAATATTGTCATTATTCTAGAAAAAACGAAAGATCAATCCCTTTGGCTTACTTAGGAATAATACTGTATTGCCATGTTTAATTTCTTTCATGTGTGCGTTTACAAGCTCCCATCTATATGAAAAAGAAACTGCCTCATTGCTATAACATTGCTGCTCCTCCACATATTCCTTTTGAATCCCATGCCACCTCCCTGCATCTTTACTGTGACTCACCACCTCATGGCAGGAGGATCACCCATGGGATCAGTCAGACTTGTGACACTATGGATAAGCAGAGTCTAGGCTGCTGAATTCAATCATTGAATCAGCTTCTCTTTTCTCTTTGCCACGAGGTCACCAAGTATTTCTACCTGCTTTAGTCCAAGGGAAGGATACAGAAGGAAGACATTCCTGGACAGAGGGCTCTCTGAGTTCTTCATGAGCACACTGTAACTTCTCACCCAGCAGCCCCCTGGTGTCCATTGCCGCCTTCAGCTTTCCTCCCAGCTTTGAGCAGCAGGGGCCAACTTCGGGGGCATGCAGTCTGTATAGCTACACTGTGCCTGTTGCTAAAAAGGGTTTAATCTTCTGCTGTTACTGTCTTGAAATTCTTAATAACTTTTAGGCAAAGGATCTGCATGTTCATTTTGCAAATTCTGTAGTTGGTCCTGCTGAGTGAGAGGTCACCATGTCCTGCATACTGTCCCTCATGACCCAAAGGCAGACACAGAGGGTTGCAGCCAATCTGGCCTCCCTTGGCAGCTTAGGCAGCCCAGGAAGCATTTCCTGGGTTCCTTGGGGATACTCTTAGGCCAGTTTGACCACTGGCACATGGGGTACCATGTCTGCTGAGGTTTCAGCCTGCCCATACCCCTCACAAGTCCTTCTAAGTTTAAGTTAGCAAATATTTGTTGAGTACCTGTTATATTCTCAGTACTGTGGTGGCTATAATAAACAGGAGAGACTAAAATCTCATTGAAAGGAAATAACGTATGGTTATGTGATAAAATTAGAACCGCGTTTTCCAACTGATGTTCCAAGGCACACTTGTGTCCCATAGGTGTTAGGAGGTGATGCACTAAAGAAAAGTTATTACTAATAAACAAGAACTTTGAGAACCACTGGGTTGACATTTCTTCCCTCTGCAACTTTATGGAGACTTTTACACAATGATGGGCATCTTGAATCTCTTCACATTTCTTTAAAGAAGCATTTTTGTAACAAGTACCATTTATTGCTCAACTACTGTTGCTCCTTCAGTGATGAAATTTAGGAGGAAAGAACTGAAAGAATTTCCCACATCTAAGAACTTGTGACTCAAACCCAGTTCTTTATATTTCTAGTTCTCAAATGAATTAATGAGTGAGCAAATCTGGGTAAATCTCTTTGAACTGAATTTTAGGGTACAGAATTGGATATAGCATTAATATATGAGCTTAAGAAAGATATATGATTTTAATACATCATGATATTCAAGAGTTTGACCAAGCAGTTACTATTTATTACATCTAGACTCATAGATTCATTTAAATATCTCAAGGAAAACACATTTTTTGGCTTTGGTTACTCCCCTTTCAGATTTCTTTCTGTTACTTTAGTGCCAGGCTTTGCTCTTTAAGTATCAGATACCCTGGAATGATGTGGACTCTGGCATATTTGTGGGAACCACACATAGCTTTTCCAAAAAATTTCTTTATCTGAAAGATAACTTAAAGACTCTTATCCTGGACGTTACTTGAATGCCTGTAGACGCCTGCCTGGACTTGACCGCAGAGAGGCTCTGGTTCAAGTTGTTATTTTGCAACAGGGAAGCTGGAGCCAGAGAGGAGAGGGATCCGCCCATGACCATCTGGGAAATGACAGTAAAGTGAAGATTGGATCCCAGAACGGCTTTCTCTCCTCCAGTACTGTGCGATGAGAAACATCAACTCTCTGTTAGGTAAATAGCACACACGTCCATCATTCGTACCAAAGGAACACTTTTCAGGTTTCTCCGTAGAACACAGTTTGGGAAATGATGAATTGGAGACTAATGTAAGCCCTCACTTGTTTAAAATTCAAAATAAGTGGAATGAGTAACACATGATAATTTATAAGAGGGCAGAGTTCGCGAGGTATGAAACGACCGAGGAACGTATCACCTAATAAACATCTCATAATTGGAAGGGTCCTCAGTGCCAACACTCGGACTGTTGAGACCTCAGGGACAGGCAGGGGAAGAGGAAGAAGAAGCCAAAACCAGGAGGGATCAAGGCCAAGGGAAACAATCAGGCCAGAAAACTGGGTCCAAAAGAGCATGTCTGTTCCTCTTGGCCTACTCCGGAGAGAGATGTTTAGAAACAAAATTTCCCAGCATAGATGGTACTTGAAGTCAAGAGAGTGGCAGCGACATGGTTCCTAATGTTATATTTTGGAACATGACCCAAGGCGATGCCTGGGGCTGGCCTCAGGACATCACTGTCTCCTGTTACTTCATTAGCTCACAAAACTCTCATTGGACAATCTGCTCAGCCCACTGCTCTGTTCTTGATCTCATGGAGCGATCGTGGTGGCCTGTTCCTGCTTGTGCAGGGTCGTGCCTCCTGCCTCTTCCACGTCGGTGTCTTTATCCTGCTAATGCTTTGTGGCAGGTGTGACAAGGAGATCATCAAAAAATGCAGGAGTGTTTTATAGATGCAAATCTACACCTTGGATGCCACACTTCTTCCGATTAGAGTAAGATATTGAATAGATGGGAGTTCATTAACTAGGCAATTTACTTTTTACCTTTACCATGGACATCAGTTTTGGTCCTCATTCAGGCAGAGTGCAACTGACTTTAGATCAGTGATTCTTGTGGGAATCTAACAAAATTAATTAATGTTACTGAAAACTTAATTTAAACATAAATAGATTTAATTTCCCCCTATCAAGAAGAATTAAATATTACAGAAGAAGACTCTGTCTGGTGGAATTAAGCTTTGCAGGACTGGAAACCACTGCAATATCTAGATATTTTTCTCACAGCCACCCAGGAACAGATTTTTGTTCTTGGGATGTTATTTGCCCATTTGGGGTCACATACATTACAGTATTTCAGGCCTTGACATGTAACATCCGAATTGGTGTCCTGATTTAGAAAGGTATCAGGTTGTGGAGTGATTTTAGGGATTGACTTTGGCCTTCGAGTTTGTCACGGAGCAGCCCCCGGAGTGACTGGTGCTTTCCATCCTTCTGGCGGGCTTCTCCATGAATGGATCTGGTTATTCATTCATTCAATCGAGCAATACACACCCATCTTTAATGAGCACCTACTACGTGCTGCACTGTACAGGTGGTAGGGGTACAAAGAAGATAAGGTAATACAGCCTGCTGGGGAAGACACACAGACAAGCTGGGACTTACAATAAAATAGAATTTTCCCAGTGCAGTGATAACAGTTATTCTGGGACACTGAAAAGGAGCAGCTAACAGCAGATGGGATGGAGAGAGCTGTTCAGGAAGGCTTGCTGGAGCTGCTGACACCTTGAACAACATCAGAGAGAATTTTATGGACTAATGGTCCAGAATCAGACTGAGCCAGCTCACTTCATCTGGTCCCATCCCTGCAATTAGGAAGTGGAAGACTCAGCTGGGCAGGGCAAACGGAATAAAGCATGTTGATCCTGGCATGTTGGACTCCTAGCTGAATCATGCACTGTGTGTGTATATATAAATATATAGTGTAGATATAGTATAGATATACACCACACACACACACACACACACACACGTACGTGCATTGTATAGTCTGTCTGCCCTTCTCCATTCCTATCCTCCTGTCCCCATCCCCACCCCGATTCAAGGTAAGCACTGTTACCCATCTGATGTGAGTCTTGTCATGTTTTGTCTATTACAAACAAGGCTGCAATAAGCTCCTTTGCACCCAGTCTTTTCCTTTAAAAAGTGTTACATTGATTGCAAAATAATTGATGTTTATTATAGAAGTTTCAGAAAATAAAGGAGAGGACAATGACGAAAATATCAAAGAAGGGAAACAAATCCAACCATACCCTGCCTTCCAGAAACAGACACTTTCCACATTTTGGAGACTATTTCAGTTTTTTTTTCTATGCAACTACATATGCTTACTTGCATACATGTGCATACACACATTAGGATCACATTTACGACATTAGGATCACACCATGTATGCTGCTTTGTAACTTTATTTTCTCTAAGTTGATATATTGTCAGTATTTTACCATATCACTAGAGAATCCTCTTTATTTATAAAATCTTAATTGATTTCTTCCTCTGATCATGAAAATAATTCATACCCATTATGTGTGTATGTGTGTGTGTGTATAAAGTATATATTGTCTTTGTATACAGATATGTCCTAATTGTAGATTAGATTTCAGATTTAAAATATGTATTATAATTATATATGCATATAGAGTATAATAGAAGTGAGATAATATGATACATGCTATTCAATAAATTGCATTTTTCCCTAGAGACTGTATCTTGAACCAGTCCATTTAGATAGAGCTATTTTTACATGGTTGTATGGTGGTCCATTATTCATTAATCAATCTCTCATCAATAGATTATCAATTAACAATTAACCGTAAATGGATGGGCATTTTAATTATTAACAATTCTTTTTTCTTGACAAGATTACTGAATGAGTAACTGATCAACTATCTTTGGGCATGAATGACAGCATTTCAGTCGGAGTAACCTCTAGAAATTTCTTGTATAATTCCAAGAATGTTTGTTTCTTATAATTTCTGTGTCTCACAAAAAATAAACCAATCCCAATTTTTATTAAATAATTTTATTTAAATCGTCTAAATGTACCATGCGTTAGATTGGTTTTTAGAGCTCTGAATGGACTGAGGGTAATTTATAAACATTATCTCATTCTCGACAAATCGTGATAAGAAGTTTCAATCCTTAGTCAAACGTTGCCATGTTTATAATCAAGGCTCAGACTAAACTTTCCTTGAATGAGAGGTATTTGACCACTAGCAATCGCAGAGTGCTTCCAGCTAAAGCAAAGAGAGGCCAGTTTCACTGTTCGCAGTAAAAAAAAAAAGGAGCATCGAAGTACCAGAAGCAACCTGGTGTGGGTGGAGGCACGCCATTAGCAATTGATAGATTCTTGCTGACTATGGTCCATTAGAGCTTTTTTAGGCATATATGGAGAGATGGGGGCCGAGAAAGAGAAGTCCCAGAATAAATTCTACTAGAAGGGACCATTTCTGATAAGACACACTTGAACCCAGAGACAAGTTCCTTGACAGCTGCATGAGGGCTTTCTAACCATGAGCCATCTCTGCTTAGGTAATACCTGGACTCACATCGCCAGGAATAGCTAAACTGTCAAGGAAGACTTCCTGAACTTTGTTATTTATAAATTACACATTTGTTCAATGATGTCTTCAAATCATTTAACCAGCACAACTTGGCACCAAGGTATCAATATTTGACCTAGAATCAGTCACTTCTGTGTCTTCTTTAGAAAAAGGTGAGGCTTTTCTTCTCTTTTCATAAGGTGTTCAAGTCCTAGGGGGTCACTTTCAGGGTCATAGGTGATAAATTACAGCAAAAACATTATTTAAAATATGTTGTTTTAGCATAATACACTGTACCTTTCCTTATGGAAACAAAAAATGCTTGTTATAACGTCAATAATGTATATTTTGTTGGCTTATAAATGAAGGCCCTTATAAGCATTTAACTAAAAATGCGTTATATTTATTTATTGAAGATTTATGTAAAATGTTATTGACAAAATCAAAATCATAAAAGCTGCCTCTCTGAAGAATCCCTATACAGGTTTTTTTCTTTTAAATAAAATTATTTATCTTTTTGTCTGCGTCGGGTCTTCGTTGTGGTGCTTGGGCTTCTCACTGCAGTGGTCTCTCCCATTGCGGAGCTCGGGCTCTAGAGTGCAGGCTCAGTAGTTGTGGCGCATGGGCTTAGTTGCTCCGCGGTATGTGGGATCTTCCCGGACCAGGGCTTGAATCCGTGTCCCCTGCATTGGCAGGCGGATTCCTAACCACTGTGCCACCAGGGAAGTCCCCTATACAGGTTTAAGATAGGAATAATGAAAGGTGGCTTACAAAATAATGACATTTTCAGAAAAGTATATTGATATATAAATATATGCTAACCAAAGCTCCTTGATGAGTGGTTTTCTTAATTATGATGACTGTGTAGGAAAAATACTGGTGAAAATATCTACTCTCTCCTGGTTAAAAAAATTAACGTTTTTCCCCCCAGTAAAAGTAGAGACACTTTAGATTTTAGGACCCTCTTGGCTCCTGAAACCTAAGGGCTGCTTTAAAAATGGCCCTTTCAGCTTTTAGCAGCAGCCAGTTTAAGTCCACAACAGAGACGCCTAACGACTGTGGTTTAAATGGCAGGCTCCCGTTTTGGAAAATCGTAGCTTTTTGAAAGAAGAGAAAATCTAGTAAGCCATTTAATTCACCCCCTTGGAACTAGCTGTAAGTTAAGGAAAAGATAAGTGGGGTGAGCAGAAAAGATGCTGAATTCCTATTTTAAAACTCTTTCAACGTTTGGTCAAAGTGGAGTCTGTCATGAAAGCCTCCAGACTAGCTGTTCAAATAGAATCATTTTAAAGAACTCAGCTTCCGTTAAAGAAGAAAGATGAAAAAAAAAAAAAAGATAAAAATAAAAAAGATGGATGCCTTTCTGCCACTTGCACCTGGACAAGGAGAGTTAGCAGACAACTAACGCATGTGCGACCTCAGATGGTAGAATTTGTGCACCTGACACTATCACAACATTGTTAATCGGCTATACTCCAATATAAAATAAAAAGTTTAAAAATAAATAAATAAAGTGGAAAGATTTAGCAAAACAAACAAACAAGAAAATGAAAATGTATTATAACCATGAATAAAAAAGAATGTGTGAGTGCACAGAGATATTTAAAAAAGAGGGGATGGGAGGGACTCTTTTGCACAGAAGAAAGCCAGCTTACAAATGTAAAATGAATAATAGAATTTAAAAATCGCTGCTCTACTACCACCTCTATTATCAATTCAGGCAAGGATTATCAATGGATATGAAGCCCATTATGTAAATGTTTGTGGGGGAACACGATAGTTACACAGTCTTCACGTGTTACCCACAGATGATGCGTTCAATACAAACAGGAAAAAGGTACTTTTACAATGGATAAGTCTGACACATGTCATGTTAAAGAAGAGATCAGCCTTTTGCTCATCGACGATGGGATCGATGCACATGGCACGCCTCCTGATGTGATGCAAGGAAAGTATAAACCGTCACCCACGTAGCACTGAAGCTTCCAAAGAACGTTCAACCTGATATAGTCACGAGGTAAGAATCTGAAACATCCGGATCAGGAAACGGTCTACATCTGCAAGACAATGAGCTGGATTCTTCAAAAATATCAATGTCATGAAAGACAATAACAGACAGACCTAGGGCCTGTCCTAGGTTACAGGGGACGAAAAAGAGGCCTGGCAGCCAAAAGTAAGGGGGATTCCTTGGTTGGATTCTGGATGTCACACACACGCAGAGCACAGCTGTAAAGAACATTTTGATGACAATAGGGAAATTTGAATGAGGACTTAATATTCTTGTGTAATATTACATTTATTTCATGTGATAATCATGTTGCAGTTGGGAAGGAGAATGCCTTTGCTCTTAGGAGACACATAGTGGGGAGTTTAAGGTGAATTATCATGTTTGCAACTTATTTTTAAATAATGGAGAAAAATGGAAATAAATATACACATGTGTGTATGTGTGTGTGTGTATATATATATATATACAATTATGAAATACAAATAAAATATTTGGAAGAGAAATAAAGCAAAATACTAATCTGTCGAGAATTGGTAAATCTAGATGAAGGACATGTGAGTGTTCATTATATTACTGCAACATCTTTGTAGGTTTGAGAACTTTCAAAATAAAACATTGGGGAGATAAAGAAGAGTTTAAGTCTAATGGGAACTTAATTAAAACAAAGCCATTCCTTTCCTTGTAAAGGGACGTGTAAACAGGCCTGGGTCACAGTGTGAATGAGATCGACTCTTCTTCCCTGCCACACCTCACCATGTTAGAGATCTGGCCTTTATGTATAGCATAAGAAATTACAGTGTTCAGCGAAGTTAGGATCACTTAGCTAAAAGGAATGACAAAGATACTATCTGTTCTAATTCCTCAGCTAAAGGCAAGTAATGGAAAAAACATGTTATGATTAGTAATTTTTGACTTTCCTCTTATGGCTCTCATTAATTTATCTTCAACTCCACCAGTGAGCACTCAGGGTCAAAGCTATGTGCTGGGCACCAGGGTCACAGAGATGACCAAGATGAGGCCTGACCATCTGGAAGCCCAGCTCTCTAGTGAGAGCTAAGTCACATTGAGAAACATGTAAACACACCTTAACGCTTAACAAGTTGCCCCAGCTTGTATGAATGTTTTTAAGAAATCATACTTTCATAAATTTTATAATATTAACTATTTGGTGTCTGAAGCATCAGTCTACTAACGTCTATAACGGAAAAAGGATGTGGAGGCATGGCATGCTTTGAAATTGGCAGGTTCTAGCCTTTGTTGTCCGCTGAGATGAAACTGTGGCTTGGAGTGGGTGATGTAGATGTGTTTATCTCACTCTGTAGAAATGTTTATTAAAAATCTCTCAGCTCTCTCGTCAGGAGTGGCCATCTGAAAAACCACGAGTAACTCCCTTGGAGAAAGAATTTGCTTACTGAGAGATAGAAGCCAAGGGTTTCTCAAATTTGTGGCATGGTACCCTGCATGGACATAGTCCCTTAAGAAGACAGGGATATTTCTAAGTGAACGGAATGCATAGGTTGATAAGACAATGGCTGTAACATCTGTTCCATCTTCATCAGGTGGTTTATGTAACCAGTCTAGCTTTCTAAGTTGGTGTTTCTTTTTTTTTTTAAATAATAATAATTTTAAAATTCTCATTTATTTTGAAAATGGGTAAAATTAATATTGAAATTATGATGAGGAAACATACACTATGTTGACATAGATGCTATTCTAGTTTTCAATATATTTATCTTGACAATCCAATGTACATGACCTTTTTAAAAATATATGTATATTTATTTTATTTAAAAAATTTTATTTTATATTGACATACAGTTGATTAACAATGTTGTGTTAGTTTCAGGTGTACAGCAAAGTGATTCAGTTATACATATACATGTATCTATTCTTTTTCAAATTCTTTTTGCATTTAGGTTATTACACAATATGGAGCAGAGTTCCCTGTGCTATACAGTAGGTCCTTGTTGGTTATTTTTTTTTTAAGTACAAGTTCCTTTTTTTGTTTTTAAAGATTTATTTATTATTTATGTATTTAATTTATTTTTGGCTGTGTCGGGTCTTAGTTGTAGCACACAGGATCTTCGTTGAGGCGTGCAGGATCTTTTGTTGTGACAAGGGCTCTTCGTTGTGGTGCATGGGCTTCTCTCTGGTTGTGGTGTGCAGGCTCCAGGGTGTGTGAGCTCAGTAGTTGTGGCACATGGGCTTAGTTGCCCTGAGGCATGTGGGATCTTAGTTCCCTGACCAGGGATTGAACCCCCGTCCCCTGCATTCTTTAACCCAGGACCACCAGGGAAGTCCCTGGTTATCTATTTAATTTAATTTATTTATTTACTTATTATTTTTTTTTGGCTCTGTTGGGTCTTCGTTGCTGCACGCGGGCTTTCTCTAGTTGCGGTGCACGGGCTTCTCATTGTGGTGGCTTCTCTTGTTGCAGAGCATGGGCTCTAGGTGTGTGGGCTTCAGTAGTTGCAGCAGGCGGGCTCAGTAGTTGCGGCGTGTGGGCCCTAGTGCAGGCAGGCTTCAGTAGTTGTGGCACACGGGCTTAGTTGCTCCTCAGCATGTGAGATCTTCCCGGACCAGGGCTCAAACCCGTGTCCCCTGCATTGGCAGGCAGATTCTTAACCATTGAGCCACCAGGGAAGCCCCCCTGGTTATCTGTTTTAAATATAGCAGTGTGTATATGTCAATTCCAAACTCCCAGTTTATCCCTCCCCCCATCCTTTTCCCCTGGTAACCATAAGTTTGTTCTAAGTCTGTGAGTCTGTTTCTGTTTTGTAAATAAGTTCATTTGTATCATTTTTTTTTTTTTAGATTTCGCATATAAGTGATATCATGATATTTGTCTTCCTCTTTCTGACTCACTTCACTTAGTATGAAAATCTCCAGGTCCATCCATGTTGCTGCAGATGGTACTATTTCATTCTTTTTTATGGCTAATATTCCATTGTATATATGTACCACCTTTTTTTATCCATTCTTCTATCGATGGACATTTTAAATTCAATAAAAATGTATCGAGCACCAGTGAAATGTCAACACTATGTTAGATACTGGGAATGCACAAATAAATAAAACTAATTTCCCACCTCGGAAGAAACTACAGACCCGCGAGATGAAGGGAAAGAGGAAGCAGACACGTAAACTAAGTAAGTGTAAAGGTGCTATTCGTCCTATAATAGAAATACATTAAGGACATTTCCTTAAAGTAAATCACAAAATCAGAATTTCAGGTAAATGAGGGAGGGGAGAGAGTGTCATTCGAGGAAGGAGCAGTGTGAGAAGAAGGATGTTGAGGGACTGTCCACAGTCTGTCCCGTGGGGAGACGGGACGTGGAGAGCTGTGCGAATGCGGCTGGAGGTGTAGACAGAAGCTCAACCACGGAGGGGCTTGGAGAACATGCTGCATCTGGACATTGGCTGATGAGACTGAGAATTCTGGTATTCGAAGCATGGAAACAAAATGACCAGAGTTGCCTTTTGCTGCTCTGACAGATATCACTGCAGGTGGAAGGAGGGTATAAATGAGTGAGATGTTGAGAGTGTGGACTCCAGGGGATGCGGTTGATAGACCTATTCTTGGGGATGAGGACTTGAGAACAATCCCCCGGTTTGTGGCTTCGGTGCCTGAGAGTCACTGAGCGTGGCATTCAGTGACAAGGGGGATTCAGGAGGAAAACAGGTTTAACCAAGACTAATTTGCCAGGTTAAATTTGAGGCGCCATTGGGTCGGCCAGTAGGTTGTTGGATACACAAGTCGTAAGGACTAGAGAGTAGTTTCCCCTAAAGGGGAATGGATTCACAGGTCATCAAAATATGACCGTTAAGAGTTGAAAGGGTAAGGGTAGATAAGATGAGCAAAGGAGGGTATATAGAGCCAAAGATAAAAAGACAGAAAGCTTTCCTTTAAAGAGTGGGTGAAGGACAGAGAGTCATCAGCGGGGACCCTGAAACCCAAGAGTACCTCATCCTCCTTCACATCACAAGTGAACTCGATTGAGAGTCTTAACTGGTAGGACTGTTTAGGGTCCAGAGTGTATCCAAAGGCAGACAGCCAGCAGAGGGTCGCTACTGTAGTGCCATCTTACAGCTACCTGGTATGTCTCCATTCAGACACTGATGTCTTAGAAAAAGCACTGGAGTTAGCAAAGCCGGATTGAGTTCCAGTTCTTCTATTTGTCATATGACCTTGGGCATGGCGTTTAACTTCCGAGCCTGGGGTTTTCATCTGTAAAATTGGGACCGGGGTAGCGTATAATGCCTGTTATACCTATTTCGTGGGGTTGTGGACAGTCAGATAACACATTTGGTGATGATTTGTGAACTGCAAAGTGCATTAGCATTGAAGGTCTCTATAATCACTCTTGGAGCTTTGGAGTTTACCTCGGCTGATATCCTTGGACCGGAATGGAAATGGAGTAAATCGCGGCAAATTGGGGCCAGCGTGTGTACAAGGATTTGTTCAATTTTCAGTCTTTTCTTTAAGTGAAGGCCTTCTTGAAGGAATGCAAAGCAGGCAGCCGGGAAAGATATGCTATTTTATTTCCTTGTTTGACTTTTAAACAATTAATCCCTTCCAGTTGTAAATCAGCTCCCTCACGAGTGTGGGCTCATGGGTACCAGGTTAGCTGTGTGATGGAGTAGATGCTGCTCAGGGCTCTGCCCAGATGCCCTCAGAGCCCTGCATTCTTGGACTTTTGCTGAGCACTCATCTCCCGCTGTCCTCCCCTCGCTTACTACTCCCCTCCCACTTCAGTGTGTCTGGGGTTTTTACAGCCCCCCATTCTTTCTGGAGGGCTGCCCTTGGGCCACTGGAGCTGCTTTGTCCACTTACACAGAGTCGGAAGCCCCTGGAGTTGGCATTCCCCTTCTGACCCCCAGTCCACAGCCTGTAGCCAAAGACCAAAGTGTGCCACGCCTAGCTCCCTTCCCTTGAGCAAGGATTAACCCAACCCCGGGCACAATTTGTACTTCAGTGCTCCCCTGCAGGATCCGGGAAGGGCAGGGCTTGACCTGAAGTGGCCCCTTCTTTGCTCCGTCCCCTTTCCTATGCTGCTTCCCTGCCCCCCGCTTTCTGGTTTTCCACTGGGGCACTTCCCTAATAAACCCCGTGCTTATGCTTCCTCATCTCAGGGTGGGGTCTGCCTCTGGGGCACCTAAGATAAAGGCACTAACTTGAATACCTGAAGATATTTCCACCTGCTCCCTTCTCATACCAAACCATTGGGTATTGAGTTTCAATGTACATAAATAGTTTTGTTTTTATTTTCTATAATTTTTATATAAAAGTTAGAATGGTGATATGGAGAAGTCTATGAATAAATTGATAGACCTAACCTAGAGGCCTATAAAATATCCCTCACAATTTTGAAAGTCTAAGGCAAATCATTATAATTATGCAATGTTTTGGTTTAAGCCTATAGTGTGAATCCCACGTGTTAACGCATGCTGTGTGTCAGACCCTGCCGATCACTGCTTTGCAGGCATTATCTTATGTAATCTCCTTAGCAAGTCTACAAGGCTGGGCTTATTATCCCCAACTTACAGATGAAGAAACCGAGGCTCTGGAAGTGAGGTAACTTGAACCAGGTCACACAGTAGGTGGCTGAACACTGAGTTCATGTACATGTACACCATGTAATTGGCATCAAATTTTATTGCATCAAAATGGATAAAATAACAAACATTTCCATCCAGTTTGTTCCTTGTTAATTAGAGGTAAACAGGAATGTGTTCTTTTGCAGCCTTCTTGATTTAAAGTTGTTCAAAATCCCATGAAAACTTTTATACAACATAAAGTGTTAGAAGTTACTCATAAATAATCTTTTCCTTCTGAGTGGTTTGGAAAGGAGGACGCTCTAGGAGTAAAGAGAGATCCTGTCATGAAAGACTCCTGGACAGTGTGTCTAAGTGAAGATAGAATTCTTATCGTTTTGGTATTTTAAGCCACTTAAGAATATTACATCAGTTCCCTTTGGACATTTGACTGATGAGATAGTAGAAAAGTTGAGAAAGACAGTCCTTTGAACCACTAGACTCTTTGTGTCTCCAGCTATCTGCACAGTGGATTAAATAGTGCTTTTCTTTTGAGGGTGTTTTAAGAATGAGTAAATGATTAAACACACTGTTTTCATAATTTTAATCAGTTTTCCTATTACCTTGGCCCCAGGAAAGGCTATGGGCAGAATTCAATCAGTCCAGGAAAGAGTCACGATACTTGCTCTGGGAGTTGTTTGAAAATTCTCAAAGGACATGTGGTCAAGTCCACTTTTGTGTGATGACAGATGGACCATATATTTCTCTAAAAAGTGAGCCATGTCTCTGAAAAGGCTGTAGCTGCTAAGTTATAGCAATGAAAAATGCAGAAGTTTATCAAGAGGAATGGTGTGTAACCTTACAGAATACACGGCAGCTAAATAAAAACAGTGTTGCAGGAAATACTGAAAAAAAATATCCATGTGCCGATGGAGGAGAAGACTAGAGGTAAGGAAAGTTCAGAGACAGCCTGGCCCTGAAAGTCTGATTTAGCCTCTTGCCTGCGAACTGAGCACGTAAATGAGAGAGGCTCTCCAACATGCTGAGTGGCAAAAAATTAAGAACAGCTGAGTTTCTGTGCGAGACAAAATGGCCTTCCAAACCCCACTCCTTTCTATGGGAAGTAGCTGCCCAAATGTTTTACCATTCCATAAAATTTCCCAAGCATGTGCTTCAGTTGTTTTTAATGTGCTTCTTGAACACTGTACCTGAAATAGCTTCTGTAGACTGGTAGCTGAGATGTGTGCGTTCTAAATGGAAGTAGTCCTTCGAGCCGAGGTAGCAGGGTGGGCGTTTGTGAGAACAGAGGCATGAACATTGACTCATTTAGAAAAACGATGCATCCCAGCGAGCCAGAGAAACAAGGGTATGGGGAGGAAGAGATGGAGGCGTGTATAGAAAAGAAATGGGGACCAGAAAGCCGAGACGGAGGTTGAAAGACACTGGAGGGAGGTGCCAAAAATATCTAATCAGACTTGTGAAGAAAAGCTCCAATTTCAGAGGGTACCTTTTTAGTTTGAAATCCATCCTCATGGACTCAGCAGACCTCTCTGGGTTTACCAGTTTTCCCTGTGTTGGATTCTTTGGCTCATTCTAAATCTTTAGCCTTCCGTCCTCAAAATTTTACTTAAGATGCTTCAAATCTAGGTAGCTCTTGCCCAAGGAGAAACATATCCAAATTCATATGACAGATTTGAAATCATATTTATTTAAATAGACATTCTGTTTCCATGAGACTACTCTGGACACTAAAAAAAAAAAAAGAGAGAGAAAAGAGCCCAAGTAGCTCTGCTCATTAAAATATCTCTTCCTGTGTGTGCTGAGAATGTCAAATGGCCACTGCATTCTCCTCCAGGGAGTTTATAATCAAGCCCAGGACCCAGTTAGATGAGGAAAAAAAAAAAGGCATTTTTTTAGTCTTAACAAAGTCGTATTCTTTCTTCCACCACTCCTTGCCCTCAGTAAAAAATAAAGTAAAAATTTTAAACCTGTTTATAAAAAAAAATGTTTCCACCTATTAGGCCATAATAAGGAACAAGAGTTTTATTTAGTGTGTCGGCAGAATCACGTCATATTTTCCCTCTGTCCTGAACACGTGCCTAAGGAGCTCTAAGAAGCAGACTTCTTCTGATAATGATTTTTTCCTCAAATATTAAGTGTTTGCCAAATCCATAGCATGATCAATGCCTAGCACTGTTTCAGATGTTAGAAAACATGTAGTAGATATGAGACCATCCTACCTTCAGCTTGAAATACAACAGAGAGACGCACAAATCTGAGGGTCGATATGGAAATATTTTTGCATAAGATTCAGGGACGCAGATTCAAATGGCTGCAGGGGCCAGACAGGCCATATAAAAGTGTGAATGTTAGCCTACGTAAGGCATCTGGTTTTGGTGGGACCTATGGTGAAACTGAAGATTTTGAAATTAAAAAAAAAAAAAATCTTAAAGCAATGACCACAAAACACATCAGATTTGGCAGGTATGGCCTGCAACTGTAAGTAGGCCAGGTCTGGCCCAGATACATGGAATACTTAAGTGATTATATGAATGACCTGGGGAGAAATAAGGAAAGTCTTAAAAATCATGCCAGCAGCTTGGAGGTTAAGGAGCCTTTATCAGAGAAGGTTTTCTAGAAAAAAAAAAAAATCATTAGCTGCGGTCTAAAATAAGGATGCATTTTACTGCATTGAAGACCCAGAGACTGCAGGAGAGCCCAGCAGACTGAAATGACCTGTTCAAACTAGTATTTCTCATCTAAGTATCCCTCTTACACCATCACATGCTCTTAGCTGGTTCTAACACATTTATTTTGACTCTGGGAAGGACAAAGAAGAGAGATGGAGAGAAGGGATGGTGGGGCTGAGACCAAAGGGAAGGACCTTTTCCTCCTCTTCCAACCAGGTAAATGAAAGGGCTGGTTCTAGAGAAGAGCAATGAATTTCACAGCCCTGCTCACTGCGGGTACCAAAATCAGCTGCACACGGCGGCAGAAGTAAAGCCAGGAGCGGAGTGCTCGTTCCTAATTCTAGGATGATGAATCACATATATTTATTTCAATGTCAGAGAAAAATTTCCTGAGAACCTTCTGTGAGCATTAAGATGTCATCTATTTCAAGGGGGAAGAAGGCTCCAGTCTTTCTCTCTCTGAAGCCACATTATTCTCCAGCACATTAATTGGTCCCGTTAGATTGATTTTTGAAAGATGAAACCTTGCTGAGGAAAAATTCTGATTTCCTGGTGTAATTATCTTCTCAGTACTTATCTTCCTAGGAAAAGCTCTTTACCAAAAGCGCTTTCGTGGCTAGTTTCGAGGAAGGTTTTTTAAACTGTGTTTTAACATAGCATTTTAAAGAACAGGTAAGAATGGTTCTGTGGAGGATTTAAATTTTTCTTTAAAAGAATTTTAGGTGTTGGCAATTGCCTGAAAAGCAGAGGCCTGAAATAAATGAGCAGAGGTGTCTCAAAAATCAGAGTGTGAGTCTGACAAGTAAGAACCTCAGTATCTGAAGCACCTTAGAGATGATACACATGGTCTAACGCTCCATCCAAGGCTTGAGTTTCTTCTGTGATACAGTATTTGTTGATAATCTATCCTCTGTTTGAAGTCTTCCAGTTTTGAGGAAATTTAGTCTCTTAATGAAACTCACTCCATTTTTCTTGACTACCCAAGTCATTCAGAAATTCTTCCTTAAACTAAAAAAGATATATATATCTTTTTATTACTTCCAGTGACTATGGTACACACTAAATAAATTTAAATCTTCTTGCAAATAGATTTCATATACTTGAAGATAACTATTATCATACTCTAGATAGAATCATTAAATCCTGTTTCCCTTTCTGTTTCATTTCTCTAGCTCAATTATAATATTGCTAGTACAAAAGATGCGAGAATGTTTTCTGTGGTCAGAGAGCTGTTTTTCCTAAATTCAGTGAGGGGCAGGATGGAGTGGATGCACACAGTATGTATCTACCAAGATCTCTCCTGGACTGGGAGTTGGAAGAAGAAGTAAAATTCGTAATAGATCTGATTTCTGGGCTTGCGACCTCTACAAATCTAAAGGAGAGCTTTACACTGCTAAGGGCTATGTCATGAAAGAGTACATGTGGATGAATGGCATGTTAACTCTTAGATGGGGGTAATCTGGGAAGACTTCATGAAGGAGGTGAGATACACTCAGGAGCTGGAAGACCGGAAGGTACATTGTTATAACAAACTGGATCACAATTCAGATGTCAAGAGTTACTCTTAAAGGAGTGGCTTTCTTACTACCTGCTTAAGGCAGAGACTGATAAATAAAACCAAAGCAAATTTAGGCCAAAATACTTTTCACTCTTTGACAGCAAACTTTTGTGTGTCTACAAGCTTTTGAGAATTTGTCAGGTGGTTCCAAATGTAGTTGGTATTCTTTTAAAAATAATGTAATTTATTAAAATAATAAAAGAAGTGTAATTGTAGCCCTAAATTTCAGTTGTAACATTAACAAATATGAGATGGATAGGGTAATGTTAAGGTACAAACAATACAGTCAGAAAATACAGCCATTGAGAAAATATACAGATTAACTACCTGCATTTAATCAATCACATGAGGCAACTACTTGGATGCAGGTTGCATTGCCCATTCGAAGTATGAGAATAACAGAATTTTAGAATTGGGAAAAGAGTTAGAGTTTATGAAGGAAACATTTTCTACCCAATATAGGAATCGCCCAACCTGGAAATAATAGTATATTTAATTGATGTCATTGAAAATTTGTTGGATGCCCCCTCCACCCACCAATTATAATTTAGTTCCCAGTTATTTTATTCAACAACACCAAATGTAGTTGGTACTCTTATTCTGAGTATATGCCAACATGGATTTTTATCTGAGTGAAATAAATTTTCTTAAATTACTTGATAACTTTTCTTAATATGTAACAAATTCATGTAGAGATTTTAACATAAATATATTAGATTAACTATGCATCCCCCAAATAATTTCTTTATGATAAAATTAAAAACATTTTTTCACCCTTCATAAATCATTAGTCTTTGTTGAGAGTTTTCTTCAGCTTTCCATCAGTGTTTCCCCTTTAGGCTGAAACCAAGCATGGAGAATTTCACCTTACCAGACAGGCCTTTTTGGAAACCATAAGCAATGGTAAGGGAGTTTAAGTTTATATTTAACTTCACGTGCTTTTTACCACAAATGATATAATATGGGGTATTGAGCAATCATTTTTTTTTTTGGTATAATTGAGCTAGCTTGCTGGTTCAATTTTTTATGAGCCACTTATAGATTTATTTAGGTATTTCATTACACTCGGGGCTCTATCTCCCAGAATTGAATGTCTGAAGTTTTTTCCCCCCCCTTTTTGGGTACATAAATAAGAGAATTTCAAACCGGCAAAAAATTTCCATGTTGCAAAACAGTAAGGTGATTATGCATTATATGAGGTTATTTGGAACCCCCAAATATAAAGAATGTGGAAATAAAATGACATAGATCTCAAATATACTCTACATTGATATGATTTGAGACCGAATTAAAAAAAAAAAAAGAGGTGGGGGGCCATGTTGGAAGGGTAAGGCATTTGCTTCCTTTTTATTTCCTTATTTAAGGTTTTATGTATTTAAAAAAATGGACAAAATAGGGATTTGAGAAGTTGGAAACATTAAATCAAAAGTGACAAACTCAATAGGAGTACCAGAAATTAAACACTGAGACTGGGATCCTGATTATTTATTTATTCACTTACTTAATTGTATGTATATATTTATTCATCACTTTGAGTCATATAGTATAAAAATTAGTATCACAGAGGAATTAAATCTTTCAGAAGAGAAGGAGAGAGAAAAAAGTGGCTAGAGGTAGAAAACATTAAGAAGTAGTAAAGAAAACTTGGTGAAAGTCTAGAATACTTATGATTAGATACAGGAGGCAGTGGGAAGTAATAACTTTGATGGGCATTGCCTTTCTGTTATAGGTGTCCTGGAATTCTTTGGAAAGGTGTAGACAGAGCGAGCTCGTGGAAGTCATAAGTATTTGGAATGAAATGGGGAACAATGCTAGTGGGGCAATTGCCACTTCAAACTGCTGGAAGGTGTGCCCTGAATCTGTCAGCAAGATTTCTGTCTGGGTTGAGTTGGATAAACAAGCAGGGCAAGGAGATCAAACCTAACTAATTTTTACTCTGGGTCTTCATTGGCCCCTGGAGAAAGCGACAATCTCACATTACTTTTTATTATGACTTTTTGGCCTTCATTCTGCTTAAGTTATTCAGTGAGAGTCTTAATATCGGGGTTTTCAGCCCTTACGTGGGATTAGCACCTTCTTAGGCAGACAGTTTTTCCTGAGCTGCCTCCAGTTATCACAGCATCAATGATAACTTGTTAATTTCAGAATTTTTGATCACATCACTTACGGGATTTCACTTGTTGGTCCATAGTTCAGCTCTGATTATTTTAGGTGACGTATTCATTCACCGTGGCTTTGTGTGTCTGATTCTCTCCACGCCTCCCTTCCCCACGGTCCACTAAGTGAAGGTGCTCCTTGAAGAAACTTGAGAATAAAAGAGAGCATAAAACGCACCCCCAGAGTGTCAAGAAGGTAGAGCATATCCTGAATGACCTCTAAACAGAGTTATTTAAATATATCAAAGAGAGAGGAATAAAATAACAGCTATAACAACAAAAACATCACAAGAAAACAGGATTTGGATACCTTTTTTCATACGTTAGTGCAGGAATTTAATACACTAATATGCATTATGGAGCATCAAGAAAGAAGGGGTACTGTGTTCCACTTTCCCCAGACTTATTTAAGATTAAAATAATTTTTGGCAGAGCATCTAATAGAGACAATATTTAGCACCACGTGCTTTGAGAAGTGTTGTCTTATATTCATTGATCAAAGCTTTTCACATCCAGTGAAGAGCCTGGCTTTTAATATAAGAAAATTCAGTACAAACTTCTAGCTATAAGACAAGTAAGTCCTGAGGATGTAATGCACAGCATGGTGACTATAGTTAATAATACTGTATTGCACATTTGAAAGTTGCTGAGAGTAGATCTTCAACGTTCTCATCACAAGAAAAACATATTATAACTCTGGTGACAGATGTTAACTACAATTATTGTGATCATTTTGCAATATATACAAATATCAAATCATGATGTCGTACACCTGAAACTCAAATAATGTATGTCAGTTATGCCCCAGTTAAGGAAAAGAAAGACAGTTCAATGCAGGAACCTGGTTATCGCACCCATGCACAGGGTTTGCCAAGTCTGTTTAGCTGTGAATGGGCAGGTCTTCATTTCCCCTCGTCTTTAGGTCTGAGATGGGCCCAGAGCTCATGGGGAAAGCCGAGGGACTCCAGCCTTGGAGGTGTGTTTTATGTCACCTGCATGGCTTTCCTGGGGGTCTCTCTCCAACACGGATGCAATGTAATGAGCTGATGACATTTCAACCAAAGCCAAATTTGCAAAAGCCAATTCATCCAAGAATCAATTCACCCAAGGGCCAGTTTTCTAAATGTACTCTTTTCTAAGCACTTATGAGAAACAGATTCATCATCTATAGGGATATTCATGCAGAATGAAAGGCTTTAGAAAGTGTTTTTGAGAATTTTGAAAAGTCCTAGTTGGTAGGTTTCCGTGGCAGTGTGTGAACGTTTCACCTGCCTTCTGCTGTTCCATATGCAGGGCCTGGGCACAGAGGGGACTCTGTGCGGGGGACACCAGAGGACTGAGAAGCAGAGGCAGCGACGTTGAGCCTCAGAGAGGAGGAGACCGAGGGTCAGAGAGGCGGGAGAGGAAGGTCAGAGGAGTGGGGAGAAGGTCAGAGAGAAGAGGATGCCTGTTTAAGGCAGGGAGGAGGGTTTGATGTCTTGTCTTCCCGTATTTCACAGGCTCTGCCCAGCCGTCCAGTATGAATTTCTGTGCCCTTTATTTTTAAAAATGCAGTAATGTAGCGAACTGGTAGATTTGAGAAATAAGGTCTTGCACGACTGCTTTAGTTAAGTGGCTTTTGGTGACTTCACCCAGAGCCTGAGGCCCTCGACCTGCAGAGTTATTGCCAAACATCAGTGTTTTGTTTATGATTATATTCCCAGGGCCTTGCACCGGGTCCTCCCCTCCCACCCTGAGGAAAAGGAGGAAAAGCAGGGACTATTTGAGAGAATAAAGGCAAGAATACATACGTGAAGGTGCGAAGTATTTAGAGCTGAGCTGTCTCCAGGTGCCACCCTGTTTGTTCTCTCCTATGCGCAGACCTACTGTGGGCAGTTGGACACATTGTTTTTGTTCGGACTTGTTTAGTGGTCTTAAGAAGGCACCTGAAAAGCAAAACAGAGACAAAATATTGATATAATGTAATTGCTATTTAAGGAGAGACAGTGCAGTGTTTGGCAATCTTTCAAAGTATCTCTGAAACGAAATTGATTTGCTCATTTCTCCATCTTGTCCCTTTATTTATTCTATATTGTTAATAGAATTGTGTCTACTTCATTGATAAACAACTGCTGTGACTCCTTATTTAACAGAATTTGTCTTTCTCCTTATTTAAAGGAATTTGATTGTTTAAAAATCACTGCTTTCAGCAAGTATCTCAGTTCAGTTCAAACAGGACAGCCCCCTGCCCCCAACCCTCGCCACCATCTTGGTGACAATCTCAACTCTGAATAACCAGACTCACTCAAAATTCTGTACTTTCATTTGCTTTCATCTCAGGGGTTTATACCCATTTACCTTTATGTTTTTGATGATTGTTGTTGCTTCCTTTTCCATAATGTAAAACTCTGTTTTGAACCAAATGAGATTTTATGTATTACCAAATAAGCTAAGTTTTAAAAAATAACTTAATCTTATAATGACTTCTTTCACCCCACTGCTTATGTTATTCAATAATGTGGAATGATTACTATATAGGAACTCTTTTGGAAACAAATAGCTTTTAAGCACTTTCGATGGGATATTTCAGAAATTCACAAAACTGAAGAGAATAATATAATGAGCCCACATGTGTCCATCCCTCTGCTTCAACAGTTAATAACCCAAAGCCTGTCCTGATTCATCGATAGCCACTCACCCCCACTGGATTATCTTGAAGCCATCCCCAGGCGTCATACCATTTTCTCCCTGAATATTTCAGAATGTATTGTTATCTCTTAAGGGTAAGAATTCTTTTACAAAGTATAACCATAATACCAATTATAAAAATTTAAAATGTTGTTACTATCAACTTTTCCCTGACTATTGCATGATGTTTTTTTTAACAGTGTGTTCCAATTAAGATCCATGGCAGATTGAATAGGCTTGAAATTCCAGATTTAATTTCTGCTTGTTAATCCATTCCTGTTGAAATATTACATGTTAAATATTTAATGGGCTTATTTTCCAGGTGTATAAGGACATAGAAGGTTATCTGGAAGGATAGGTGTTTTTCAGAAGTCTTTTGTTATTGTTATTATGATACTTGTATTAGTACTTGTTGTTGTAGTGGCTTTTACTAACTTGGTGTAGTTTTGCTATTAGATTTAGGATTAATCTTTTGGGCTGTTATGATGGTTCCCAAACCTTAATTTAGAATCAGTTTTAGTTATGTTTTTACTGTGCAGTGTAATTGAATACAGCTAAAGCACCCATACAACAGTTGGAAATATATTTATCTACAAGGAGGACTATTTATATCAGTGATTCTGGGGCAAGCTCTTCAGATTTTAATTACACCCAAGGGAGATAGCAGTACTCAGCAATATCTCAAACTTTTCATGCCTCTGGAGTTCATTACCATACAATAACTACATTATCTGTCACACCTTATTGCTTAGTTTTTGCCTTTCAAAGCTTCTTTATTAACTGCAATAGTTGGTAGTAACAGAAAACACAAAAAGGCCACTATAATTGTAAATCTAGTCCTTTATTTGGGTGGAGTGCTGAAATTATCTGTGGGAACAGTTCATTTTTTATTTTTTCAACTCAAAAGATGCTTGTAGTTTTAATCTAGATTTTGCTTATGAAAAATAGGCTTGAAAACATTGTATGCAGCTAAGTGGACATCAGTAATTACCTCCTTTTTCCACAAAACCTCCCAAACTTTCTCTATGATGCAAGCAATACAAATTCATTATAGAGAAATTAGAAAATACAAGTGAGCACATAAAATAATTGTCAGAGATAACAACTGTTAATCTTTGTTTAAGGGGTTAGAATTTTTCTAATATGCTATAATGTAATATAACAAAATAGTAAAAATCAGGTATATCTCTATATTCATTTTATAACAATTCAAACTCTACAAAGTATTCTTAGCATGCTTTTTTCCTCTCAGCAATATATTATGAACATCTTTTCATGTTAACACACTGGTACTCAATCATTCTTTACTGCTATGTAAGAGTCTGCTGTTAGACTGACATGATATATACATTTATACTGATTCTAATTTTTTGATTTTATAAAAAACTGTACCAGAAACATTCTTGTACATGTGAGATACATTCTTGTGTATTCTGGTCCAGTTAAATTTTTGTGATAAATTACTAAAAGGAGAATTGGCAAAAGGTGGCAATTTTAAAGGGTTTTGAATCACAATGAAAAGTTGACCTCCATGGAGTTATTCCTCAATATTCCTCTAGACTTTCTTGTGGATAAAGGGATTCTATTTCCCCTCAGGCTCACCAACTCTGGGTATTATTATTATTATTATTATTATTTTGCGGTACACAGGCCTCTCCCTGTTGTGGCCTCTCCCGTTGCGGAGCACAGGCTCTGGACGTGCAGGCTCAGCGGCCATGGCTCACGGGCCCAGCCGCTCCGTGGCATGTGGGATCTTCCTGGACCGGGGCACGAACCTGTGTCCCCTGCATCGGCAGGTGGACTCTCAACCACTGTGCCACCAGGGAAGCCCTGGGTAGTATTATTTTTAATCTTTGTCAATCTGATAATGAAAATTTTATCTTGTGTTTTAATGTGCATTTGTTGAATCAATAGAGAGATTTTTTTTTTGGTATATTTATCGGACATTTGTATTTTTTCTACAGTGCATTGCAGCTTTGTATTTTTAGAGTTGTTTTCTTCTAGAGCATTTATAATTTTTCTCATTAACTTGAAAAGCCTTTGACATATTGAGGAGTTAAGCTTTTAAATACAATACATTTTGTAAATGTTATCCTACTTCATATTTTAATTTTGTGGATCTTATTGTTATATAGAAGTTATTAGTTCTAAGAGAAAAATTTTACCAATTATTTTTTCCAACATGATAGAGACAGCAGTTTTATGTATATGCCTGTTTCTTGGATTTCTGTTTTAACCAACCCTGGTGCTTTAAACATATGTTTTGTTGTCTGATAGGCAAGGCCCCCTCTGCCTACTGTTCTTTGAATTTTTTGTTCTGCTTTGTTTTAAAAAATGTTTTGACTACTTGGCAAATTTATTTTTCCCAAATATTTATTTTTTTCAGATAAAATTTAGACTCTTTACACTGATTGGAATTGAAGCTGTAACTAAGTTCGTTTAATAGTTAAATTTGGGTAGAATCAAGAGCTTTATTATATTAAGCCCTCTAGCGAGGAAACATGGAATGTCTCTCCAGATATCTGAGTTTGCATTTTTGACTCCCAGGAGAGTATGAGAGTTTTATCTTCATGGGTTGTCTTTATTCCCTTACTAAATATTTATCGAGCTCTTACCCTGTGCCAGGCGCTGTCCTAGGTGCTGAGGATCCAATGGTGAACCAGACAGTCAGGTTTGTGTCCTTGCGTAAGGAGATGGAAAGTAAACATATGAGCAAGCTAATAAATTTTAAAAACCCAGAATGGGAAGTAGTAAGAAAGCCATGAAAGAGGTTAGTGTGATAGAGGGCAGTGGGGGGAGAGAGCAGCTTTAGCAGGTGGCAGGGAATCCCCTCTGAAGAGAGGATGCTTGAGCAGAGATTTGATTTCTTCCGATGAAGACCCAGTTACCTGGGAGAATATTTCTGGAGGTGGGCAAGCAAATGGGAAACACGGATTCAATTGTGCTTGTTCCTTTGGGGTCAGCGAGATGGGGTGTTGGAGCAGATGAACGAGGGCTCAGGTTGTAAGGAGTTGAGGTTGAGGTGGGCGGGATCAGATCAGATCTGGGAAAAGGAGCTTGGCTTTACCTTATTGCATCAGGAAGTCTCTGAAGAGCTTTAAGCAAGGGAGGGGTGTGACCAGATACATGTCTTTAAAAGATCATGCTGGCTGTGCTGTGGAAAATAGACTGTTGAATGGCAAGGGAGCACGTGTAGAGACTTGTCAGGAGACTGCTGCAGAGCAGAAGGAGATGTCAACAGCAAAGAACAGGTCACTTAGGTAAGCTGAGTGCTTAACTCACCGGAGGAAACTCAAGACTGTGTTTTCCCGGGAAGTGGCCTCCAGACCATCTCTGCTGCCTTACAGGGCAAGAGACAGGAGGAAAGGACCCAGGAGACAGGAAAGGACCCAGAGTTTTGGTAAGACAACTGCAAACTCACTCAATGATACCTGGTAGTTATTTTAAGAGTATTTATACTGTTTTAAGGTGAGATACTTAATTATTTTTCTAAAACTTGCTCTGAATTTTTCAATCTCTCATATCTATTAATGACTAGTAATTCAATCTATAAAGGCTCAATTTAATGAAGATGATTGTTAACATACCTAAATTACCCAGACTGCACATATTAGAGGAGAAAACAGCAACAACCCTGGAAAGCAATGTTACAAAGAATGCAACAGTATCAGCTAATGACAATTTTAGAGCTTACAGGCACTATGACTCCACTGGGGGTTAACAAAAAGTCTGTGCTGGATAGTGGTACAATTTATCTATCTACAAAAATAGTTTTTCTCATTACAATTTTAGAGAACCTAAAATTTCTATCATTAATTTCATTCTTGTTTAGTTATCTTTATTAATAATTTTGCATTACTTAGTACTTTATAGTTGACACATTTATTTAATCTTCTCTGTTATGATGTCAGCTTATACTTTATTATTTTTATTTCACAGAGAAGAGAAGATTCAGAGACATGAAATAACATGTCCATTAAAGTCCCTTAGTTGGAAAGTGGCTAACAGGTCATGCAAATCCTGCCTTCTCTTTCCAAGACCAAATTATGTTTCCACCAGTCTGCTAGCTAAAGACATTGGTATAATTTTATTTTCTATGAGAACATAACTCAATATTTATGGTTATTTGTTTGAAATTAGCTCTCCTAATCTAGTAAGCAAAATCCTGAGGGCTGGGGCAGGATTTACAGTGGGGTGGGGGTAGAACAAGCAGGGATTCTGAGGGTGAGAAGGCTGGTGATATTTGGTTACGAGGCATTCAATAGCCTTGTAGGCCCCCTGGGCTCAATTGAGACTAACCTCTGTGGTCCAAGACCCTCACCTGGGAACCTACTGGGACTCTCTGACTTATATGGGGCGGGGGGCAGGAAGGTCTGTTAGTGTTGGGTTGAATTTTGGTCTCTTTCATTGAGTTCCTCAAATACTAAGTTTATTTTTTTCTCCTAGGAGTAGGGCATACTTTTTAGGAATCCTTTGGTTATCTGATTAGATTTGAAAAAAAAAATTATCCCTGGTGGAAATCTACCTTATTCCTAACAGCATTACTGTTTGTCTGTCTGTCCTTGACATTTTCTTTTTAAATTTTATTTATTTATTTATTTATTTATTTTTGGTTGTGTTGGGTCTTCGTTTCTGTGCGAGGGCTTTCTCTAGTTGTGGTGAGCGGGGGCCACTCTTCATCGCAGTGCGCGGGCCTCTCACTGACACGGCCTCTCTTGTTGCGGAGCACAATCTCCAGATGTGCAGACTCAGTAGTTGTGGCTCACGGGCCTAGTTGCTCCATGGCATGTGGGACCTTCCCAGACCAGGGCTCGAACCTGTGTCCCCTGCATTGGCAGGCAAATTCTCAACCACTGCACCACCAGGGAAGCCCTGTCCTTGACATTTTTGTTGTCTGTCAGTAAGAGGAAAGTTCATAGGGAAAAGGATGGATGTAGGCCCTGATATAAGCTTGTTCCCCAAGCCACCCCAGGAACTGAGGTGTTGAAAAGATTTCTTCTCAGACTAGCATCTTTTGGACAAATTTTATCCATAGTCGCTCCGCAAATTCTGTGTGAATTTTCTCCTATCTTGCTTGGCTGTGTTCATGAGAGTCTGGTTCTGGAAGACGGTTCCTCTCCAAATCTCTTGTTGGGGTTTTGTAATTTTGTAGGGCGTGGTGGGTAGAGTCTGAGTCACAAGCTTTTGCAGCCTGTTTGACCAACTTTTCTCACTCTTAGGATTTGTCTCAGTCTAAACTTAGTTCCCCTGCTCCTTGATGTTCTTCTAAGATATACCAAATGACCAACGTTGTCTATTTGAGAAGTGCCTTAGATCAAAAAGAGTATATAATTTCAAAAATCCAATATGGTCTGCATTTTCTCATAGGTATGAGGAAGTGTCTAAAAGAAATTCATATTTTAAATTGTGTCCTTAAGATATTCCTCAGCCAAAGCAAAAGAACATTGTGCAAATCTTAAAACTCTCTCTCTCCCAAATCCCCTTATATCACAGCTTGGATCTGATAACCTTTACTGTACTGTTATTGCATTATTCCTCTTCCTCCAACCTATGTTCCACTGCTTTCCTGGGCCTCCTTCTCTCCCTCTGACCAGTTCCCCATCCCTCCTCAACCATCAGAAGTCCTGCTGATTCACTTTGTTATGCAGCAGCAACTAACACACCATTGTAAAGCAATTATACTCCAATAAATATGTGAAAAATAAATAAATTTAAAAAATGTAAACATTTTTGTCTTTTTAACTTTTGCTTTTTGCTTGAGTAATTAAAACATTTCTCATTAAAAAAATTGTGAACATTAAAATAAAAAGTCTTGACACTCAGTTACCTCCTGAAGTTAAGCACCCATTAGACAGAGAAAACTTCTTAGAGTTGACTGTAAGCCCTGGTCTTATCAGAGCTGAAGGACATTGTGAAGACTTGCCAAAGTTTAGACAGGATAAAGAAAAATTACCAGGGGGACTTAGAATAGTTTTAGGAACCTATAAACCAGGTTAGTTCATATGTTAGCAGAAACCTCCATGTTAAAAATGGTATGGATGGACTTCTCTGGCAGTCCAGTGGTTAAGACTCCATGCTTCCACTGCAGGGGGCACAGGTTCAATCCCTAGTTTAGGAACTAAGATCCCACATGCCATGTTGTGTCGCCAAAAAAAAAAAAAAAAAAAAAATTGTATGGAAAAGGCAGAACGGGAAACCACAAGGGTGACTTAAAAGACCCTGAACTGCATAGGAAACCGGAGGGGTTTAGAAAAGCTATAGATGGTGGACAAGGTGTCTTAGAGGCACTCATCAAAGTCTGTTCTGTGAAAATAGATTAGACTCTAATCCAGTCCTGCAAGCAAAGAAAGCATGAGTCTGTGGACGACTTCAGAACAGGCTCTTACACATTTTCAATCAGCATTGAGGAGTAGACTGCACAGCAAATGTGACTCCAGTTCTCTCCCCACTTTCTGTAAATGGCATCAAGCTCAAAATGGAGAATTCAGTAGTGAGCATAAACTCTAATGGGAAATAACCCCCATTGCCAGAATGCCAGCATCTCTCTAAGCATTTTGAAAGAGCTGTAGAACTCATAATAAACTGATGAATTTATACATAAAACAATTATAGGTTCCCATCCCGGTCATTTAACCCTGCAGAAGAGAGTCTCTCAATAGCTACGTTTAGAAACTATAAACAAAAAAACCTGGGGAAAAGAGTTGCCTTGCATCAGCCAAGGAACTAAAGGAAACAATGAAGCAAGTGATCAGAAAATGTGCTGGAAGAGGGGGAATAAAGCACCTAATCTCCTATTTTGCCCTTAAATTCACAAGGTGAAGTTTGTATAAATATTAAAAAGATAAACTTGTAATTTTTTTTTCTTTTGGTGGTATAGGCACTGATATAGGCACTCTGATAGATTTATCAATCTTAAGTCTTAACTGTTACACAACCTCACCCTTGGAGTTAACAAACTACCCATGGCATGGATATCTGCCTACAGTAAAGGTAGTATATCAACCATGTACAAAGCTAGTAGGAGGGCCAAAAGACAAAAGTAGTAAAATCATCTATATCCATGATAAGTAGCTAAGGAATACACACAAAAAAGATGTAAAATATGATGGGGGGAGGAGAGTAAAAATGCAGTGTTGTTAAAATGCATTTGAAATTAAGAGATCAGCAATGTAAAATAATCAATAGCTACATATAAACCTCATGGTAACCACAGACCAAAGATCTATAATAGATATGCACAGAAAAAAGTGAAGGGAATACAAACATAACATAAAGATAGTCATCAAATCACAGGGGAAGAAAATAAAAGAAGAAAGGAACAAAAAACCCTACACAAACAACCCCAAAACAACAAAATAGCAATAAATACATACCTATCAACAATTACTTTAAATGTAAATGGACTAAATGGCTCCAATCAAAAGACATAGAGTGGCTGAATGGATTAAAAAAAAAAAAAAAGACCAAAATATATGCTGCCTATGAGAGACTTACTTCAGTTCTAAAGACACACACAGACTAAAAGTGAGGGGATGGAAAAATGTATTCCATGCAAATCGAAACAAAAAGAAAGCTGGAGTAGCAATACTTATATCAGACAGAATAGACATTAAAGACTATAGCAAGAGACAAAGAAGGACATTACATAATGATCAAGGGATCAATCCAAGATGATATAACAATTGTAAATATGTATGCACCCAACATGGAAGTACCTGCTATATAAAGCAAATATTAACAAACATGAAGGGAAAAATTGACAGTAACTAACACAATAATAGTAAGGGACTTAAACACCCCACTTACATCAACTGATGGATCATACAGACAGAAAAATCAATAAGGAAATAGTGACCTTAAATGACACATTAAACCAAATGGACTTAATATGCGTATAAAACATTTCGTCCAAAAGCAGTAGAATATACATTCTTTTCAAGTGCACCTGGAACATTCTCCAGGTTAGATCACATTCTAGGCCACTAAACAATTCTCAGTAAATTTAAGAAAATTGAAATCATATCAAGCATCTTTTCCTACCACAATGGTATGAGACTAGAAATCAATTGAAGAAAAAAAAAACTTCAAAAAAACAAACACATGTAAGATAAACAATGTGCTGCCAAACAACCAGTGGATCACTGAAGAAATCAAAGAAGAAATAAAAAAATACTTGGAGACAAATGAAAATGAAAACACAATGATCCAAAATCTATGTGATCCAGCAGAAACCGTTCTAAGAGAAAAGCTTATAGTGATACAAGCCTATCTCAGGAAACAAGAAGCCTATCTCAGGAAACAAGAAGTATCTCAAATAAACAACCTAAACTTACACCTAAAGGACTAGAAAAAGAAGAACAAAGCACATAGTAAAAGGAAAGAAATCATAAATATCAGAGCAGAAATAAATGAAATAGAGACTAATAATAGAAAAGAGCAATGAAATTAAGAGTTGATTCTTTGAAAAGATAAACAAAATTGATAAACCTTTAGGTAGACCATGAAGAGAAAAAGAGAGAGGGCCCAAATCAATAAATCAGAAATGAAAAAGGAGAACTTACAACTGTCACCACAGAAGAGATTACTACAACCAACTATATGCCAATAAAATGGACAACCCAGAAGAAATGGACAAATTCCTAGAAATGTACAATCTCCCAAGACTGAACTGGGAAGAAATAGAAAACATGAACAGACTAATTACCAGTAATGACATTGAACCAGTAATAAAACTCCCAACAAACAAAAGTCCAGAACCAGATGTCTTCACAGGTGAATTTTACCAAACATTTAGAGGAGAGGTAACACCTCTCCTTTTCAAACTATTCCAAAAAATTGCAGAGGAAGGAATGCTCCTGAACTCATTCTACAAGACTAGAATCACCCTGATACCCAAAACAGAGAAAAATACCACACAAAAGAAAATTACAGGCCAATATCACTGATGGACCTAGATGCAGAAATCCTCAAGAAAATATTAGCAAATTAAATTCAACAGTACATTAAAAGGATCATACACCATTATCAAAAGGGGGTTGTCCCAAGTGGGATGCGAAGACTGTTCAAAATATGAAAATCAATCAACATGATAACCCACATTAACAGATTGAAGAATAAAAATCATATGACCATCTTAATAGATACAGAAAATGCTTTTGACAAAATTCGGCATCCATTTATGGTAAAAACTCTCCACAGAATGTGTATGAAGAGAACATACCTCAACATAATAAAGGCCATATATGATAAGCCTACAGCTAGCATTATACTCAATGGTGAAAAGCTGAAACATTTCCTCTAAGATCAGGAAGAAGACAAGAATGTCCACTCTTGCCACTTTTATTCAGCATAGTATTGGAAGTACTAGCCACAGTAGTCAGACAAGAAAAATAAATGAAAGGAATCCAAATTGGAAAGGAAGAAGTAAAACTGTCACTATTTGCAGATGACATGATACTAACAATAGAAAATCCAAAAGGCACTACCAAAAAATATTAGAATTCATCAATGAATTTAGAAAAGTTGCAGTGTACAAAATTAATATACAGAAATCTGTTGCATTTCTGTACATTAACAACAAACTATCAGAAAGAGAAATTAAGAAAGCAGTCCAGTTTACCATCACATCAAAAAGAATAAAATACCAAGGAATGAGGAATTAAGGAATTAAGGAGGTAAATGACTTGTACTCTGAAAATTCTAAGATGCTGATGAAAGAAAGCAAAGATGACACAAACAGATTGAAAGATATACTGTGTTCTTGGACTGGGAGAATAAATACTGTTAAAATTATCATACTACCCAAGGCAATCTACAGAGTCAATGCAATCTCTATCAAATTACCAATGGTATTTTTCACAGAACTACAACAAAAAATTTTTTAAATTATATGGAAACACAAAAGACCCCAAAAAGCCAAAGCAAACCTGAGAAAGAAAGATGGAGCTGGAGAAATCAGGCTCCCTGACTTCAGGGTATACCACAAAGCTACAGTCATCAAAACAGTATGGTACTGGCCCCAAAATAAAAACAGATCAATGGAACAGGATAGAAAGCCCAGAAATTAGTCCATGAACTTATGGTCAATTAATCTATGACAATGGAGGCAACAATATACAATGGAAAAAAGACAGTCTCTTCAATAAGTGGTGCTGGGAAAACTGGACAGCTACATGTAAAAGAATGAAATTAGAACATCCTCTAACACCATATACACAAATAAACTCAAAATGGATTAAAGACCTATATGTAAGACCAGATACTATAAAACTCCTAGAGGAAAACATAGGCAGAACACTCTTTGACATAAATTACAGCAGTATTTTTTTGGATATGTCCCCTAGAGTAATGGAAGTGAAAGCAAAAATAAGCAAATGGGACCTAACTTAACTTAAAAGCTTTTGCACAGCAAAGGAAACCATAAACAAAACGAAAAGGCAATCTATGGAATGGGAGAAAATATTTGCAAATGATATGACTGACAAGGAATTAATTTCCAAAATATACAAACAGCTCAAACAGTTCAATATTAAAAAAAACAAACAACCCAATCAAATAATGGACAGAAGACCTAAGTAGACATTTCTCCAATGAAGACATACAGATGGCCAACAGGCACATGAAAAGATGCTCAATATCACTGATTATTAGAGAAATGCAAATCAAAATATTGGGATTAACATATATACACTACTATATATAAAACATACAGCAAGGACCTACTGTATAGCACAGGGAACTATATTCAATATCTTCTAATAACCTATAATGGAAAAGATTCTGAAAAAAAATATATCTGAATCACTTTTCTGCACACCTGAAACTAACACAACATTGAAAATCAACTACACTTCAATAAAAAAAATGAGCAGAAGACCTGAATAGACAGTTTTCCAAAGAAGACTTACAGATGACCAACAGGTACCTGAAAAGATGCTCAACCTTGCTAATTATCAGAGAAATGCAAATCAAACCACAGTGAGATATCATCTCACAACTGTCAGAATGGCTATCATCAAAAAGACTACAAATAACAAATGTTGGCGAGGATGTGGATAAATGTGAACCCTCCTACACTGTTGGTGGGAATGTAAATCTGTGCAGCCACCATGGAAAACAGTATGGAGGTTCTTCAAAAACTAAAAATAGAGTTACCATATGATCCAGCAATTCCACTCCTGGGTGTATATGTTACAAAAATGAAAGCAGTAATTTAAAAAGATATATGCACCCCAATGTTCATAGTATCACTGTTTACAAGAGCCAAGATATGGAAGCAACCTAAGTGTCCATCAAGAGATGAATGGATAAAGAAGATGTGGTATATATACACAATGGAATATTATTCAGCCATAAGAAGAGTGAAATTTTGCCGTTTGCAGCAACATGGATGGACTTGGAGGGTATTATGCTAAGTGAAATAAGTCAGACAGAGAAAGACATATACTGTATGTTATCATTTATATGTGGAATCTAAAAAAATAAAATGAATGAATATAACAAAACAGAAACAGGCTCACAGAGAATAAACCAGTGATTACCAATAGGGTGATGGAAGTGGGGAGGGGCAAGATAGGGATAGGTTATTAAGAGGTACAAACTACTATGTATAAAATAAATAAGCTAGAAGGATATACTGTACAGCACAGTGAGTATAGTGAATATTTTATTACGACTTTAAATGGAGTATAATCTACAAAAATTTTGAATCACTATGTTATACACCTGAAAAATAATATAATATTGTAAATCAACTATACCTTGATAAAAAATAAATTTAAAAAGAAACACAGGAAAAACAAAAATAATATTTTTCTTAAAAGGAATGCTCAGCAAACTAGTGAAGTTTAGAGTGCTATAAAGCTTCCTAAAGAGATGGCTATTATAAAAGTAAGTGCTCATATAAAAGTAGGTGCCCTTGTAAAAGTAGGTGCTCATAGCTAGCATGGAGGTTAAAAAAAGAATTAAACAAAATGCCTTGGCTGATCATTATGCCAGGCAGGCAGCCCTCACTGAGAGCCTAACTAAATTCTTGGAGAGGTTCAAAGGCTATTATAGAATGCCTGCAGCCAGCTCCAGTCAGAAAATAGGTACTGGGAGAAATATGAGTGTAAATTGGATGTAAACAAGCTACCCTTTCTCTTCTTTTGCTGATTTAAAGCTACCTTTATCTATGTTAGTTATAAAGCCACTATTCTTAATGCTGCTTTTTGCATCCTTAATCACTGCTTTATATGAGCCCAGTACCCAGTTGCAGCTGTCTAGCAAACTGATGGTTTGTATACATTTTCATTTGGGAGTGTCTTAGCTTGCTAGGTCTGCCATAACAAGTGACCACAAATTAGGTGGCTTAAAATAAGATATTTATTTTCTCATAGCTCTGGAGGCTAGAAGTGCAAAATCAAGGTGCCAGCCAGGTCTGATCCTTCTGGAGAAGGAGGGAAAATCTGTTCCACACCTGTCTCCCAGCTTCTGGTGGTGGCCAGTGGGGCTTGAAGCTGCATCACCCTCATCACTGCTTCCAACATCGTGAGGGGAGCAGAATAGGTGATCCCAATATGTGCCACTTTGGCACATGCATTGTTTTGGGCTGAAGGTGAGAAAGACTCAGCTGACACAGGAAAAGGTTATTTGGCCTCTCCCTTAATTGCCTAAAAGAATTTAGATAGAGGGCCTGTACCAGGAAGAGAGCAAATACCAAGGATAACTTTTTACATCAGAAAGACTTATTTGCATGGCATGGCAAACATTTGTTTACCAAATATTTGCTCATCTTCCTATGAATTGCCTTCTTCCCCTTTGAACCCTGACCCCTACCCGCTTCTCCTTAACTTGGGATGGCACATAAGCCTCAGTTGCCTGACTCTCTTTGTGGTCCCATATATATATAATTTGGTTTTCTTCTGTTAGTCTGTCTTATGCCAATTTAATTATTAGACCAGCCAAGGAACCTAGGAGCGAAGGAGGGAAGAGTTTTCCTTCCTCACAATCCCATGGCATTTTCCCATGAGTCTCTGTCCAAATCTTCTTCCTGATAGCACCCAGTCATGGTTATTGGATCACCCTTATGCAGTACAAGGTCATCTTCACTTGATTACATCTTCCAAAGCTCTGTTACCAAATAAGTTCACATTCAGGTTCCAGGTGGACAAAAAATTTTTTGTGGGGGAGCACTACTTAACCCAGTGCAGGGCCCCCCAGCCTCCCTTGGTTCCAACTGCCTGTACTAATCAGTTGATTTTCTGGGTAAACGAACTCAACCATTAGGTGATTTTTAGATGGAAAATAGCACAATAGACTAAGTAACCTAGCCCAAACTCCCTATTGTGTTGTTCTTAGAAAAGGAAGTTCCTGTCTCCACTGGAAAATAGTCAACAAACTTTTGTAGGAGCTGGCTTTTGTAACTAGACTTTTATAGAAATAGAATTGAAAGGGGGCTAGAAAACAGATGGTGTTTGTTTGGAGGATATCGCACTTTTATAGATCTTACAAGTAAGATGCACTATTTGTTTTTGATTTACCTAATGATCTCCACACTACAGATTTTATTGCTCAGCACCAAACTATTCTTTGTAAGTGATGCCAAAATATTACAACATTATTTGACAATCCAGTAGGGGTATTTTGGCTGCAAACATGTCATTGGGTGACCTCCAATGACTGGTTTTGGATTTGTAGCCTACCAGCTACTACCCATAATCTGGACAGGAACTTGTTATCTTGGTAAACTGATGCCTCCTTCCTTCCTTCCTTCCTTCCTTCCTTCCTTCCTTCCTTCCTTCCTTCCTTCCTTCCTTTCCTTCCTCCCTCCCTTCCTTCCTTCTGTGCCGTGCGGCTTGTGGGATCTTAGTTCCCTAACCAGGAATTGAACCTGGGTCCTCGGAAGTGAGAGCGCAGAGTGCCAACCACTGGACCATCAGGGAATTTCCTGGTACCTCCTTTCAGTGTAGCTCCTGACATCAATATAGTTTCTTCCTTTGGCCCATACATCTCTCCTTTAGGAGAAAGACGTCATTAGAAAACATAATTCAAGGAGAAAAACTTGACCTTGATTTGGAACCTAAACCTTAACATCTCAAGGAGAATTCCAGATTACATTATTGTCTCCTCAAGCTTCTTCATTCATGCTTTACAAAAGGCCCAGAAAGTGGGGGAACACACCTACGTGCTGTGGTTAGGAGAATAGCAGGCAAGTTAGATGATACCTGCTCATCTGAGAGGTGCATAAACTTGGCAGGTGGCGGTTAAGAATGGAACCACTGTAGCCACAGCATTGGCTTCTCAAGGGTGGACCTGTGCTGCTTTAGGAGAAGAATGTTGTACTCCCACCCCTGCAGATTACTGTTAGTAAAAAGAGCTGGAATACAGCAAATAAATTAGGAGATTAGGTAATTTGGTTAATAACCCCCTACCTGGTTCTGCGGGCTCTTCAGATTGGGGCTAGAATCTTCTCTATTGATTAAATCTTGGAACTCTCAGATCTTGTCTGAGAAGTGGACTCAAACAGATCAGAATCTTTCTCTTAGTATTGATATTTGTCAGTAGTGTGGTGATTAGATGTGTGATCTCCAGAATTTTAACACACTGCTGTACAGTCACTATCCCATGAAATGATCCAACAAATGAAATTGCCCAGCAAAAAGATCAGGAAAGCCTGACATTTATGGAGGGTGAAACAACCCCTAGTGTTATGGGTTGAGTTGCATCACACAAAAAAGGTATGTTGGACTCCTAACTCCCAGTGCCTCAGAATATGACCTTATTTAAAATAGGGTCTTTACAGATGTAACCAAGTTAAGATGACATCTTAGGGTGAGCCCATATCCAGTATGACTGGTGTTCAAATAAAAAGGGGAAGTTTGGACACAGAGGCAGAAGTGCAGAGGGAGAACACCACGTGAAGATGAATGCAGAGATTGAAGTGTTGCTTGTGCTAGCCAAGGAATGCTGAAGATCACTAGCAAACAACCAGAATCTAGGGGAGAAGCATGAAAGAGTCCTCACAGCCCTCAGAAGGAACCAGTCCTGCCAAAACCTTGATCTTCTAGCCTCCAGAGCTGTGGGGCAATAAGTTTCTGTTTAACCCACCCAGTCTGTCGTACTTTGTTATCTAGCCCTAGCAAATTAGTGCAACTGGAAATCTTATAAGTGATCATGACACTTAAAATAGCAGAGAAGATCTAGATGGATCCCACACGAAGATGCTAATGGTCTGTCCTTCAGCTCAGGTTGAAGATACTGGGATCCTATAATTGGAACTACCTATCCCTACACAATTAACTATCCACATTGACACAACTTCACCATTCCATTGTCTTCATTAGCAAATTTATTATTTTAGTAAACTCTTTCCTGGGAAAATAAAAGTTGGAAATGTTTTTATTGTTTACACCAAGAAGTTCTCCAAAAAGCCATCAACTCTTCAATAGAGAGCATCAACCAAAGACAGTTTATGCCCTAAAAATCTTTGAAACCATGTCTTCAAAATCCTTGTCTTGCTAAACTACTTTAATCCTACCATCAGTCCTAAAGTATTATAACATGTCTCTTACCCAATATTAATCAAACCCCCACCTGTATTAAAAGACCCACCTTGAAACAGACTGCAAATTCTCAGTAAAGTTGACCATGCCCTTCCTTGTTTGAGATCCTTCCAAAGCTCTGTGAGGTGGTGGTCTACGCTGCCAAGGCTGGCAATGAACTTAGCTCTGTCTTATCAGCAAGTTGTGTTGTGATATTTAGGAGCCAGCATTCTAAAGAATGAGGCAGTTTTTTAAGCAGTTGGAACTCGTAGTGATTCTGAGTGAGAGGAGGGATGGTCGAGGTAAAGTGACAAATGGTGAGTTTGAGCCATCCATGTACCTTCACCCAAAGAGAACCAAGGACCAAAGAAAACCAAGGAAAGTAACATGTGGACGTCGTTAGAGGTGGGGGGCAGGCTGGGGAAGTGATGACAAACATCAGTTATGTTAAAAATAAATCTTTGACCTTGATTGCAATGCTATTTACTTATTGTCTCTGTCCAGGCTGCTAAAACAAATTCCTATGGACTAGGTGTCTTAAACAACAAACATTTATTTCTCAGTTCAGGAGGCTGGAAGACCAGGCCAGGGTGCCAGCACGGTCAAGTCCTGGTGAGAGTTCTGTTCCAGGTTGCAACCAACTTCTTGTATCCTCACATGGCAAAAGAAGAGGGCTAGCTAGCTCTGTGGCTTCTTTTCTTTTTTAAGGGCACTAATTCCATTCATGAGGGGTCCATCATGATGACACAAGTACCTCCCAGAGGTCCCATCTCCAAATATCATCACATTGAGGATTATATTTCAATATATGAATTTTGGAAGAATACAAACATTCAGTCCGTAACACTTACCTTGCAATTAAAAATTCCATGTAAGTATGCTCTAGTCTTGCTATTCAAAGCATGGATGTTTGTGGATGACTATAGCCCCAGGATCACCTGGGTGCCTGTTAGAAATTCAGCAACTCAGTTCGTACTCAAAAAGTGCTGAATCACAGTCTGCATTTTGACAAGAGCCCCAGGCTGACTCAAATGCACATTAAAGTTTGAGCAGCATGAGTCCAGTAGATTTCAAACGGAGGTGAGGAACTTAAATAATCAAGCCCTCCTGGGACAGGTTGTACTAGAATTTCTGTGTGGAAAGTCCCAGAAGATGGGGATAAGTTTAGGTCACCCTTGGAAACTTTTTTTTAAGTCTTTATTGAATTTGTTACAATATTGCTCCTGTTTTATGTTTTGGTATTTTGGCCACGAGGCATGTGGGATCTTAACTCCCCAACCAGGGATCGAACCCACATTCCCTGCATTGGAAGGCGAAGTCTTAACCACTGGACCACCAGGGAAGTATCCCACACTTGGAAACTGAAGCAAGTAAATCACCACATCATAGGTGGGATTTGTCATTGCTGGAGGGAGGTAGCATAGTAGAAAAAAGCAAATCAGAGGATTCAGACCTCAAGTTCTGTTTTTGCCGTTTACCATCTATAACCTTGAGTTATTCCTTACTAAAATTTTGAGCTTCAGTCTTATCTCAATACAAGAGAAATAACAATGTCTCCTCAAGGAAGGTCTTATAAGAGTTAAATGCAAATCTAGGGGAAAAGTGCTTTGCAAGCTATAAATTCTTATACACATGTAAATCTGTTAAATCATGTTATTTGGCAAGTAATTTACCATGGAGATGGTTTACAGTTATGTTCATGATAATGGTCTGTTTTTAGATTATCCATCTGTGGTCTTAAGGTGAGAAAATTTTAGTATGAATTACATTTTCCAGATATTTTCTAAAAACTAGTTGTTTCCCTCTGTAGATTTTCTTACAGAAATAAGACTGCATGGACTGATTTCCTTCCTTCCTCCCTCCCTCCCTCTCTTTCTTCCCTCCCTCTCTTTCTTCCCTTCTTTCTTTCTTTTCTTCCTTCCTTCCTTCTTTTCTTTCTTTCTTTCCTTCCTTCCTTCTTTTCTTTCTTTCTCTTTCTTTCCTTCTTTCCTTCTTTCCTTCCTTCCTTCCTTCCTTTCTTTCTTTCTTTCCTTCCTTCCTTCCTTCTTTCTCTCTCCCTCCTTCCCTTCCTTCCTCCTTCTCTCTCTCTCTCTCTTTTCTTTTTCTTCCTTCCTCCCTCCCTCCTTCATTTCATTTGATTCCATTTCATTTGATTTCATTTAATTTAATTTCATTTGTTCATTTCATTCAGCAATTATTTATTGCCATGCACCTCACTGGGAATATAATGGTGAACAGTGTGGTCAAGGTTCTTGTTCTCATGGAACTTGTATTCTAGTGAGGGGAACAGATGATTAAAAACGATGAGAACATTTCAGCTGGATTAAAATTATATGGCTAAAGTAAAGCAGAGTCAGGGCATAGAGAGTGATGGAGGCATGTATGCATAGGAGGAAGGGCTATAGTAGACCAGGTGGCCAGGGCATGCCTCTCTGGGAATGATTTTCCACCAAAGGCTTGAATAAAATGAGGGAGCCAGAGTAAGCTCTGAGTGAAGAGGACTTTAGATGGAGGCAAAAGTAATTGTAACGTGCTCCTCACTCACGGTGTTTGGGGATGAGCAGGGATATGGTTACTGGCCAGAGTGGAGGGAGCAGCAGGGGTGGGGGAGGAGGGCAGAGGGCACTGGCCATGGGGGGCGTCTCGCAGCAGCAGTAAGGAGTTTGGAGTTCTTCTTAACTGTGAAATTGGGGTGGGGATTTCTGTTTATAAATAAATATACTGCCTTTTGTGCATTTGTCTGATGTGAATTACTTCCTGAAGCGTCTCGGTGACTTTCGATTAAAAAAAAAAAATTGAGTGCTTGAACCTGAAAAGCTGAGGCCTTGACCCTAAACTTGACTAAACTGGCCGTGATGCTGCTCAGTGATGTGAGCCTTCCTGAGTCAGCCAGGTAGTTGCCCTCTTAGGTTTTTAAAAATTTCATCAGTATTCTTTTCATTTTAAGACATACAAATCTATCAAAAAATTTGTCCTAAAGAAGCTAAGCAAAGAAAGATTTATCAGCTCATAACTGAAGAGCCCATAGGTAGTTGGGCTTCAGATGTGGCTTCATCCAGCTCAGTGACTGTGTCACGTGATCCCAGCTCTGCTTCAGCTTCATTCCCAGTCCCCAATACCTTGCCTCCTAGAAGCTGGAGTTTCACGGCCGCAGTGATTCTGAGTTTCAAATCCTCATTCCTTGCAATACCAGCTAAAAAGAGAACATCTCCTTTGACAGATGGCATGGGAGGCAGAGCAGGTAGGGAGAGAAGAGAGGAAACGTCTTCAAGTATCCCTGGGCTGAATTCCATCATGGGTCCACTCCTGAATCAACTCTGTGGCCAGGGAGATGGAATTTTCTTATTGGCTTAAACCAATCGTATCTATTCCTAGAGCTAAGGGTAGTGTCCATCCACCCAAACTGAACAACATAGGGTGGAGAAAGGGGTGACTCGCTGGAGGAAAGTCTGAGTGTGTCGGCAGAAAGGAAGGATGGAATCTTAGACAAGCCGTAACCTGTTGAGCACAGCCCTTGAGCTAAAATGGTTTTTATGTTTTTAAATGGTTGAAAAAAAACAAAAGAAAAATAATATTTTGAGACACATGGAAACTATATAAAATTCAAATTTTGGTGTCCCCAGTGAGAGTGTTATTGGGGACAAGTTATTGTAACAAGTTATGCTTGTTTGTTTATGTGCTGTCTGTAGCTGTTTTCATGTTACAGTGAGAGTAGTTGCAACAGAGAGCATGCGACATGCAAAGCTTAAGTAAAGCCTGTTCACTATCTGGCTCTTTAAAATAAAGTTTGCAGCCTGCGGTACCAGACCATCTAAATTAGATTAAGCAAAAAAAAAAAAAAAAAAAAACAAAAAAAAAAAAAGAAAGAAAAAAAAGGAGTTGGTGACTAACATGACTGAAAATTTCAGGGGTGGACATGTTTTCAGGTCTGGCTGGAACTAGGAGCCTCAAACATGGTCTCATTGTTATTCTCACCACCCTTCCTCTTGCACTCTCTTTTTCCATCCTCAGCTCTGCTTTTTTCTACGTTAGGTTTGTGGTCAGGGATGCTCTTCCCAAGTGGTAGCAAATATACCATTAGACTTACATTGTTCTCACAGCTCATGAACCCAGAAGGCATGTATTTCCCAAGGGCTTTTCCAAAAGCACAGAGGAAAATTCTGCTCCCTCTACCCGTGGAATTACAGCTCATTGATGGCATGAATTGCTAGGCCTGGAGAGGTAAGGATTCCAACCAGCCAGCCTGGGTGATGTGCTCAACCTTGCATCTGAGATCCTGAGGCCAGAGGATGCATATAACCCCGAGAAGGGCATTGGGAAATTCCCAAAAGGGGAAGAGGCTGGAAGACAAAAAGCATCAGATGATTACTAACCCCCCCCTTTAAATTATTTAAAATACTATTTTATTCTGTTTTAATAGATATTCATCAAATCACTGATTTCATTTCATAAATTTGTTTTTGAAAGTATTTCTTTCTTTCAAAAAAGCTGGTTCAAGGGAATCTGTGTTTCTCCAGTGGAAGCATAAAACAAAAGGGAATGTTTTCACAGCAAACAGCTTTTCAGAGAGAACAGTTGCTTGGGCAGTTTTTTGGAGCAATGGGATTTAGATGTGGTGGAAAGGGCATAAGGTCCAGATACCTGATGAAACTTGTCAACACTTTTAATTCTACATCTGTTGTTGATCACACTGTGGGACTTGTTAATACGTTTATGATCATGTCGCCACAATAGGAAAACACCGAGGTAAATGGTAGCGTCTAGTCAGGTGGGGCACCGGGTTCTTCATACATATTTGATGACAAACAATCCCACTAAAACACGGCTGGGTTATTTCATTAATGTAACTCCTAGGAAGGCTTGTCTTTGGTTTTGTTATTCTTTGTGCCCCAGGCATAAGCAAGTAGAGAAATTCAAGACTTTTAAGCCAAGGAAGTGGCATAGTAATTAGCTCCCCCATTAACAAAGCATCAGTTTTACGTGAAGTGCTAGTTAGGCTCTCAGGGCTGTCATCCCTCATCTGGTTAGCGAGTGAACAGAAAAGCTGGCTTTTTGACATGGCATGTGCCAGAGTTCGGGTATTTGTTAAGCACCTCTCGTTGTTCAAATGGAGTAAATACTGGGGGCTTGTACTATCCTGTTACAGTTAATGTTTCCTATCAACACTGAAGTCAACGTTTTGTAACAGTAAATTAAAATAGGAGTTTTTCCTAGTCTGTGATAGGTCTGCCCTCCCGTCCCCCACCAATCGCCTTTGAATGAGTTGTGAGAAGTAGAGTTACCATCCCATGAAGCCCACAGGCCGACACACCACACAGGAAGTCTGGTAGGACGTCACACTGGAAATGCTTCATGCTTTAATGAAATAATGACACGAGAGCCATTTAGAGTAATCAAAGAAAATGAAATTCAGAGTTGCACAGCCAGGCGCCATGTGTAAGCTTTGTGTAAAGGAACTCCCTTAAACTTCAGCAAGCCTAGACCTTGGAGGGACAGTGTCTCATCCACCTTTGTATACCTAGTGCCTAGCAGAGTGCCTGGCGCAAGAGCCATATAAGGGAATATGTGTGTTCTATGTCTGTGAATAAGCTCACTTTGGTTGCCAAAGGGGGAAGGGGGATGGGGGGAGGGATAAATTAGGAGTTTGGGGTTAACAGATACACACTACTCTATATAAAGTAAACAACAAGGACCTACTGTATAGCACAGGGAACTACACTCAATATTTTGTAATAACCTATAATGGAAAAGAATCGGGTTCATATATATATGAACCTGAATCACTGTGCTGTATACCTGAAACTAACACAGTATTATAAATAAACTATAATTCAACTTAAAAAATTTAAAAAAAATGAATATGTGTAACTATATCTCTCCATGCAGGCGTCAACTCACATCTTACTGTTAGAGGTTTACACATACTTTACTACACTAAAAGCCATGGTCCTTGAAAGCAGCATGTATTAGCAACCATAGTCTAGTGCCTTTCATGTCTAGTATGCATGGAATATCCATTTTAAAGCAAAAATATGACATTTATTACATCAAAAATATTTTACCCACAGAAAGTCAGAAGTGTGTCTGTATAGTGATTTCTGTATACTCTGATTTCCTCTTAATAATGGCTTATGTTCTCATGGGGACTATTTTTTTATTGTCTTCATTAATGATCTGGACAGGGTAGAGGGATTGAAGCAGATGGTACCAATAGCTGGTCTTTCCTTCTCAACATTTAAGGTAAAATGAAGGATGGGATAAAGCTGTAAACTAGGGAGGCATGGGATCCCAACTTGAAATACTCCCTGGTGTTTTTCAGTGGCTTTATTTGGGAATGATCTTTACGCTAATGTTTACTGGCTGAAAGTTGGGAATAACTCTCTTAGAACAATATCTATGTAGGAAATAAATACCACGAAGAGAAAAATACCAAGAATGTATTTAGGAGCCTTGATGATGGGTAGAAAATAAGCAAGGAAAATGAAATGGATGGACACCCATTAAAACCATCCAGATGGTAGATATTCTGGCCCAGTGAGGAAAAACCAAAACCAAAGCCAAAACCAAAGTGTCACAGAATTTATAGCAAAAAGTCACACAGTAGTATCTTGCCAATCGGGGTTGTATAACAAAGAGGTTTTGGTTTCTCGACTGTAAGCTCAGTGAGGTTGGGGCAGTGCCCGTATTTGCTCACGGTATTTCACTCAGGATCTACACCCACACCTGGGATGAATGAATAAACGATTTGTAGACTCAAAAACTGTAGTCTCAAACTCTGCTTCGCCTGATAATGAGTTATGAAGAGCGTGGAGACAGGGAAGCCTCCACAGCAGCTAAGTGTTGGGAGGAAACTTGTTACTTTTTTGTATTCCGGTCCTTTTCAGCGTTTTTCTCATTTGCATTCTTTTTTCCACCTCGTCAACCCTCCTATTCCTTTTTTACATAAAAGGTATTTGCAAATGCTTGCAAAAGTATTGCTTAGAGGAGAGCAAATTTCCTTTCAAGATCCTTGTAGATTTCTGGTAGTATGAACATGCACTTTGAATAATTAATTTTTTTTTTTTTAGATGAGTGTAACACTTTTCCACTAGAGAATATTGTTTTGGCTTGAGAATTTTCACATTTTCTGTAAATAGAAAAAAATGATTCTCCTTTGTGGCAGGGACTTGAAAAAAGAATTATTCCCAAATATGTCTCATTAAGACAACAAAATCAGCTTATGTCCCAAGAGCTTCTCTCTCTGCACCATCTTGCAGGAATCCCATCTGTTTTTGACTGTTGATGTAACAGTGAAAGTAATCTTTTAAGTTAATGCCTAGCAACAAGGTGATTTAGCAGACATGTTAAAACAATACGTTTTTATAAAAGTTTGCTTGTCAAATTTGATGGAGTTTGACTAAGAAAAATGGTCAAGGAAGATCTAGCCATTAATACTAATGTTTACCTTTACAATGACTCTCTGTAACAGGAAAGGACAGAGCCATCATAAACAGATGATTTAAAATGGAGAACACGTCCCTAAATGCTCATTTCATGTGAAATGGCCCCGCACTTAAATTTATTGTCAGTGAAATCATAAGATCGGGCTCACTTGTGCTCCTGGTACTATGCTAGACTCAAAGAATAATGTCTTGAACTTCCTCCTCTTTCTTTGACCTCTTTCCATAAAGCATAAGGGTGACTAAGCACCCAGAAAGTCTACCACCATTTTTCAAGCCGACGGAGCATTTAATGTAAACAAACCTTGCAATTCTTTGCCGGTCTATGGGTGAAACCTTGCCAGAGTGTTTTATATCGGCTTGTGTTTGAAGGTGATCATTATTTTCCCCCTTCAAAATTATCTTAGTGAGTGCTATAAATTTAAGATATGCAAATCTACAGAGAACAGGTACTATCTGCAAAGCAAAGTGGAGCCTGACAAGTGGAATAAGATTTATTGCTTGAATCATTTCTAAATTTACAAGAGGATTTACGGCAGTGTTCACTTACCTCACTTGAAAACGGAAGAAATAATGCCCACATTGCTTATTTCCAAAAGATGTAAGGATCAAATGACATATGTGTCAAGTACTACACAAATGCCGGATATTGTTATATCTGTAATTAAATAATACTAAATAAATAATGCGAAATGTCTTTAAAAGTCTTTTTAACTGTATTATTTTAACTCCTCGAGTCCAGAACCAAAGTTTAGGTGTGTACTGGGAATTTTGGAGTTTTGGGGTATCAGCTGGGACTGTATTTAAGTTGGATGATTTTAGCTCAAAATGTCAGAAACCCTCAAGTCAGTATGACTAAAACAACAAGCTATTTGTTATTTTACAAAACAAATGGCCCAGAGTTACTGCAGGATGGTCCAGGGTCTTCTTTGCCATTCATTTTTTCTGCCCATCCTCAGATCCTCAGAGGTGATTACATGTGTTACCGACCAGTGTTCTTGGCCTTCCCCAATCAATAGAAATTGTCTAGAGGCCAGACAAGAAGTTCAGGCAAGGCTTTATTGGGGCCCCTGCTGCAGCAAGAGGGGCGAGAGCAGACAAGTTTCCCTTGCTGGCTCGCTCCCCGAGGGCGGGTAACCTTCTTTCTTATATGGGGTGAGGGGTGTGTCCAGGGGTCAGGCCAGGGGGTAGCTTAGGTGGTTTGCCCACCCCTTAGGTGGTGGTGTGTGCAGGGGGCATGTGCAATACCCTCCTTTTGCTCCCGACACCCTGTTTTTGCTCCAGGCTCTTCAAAAGTGGCAGTTGGGTTTTTTGGTCTCTTTGTATCTTTTTGGTCCAGAATTTGCCCCAAATGTGCATGCACGCAGTTATTTTTAGTCCCTTATAGTTTCGTTGTATTTTGTTGCTTGAGGCAAAGGGTCCCAGGTCCCAGCAAAGGGTCCCAGGTCCCAGCCTGTCCCACATGCAAAGGGAAAAAAGGCATGATGTCTTTCTGCCTACTTACAAGGAGTGAGGAAATCTTTCCTAGAAGCTCTGACAGACTTCACATCTTGTCTCCTGACTTTAACAATGCTGTCACACGCCCATTCAGTGCCTATGGGAAGAGGACTCTGTGACAGGCTTAGACAAACCGGCTCCAACCCTGGATGTGGGTCGGGGCCCATGAACGGAGTGGGGATTCTGTCAGAAAGGAAGGAGTGGGGGATGAAGACTGGGTAACTAACCAACAGAACCCACAGTACGTGGTTCCGTGGTCTTAGGCCCCTTCTCACTAAATTTTAATTTACTCCCAGTTACTTTCCTCATTGTTTTAATTAACTCACGAGTTTATTATTTCTCTGGGAATGACTCTTTCTTAAATCTCAGATTCATGTTACCAAGATTCTGCTAGATATCACAAATGTGATATTTACAAAACAAATCTCATCATCGAAACCCTTAAGCCTGGGTATCCTGGACATTGTTTACTAATGTCACCATTTTCACAGTGTGGCCATTTAAAAACATAGCCATGAATTCTTTGACACTCCTCCCATTGAGGGGTGGGTTTATATTCCTGCCCCTTGAATCTGGGCTTATGCCTGCTTTGACCAAGACAGTACCATGAAGGTGATGCTATGCTACTTTTGAGGCTAGATCATAAAAAGCCTGGGACCTCTTCCTTATTGTACTGGGACACTTGCTGTTGGAGCCTTGAGGCACTATGTAGGAAGCCTGACTTCACAGAGGTAGCCATGGAGAGAGAGAGGGAGAGGGAGGGGGAGGGGGGAGGGAGAGAAGGGGCCCAGTGAGCTCCAGATATTCACGAGTCAGCCTAGCCTAGGTGCAAGACTTGAGAGTGAGAAGCTTCGATATGATTCCAGCTCCCAGCCATGAGGTCAGTCCCAGTTATTCATTCAGCTCTTCTTCGCTGAAGCTCCAGACGTTGTGGGCAGGACCGGGCCTTCCCTTCTCTGCCCTGTCTGAATTCTTGACCCACAGGATTCTTGAATGGGAAGATCGTGTCTTCCAAAGATGACTGCAACAAAATCCCGTTCCAGTTGCACTTCTGTACTGGGTCTCCTCCTACATTGCGGCAGGGTCTGTGTCCTCTCCCCTTGAACCTGGGCAGGTCTTTGACTGCTGTAACCCCCAGAGCACAGAAGTGATCCAAGGGGCTTCTGAGGCTGGGCTGTAAAGCACCTTTCAGCTTCTGCCTTGGTCTATTGGTCTCTCCCTCTCCAGACACTCCTGTTCAGCGTTTTCCTCTCACAGCCCAGCCTTCATGCTGAGAGGAGCCTCAGCCACATGGACAGCCCACATGTGGGTGATGCGGTCCACCATCCCGGCTGATCCAGCCTTCGAGTCATCCCAGCCCAGGGGGCAGATATATGGGTAAATTGCCTTACCAATGGCTCTGTGTCTAGTCATTCCGAGACAGCAGAGACCCCCCAGCTGGGACACCAGATACTGTGGAATGGAGTCCAGCCATTCCCACTGTGTTCTCTCTAAATTCCTGACCCACAGAATCCAGTAGTACAACAGAGTGACTGTTGTTTTGTGACATCAAGTTTGGGGTGGTTGGTGATGCAGCAGTGGATATCCACAATAGTAGCATAGTTAGTTGGTTATTGTTTTCAACCACTAAGGTTTGGGATGGTTTGTTATGTGGTGATAGTAACAGAACCCCCAGCTACTCAGGTTTGAAAATGTTTCACTCTTTCCTTTCTTTTGTTTCATATTCATTCAGAATTCTTATTCCATGAATTCTACTTTTGTCACATCCCTTGAATTTATCCTCTTCTTTTCATTCCCACTGCCACTGCTATGTTCAAGCGTTTCCACCTTTCTCTAGATTGTTGCAGTAATCCCTTAACTAATCTCCCTGTTCCCCACTTTCCTACCTACTGTTTCTCGGTCCCCTCTACCCGAACTCTCCCACTCATGGCCCCTGGGTCGTCACAGTAAACAGAGAGCTGAAGGGTCACTCTGTACACCTGCTCAGACACTGGCCATGACTCCCCATGGCTCACAGAACCAAGTCTAAATTCCTCATACAGCGTTCAGAACTCCCCGTGAGTCTACACTCTGGCCACAGGATTGTAGCTCTTCGCTACATGCTCCAGTCTTGGTTTTACTGCAGAAATGTCTTTTGCATCAGCGCCCTTCCTCTCCAGTGTCCCCTCCTCCAGTTCAAACCCTGCCATCTTCCAATAAGGTCAGTAAGACTTCCTGGATCTGCTGTGGACAGAAATTGCCTCATGTCCTTAGAAAACTTCATTTTACTACTAATAAAGGCTTTGTCACATCTGCCTAATTTTACAATTGTCTCTGTAAATGTTCTGCCATCACTCACCATGTTACCGAACGCAAGTTCGTGTGCCCCATGCACAATGAGGCCAAACAAACAGAAATGTCAGAGTGTGGAGCAGAGAAAGGTTTATTGCAGGGCCATGAAGGAGCCGGGTAGCTTGTGCTCAAAAAAATCCCCAATCTCCTTGAAGGGTTTTCAGAAAAGCACTTTTAAAGGCAAGGTGAGGGAGGGGTGTGGTTACTTGTTGCAAAGTTATTGGTGTCAGAATCTTTTGTTCTTGTTGCTGTCCACGTAGATCAGGTTGCTCGTGATGTTCCTGTAAACCTCCAATAAAACAAATGTTATTCTGTTCTGCAACTTTTTATCTCTGTATGAATGGACTGTTAAAGGTCAGAGCCCTGAGAATAGGCTATGCTGTATACACACACACACACATACATATATATATATATATATATGTTTTGTTAACATCCATTAGCTCCAAAGGAATACAACGTTTTTCCTAATGCTACACAGCTAACATTTTTTTAAAACGTTTTTATTGGAGTATAATTGCTTTGGAATGGTGTGTTAGTTTCTGCTTTATAACAAAGTGAAACAGTTATATATATACATATATCCCCATATCTCTTCCCTCGTACGTCTCCCTCCCTACCACTCTCCCTTTCCCACCCTTCTAGCCGGTCACAAAGCACTGAGCTGATCTCCCTGTGCTATGCAACTGCTTCCCACTAGCTATCTATTTTACATTTGGTAGTGTATATATGTCCATGCCACTCTCTCACTTTGTCCCAGCTTACCCTTCCCCCTCCCCGTGACCTCAAGTCCATTCTCTAGTATGTCTGCGTCTTTATTCCTGTCTTGCCCCTAGGTTCTTCATGACCTTTTTTTTTTTTTTTTAGATTCCATATAAATGTGTTAGCATACGGTATTTGTTTTTCTATCTCTAACATATTTCACTCTGTATGACAAACTCTAGGTCCATCCACCTCACTACAAATAATTCAGCTTTGTTTCTTTTTAAGGCTGAGAAATATTCCACTGTATATATGTGCCACATCTTTATCCATTCATCTGTCGATGGACACTTAGGTAGCTTCCATGTCCTGGCTATTGTAAATACAGCTGCAATGAACATTGTGGTACATGACTCTTTTTCAATTATGGTTTTCTCAGGGTATATGCCCAGTAGCGGGATTGCTGGGTCATATGGTAGTTCTATTTTTAGTTTTCTAAGGAGCCTCCATACTGTTCTCCATAGTGACTGTATCAATTTACATTCCCACCAACAGTGCAAGAGGGTTCCCTTTTCTCCACACCCTCTCCAGCATTTATTGTTTGTAGATATTTTGATGATGGCCATTCTGACTGGTGTGAGATGATATTGCATTGTAGTTTTGATTTGCATTTCTCTAATGACTAATGATGTTGAGCATTCTTTCATATGTTTGTTGGCAATCTGTTTATCTTCTTTGGAGAAATGTCTGTTTAGGTCTTCTGCCCATTTTCGGATTGGGTTGCTTGTTTTTTTGATATTGAGCTGCATGAGCTGCTTGTAAATTTTGGAGATTAATCCTTTGTCAGTTGCTTCCTTTGCGAATATTTTCTCCCATTCTAAGGGTTGTCTTTTCGTCTTGTATATAGTTTCCTTTGCTGTGCAAAAGCTTTTAAGTTTCATTAGGTCCTATTTGTTTATTTTTGTTTTTATTTCCATTTCTCTAGGAGGTGGGTTAAAAAAGATATTGTTGTAATTTATGTCATGGAGTGTTCTGCCTATGTTTTCCTCTAAGAGTTTGATAGTGTCTGGCCTTACATTTAGGTCTTTAATCCATTTTGAGTTTATTTTGTGTATGGTGTTAGGGAGTGTTCTAATTACATTCTTTTACATGTAGCTGTCCACTTTTCCCAGCACCACTTATTGAAGAGGCTGTCTTTTCTCCATTGTATATTTCTGCCTCCTTTATCAAAGGTAAGGTGACCATATGTGCGTGGGTTTATCTCTGGGTTTTCTATCCTGTTCCAATGATCTATATTTCTGTTTTTGTGCCAGTACCATACTGTCCTGATTACTGTAGATTTGTAGTATAGTCTGAAGTCCAGGAGCCTGATTCCTCCAGCTCCATTTTTCTTTCTCAAGATTGCTTTGGCTATTCGGGGTCTTTTGTGTTTCCATACAAATTGTGAAATTTTTTGTTCTAGTTTTGTGAAAAATGCCAGTGGTAGTTTGATAGGGATTGCATTGAATCTGTAGATTGCTTTGGGTAGTAGAGTCATTTTCACAATGTTGATTCCTCCAATCCAAGAACATGGTATATCTCTCCATCTATATGTATCATCTTTAATTTCTTTCATCAGTGTCTTATAATTTTCTGCATATAGGTCTTTTGTCTCCTTAGGTAGGTTTATTCCTAGGTATTTTATTCTTTTTATTGAAATGGTAAATGTGTTTTCTTAATTTCACTTTCAGATTTTTCATCATTACTGTATAGGAATGCAAGAGATTTCTGTGCATTAATTTTGTATCCTGCTACTTTACCAAATTCATTGATTAGCTCTAGCAGTTTTCTGGTAGCATCTTTAGGATTCTCTATGTATAATATCATGTCATCTGCAAACACTGACAGCTTTATTTCTTCTTTTCTGGTTTGGATTCCTTTTATTTCCTTTTCTTCTCTGCTTGCTGTGGCTAAAACTTCCAAAACTATGTTGAATAATACTGGTGAGAGTGGGCAACCTTGTCTTGTTCCTGATCTTAGTGGAAATTGTTTCAGTTTTTCACCATTGAGGGCGATGTTGGCTGTGGGTTTCTCATATATGGCCTTTATTATGTTGAGGTAAGTTCCCTCTGTGCCTACTTTCTGGAGGGTTTTTATCATAAATGGGTGTTGAATTTTGTCAAAAGCTTTCTGTGCATCTATTGAGACGATCATATGGTTTTTCTCCCTGAATTTGTTAATATGGTGCATCACATTGATTTGACTTCTGTATACTGAAGAATCCTTGCATTGCTGGGATAAACCTCACTTGATCATGGTGCATGATTCTTTTAATATGCTGTTGGATTCTATTCGCTAGTATTTTGTTGGGGATTTTTGTATCTGTGATCATCAGTGATATTGGCCTGTAGTTTTCTTTTTTTGTGATATCTTTGTTTGTCTGGTTTTGGTATCAGGGTGATGGTGGCCTTGTATAATGAGTTGGGGAGAATTCCTCCCTCTGCTATATTTTGGAAGAGTTTGAGAAGGATAGGTGTTAGCTCTTCTCTAAATGTTTGATAGAATTCACCTGTGAAGGCATCTGGTCCTGGGCTTTTGTTTGTTGGAAGATTTTTAATCACAGGTTCAATTTAAGTGCTTGTGATTGATCTGTTCATATTTTCTCTTCCTTCCTGGTTCAGTCTCGGAAGGCTGTGCCTTTCTAAGAATTTGTCCATTTCTTCCAGGTTGTCCATTTTATTGGCATATAATTGCTTGTAGTAATCTGTCATGATCCTTTGTATTTCTGCAGTGTCAGTTGTTCTTTCCTCTTTTTCATTTCTAATTCTATTGATTTGAGTCTTTTTTTCTTGATAAGTCTGGCTAATGGCTTATCAAGTTTGTTTATCTTCTTAAAGAAAAAGCTTTTAGTTTTATTGATCTTTGCTATCGTTTCCTTCATTTCTCTTTCATTTATTTCTGATCTGATCTTTATGATTTCTTTCCTTCTGCTAACTTTGGGGTTTTTTTGTACTTCTTTCTCTAATTGCTTTAGGTGTAAGGTTAGGTTGTTTATTTGGGATGTTTCTTGTTTCTTAAGGTAGGATTGTATTGCTATAAACTTCCCTCTTAGAACTACTTTTGCTGCATCCCATAGGTTTTGGGTTGTCGTGTTTTCATTGTCATTTGTTTCTAGGTATTTTTTGATTTCCTCTTTGATTTCTTCAGTGATCTCTTGCTTATTAAGTAGTGTATTGTTTAGTCTCCACGTGTTTGTATTTTTTACAGGTTTTTTCCTGTAATTGATATCTAGTCTCATAGCGTTGTGTTGGAAAAGATACTTGATACAATTTCAATTTTCTTAAATTTACTACGGCTTGACTTGTGATCCAAGATATGGTCTATCCTGGAGAGTGTTCCATGAGCACTTGAGAAGAAACTGTATTCTGTTGTTTTTGGATAGAATATCCTCTAAATGTCAATTAAATCCATTTTGTTTAATGTATCATTTAAAGCTTGTGTTTCCTTATTTATTTCCATTTTGGATGATCTGTCCATTGGTGAAAGTGGGGTGTTAAAGTCCCCTAGTATGACTGTGTTACTGTCAATTTCCCCTTTTATGGCTGTTAGTATTTGCGTTATGTATTGAGGTGATCCTATGTTGGGTACATAAATATTTACAATTGTTCTATCTTCTTCTTGGATTGATCCCTTGATCATTATGTAGTGTCCTTCTTTTTCTCTTGTAATAGTCTTTGTTTTAAAGTCTATTTTGTCTGATATGAGAATAGCTACTCCAGCTTTCTTTTGATTTCCATTTGCATGGATTATCTTTTTCCATCCCCTCACTTTCATTGTGTATGTGTCCCTAAGTCTGAAGTGGGTCTCTTGTAGACAGCATATATATGGGTCTTGTTGTTGTATCCATTCAACCAGTCTATGTCATTTGGTTGGAGCACTTAATCCATTTACATTGAAGGTAATTATCAATATGTATGTTCCTAATACCATTTTCTTAATTATTTTGGGTTTGTTATTGTAGGTCTTTTCCTTCTCTTGTGTTTCCTGTCTAGAGAAGTTCCTTTAGCATTTGTTGTAAAGCTGTTTTGGTGGTGCTGAATTCTTTTAGCTTTTGCTTGTCTGTAAAGTTTTTAATTTCTCTGTCAAATCTGAATGATATCCCTGCTGGCTAGAGTAATCTTGGTTGAAGATTTTTCCCCATCATCACTTTAAATATGTTCTTCCACTCCCTTCTGGCTTGCAGAGTTTCTGCTGAAAGATCAGCTGTTAACCTTATGCAGATCCCATTGTATGTTATTTGTTGTTTTTCCCTTGCCGCTGTTAATATTTTTTCTTTGTATTTAATTTTTGATACTTTGATTAATATGTGTCCTGGCGTGTTTCTCCTTGGATTTATCCGGTATGTTACTCTCTGTGTTTCCTGGACTTGATTAACTATTTCCTTTCCCATATCAGGGAAGTTTTCAGCTATAATCTCTTCAAATATTTTCTCAGTCTCTTTCTTTCTCTCTTCTTTTGGGACCCCTGTAATTCGAATGTTGGTGCATTTAATGTTGTCCCAGAGGTCTCTAAGACTGTCCTCTATTCTTTTCATTCTTTTTTCTTTATTCTGCTCTGCAGTAGTTATTTCCACTATTTTATCTTCCAGGTCACTTATCTGTTCTTCTGCCTCAGTTATTCTGCTATTGACCCCTTCTAGAGAATTTTAAATTTCATTTATTGTGTTGTTCATCACTGTTTGTTTTCTCTTTAGTTCTTCTAGGTCCTTGTTAAATGTTTCTTGTATTTTCTCCATTCTATTTCCAAGATTTTGGATCATCTTTACTATCATTACTCTGAATTCTTTTTCATGTAGACTGCCTGTTTCCTCTTCATTTGTTAGGTCTGGTGGGGTTTTGCTTTGTTCCTTCATCTGCTGTGTGTTTCTCTGTGTTCTCATTTTGCTTAACTTACTGTGTTTGGGGTCTCCTTTTAACAGGCTGCAGGTTCGTTGTTTCCATTGTTTTTGGTTTCTGTCCCCAGTGGCTAAGGTTGGTTTAGTGGGCTGTATAGGCTTCCTGGTGGAGGGGACTAGTGCCTGTGTTCTGGTGGATGAGGCTGGATCTTGTCTTTCTGGTGGGCAGGTCCACGTCTGGTGGTGTGTTTTGGGGTGTCTGTGACCTTATTATGATTTTAGGCAGCCCCTCTGCTAATGGATGGGGTGGTGTTCCTGTCTTGCTAGTTGTTTGGCATGGGGTGTCCAGCCCTGTAGCTTGCTGGCCGTTGAGTGAAGCTGGGTCATGGCGTTGAGATGGAGATCTCTGGGAGTTTTTTGCCGTTTGATATTACGTGGATCTGGGAGGTGTCTAGTGGACCAATATCCTGACCTTGGCTCTCCCAGCTCAGAGGCACGGGCCTGATGCCTGGCTGGAGCACCAAGAGCCTGTCATCCACATGGCTCAGAATAAAAGGGAGAAAGAAAGAAAAAGATAAAATAAAATAAAATAAAAAAGTTATTAATATAAAAAACAAAAAATAATTATTAAAAAAACTTTTTTAGGTAATTAAAAAGAAAGAAAGAAAGAAAGAGAATGAAACCAAAAAACAAATCCACTGATAACAACCTCTGAAAACTATACTAAAAAAAAAAAAAGAAAAAAACCGGATGGACAGAAACTAGGACAAAAGGTAAAAGCAAAGCTATACAGACAAAATCCCACCCAGAAGTATACACATGCACACTCACAAAAAGAGAAAAAAATATATATATCGTTGCTCCCCAAGTCCACCTCCTTAATTTGGGATGATTTGTTGTCTATTCAGGTATTCCACAGATGCAGGGTACATCAAGTTGATTGTGGAGATTTAATCCGCTGCTCCTGAGGCTGCTGGGAGAGATTTCCCTTTCTCTTCTTTGTTTGCACAGCTCCTGGGGTTCAGCTTTGGATTTGGACCCGCCTCTGCGTGTAGGTTGCCTGAGGGCGTCTGTTCTTCGCTCAGACACGATGGGGTTAAAGGAGCCGCTGATTCGGGGGCTCTGACTCACTCGGGCTGTGGGGAGGAAGGGGTACGTATGCAGGGCGAGCTTGCGGCGGCAGAGGCACTGTGACGTTGCACCAGCCTGAGGTGCGCCGTGTGTTCTCCGGGGGAAGTTGTCCCTGGATCCCGGGACCCTGGCAGTGGCAGGCTGCACAGGCTCCTGGAAGGGGAGGTGGGGATAGTGACCTGTGCTCGCACACAGGCTTCTTGGTGGCAGCAGCAGCAGCCTTAGCGTCTCCTGCCCGTCTCTGGGGTCCACGCTGTCAGCTGCGGCTCGCGCCTGTCTCTGGAGCTCCTTTAAGCAGCGCTCTTAATCCCTTCTCCTCACGCACCAGGAAACAAAGAGGGAAGAAAAAGTCTCTTGCCTCTTCGGCAGCTCCAGACTTTTCCCCGGACTCCCTCCTGGCCAGCCGTGGCGCACTAACCTCCTGCAGGCTGTGTTCACACCGCCAACCCCAGTCCTCTCCCAGCGCTCTGACCTAAGCCCGAGCCTCAGCTCCCAGCCCCGCCCGCCCCGAAGCCTTTTGGGCTGGTGAGTGCCGGTCGGCCATGATCCTCTGTGCGGGAATCTCCCCGCTTTGCCCTCCGCACCCCTGTGGCTGTGCTCTCCGCGGCTCCGAAGCTTCCGCCCTCCGCCACCCGCAGTCTCCGCCCGCAAAGGGGCTCCTAGTGTGTGGAAACATTTCCTCCTTCACGGCTCCCTCCCACTGGTGCAGGGCCCGTCCTTATGCTTTTGTCTCTGTTTTTTCTTTTGCCCTACCCAGGTACGTGGGGAGTTTCTTGCCTTTTGGGAGGTCTGAGGTCTTCTGCCATCATTCAGTAGGTGTTCTGTAGGAGTTGTTCCACGTGTAGGTGTATTTCTGATGTATCTGTGGGGAGGAAGGTGATCTCCGCGTCTACTCTTCTGCCATCTTGAAGCTCCTCCCTGCCCTGTATATTTCAGCCTATAGGCAACACTCTTTTACAAAACGTGCAGAGCCAGCATGACGTAAGCACAGCTGACAGAACAAATCTAATGTGGAGTCAGATTTGCTCTTCCTCATTACAATACTGTGATCTTCTAAAGGCAGGAATTATCTCTTATTCATCTTAAGACTTCTGACCTGGGGAAGCACATAGGCGTTACTCAATAAACATTTGCTAAAATGAATGGAATTTCGTGGGGTTTTTTTTTGTTTGTTTGTTTTATCCATTGTCAGGAAATTTGTTTATCGTGCATTGCTTCAACTCCTTGTATTAGTTTCCCAGAGGTGCCATAACAAACGACCACAAACTTGGTAGCTTGAAACAGCAGACATTCTCTACCAGTTCTGGAGGCCAAAAGTCTGGAGGCTGTAATTCCTCAGAGGTTCAAGGGGGGGAGCCTGTTCTCTGCCACTTCTAGCTCCTGGTGGCTGCCCAGCTTTCCTTGGTGCTCCTTGGCTTGTGGCCACCATCACTTCAGTCTGCTTCTGTCTTCAGAGTATTCTCCTCTGTGTCTGTGACAGAGTTCCTGCCTCTTTTTTTTTTGAGGACATTTTAACCTAATCATATCTTTTATAGTAGAAATTAATATTCACAGGTTCTAGGTATTTGCCATTCTTTGACCTACAACACTCCTTAAAGCTACTGAGATTTGCTCTCTTTACATCCCTTTTCCTCCTCTTGCGAGTTTTTTTTCTCTTTCCTTGGAATTCTTATTGAATAGTAAACATTTGCAGGTTCTTTTTCAAGGTTGCTTTTCACCTTAAATCTCCTGCCAGCTCTTTCCATGTTTAAGTTTTAAGAACTGATATCCATTGTGTGGCGTATTTTAGTGGCAGTGATATATATATCACTGCCACTACATATGCATATGAATATATGTATATATATACACATATATATGTATGTATCTGTATCTCATTGGTCTTTTCCTGGCTTTCATGAACAAATCTAACAGAAGAAATTTAGTTGCAGTATGGTGCCTGCTAAGTTAGCTTTTGGATTTCCAATCAAAACATAAACTTCACAGAGCAAGCCCGGTAGCTGTTTGGCAAGTGAAAAGACCTAGAAGAGTGGTTAGAAATCTCCCGTCTGCAAGTAACGTAAAACCAACTTACTGTGGCCTAAATAGATGGGAATTTCTTGTTTTTACAAAGAGTTTTGTTGGTGGCCAATCACTGAGATGTCAGTTACGTATTCCTTATATTCCCTTGGATTTTCCTCAGAGTCAAGAGATGATTTCCCCAACAGCTCCCAGCATCCTGTCTATGTTCAAGGCAGGAAGGGAGTGCACACTAGTCACGTTTGCTTCTGTTTATAAGAATAGAAAACAAATGCTTTTCTAAAGTCCCCAGCAGAATTGCAGTTATATCTTAATGGCCGGAATGTCTCCTAGTTTTAAGGAGAGCAGGGAAACTGGTATTTATCCTGTAATAGTGCAGGTGTGAGGGAAAGCAGCATCTACTACCCCAAAATATGCCTCTTTGGCATAAGGATGATCTTGAGCTGGTTATTTTTGAGAAGTAGCAGACACAGAAGAAGCTCTGAAAACTGAGCAGAAGTTACCCTTTTGAAAGAGAAATTTACATTTATAAGGGGTTCAATATCCATTTGTAACTGTGCTTTATTCTCTGTACCAGGAAGAGGAAGAGAATAGAACTCTGGAAACTTATCAATGGAGAAGGCACTGACTTAAATTTGCATAACGACCATACCCTTGCTTACTGTGCTCTCCTTGGTCATCTCCCAGGAACAGGCCTCCTCCCCCATCCCCCAGCCACTAACACCCTTCTTTGTCTTTAGCTGGAGATGGTATTTAAGGTGATGGCTTGGGCCATCTGTGAGAGTTACTCAGTTTTCCTAGGCCTCTCCCACATATACAGGAAGTATCCATGTTATTAAACTTTTGTTTTTCTCCTGTTAATCCATTTTTTATTATAGGAGGGTCTCAACCAAGAACATACAAGGGTAGAGGGAAAATTATTTTTCCTCCCCTCTAGTGGCAAAGTAGGAGGAGGTTCAGAATGTCTTACTAGACGAGCCTAAAACTAGATTCTGCCTTAGAGTTAAAACTGAGCTTCTTGTTATAGAATTAGCATCCTGAGACCTATATATCAAGGATAGGACTGGTCCCACATTTTCAGTTTCATGTAAGTATTGACCACAGAGAACCCTGGTAAATGTTAGAGTTTCGCCTTCATCACTTGAGATGCCTGCCAGAAGACCTCCTCTCTATGGTGAAAATGACAAAATTACCACCTCAAAGGGCTTCTCCTGCTCATAGAGTGAAGGAACACTCTATGTCAAGAACTGGGGGTGGGCTGAGATTTGACCCTATTTGCAGGGAATCAAGTAAACCTGCCACTCACTGGATGCTGGCAGAAGACACGAGACTTCTGGGTCAGAGACAAAGGACTTTCTTACTTACTCATGGCAGCAGCCACATTCCTGCTTCAGTTCCCTGAGCCCCAATTCCCACTGGGTGATGTGAAGAAAGTCAGATGACACCTGAACACTCACTGGGTTGGAATAGGAGTTTATGGAACCAGAACCTTCTATACTGCGGAGTGAATATGGCTGCCCTTTGCCCTGGTGGAAAGCATTGTTTCTGCCTTCCAAAGATGTTTGCTAGGAAGCATCGTTGAAATGACAGTCTGAAACAAAAGCAGTCAGGGCCTGTGTTTTCAAGACATGTGGAAATATAAGAAACTAAAGGAAAATTGTCACCAGACTCGAGTCCATCACATACACCCTAGTGTGCTCACCCTGCTCTAACTGACCTGTACCACTGCTATTTCAAGAATCAACAGAATTGGCTTGCAGAAGGCATATCAGTTTTGGAAACTCGCTAATTCTTTCTTTTTTTCTAAATTTTTATTTTATATAGGACTGTAGTTGATTTACAGTGTTGTGTTAGTTTCAGGTGTACAGCAAAGTGATTCAGGTTATACATATACATGTATCTATTCTTTTTAGAATTATGTTCCCATTTAGGTTATTACAGATTATTGAGCAGAGTTCCCTGTGCTATACAGTAGGTCCTTGTTGGTTATCTATTTTATATATAGTAGTGCACATATGTCAATCCCAAACTCCCAATTTGTTCTCCCCCCCCGCCACTCTTCCCCTTTGGTAACAATAAGTTTGTTTCCTATGTCTGTGGGAAGCTCGCTCATTCTTGTTTTACTGCACCCCAGGATGGCCATATGCTCCTGTGCCCACCCCCTTCTTCCTTCCCCATCCTTCCAAGCGCCCTGCTCCCTGGCTCTCACCATGTTCATAAGCGCTTTCACTAGCACCAAGAAAGGCATTACTTTCAAATTTGTGTACTGAATAGGTTATCTGACTGAAAGACAAAAGGTTCTAACCTGAGCAAAGAGTATAAAAATTATAGGTAATGAGTGAGGTGCTGCTGAGGTCTTCTGACCATTGAGGGGTGAGAATCCACCAATTCTGTAAAAAGACAATGAGTGGTTTGGGGGCAGGCAATGCAGGCTTGACTTAAATGGGTTCTGGATGAATCTGATTATAAAAGCTTCACAGCAGGTCACCTTCGGCTAAGCAGTATAGCTGCCCATTGACTAATAATGATGTTGGATTTCTGTTGAAGGCATCATACGCTACCAGCTGGATAGGATTTTTTTTTCCCCTGAAGGCTGGAAATAGGTTTCAAAAAGCTAAATTGACTTCATTTCATCACAGGTACAGACCAAATTCTTTGTTAATGATAACACCTGTGGGAAAAGAAAACTATCTAGTTATCCTTAAATTACAAAGAAGATCATACAGATTATACTTTAGAGAGAAGACCTTTAAGATTTTATGAAGCATATACAAACAAGATGCCTAAAGGGCTTCCACTAGAAATTTCTGTAGTGCCAGAAGTTAAGGGGTACTAGGAAAGCCAAGCATATTGAGATCAGGACAGGCTCTGTGACATTGTGGAGGAGTGAGGAGTGGCTCACTGGTGGTGAGCCACCAACCAGTCAATCATGATTCATGGTCAACTGCAAGGCCTTAACCAAAAACTGGATCTGCACGCCCGTGTCCAGCCCCTAGGATTTGTTGGGACTCATGCCTGCGAGGAGAGGGGCACCTCTCCCATGACTTCATGAATAGATTCCCACTGTGACCCCAGATGTCCAGGGCTTCACAGGTAGCTTTTCCACACTAAGAGGTCAAGAGCCTTACTCCGAACCGCCATCTAGATGAAGGCTTCCCTAAGCCTGCTGACCGATCTGACCTTGAATATTACTATTCGCAGCCACGTCCATTTCCTTACTGTCCTCTCTCTGCACCACACACCTCACTTTCCACCCTACGCCTCTGCTTCTGCCGGTTTTCCCCTGCTTGGACCACTCTGCTATCTTCCTTCCACCGGCAGAAGCCTACTATTTGCACCAATCTCAGCCTCCCCTTCCTACCTCCAAGATATTCCTTACTGTGTCTTCCTCAGCATCGTGGTTACAATTTACTACACTATCAGCTCACGTTTCTCTGTTGCTGCTGTTGGCACTTCTATCTGTTATCTCTCTCGCCCATGACAAAGCATGATCATGCTACGCACTTAACATTTAAAACTCTTTTTCTTGCGAAATGAATGCCTTTTAAGTCCACCAAGAGCCGGGAGGTGAGCACAAAAGCAAAAAAAAAAAGCCCAGTCACCCCTCTGAGATCAACAGAGCAGCTGAACAGATTCTCACCTTTGTATGAGTCATGCTCCGCTGCAATCTGCCAACAGCAGGGAGGTTTGATGCCGATGGGAGTGGAAACGAAGACTAAAACGCAGTTTCTTTGAAATATTCTTAGGAAGCATTAATTCCATTTTTTCTCATTTTTTTTTATAGTTGAGCTTTTGGCGCTGGGTCAATGCCACCTATTTTAGGGTGGTACTGTCCACTAGGACAATGAACTGCCATAGCTTTTTTTTCTGGAGCAATGTTCATATCTTCTCAAAAAAGGAACGCTCCCACCGGCACTGCTTGTAAGGCAAAGGGAGAGATACACGACCATGAGCTGGTATGAGTGTCATGGAGAGAAGATGCCAGAGAGGAGGAGAGATCAAAATACATTTGTTTCTCAAGGCAAGAGATCAAGGGAGAGAGTTCAAGGGAGAAAGCTCTCTAACTTGAGGTACAGAAGGATCGTTTATGGAGTATCAATGAAAAAAATATTGCCTGCCGTATCAATAAACAAAAAATTTTGTAGCCATCAAGCCATCCCATTACAGCCGCCCCTGTGGTGAGCCCTGTGGGAACTCAGAGTGGAAACGGGGTGCCCTCCATCAAGCTATCAGCCACTGTAGCCACCCCACCCCGTCACCCCCGCCCCCAGCAGTGCACCCGGAGGAAACTCAGGATGAGAAAACACAAGATACTGGCCCCAGACAGCTGAGGTGTACATCAAAGGAAGGATTTCAATAAGCCCAGATGCTAGTATCTTCCCATATATAGAAAAGTGCTAAATTCCTTAACTTGAGATGTCTGGTTTTCTTTAATTAACAGTAATCTTTTGAAGTTCCAACTACCTGGTCTTTGTTGCAAAACCTCCTATGTATCCTAGCTCTTCCCTTAGCCCTTTGGAGCAGTCCCTCAGATAGCAGTCCCTATCTGAGATGCTGTGTCCTGGGCTTACGTCCTCAGTGCTGTCCCCTAAATAAAACATAATTCTCAACTTTTAGATTGTGCACTTTTTTCCAGTCGACAGGAGCGTAAAAAAAAGATTCCTGAGCCTCAACCCAGACCCATCATATAAGAATATGTGGGAAGGGATCAAGGGGCGGAAGAGACAGAGAGCGGGAATCCACATTCTACATTTTTAAGAGAATTCAGGAGCTTTTTATCCAGAGCGTCTGAAGACCACATTTTAAGAAACAGCATGACTTTTGAGACAGATAAACCCAGTTTAGTCACCTTGTAGCAGCACAGACTTAATTACGCAGAGCCTCAGTTTTCCATCAAAGGGAAATAATATCAACGCACCTCACAGGGCTGACCACGGGGATGTTAGGAAGTTTAAAGCACTGTGTCCCACATGGTGCCAGGCACAGGTGTCTTTGGAAATATTTACAGTTGTAACATTTTAGAAAAGGTAATATATGGACCTATCTGAAATAATCCTTCATTTGAAGTGAGATGAGTTGGCAGGATCTCTTTCACACAGACCCATGTGTACAGTAAAGGTCCAAACGTCTGTTCTTTCATTTTTGTGTTTGTGGTGAGGCAAAAGCATCCCTCGTTACAACATTCACTGGGAGATGGGGGAGAAGATAATCTGCTTATTGTAAGCATCTCCATTCACTTGTTTTTCTTCTTCTTCTTCCCCTTCATGGAAATAATAGAGCTGAGAATTAGTTTCAAACTCGACAGTAAAAATGCTCAACAACACACTGGTTCTGGACAGGGGTTTCTTTAATAATGTAGAACTAAGGGGATATTCTGGAAGAGCACAGAAGTCTTCTAAGAAAGCTAAATCCCAAAGTGAAAAAAGCTATCCCAAACCACTCAGCTTCTTTATAACCTATTAGGACCCAACCGTTACATGACTTTATATGAGCCTTTAAATCTACAATAATGCCTCATGATGGGATGCTACTATATGAATCAAAACACTTGGGAAACTGGTAATTTAAAAGAGATTGAGATTCTTTAGAAAAATAAGACAAGTTCAACTTCAAATAGCCAATTGTCATAGTACATTTAATATGACAGTGTTTCCCCAAATTCAATTTGTAACATATTCCCACGGACATTGCTTTTATAAAACATGGCATAACTATATTTAATTTTGAAGCTTATACAGTCCCTTGAAGAACAAACTACATTTTAATTTTCTGTCAGGTAAAGTAGCATTTTATTTTGTGTCTCTTGTTATATCCTTCCAGTTTCATATATGTGTCATTTTTCTTTATTTTGTCTTGAGCTTCAGCATTAGTCATCTCAGGCTGAGGGACAGTAATCTTCATAGGAAGCCACTGAATCCCTTGGGTCATTTTGTTTAGTTTCCTGGACTATTTAAATTATGATTTTTTAAAAGTAAAGTGATAGAATGTGATACCTTCATTTTGCTTTTCAGTGCATTTTGACAAAATCTTTACCTGATGTATTACTTCTTAAATGCTGAAAAACACTAATCATATTTATTTCACAGGTTAAAATATAAATACCAAACATGAATTCATGGCATTTGATTGTGTATTTTCAGAACTTGCTTTCTTAGAAAAATATTCAGCCTGTGAAACTGAAGTTGAATGCAAATGTATACAGTCAGAATATTAGAGTTGAAAAAGACATTAACATTCATCTAAGCCCTATTTTTATAGGAAAAATAGTTTTAAAATGTCAGTGTATCATTTTGGCCATTTATTTATTTATTTTTTTGACATTTTTTTTTTTAAGCTTCACTGTTTACAGATAACTTAGCCTAGCTATTAACAGCAATTCCCTATCGAGAGAGTTATAACAGCTTTTGGATATCCCCAAATTGTCACTTTCTTTGCTCTGTTTCATGTTTTGAATTGTCAGGTACATTTTCTCTGTTTACTAACTGTGTCTGATATTTAGATATTCTCACCGCAGATGTCAATCACTTTCACCAGTATTTACGCAGCTATTTAAGTAAAATATAATGTAAGTAACAGATATCAAGATAGCTTAGAGATGAGAAATGAAACATAATTTAAAATGTTTTAAAAATAGCCCTTTTCTTATTATAAAAGTAATATTTATTCATTTTGGGAAGTTAGCATAATGCACAGAGAAGAAAATAAATTTCCAAGAATAATTCTACTATCTTAAAAAAAGTAATACTTTAATAGCTTGATGTATGTATGTATGTATATATATATATATATATATATATATATACACACACACACATATATAATTTACACATATATATGGCTATATAGAAATATATTTGTCCAGTATTTTGTGCACTCATGCACACATTAAAAATGCTTCCAACATTAAAAAGTTGATACATGTGCATCTTGAATTATTGAGAAACACTTTTTTTTGAGTTACAGTGGACTGTGCTTTTAGATACTAGCATCTAAATCTAAATAATGGAGATCAGACCTGAATTTTCCCTATTATAATAGGGAATTAAATTCTTGACTAAGGGCCAGATGTCTATTTTGTTGTATAAATAATTGCAAGCACTGTGTTAAAACCAACTAAAAAAATGCATCCATACACTGGTTACCATAGAATTTTCTGGTGCATCTATGTTTAATGTAAGGAGACATTGTAGATTGATTTTGTTTAATAATACATTATCATGAGTTACTAGATAAAGTTCTTATTTATGTAATTTTTTTAATAGCCACAAATGAGTGGGTAAAGTGAAGTTGAACACCTTCATTAAGAATATAGCATTTCAGGGCTTCCCTGGTGGCGCAGTGGTTGAGAGTCAGCCTGCCTATGCAGGGCACACGGGTTCGTGCCCCGGTCCGGGAAGATCCCACGTGCCGCGGAGCAGCTGGGCCCGTGAGCCGTGGCCGCTGAGCCTGCGTGTCTGGAGCCTGTGTTCCGCAACGGGAGAGGTCACAACAGTGAGAGGCCCGCGTACCGCAAAAAAAAAAAAAAAATATATATATATATATATATATATATATATATATATATATATATATATATATATATATATATATATATATATATGGCATTTGGACTTCCTGGTGGCACAGTGGTTAAGAATCCACCTGCCAGTGCAGGGGACCGGGTTCGATCCCCGGTCCAGGAAGATCCCACATACTGCGAGGCAACTAAGCCCATGCGCCACAGCTACTGAGCCCACGTGCTACAGCTACTGAGCCCACCTGCTGCAGCTACTGAAGCCTGCACGCTTAGACCCTGTGCTCGTCAACAAGAGAAGCCACCACAATGAGAAACCCACACACCACAACAAAGACCCAACGCAGCCAAAAAAAATAAAGAATATAGCATTCAAGAAGCATCCTTTAGATTTTAGAAAGATTTCCTAGGCTTTAGAGATTTAGGGTCATTTGTTATTTTTAATAAAAATCTTCATGTAAGTTGATTTTACTCAGTTTTCTCATTACCATTTTTTTTCATTAACAATAAAGTCTCCTGAAACATTTGAGATAGGCTTTTTCCCCACATGACTTGGACAATCACATTCTATTTTTGGTGCTAAGATATTAGAAGAGCTTTGAAAGTGAGAACTGCCTGTAATTTCACTTTACTTAAAAATTTCTATCATCTTTAGAGCAGGGGTCCCCAACCCCTGGGGACCTGTTGGGAACTGGGCTGCGCAGCAGGAGGTGAGTGGCTGGCGAGTGAGCCAGGCTTCACCTGCCCCTCCCCATAGCTCGCATTACCGCCTGAGCCATCCCCGCCCCCCTTCCCCCCTGCCTCCCACCGCTGTGGTGGAAAAATTGTCTTGCATGAAACCGTTCCCCGGTGCCGAAAAGGTTGGGGACTGCTGCTTTAGAGAATGATTTCATTACCTTTATAACCCTATACCTCAATAGTTAGACACCCCACAGTTTATATTTTGCCTTCCTCTCAGCGTGAGGAAATCGTGATCTTTTCTGTTGGTTTCCCAGATGAGTATCCAGCTTGCTTTTCCATCCTTTTCCCCTGCTTTTCCCCAGCTCTCTTCTATACATCTTTGCTGAAGAACAATTAAGAAATAGGCTGATTTTGGAGGTCCCTGAAGCGGCTTCTAGGATCCCATGGCAAGGTTAGACTGAGAACAGCCTGTGTCATACCCTCATCTGGCCACCTTTCCAAACCACTCTGGTCATTAAATACCCAGTAGCGGGTTAACCGGGGGCTGGTGTCTGGTGAATAATGATGCTCAAGTGCAGGGGGTGCTTAGATACTGGGAGATGACAAAACTATATATGCCATTTCTTTTTGCTTCAGAGTTTCTTTTCTTGAGAGAAAATATAGTAATCTTTGGGGAAGGAAGTTGCAAACTATCTCTGAGAGCAAAGTGTGTATGAGACAAAATTTCCAGCCTGATATGGAACAGTGATGATGACTCAGAGTGTGCTGTTCAGAAGAAAGTCCGAAGTACAAACATGGAAATGATGTTATAAATATATTTAGGAAGTGGGAGATCTGGAGGTCATCTGAGAAGTGTCTAATTGAATGTTCGCATAAAATGGATTTGGGGTCCCTTCTTTGTAAACAGAACACTATCACTGTAGCTATAAGATTAGTCATGATCTTAAGTGTGGAGGAGACTCAAAGCTCATTTGATCACCCAGGTCTGTCAGGACTGAAGCAGTTTTCCCAGTTCATGTCAGGAGAAGCTTTGTATGGTCGTGTTGGGATTAGAACCCATGTCTTCTGTTTATCAGTGTTTTGCCTTCAATATTATTTTTTTATTCCTCTAGGAAGGAATGTGCTATTTATTACTTTTCTTCCTGTTTTCCCTTATTACATTTATGCAAATTTCCAAAGAGTTAATCCACTGCTGATCCAACATAGTCCAAACTGATCTCTTTAGTTGTCTACATAATATAGTGGTTAAACATGATGGTTTTCAAGTAAGACAGACTTGAGTCGTAGTGCTGTCCATACCTCCTCATAGTTATGTGGCCCTGATTGAGTCAGTTTACCTCTCTGTGCTACACTTCCCACATCTGTAAGATGTAGATCATCTATAGGGTTGCCTCACAGCCGTATGTGCTACACGTTATGGTCCATATGCTCAGTACATCACGTGGTCTTACTGCGTGACTCAGAATTCTTGTCATTGCCGTTATGTTTCATGCCACACGACTACGTGAATTATTTCTTAAGTAGGAATTTAACACAAGAGTAATAATTTGTTTTTAAAGTGTGATCAAGGTTTTAAAATCTGCCTTGAAATCTTAAATTGCCAAAGGAAGTCTGTCCTGCGTGTGAATCTAAGCCACTGCAGAGGAGGCAACATGGGTCAGAAACCTCACAGAGGGTCCTCGAGCCTTTAGAGGGTCCCCAGGAGGCAAGCTAGGTGAGCTGTAGGTATCCCGCAGAACCAGACTCAAATCATAAATCCCCGTATCACTGCGCGGGTTTCTACAAAGTGGCATTCCGTGCACCGGGTACAGAGTATGATGTAAAGAGCCATCAATCATTATGAGAACAGCACGCTGCAGTACATAAACAAAGTGAGGTGGAAAACAAAACAGAAAGTCTGCAAGATAATCCTCAGCTGTATACTGTATCATGAAAGGGCATTTTAGTTCAAATGTGGGAAGCGTCGCCAAAAAAGCTGAAAGCAGGCAGACTGAGACAAATTAGAACAGAGCAGAAAATGTGTCATACCTTTGTAATTCACACAACAGCCCATGCAGCCTGACCACAGGCTGGTGAGATGTTGGCCATCTGACTCTTTATAGCTGTGGTCTGTTTTTCCTTGAAACACACCTTTCCCCTCTGTGTTCCCAGACACTTGGCATTTCTCTTGAAGTACAACTCAAGGTGAATACAGAAGAATTAGTCTTCTTCTCAATTTTCGGGACAACAGCTCTTCAAGAGAAATATTTTGAAACCTACAAAGTCCTTGATTGAATTGACATCACGGCAAGGAAATTCAGCCAAGTGATTGACGGCCTTGGAGTCCAACAGGACTGGGACAGAATCTGGATCAGTCACTTATGGGTAGTGCTCAGGCAAGAGATTTAATCTGTCTCTGCCATAGTTTCTTCCACAGTAAAATGGAGATAATAATAATAGTAGTAGTAGTAGTAGTAATACCTATCACATAGAATTAAATTATATATTTAAAAGATTAGGGGACTTCCCCGGTGGTCCAGTGGTTAAGAATCTGCCTTCCAATGCAGGGGACATGGGTTTGATCCCTGGTTGGGCAACTAAGCCCATTCGCCACAACTACTGAGCACACAAGCCACAATTAGAGAGCCTGTGTGCTCTGGAGCCCACCCGCTGCAGCGAAGACCTGACGCAGCCAAAAATAAATAAATATTAAAAAGAAAAACATTAGCCATTATACTTGGTACATAGTGAGCTCTCAGTAAGTATTAGTTATTATTTTTATTGTAGAATCTATTTTATTCCTGAGACCATTACTTCCTATTTGTTCCCCAGACCAAATCTTCCAAGCCAAAGAAGAAAAAGATAGGTTAATTTTGTATCAGTTTATTGGTGACTTTGCCTTTTAATAAGTATTGACTTCAAAAGAGGATGCAGCTCTACTTTTGAGTATGTATCTCAGCGCTAAGACTGTACACCTGAGAATGCATAGCTGTCCCACGGCAGGTGCATACACCTGCCCACATCAGGAGCCAGATGCCTCCATCTGACCCAGAATCTGCCTCATCCATTCTTCATTAAGAGGATGACTTGGAAAATGGAAGGAAAACCCTAAACTCTCCCTATTGGTAAGAAGGGCAAAGTGAAGGCAAAAAGTGGTGCTGACACTTAGGGTCATGGGTCAGAATTAGTTTATGCAGAATGATGAATGTAAATGATGAATGTAAATCACAAAACTCAACTACTTTCAGAACAAGCTTCCCCCACCAAAGAAAGTGGAACTCTCCTTAAATGTAATGTATCAGTGTAATTGCTTTTGGGAAAGCTCAGGAGGAAACTGGAGATGTTTTCAGTGTAGGAAGGCGGAATCTCCCACTTCGGTGATGTTGAATGGTGACACATTTCGATGGTTAGCATAGGTCTGCCGGCACAAAAATTGATCATATCTAGTGACACGTGCCGTGCGGCAAACAACAGCTGTGGTTGTTTTAGGGGGCGGAAAAATGATCCATGTATAATGTGCTGTGCTGAAAACATTTGCAGTTCATCACAAAAAGTACAATAACATTCTTCCGCAAGTTTTAAAATATGTGGGCCAAGAAAAACTGAGATGGGTCCCAAATCTACCTAATCATCAGCATTATGTAAGGGCTCTCCTAGAAAACGCTGACTCCCTGGCACTGCCCCCTGAAGGTTGTGATTCAGCAACTCTAAAGAGAAGCCCAGGATGACCCACTTAGGGGCCACTCCCAGGACTGGCCCGCTCTGCTTTGCTTCATAGGTCTTCTGTCTTTATCGGAGCTTCTTCATGGGGTCTTAAACCAAGCTGTGAGTCCAGATTTGTGTGTGTCATCAGAACGAGTGATGACTGAGGTTTCAGAGTCAGAACACGGTTATGATGATTGTGGAGGACCTGTTTTTCTCCTCAGTTGGTGTGGAATAATTCAAGTTCCTCAAGTTCACTCAAGAAATATTTACTGAGCACTTCCTCTATGTCAGACACTGTTCTATGTGCTCGTGATACGCAGAGAATGCAATAGAAAAACATCCCCGGTCTCCCAAAGCTGACATTTTAGCACAGGGAGACAGGAGAAAATTAAATACATAGGATGTAGAGAAATAACGATATGAAAAATGTTCAGGGAGACGGCAAGTCCAGAATGTGTGTGTGTGTGTGTGTGTGTGTGTGTGTGTCTGAGTATGCGATGTGGATTTTAAATAGGGTAGTTAGGGAATGCCTCCCTGAGATTATATTTGAGTGAAGACTTAAAGGAGGTAGGGGAACTAGCGGAGCTGATACTTAGTGGAAGGACATTATAGGCAGAGGAAACAGCCAGTGCAAAGGTCTAGAGATGAGCCCACTGGTTTCCTGTGGCTGCAACAACAAAGAACCACAAACTTGTTGGCTGAAACAACGGACATGTATTCTCACCATTCTGGAGGCCTGATGTCCGAAATCGGTATCAATGGGCTGAAATCCAGGGATCGGCAAGGCTGTGCTCCCTCCGGGGGCTCCAGGGGAGAATCTGTTTCTTGCCTTTTCAAGCTTCAGGTGGTGCTGGCCTTCTCTGGCTTATGGCTGCATCACTTTAATCGATTTTTGGCCTGAGAAACTTCAAGGTCGGAATTGCCATTAACTGAGAGGGGAGAGCTGGATTGGAGGAGACCAGGAGCTGGGTTCCGGACAAGTTCCATTTGAAAGGCCTATTATAGTTCTAAGAGGAAGTCTAGGGGAGAAGTGCAAGCTAAAGATATCAACTTGGGGTCATAGCTGTTCTCTTTCTTCGGGCCTCGCAGTTACTAAGTCCACAAAATTTTGATCTCAAGTGTATAAAGTAGCAGAGATGGTCTTTGCGACATCACTGGACAAGGATATTAACACCCATGAGAGATGCTCGTGCAGTGATAGAATGCTTTATGCTCACGTGTTCTCTCCAAAGTTGAATAAAGGTGTTTGTCGTTGTGCAAAGGAAAATCAAGACTGTCTAGACAGTGCAACTGCTGAATCCGGTTAAAATACTGATAAAATATATTTCTGGCAAAGCAAAAAAAAAGGTATGAATTTGGGAATTGTCAGCACGTGTACGGTGTTAAAGAGTAGGAAACTGATGAGTTTCCCAAGTCGATGAGTGAAGAAATGTGATGCAAAAACTGAGCCCTGGGGCATCCCGTGGTTGAGAGCTTGAGGGGGAACCAGCAAGTGAGACTGAGAAGCCCCTGATGCGATTGGAAGAAAAAGAGTGGTGTCCAGGCAACAGGTGAACAGGTGCTTTCAAGGGGAAAGTGATGACTGTGCCACACGCTTCTTAGAGGTGATATTACGATGGAACAATTATAAAAGAGAAGAAGAGGACAGGATTGGAGAGATGGGGAGACCCAACAAAACTTTTGAGAAATTGCTATAAAGAGGAGAGGAGACACAATGGGGTCATTGGAGAGGGAAGTGGGATTCTTTGAAGTTTTTTTTTCTAAAAATCTTTATTGATGATAAGAATCACCTAATATAGGAAGACCAATAGATGACTCAGGAGAGGAGAAAGAGGGAATGGAATCCAATGTGGAAGTGGATGGCATGGCTCTAGGCAGGTAATAGTACAAGGAAGCAGAGATGCTGGTAGGTGGCAGGTGAGGTATGGAAAGTCTCTTCTCACTGCTTCCGTTGTTTCTCTGAAATAGGAAGTCACCAGCTGAGAGTGAGCATAGAGAGCCGGTGTTGGAGGTTTGAGGAGAGAGAAGGTATGAAATAATTATCTGGGAGATCAAAGTGAATGCACTAGGGATGTGGGAATGATGCCAGCAGCATATGGACCTCCATGAGGTTCATGGTCTTGATTTAAAGTCAGAGAAGTCAGTGTCCCTTTGTGGTTGGTCTCCCACTACCTTCGGCAACAAAGATACAGGTGTGGGGTCCATGGAAAGATGGACAGAACCAGAGCTGTGATTTGGACAAACCCATCATATACCTTAAGAGAATAGCACAGAGTTGAGGGTGAATGCAAGGAAATGATGCTAGTGATTGACCATGGAGGGGAGTAAGGACACGAGTGGGACAGGTTACATTGGAAGAGTGGGCTTCATGGATTGTAGGTGGTGCTGTGGAAGGATGTAAAATCGGAGTTGTAGAGGGAGGCAGTAGACTGATTGCAAAAAGTGGCCCTAGGGACTTACCGGTGGTGCAGTGGTTAAGAACCCGCCTGCCAGTGCAGGGGACACAGGTTCAAGCCCTGGTCCGGGAAGATCCCACATGCCGCGGAGCAACTAAGCCCATGACCTACAACTACTGAGCATTCTCTCTAGAGCCCGCGAGCCACGAGTACTGAGCCCACACGCCACAACTACTGAAGCCCGCGTGCCTAGAGCCCGTGCTCTGCAACAAGAGAAGCCGCTGCAGTGAGAAGCCCGCACACCGCAGCGAAGAGTAGCCCCCGCTCACCACAACGAGGGAGAGCCCACACACAGCAACAAAGACCCAATGCAGCCAAAAATAAATAAATAAATAAAAATTTTTTAAAAAGTGGCCCTAATTTTCTATTCCTCCTTAGATCCAGGCCTCTCCCCACATCAAGAGGAGGATTCGTGGCGGTCCAATGGTTAAGACAATACACTTCCATTGTAGGAAGCTAGGATTCGATCCCCGGGTGGGGGAGATCTTGCATCCGCCTGGCGGTGTAGCTAAAAATAGAAAAAAAAATATAAAAGGAGGAGTCCATTTTCCAGCTCCCCTTTTTTGGTCAGCTTTATTGCAGTATAATTGACCAATAAAATGATAAGATATTTAAAGTCTACATTGTGGTGATTTGATATACACGTACACTGTGAAAGGATTCCTACCATCTAGTTAATGAACACACTGCTCACCTCACATGTTTACCTTTTTTTGTGTGTGTGAACATTTACATTCTCTTAGTAAATTTCAGTTACATAATACAGTGTCACTGTGTTTTACATCACCATGTACAACATCAGATCACCATGTTTTACATCAGATCTTCAGACCTTATTCATCTTATAGCTGAGAATTTATACCCTTTTTACCAACCTCTCCCTATTCTCTCCCATCCCTGCCTTTCTGGCCCCTGGCAACCACTTTTCTACTCTCTGCTTCCATGAGTTTGGCTTTTTTCTTTTAGATTTTACACATAAGTGATACCACACAGTAATTGTCCTTCTCTGACTTATTTCACTTAGCATCATGCCTTCAAGGTCCATCCATGTTGTTGCAAATGACAGGATTTCCTTCTTTCTCATGGCTGAATAATATTCCATTGTATACATATTCCACATCTTTATCCATTCGTCCATTGATGGACATCTGTGATGCACATCTGTGAACCATCATCACAGTCAGTATAACGGACATTCCATTGTCCCCAAAAGGCTCCTCCACAGTCCCTCCCTCCTGCCACTGCTTTTTCCTCCTTAACCTGTTCCCGTGTAGCCACTGATATACTTTCTTCACTAGAGATTATTTGGTACTTCAAAAAAAATGAAATAATATAGTAAATATACTTTTAAGGCCCAGCGTTTGGCTTCTTTTGCTCAGTACAATTCGATTATCTTGAGTGTCTTTCACGTTGAGTGTGTCATTAGTTCATTCCTTTTTTTATTTTTTTGCCTCAGTAGTATGGATTAGATGAGTACACTGCAATTTGTCTATCCATTATCTGTTGACATTTGCGTTGTTTCCAGTTTGGGGCTATAACAAAGTTCACTATGAACTTTGATGTGTGAGTCTTTGCCGGGACATTTGTTTTTATTTCTATTGTGTAAATACCTAGGAGTGGAATGGGTGGATCATACATACGGTCCATGTATGTTCACTTTTCTAAGAAACTGCCGAACTGGTTTCCAGAGTGGTTGTACCATTTTCTATTCCCATTATCAGTTTACAGAATTTCCAGTTCTCCACATTGTCAACATTTGGTGTAACCAGTTTTTGTAATTTTCAATAGTCTGATGTCGTGTGTAATGGTATTTCATTGTGGTTTTCATTTGAATTTCTCTAATAACTGTTGATGGTGAGCAGCTTTTCATGTGCTTATTTGCCATCAGTGTATCTTCTTTGGTAAACTGTGTGTTCAAGTCTTTTACATCTTTTGAAATTGGGGTGTTTACTTTCTTACTATTAACTTTTGAGGGCTCTTTATATATTCTGGGTATAAGTCCTTTATCAGATAAATATTTTGAAAATATTTTTCATAAGCTGTGCCTTGTCTTTTCATTCTCTTAACACTGTCTTTAAAACGGTGAAAGGTTTCAATTTTGATGAAGTATAATTTATCAGTTTTTTTCTTTTATGGAATGTGCTTCTGTTGTCATAGTTTAAGAAATATTTGCTGAACCATAGGTCACAAAGGTTTTCTCCTATATTATCTTCTACAATATTGTAGTTTTAGGATTTACATTTAGATATATGATCCATTTCAGTTAAATTTTGTATGAGGTGCAGGTATAGATTGAAGTTTCTCTTTTTTTGCATGTATATATCCAGTTGTTTCAGCATCATTTGTTGAAAAGACTGTCATTTTAACATTGAATTTTCTTTGCTTCTTTGTTGAAAATCAGTTGTCCTTATATATGTGGGTCTATTTCTAGATTTTTTTTTATTAAAACAATTATTTTATTGATATATAGTTGATTTACAATGTTGTGTTAGTTTCTGGTGTATAGCAAAGTGATTCATTATACATACATTTGTATATATTCTTTTACAGATTTTTTCCATTATGGTTTATTACAAGATATTGAATATAAGTTCCCTGTTCTACACAGTAGGTCCTCGTTGTTAATTTTATTTTTCAATTTTTATTTATTCTTATTTTTAATTAAAAAACTTCTTAACATCTTTATTGGAGTATAATTGCTTTACAATGTCGTGTTTGTTTCTGCTGTATAAAAAAATGAAGCAGCTCTATGTATACGTATATCCCCATATCCCCTCCCTCTTGCGTCTCCCTCCCTCCATCACTATTCCACTCCTTTAGGTGGTCACAAAGCACCAAGCTGATCTCCCTGTGCTATGCGGCTGGTTCCCACTAGCTATTGGTTTTACATTTGGTAGTGTATATGTCAATGCTACTGTCTCACTTTGTCCCAGCTTACCCTTCCCCCTCCCTGTGTCCTCAAGTCCATTCTCTACATCTGTGTCTTTATTCCTGTCCTGCCCCTAAGTTCATCAGAACCATTTTTTTTTTAGATTTCATATATCTGTGTTAGCATATGGTACTTGTTTTTCTCTTTCTGACTTACTTAATTCTGTATGACAGACTCTAAATCCATCCACCTCATGACAAATAACTCAGTTTTGTTTCTTTTTATGATTGAGTGATATTCCATTGTATATATGTGCCACACCTACTTTATCCATTCATCTCTTGATGGACACTTGCTTCCATGTCCTGGCTATTGTAAATAGAGCTGCAATGAACGTTTTGGTACATGACTCTCTTTAAATTATGCTTTTCTCAGGGAATATGCCCAGTAGTGGGATTGCTGGGTCATATGGTAGTTCTATTTTTAGTTTTTCTTTTTTTTTTTTTTCGGTACGCGGTCCTCTCGCTGTTGTGGCCTCTCCCGTTGCGGAGCACAGGCTCCGGACGCACAGGCTCAGCGGCCATGGCTCACGGGCCCAGCTGCTCCATGGCATGTGGGATCTTCCTGGACCGGGGCACGAACCCCTGTCCCCTGCATTGGCAGGTGGACTCTCAACCACTGCACCACCAGGGAAGCCCCTATTTTTAGTTTTTTAAGGAACCTGCATACTGTTTTCTATAGTAGCTGTACTAATTTAAATTCCCACCAATCTGTATACCTTCTGTGGAAAAATGTCTACTTAGGTCTTCTGCCCATTTTTGGATTTGGTTATTTGTTTTTTCGATATTGAGCTTCATGAGCTGCTTGTATATTTTGGAAATTAATCCTTTGTCAGTTGCTTCATTTGCAAATATTTTCTCCCATTCTGAGGGCTGTCTTTTCGTCTTGTTTATGGTTTCCTTTGCTGTGCAAAAGCTTTGAAGTTTCATTAGGTCCCATGTGTTTATTTTTGTTGTTATTTCCATTTCTCTAGGAGGTGGGTCAAAAAGGATCTTGCTGTGATCTATGTCATAGAGTGTTCTGCCTATGTTTTCTTCTAAGGGTTTTATAGTGTCTGGCCTTACATTTAGGTCTTTAATCCATTATGAGTTTATTTTTGTGTATGCTGTTAGGGAGTGTTGTAATTTCATTATTTTACATGTAGCTGTCCAGTTTTCCCAGCACCACTCATTGAAGGGCTTTCTTTTCTCCATTGTATATTCTTGCCTCCTTAATCAAAGATAAGGTGACCTTATGTGCATGGGTTTATCTCTGGACTTTCTATCCTGTTCCATTGATCTATATTTCTGTTTTTGTGCCAGTACAATACTGTCTTGATTACTGTAGCTTTGTAGTATAGTCTGAAGTCAGGGAGCCTGAATCCTCCAGCTCCGTTTTTCTTTCTAAAGATTGTTTTGACTATTTGGGGTCTTTTGTGTTCCATACAAATTGTGAAATTTTTGGTTCTAGTTCTGTGAAAAATGCCATTGGTAGTTTGATAGAGATTGCATTGAATCTGTAGATTGCTTTGGATAGTATAGTCATTTTCACAATGTTGATTCTTCCAATCCAAGAACATGGTATATCTCTCCATCTGTTTGTATCGTCTTTAATTTCTTTCATCAGTGTCTTATAGTTTTCTGCATACAGGTCTTTTGTCTCCTTAGGTAGGTTTATTCCTAGGTATTTTATTCTTTTTGTTGCAGTGGGAGTGTTTCCTTAATTTCTCTTTCAGAAATTTTGTTTTTGTTGTATAGGAATGCAAGTGATTTCTGTGCATTAATTTTCTATCCTGCTACTTTACCAAATTCATTGATTAGCTCTAGTAGTTTTCTGGTAGCATCTTTAGGATTCTCTCTGTACAGTATCATGTCATCTGCAAACAGGGACAGTTTTACTTCTTCTTTTCCAACTTGGACTCCTTTTATTTCTTTTTCTTCTCTGAATGCCATGGCTAAAACTTCCAAAACTATGCTGAATAATAGTGGTGACAGTGGGCAACCTGTCTTGTTCCTGATCTTAGAGGAAATGGTTTCAGTTTTTCACCATTGAGAACCATGTTGGCTGTGGGTTTGTCATATATGACCTTTATTATGTTGAGATAGGTTCCCTGTATGCCTACTTTCTGAAGAGTTTTTTTTTTTGTCATAAATGGGTGTTGAATTTTGTCAAAAGCTTTTTCTGCATCTATTGAGATGATCATATGGTTTTTCTCCTTCAATTTGTTAATATGGTGTATCACATTAATTGATTTGCGTATATTGTAGAATCATTGCATTCCTCGGATAAACCCCATTTGATCATGGTGTATGATCCTTTTAATGTGCTGTTGGCTTCTGTTTGCTAGTAGTTTGTTGAGGATTTTTGCATCTATGTTCATCAGTGATATTGGCCTGTAGTTTTCTTTTTTTGTGACCTCTTTGTCTGGTTTTGGTATCAGGGTGATGGTGGCCTTGCAGAATGAGTTTGGGAGTGTTCCTCCCTCTGCTATATTTTAGAAGAGTTTGAGAAGGATAGATGTTAGATGTTAGCTCTTTTCTAAATGTTTGATAGAATTCGCCTGTGAAGCCATCTGGTCCTGGGCTTTTGTTTGTTGGAAGATTTTAAATCACAGGTTCAATTTCAGTGCCTGTGATTGCTCTGTTCATATTTTCTATTTCTTCCTGGTTCAGTCTCGGAAGGTTGTGCTATTCTAAGAATTTGTCCATTTCTTCCAGGTTGTCCATTTTATTGGCATATAGTTGCTTGTAGTAATCTGTCATGATCCTTTGTATTTCTTCAGTGTCAGTTGTTACTTTTCCTTTTTCATTTGTAATTCTATTGATTTGAGTCTTCTCCCTTTTTTTCCTGATGAGTCTGGCTAATGGTTTGTCAATTTTGTTTATCTTCCCAAAGAACCAGCTTTTAGTTTTACTGATCTTCGTTATTGTTTCCTTTATTTCTTTTTCATTTATTTCTGATCTGATCTTTATGATTTCTTTCCTTCTGCTAACTTTGGGATTTTTTTTGTTCTTCTTTCTCTAATTGCTTTAGGTGTAAGTTTACGTTGTTTATTTGAGGTTTTTCTTGTTTCTTGAGGTAGGATTGTATTGCTAAAAACTTTCCTTTTAGAACTGTTTTTGCTGCATCCCATAGGTTTTGGGTCATCATGTTTTTATTGTCATTTGTTTCTAGGTATTTTTTGATTTCCTCTTTGATTTCTTCAGTGATCTCTTGGTTATTTAGTAGCATATGATTTAGCCTCCATGTATTTGTATTTTTAACGGTTTTTTTCCTGTAATTGATATCTAGTCTCATAGTGTTGTGGTCAGCAAAGATCCTTGATACAGTTTCAATTTTCTTAAATTTACCAAGGCTTGATCTGTAACCCAAGATATGATCTATCCTGGAGAAGGTTCCATGAGCCTTTGAGAAGAAAGTGTATTCTGTTGTTTTTGGATGGAATGTCTTATAATTATCAATTAAGTCCATCTTGTCTAATGTGTCATTTAAAGCTTTTGTTTCCTTATTTATTTTCATTTTGGGTGATCTGTCCATTGGTGAAAGTAGGGTATTAAAGTCCCCTACTATTATTGTGTTACTGTTGATTTCCCCTTTTATGGCTGTTAGCATTTGCCTTATGTATTGAGGTTTTCCTATGTTGGGTGCTTAAATATTTACAATTGTTCTATCTTCTTCTTGGATTGATCCCTTGATCATTATGTAGTGTCCTTGTCTCTTGTAATAGTCTTTATTTTAAAGTCTATTTTGTCTGATATGAGAATTGCTACTCCAGCTTTCTTTTGATTTCCATTTGCATGGAAGGTGAGGAATTCCACCCCCTAACTTTCAGTCTGTATGTGTCCCTAGGTCTGAAGTGTGTGTCATCTTGTGTAGACAGCATATATACAGGTTTTATTTTTGTATCCATTCAGCCAGTCTATGTCTTTTGGTTGGAGAATTCAATTCATTTACATTGAATGTAATTATCGATATGTATGTTCCTATTCACATTTTCTTAATTGTTTTGGGTTTGCTTTTGTAGGTCTTTTCCTTCTCTTGTGTTTCCTGCCTAGAGAAGTTCCTTTAGCATTTGTTGTAAAGCTGTTTTGGTGGTGCTGAATTCTCTTAACTTTTGCTTGTCTGTAAAGGTTTTAATTTCTCCATCAAATCTGAATGAGATCCTTGCTGGGCAGATTAATCTTGGTTGTAGGTTGTTCACTTTCCTCACTTTAAAAATGTCCTTCTGCTCCCTCTGGCTTGCAGAGTTTCTGCTGAAAGATCAGCTGTTAACCTTATGGGGATTCCCTTGTATGTTATTTGTTGCTTTTCCCTTGCTGCCTTTAATAATTTTTCTTTATATTTTTGATACTTTGATTAATATGTGTCTTGATGTGTTTCTCCTTGGATTTATCCTGTATGGGACTCTGTGTGCTTCCTGGACTTGATTAACTATTTCCTTTCCCATATTAGGGAAGTTTTCAACTATAATCTCCTCAAATATTTTCTCACACCCTTTCTTTTTCTCTTCTTCTTCTGAGACCCCTATAATTCAAATGTTGGTGCATTTAATGTTTTCCCAGAGGTCTCTGAGACTGTCCTCATTCATTCCTTTTTCTTTATTCTGCCCTGCAGCACTTATTTCCATTATTTTATCTTCCACATCACTTATCCGTTCTTCTGCCTCAGTTATTCTGCTATTGATTTCTTCTAGAGAATTTTTAATTTCATTTATTGTGTTGTTCATCACGTTTGTTTGCTCTTTAGTTCTTCTAGGTCCTTGTTAAATGTTTCTTGTGTTTTCTCCATTCTATTTCCAAGTTTTTGGATCATCTTTGCTGTCATTAATCTGAATTCTTTTTCAGGTAGACTGCCTATTTCATGTTCATTTCTTTGGTCTGGTGGGTTTTTATCTTGCTCCTTCATCTGGTGCATATTTCTCTGTCTTCTCATTTTGTTTAACTTATTGTGTTTGGGGTCTCCTTTTCACAGGCTGCATGTTCATCATTCCCATTGTTTTTGGTGTCTGCTCCCAGTGGGTGAGGTTGGTTCAGTGGCTTGTATAGGCTTCCTGGTGGAGGGGACTAGCGCCTGTGTTCTGGTGGGTGAGACTGGATATTATCTTTCTGGTGGGCAGGGCCGCATCTGGTGGTGTGTTTTGGGGTGTCTGTGAACTTGGTATGATTTTAATCAGCCTCTCTGATAATGGGTGGGGTTGTGTTCCTGTCTTGCTAGTTGTTTGGCATGGAGCATGCAGCATTGGAGCTTGCTGGCCGTTGGGTGGAGCTGGGTCTCAGCGTTGAGATGGAGATCTCTGAGAGAGCTCTCGCCAGTTGATATTACGTAGGGCCAGGAGGTCTCTGGTGGTCCAATGTCCTGGACTCGGCTCTCCCACCTCAGAGGCTCAGACCTGACACCTGGCCAGAGCACCAAGGCCCACTCTTGTTTCCAACACACCCTGCAGGCAGAGATCCAGGAGACTGACTTATGTGGTAGGAATTCTCACCTTCTGCTGGCTTCCGTCACTTGCCCAGCTTCTCTTACTGCAACAGCTTTGGGGAAAGTAGTGTCCAGCCAGTAAAGTTGCACAACATTCTCATCCCAGCTGTTGGGTAGGAAGAAATTGCCCTCTACCCTTCTAGGTTCTTCTGGCTGGTCTAAGAATTAAATTGACAAGGGACAGATTAACAGTAGAAAATCAAACAAAAGTTTAACAACATCTGTACATGGGAGAGACTCAGAAAAGCTAATTCCAGATTAATATATTTTTTAAAAATACAACAAATCACTTATCATTTACAATTTTGAAAAATACAAGGACATTTCTGCAGGCAAAATACCCCAGACAGTAATGGTTAGGACTGGTGAACATAAATCAGTAGGTGTATGTTACTAAGTGTGTCGGGAAAGTATGGCAAGCTTTCTTCTGTTACATACAGATGACTTGCTAAAAAGTCCTTTGCTAAAAAGTCTTTTTATTATTCTCTAGCTACTTGAAGAAATGAAAATAGATTAGCCATTATTAAGGAGGTGGTTGAGTTGTTTTAGTACTATTACTTCTTTTCTCTTAAGATGTTTTCTAGGGATGTCACAAATTTCTATGGCATTTGAGAATGTTTATCATGCTTTTAGATATAACAAGATTCATGTGCTTTCTGGAAAAGCAAATGAAATATGAAGGTAACTGAGTAAAATAATAGATTTTAAAGAAAAGAATATATAAGTTTGATCCCATTGCATCATTTATTTTCTTATCTGCTTTTATAAAACCACATTCAATAATTCTTTAAATTTATATATCTCCACCATTTGTTTTAAATCGAGACAGTTTTCTTGATTTAAATCACCATGAAAATATCTGAAGTAAAACACGTTGTTATTGTGGTATCTGATATCACAATTAATTCAATATAACTCTCATGGATTAACAATGGCTTCTGTTAGAATCTTTGTGAGATTTAACAAAATCTGGCATCACAACATTTAAAATAGATAACCAGCAAAGACCTACTGTATAGCACAGGGAGCTCTGCTCAATACTCTGTAATGACCTAAATGGGAAAAGAATTTGAAAAGAATAGATACATGTATATGTATACCTGAATCACTCTGCTGTACACCTCAAACTAACACAACATTGTTTAATCAGCTATACTCCAATATAAAATAAAAAAATTTAAAACTTTGTCACTTTGAAAGTCTGATGTAATGACAGTTTTGTCAAAATCATGTATCTCAAAACTATGGAAAAATAGTTTTCCAAAGGTTCAGTGGCAGAAATCATGATAGCAATGAGAGTGGGCCTTGCTGACCTCCAGCTATGGGGATTATAACTGACCAAGAGCTCCAGTGGCTATCCTCTGAAACCCATTCCCATGTTTGTACTGCTCCAGCCAGTGACTGCATGTGACCGGGGTGTTAGGGCAGACCTATTACTGAACACATGGGGCCCCCCGATGGCCTGCTTTGGCTCGAGACTTCCAAACGTTCTTGCCAAGCCTTGATTGGACTGCATGGCCGTCTGGATGATTCCTTCCACTCAGCCTTCCCTCCTTCTCTCCTTTGCTTCCTCCTCTGGGGTCAGACTTGTGTCATTGTCTGACAGCTCTTTTAGCTCCTCCTTTTTTCCCTAATAAAACTCTTGCACTGTCAATCTCTTCTTTATATTGCTTCTCAGAGGATCTAGAATAGGATTTCAATATAGGAAAATTTGCATTAAAACTATAACCAAATATAATCTCTAATTGTTTATTAAAAATATAAAATTATATTCGTAGTGTTAAACCTATATTTGAACAGACAGAGTACATGCTTCTAAGGCTTGCCTGTGTCTCAGTGTGACAGCTAAATTCATCAAACATTATCTACCAATTAGATGTCTTGTGCTTCTGATTGAAAGTGCACACTGAATGTCAGGGTCAGCAGAGGGAATTAAAATAAAATAATATTTTTGAAGGGCCAAAATGTAGCAAAAGTCAATGAATATTTTAAAAGCCGATTTTTTTCTCTCCTGAGATCAAAGAGTATAGGTTGCAGATAGATATGTGTAAATATTTTTAATAAAATAATAATTATTATGGTGGTGTATTTCCATTAAAACATAAGGGGATTGCATAGAATAGAATATTACAAATTATTTAGGAAATAGTACCAATTATCATAAACTGGTTGCTATTCTTTGTAATGAAGCAATGCTGCAAACTCACAGATAGCAGGATTGGGAGTCGAGTTCCTTTTCTGTTCATAATTATGGTTTCCCCTGAGACATTTGTATCCTCCTACCTGGTTTTCTTATAATCAGCAATATTGGTTTACAAGATGGCTGAGTAGGATTTGGGTGCAATTTATGGTCATGGATCTTTTCTGTTTATACATCTGTCTTGCTCAATAAGTGCTCACATTATGACTTCAGTGTGCTCTAAGCAGTTAATTAAAAAGCTCACACAGATCCCTATCAAAATACTGATGGCATTTTTCACAGAACTAGAACAAATAATCCTAAAATAATATGGAACTGCAAAAGATCTTGGAAAGCCAAAGCAAACTTAATAAAGAAAAAAGCAGGGAGTATCACATGTCCTGATTTCAAACTATACTACACAGCTACAGTAATCAAAATAGTATGGTAGTGGCATAAAAAATAAAGACGCACAGATATCCAAAATACATAAAGAATTCATACAACTCAATATAAAAAAAGGGCAAAGGATCTGAATAGACATTTTTCCAAAGAAGATATACAGATGGCCAATAGGCACATGAAAAGATGCTCAACATCACTAATCATCAGGAAAATGCAAATCAAAACTACAATGAGACATCACCTCACACTTGTTAGAATGGTTATTATAAGAAGACAAGAAAAAACAAGTGTTGGTGAGGATGTGGAGAAAATGGAACCCTCATGCACTGTTGGTGGGATTGTAAGTTGGAATAACCACTATGGAAAAAAGTATGGAGATTCCTCAAAAAACTAAAAATAGGATGATCATATGATCCAGCAATTCCATTTCTTGATATTTTCCCAAAGAAAATGAAAACATGAATTAAAAATGATATATGTACCCACAATGTTCATAGCAGCATTATTTACAGTAGCCAAGATATGGAAGCAAACTAAGGGTCCATCAACAGATGAATGGATAAAGAATATATATATATATATGGATATATATATATATATATATATATATATGGGTATATATATAGATATATATATATATACCCATATATATATATATATCTCCATAACCTAATCTCTGAAATGTAATGAATTCAAATATTTCTTATTGACATTTTTTTTGACATTTTTAAATGGATATAATTCACATATGTGCTTGTGTGATGTTCAAACTCAATTAACTCTATAAGACCTAACATATATTTTTGTAATGAACACTGTCATAGGTAACATAACCTGTCTGTACCCATAATTACTAAATATTTATATCTATATCTAAGAAAATAATGTATAATCTATATCTGTCTATCTAAAGAAAACAACGTATAATAAACAAATTGGCATTTAGTGATATAAATTCTCAGGCACAGCTACACTGCAGTACTGAAACTTCTGTGGAAGACACAGGAAGAAGCCCGATTCTGGCACCTGTGTGTAGAATCACCACACATGGGACAGCAGCAGCAGATGTGTCTTGATGAGCTTGTGTTCTGTTCAAATTTGTCTACTACAAACAGCAGGTGGACCCACTGATGGCATGATTTACCAAAGTGGAAATCACATCTTTATAAAGTTAAAAATAAGACTATAATACAATATTTCTTCAGTATAATTACAATAATAGCATTTCTGGAAAATTCAGTTTATATTAAAGCTCTGAAAAGAAAAAAAAAGGTCACACAAAAGAAATACAATATCAAGCAAGACCAATAACATTTGTCTGGTAAGTGAGGCATTTACTGGATCCACTATGCCTTCCGCTAGGCTTTGGCAGGAAAGATTCCTCTTGCTCGTTCACCAGAATTTTCTTGCATTAGCTTGTTGGCTATGCAAGACTTTTAGAAAGGAGTTAAGTTCAAGGTGATTATAAAATCTAAATTTTAAAAATTTTTTTAAAAAAGAACAACAAGTGATTTTTGAGTAAGTGGATCATTTAAATGTTTAGTTTGTTTCATTGAAATGAATCACACTCTCTGGTTACACTGAAAGGTATAATATAATACAGTTTTAGTTTTGAATTTTAAGCAGTTAGTGGAAATAAACTTTAAGGGCAATATATATATTTTTCCTTCAGAAACCAACTTGCTATTTATGATTTTATTCTTTAATTAATTTTAATTAATATAAAGAAATGTATAAGAAATTATATAAGAAAATATATATAATATATAATTATATAAATAATATATATAATATATATAAGAAAATATATAAGAAATTATAAAGAAATTTAATTAATATAAAGAAAATTAATATAAATAAAATAGAGTAAAAAGGTAAAATGGGAGGTCCATTAAACTCAGCACCACAAAGATAGGTTTTTCTTTTTTCAATCTTTTGTACTACAAATAAAGGAGAACAATTTGCAGCTCTAGGGGAATGTTCTGAAAATAAAAGTAAATTAAGCACTAAAAGCATTATTTTTAGCACTTCTGTGGAAGCTGCTCTTAGTTTCCCAGTTAGACTCGCCCCCTCTTTGCCTCCCCTAATCACACGTATCTTCCTCCTCTGGCCACGAGTGGCAGGGGACGTGTCTCGAGGCTTCGGGGTGGCTTGTGGGAGCCCTTTGCCCTCAGTCCCTGCACTGCAGGTGCTTAATTGGCTCAGCGAGAATAACTCAAGGTGAACCCTCCCAGAGCTGAGACTCACGTTGCATTAGCCTTAGTGACACCTTTTAACGCTTATGGTATTTTTCTCCCCCTATTTCAAAAGTGCTCAGGGATTTGCAGGATTGTGCATAGAACTCAATTCCAACTACACTCATAAACTTTTTTTACAGGACAGTGTAAAACATTTAAAAGCTCTGCTCATTTTATTCTGTAATTTATTTGTATTTCTTCTCCTGAAATATATATGTATAATATATACAAACGTGTATATAGATATATATGTATCCATCCCTAATAATACAAATTCTGTTATTCTTTAGAATGAGGTATTTTTTGAGTATTTCAAGGCACTAAAACATTTGACTGGGCTTCCCTGGTGGCGCAGTGGTTGAGAGTCCGCCTGCCGATGCAGGGGACGGGTTTGTGCCCCGGTCCGGGAAGATCCCACATGCCGCGGAGCGGCTAGGCCCGTGAGCCATGGCCGCTAGGCCTGCGCATCCGGAGCCTGTGCTCCGCAACGGGAGAGGCCACAGCAGTTAGAGGCCCGCATATAGGTAAAAAAAAAAAAAAAAAAATAGTGATTTTCAGTAGAGAGCACAGTAGTTGCCATTGTGGTATTTTTGCTGGCAAATGGTTAAAAAAATTCTAAACATAAGATCTAAAATGAAAAACTAAAATCTCACTTCTCCTACAGCTACCCTTAGCCCCACTCCTAAAGGTAACTCTTTTTGAACAATTTCTGCTTTTTAGGTCTTTTTATAATTATGATTCAACATAAACTACACTTAACTAAGCTGAAATTTAGACTGATATTTCTTGGTACATGAACCTCAGACAATATTTATTAGTGTATTTACCTCTACGTTCTTTTCCTCTCCCCCATCTTCTATTTTGGTAGTTATTATTTTTACATTAACAAAGTTTATAATAGGTATTCTGTATTGTGTGTCTTCTATGCTTTTTTTCTGTAGGCTTATTCTTAAAATCATTTGAAGTGCATTTACATTATGATGTAAATATTATACACTGGAGAAATAACTGATGTGAATGGACACATAAAGAAAGGGAATGCAATTTTATATTACCAATCCTCTACTATTTAAGGTGGATAACCCAATCTCACAGTCCAAAGGAATCCTTTATTTTTATCAGCTTTTCTTGCTGTTATTTCTCCTGGTATCTCAGTCATCCTTAGTGGGTATTCTTTTATGTTTTCCTGGAGTACCTACTCGTGCACTTTTTTATATGGGTGCATAAAAGGTAATTTTCTTTTAGTTTGCTTTGCCAATCCCAAAATATCTTTACATTTTTCTCTCTTTATTTCTTCTCTTACAATTGATAGTTTCTAATACTGTCCTCTCAGAATGGGGAGAGGAAATTATTTCATATTGTTCTATCACTCATTGCTGCTAAAGAGAAGTCTGATATCCATTTCTTTGTAAGATACCACATTTTCCACTCTGGAAACTTTCTTGATTTATCTCTTTGTTATTAGAATTTAGACCATTTACTGGCATAGATATTTTCTCCATTTACCGTGAATATATGTGATAGGCTCTTTTAATCAAAATACACACCAATTTTTTTAATGCAGATAAGTTTTTTGAGTTAAAAAGGATAATATCTATTATTTAATCATGTCCTACCTTCTGTTGTCTCTAATTTTGGCTTCTGGAACTCTTATTCCTACATATTAGAATTTGGGGATCTATGTTCTATGTTTCTGAAATTTTCTTTATTATTTTCCTTCACTCTTTTGGAAAATTACTTTGCTGTTCTGTGTTTCAGTTTTCTCATCTGTAAAATGGGACTAATAACATCTTATTAGATTGTTTGGTAATTTCAAGTGCTTAAAACAGTGCCTAGTGCATAGTAGGAGCAGATATGTACTCTGTGGCATATATCAGGTCTACAAATAAATCTATGTTATGGGATATTTCCTTGATTTTATTTCTCAGTTACTAGCTTGGGTCTGAGAGTTGTCTGTTCTATTATTCACACTATTCATTGAATTTTTATTTCAACAATCACCATTCTTAGATTCCCAAGTCTATTCCTCATTCTTTGATTGCTTTTTTTGTAGCACCTTCTTTTATTAAAATGGTTTATAAGCCCTTTAATCTCCGTGGGTCACACTCTTCCCACACACAGATGTATTTAATTGATTTATATTTATTGTGATACCTGATATAGATGACTTTAATGTGCTTTAATAATAGGCATAATTGTAATACTTTCAAAATAAATTACAATGTTTTATTTTTAAATTGCCCACATGTTTATTAATTTCTTTGCTTCCTATTGCTTCTGTAAATACCCATTTCTTTTGAGTCCAGTTTCTTTCTTCTCAAAGTCTGTTGTTTACAAATTCTTTCAGTGAGAATATTTTGCTAAGTTCAGTCTTTGAAGGCCTAAAAATGCCTATTCAGCTCTTTCTCTTGAAATACAATTTAGCACTTTGGAGATATCAGTTCACTGTTTGGGGGAGCTCTCCTTGTTGCCCATCTATTTTTAGAGGTAATTTGTCCTATGTCCTTGGTTGGTTTCCAGATTTTCTTTGCTTTGATGTCCTGCAGTTTATGTACAGTTGGTCAAGTTGTAAGTTTCCTTTTTAAAAATTTTTCTTTAATACTTGTTCTGATTTTAGCATTTGTATATTCATCAATTTTCAAAAATCCTCAACCATGATCTCTTTGAATATTGCATCTCCTTTTTTTAAAAATTGTTTTAAAATAAAAAAAATTTTTTTTTTGCATTCTCCTGAAATTCTTCTTAGATATGCATTGGGTCTTCACATTTTACTTTCCTTGCCTCATAACCTCTCTTTACTATCCTCTGTCCCTTTGTATCTCTGTGCTATATTTGGGTATTTTCCTCAGATCCAGCTTCCATTTTACTAATTACCTCTTCAACTGTACCAAATCTAATCTTTAATCCATCCATTTAGTTTTAAGTTTCAATGACTATATTTTTCATTTCTAGCTGTTACATGTGATTCATTTTAGAATCTGATCATTCACTTTTATAGTGTCATATCTTTCTCATAGTTTCTGCCTCCTTTTGTCATTTACATTATTTTAAAAATAATTATTTTGATCTGTTTAACAGTATTATCTTCAGTTCTTGAGATGTGAATCCTTTTGTTTGTTGTATTTCCTGACTCTTACTCATGCTCAATCATTTTTGCATGTTTTGTAATTTTTGATTATGAGCTCATCTTCAGTGGATTTTGATTTTCCTGTGACAGTTCTTAGGTCCTGTTTGTAGAAGGGGTGATACAGAAAAGTTTTAGGTTTTCTTCTGCCAGACACCCAGATGAGGTGGGATTAGACTGGGGACAGATTTTATTATTTTTTGGCATTGAGAGTCTCTCACCATACAGATTAAATTCTGACTCCAAATTCCCACATGGCTCTAACACATTTTTTCCCCCTAACCCTAAGCTTTGGACAAAGATAAATTTCCTTGTTACATACTACTGAGCAATATTTTTCTGGTCTCTCTTTTTCTGAGAAAACAGCCTTCTGAAAATCCTGGTTTTATACAGGTGACTGAGTTCCAATTACTACACTTTTGTGCATCAAAGATTTTTTCTATTCCTGCATGGATGTTAGAACCCAAGTGATTTGTGAAAATCTATTTCTTGATGTAATAACCCCCTAGATCCACAGCACTATCTTTATTTATTGTTCTGTTTTTTAGTTCCCATTTTCATTTCTTGGAAATTTCCCTCTCTTTTCTTCCAAGTCCAATTTTGAATTAATTTCTTTTGTTGTTTTGTTTCATTCTTAGTTATTTTAGCTCCTCATTAGCACTGGCTATCTATTTTCCCCAACAGAAATTCTTGTCATTTGTATATTTTAAAGTTTATTTATTCTTTTCTTTAAACTATCTCTGTTTTCTATGATGGCATTTTCTCCCCTTTCTGTGCTATTAGTTTCTCTTAAGTAGCTGGAAGACTTGTTTTTGTTCATATTTTTGAATAAAGATTGAAGGCATTTAGTGTGCATGTCTTCCGACGTTGTGTAGTTCCGTTTTCCTGACATGTCACCCTTGTAAATGGGAGGGCTAGTTCTAGATGCTATAAATTTTCCATGCCTGTTAGAAGCTTCCTCATTACTTTACCAAGGAGAGCTTTACTCTGGGGTGGAGTGCTTTGGTGTGTTTCACCACTGGATGGAGCTGCCTTCTCTTCCTATAATTTCTTTAGTGACTATGCGATGGGCCAGTATTACCACCACACTGGTAACAGTTCGGCTTTGCTCGTTTTGGCCTTGGCTCTTCTCTGCTTTTCTTATAGCCTTCAGCAACACGTTGAATCTTCTCCCAGGTAGAAAAACAAGTTTGAGTTTTATCCTTGAGGACTTAAAAACTCTGCTTCATAAACTTTGAATAGAAGGAGGCTGGAAGGGAGGGAAAGTTGCCTAAATGATTCAACTATGCCAAAAGCAATGATCTATTCAATTGTCACCACGGTCCACTCTTTGTGGTCACTGATGTTGACCTACCAGCTCTTAAGGACCTCTTTGGAAAGGGCCATTCTTACTTCTGGTTTGGGGGATAAAACTCTTCCTGACTTGTTTTCTCTACCAATCTGAAATCTTCTTGTCCATTGCTAGCCCTATTTCTAGTTTTTCAGCCCTCCTATGGTTTATTCCTTAAAAAACACCTATTGTGTCCTTTCAATGGAACATCCTTAAAAAGGAGAGGTGAACTCATGTGTTTAGTCTACCATCTTAAACTAGAAGGAAAGCCTTACCATTAGTTTATAAGCCAAGCATTTAAATGAAATAAAGAAACGAATGCATTTTTAAGTTTTTATAATAATGTGAGTAGGGCATACAAATATAAAAGTGCACAAAGATAAATGTACAGCCCCATGAATTTTTACTAAGTGAATACACACCCATGTGACTAGATCGAGAAGCGGAGCACTGCCAGGCTCCCAGCTACAGACCACTTAAAATGTGGCTAATACAAGTGAAGCACAGAATTTTACATTTTATTTGATTTTAATTATTTTTAAATAATAATCACATGGGGTTAGTAGCAACTGTATTGGACAATTCAGGGCGAGATGACATAGGGCTTTGGGATTCATATAACAAATTTTGTCCTATCCTAAGAACAATGGGAAGTATTTTTTGTAAAGGAGAAACATGACAAAATTTGTCTTCGAAAAAGATCAGAGTGGATGCAAGCTGAGCAGGATCTCTCCCAGCTGTTTCTTGGCCTTTGGCCATTTGGGGTGTCTTTTTCCAGTGTCCAGTTGGGGTGTCCAACTTCTAAAAGTTGATGTAGGGATATGTTGAGTAGTAGTACAGTGAAAATTTAAATTCCCTCTTAAGTAGAAGCTGCAAACATGTAGTTGCTGATACGTGTGGGAATTTTTCTTTCAGGTCTCATTTCCAAATGAGATGGTAAATTCTGTTAGCTAGACATTTCTTCAGGCTTTTATCATCTAACCCCAAGCGTCTTAGGAAGTTAAACTACTAAATGCACACAAACTCCTTTTTATTGTTCAGTAGATCAATGACTTACCAATGGCTTTCAGGTTCATTTCAGGTTATTTATCATCTTTCAGAGCATATGGCTTATACAGAGAACATTTTGTCTTTTTCTAAGGTAATTGCCTGCTCTGGGTTTCCCTTCTTTTCTGTTGTTCCTCCACCTTTTATCCTGGAGGCCTGATGAGTTCATGGATTTGGAAATATTTCCATAGAGCAGAGGGGAAGGGTAGCAGGAATTTCCAGTAGAAAAGATTGTAAAGGCAGATCAATGCCCGATCATCATTCACTGAAAGCTATAGGACACCCCTGAAGGATTTTAAGCAGGGGAATGGCACGGCAGCCCAATTCTTATCCATCCTATGAGAGGAGAAAATGCAGCTCCCGTCATATTACCCTTTAGTTCAAAAACTTTGAATGCTTTCAGGTGAGGGTCCAAATAGCTGCAATTCACATTAAAATGTTTTAACAGTAGCAAATCATGAATAAAACATCAAATGAACAAGTGCCATTACAAGCTGGTAAAGCAGATATGACAAGAACTAGATGATTAAGGGCATGAGGCTTCATTAAGGAGATGTATTATAACTTGAGAGTTATACTTCAGCAGATACATGTGTATATATTTATATATAAATTTTGGTTGATTATGTGTTGAACAAAGATTGAGGTGACTGGATGGGGGAATTACACAGGCACAAGGGTGAGCATGAGAATCCCATATGTGAGGAACAGTGAAAAAACCTGATGTGAGTAGCTGGAATTGATCCAGTCAAAATCTGGAGCTGGATGGGATTGGTAGAGGATCAGCTGACGAAACACTTGATCTGAGTGCAGGTTCCTGAACACAAATGACACTTCAGGGAAGTTTTTAGAATATAATTTTGTTTCAAAATCTGGTGAGATCCAAGAAAGACTTAAAGAAATATTTCCGAAAAAGAAACAGCCCCTCTTAACAGGCTGTATTCTAACAAGAGTACATTAAGTTGAAATGTTGAATATGTTCATTAAAATGTAGCGTTCTTAGAAAAGGAGAGTCAGGATGGAGGATTGTGACGGATTTGGGGTTGATAAGCTGCAGGAAAGGCAGGGCTGATGGCAAAGCTGACTCCTGGTATGAGAAGTCTGGGAAATTAGTGAGGAGGGAATAAAAAAGTATACAGAACCCAACCCAACCACAGGTTTGACTAGAACCTTCCCTAACACGTTCAACAATGTAAATCACGGTTCCTTTTTATTTTCTCAGCCTTATTATTCCCCTGCATCAGTGTCCATTTTAAAATCTTTGCTAAAAGCTTTGCTAAAGTTATAAAATAATAAAGTTCAAAGCAAAACAAAAACTTAACAGTTTTACCATATTTACGTGTGCAGTCACACTTGACGTTTATAATTCCACATGGACTTGCGAAGGCCTTAGCCTTCACCATATATAAAAGTCCATTATTACTCTAGCATTATTTCTCTCTGCTGCTAACATAAAAAGGATCCAAAGATATTTGAAAAACAAACAAATAAATAAATGTTACTAGAAATAAAGGGAATACCACGTAATGACAAAAATACAACTTATACAAAGAAAACCCAAAAGAATCAAAACATAAATGAGACATTATTTATACTCTGTGGAATGTAACATACATTTTTTAATGGTTTTTATTCAAAATCTTATGTTACCCTTTCTTTTTATTCTACCTCCCTTCCTGCTTCCTTTCTTCCCTTTTCCTTCCGTCTTTCCTTCCTTCCAGGATGAAAGAATTGATAGTTTTCATCAATGTGATCTGATTTATCTTTACTTAGCAGAATGAAGAAGAAATGTTAAAATAGCCTTTAAATTCCTCATAGGACACAAGGGGAGACGAACAGAATCCTTTGGAGGACATTATTCATCATAAGGCTTGATAATTTGATGATTTTGTGTGTGTGATTTGTGTGCAAGTTGTGTTAATTATACATCATGTTTAGAAAAATACGTTTTTGTTGAACAGTGTAAATGTCAGTCTCATTAGCTATCATTATTACCTGTCAGAAGGAAGATGCTTTCCATGAATTATAATTTCCCTTTATAGTTCTGAGGCTGCATACAAGTGTAAAAACTGTTTTTTATGTTTTCTTATTTTCAGTGCCAGTAACCTTGCCTCTTTCTTTCGAAGTGTTTTCAAACCAACCTCTAAACTTGAAAGAGAAACAAATTGGCCTGATTATAAACTACTAGCTTGAATTAGTTCAGATTGATTCATGGGGATAAGAGAGAACAGCCTTATGGGAGGGCCTACTAGCTCAGGTAACTGCATGCTAATAATGGTAACTGAGGAGAGTCAGACCTCCATATCTGCAGCTTTCACATCCAACCAACGGAGATTTTGAAATTTCAATCTGCGGGTGGTTGAATCCATGGATGTGAAACTCACGGATATGGAGGGCCAAGTGTATTCACTGTTCTAAGCCATTTTATAAAATACCTCATTATTTAGTTATTTTATTTACTTAATTTTATTAATTTTTTATTGGAGTACAGTTGTTTTACAATATTGTGTTAGTTTCTGCTGTACAGCAAAGTGAATCAGCTCTATGTATACTTATATCCCCTCTTCTTTAGATTTCCTTCCCATTTAGGTCACCACAGAGCACTGAGTAGAGTTCCCTGTGCTATACAGTAGGTTCTCATTAGTTATCTATTTTATACACAGTAGTGTATATATGTCATTCCCAATCTCCCAATTCGTTTCACTCCCCCTTCCCCCCTTGGTAATCTTAAGTTTGTTCTCTACATCGGTGACTCTATTTCTGCTTTGCACATAAGGGACTTGAGCATCTGTGAACTTTGGTGTCTGTGGGGGCTCGTGGAGCCAATACCCTGCAGATGCTGAGGGAGGACTGTAGTTTGAAAGGGAAGGGTGGAAGGGAGTACAATCCCCAATTTAATGTTGATTATCTAAAATGTCCAATTTTAGCCTGACTAATATAAATAACTCTGTCGTTGCACCACTTCGAACTGGATAGTTCCTACTAGGTCTAAATGTCAGTGGGCTTTTGATAAGATATGCTTATTAAAAGAAACTGACAGCCAAAAATGATGGTATATGTAAGTTTCTCCAGTGCTCTTGTATCATCACTGAAAAAGAGTTATGAAAGATTTTCTACTTTTCAAATAATTTTCACATCCATTGTCTGTTTCTTTTGACCCCTACTTTACCATGCTTTGTAATGATCAGAGAGTTCTAGAGACTGTCTACTTAAAATCCACATTTTGTGGTTCCACTGAGACCCAAAGAAGAAATAGAATTGCCCAAGCTTGTAATGCCAGTTATTAGCAGAGAAAGTGCATTTAGTATGTTGCACATTTGATACGGGGCAGTTAATAAATATTTGCTAAATCATGCTATTATTCTTTTTTGAAATTTGGGCAAAACCCAAAGGCATAGAGAAGGTGGTGACATACATGAGATTTCATAAGTTAATGGTAAAACCGGGACTGGAAACCTGAATCAGAGTTCATTTTCTTTTCCTACGCTATTGCTGAACCTGTCACACAATTGCAAATTTAGATTCAAAAGAATATTTTCAAGGCTAGAACTTCTGATGAGCTAGGGACAAAACAGCAACAGAATGTTGCACATTAGTTCTCACTGAGGAATATGACACAACCAGAAAAGAACGAACATTATTTAGGAACTGTTCTGTTCCTAAAGGTCTTGATTACCTTGTTCTGGCACCATAATCCAAATGTAATTCCTGGTAGAATCTGCCAAGTTCATGTGAATCTACTTAAAAAGTGAAAAAGTTTCTAGGACTTTATCAGTATGACAAAGAGTTTTCATTAAGAATGACTGAAACCACATATAGGATGAATGATAAAATGTTCACTAAGCATTTCCAATGTTATGCCACAAATTTCAAATAATATACAGAAATGAAGACAATGGGATTCTAGGGTAAATTTTCAGTCTTTTTTATTTATGTGAATCAGGCAAAGCACTTAACCTGATACGGTTAAGAAAATTGTTCCTCTCCCAGGTTAATTTGGAGACTTTTCTGTATTTATGATGTCATTCTGCATTCTTCATTGACTCCTGTCTTATGTTGATCTACAACACGTTGGTCATTTCTCTGGAGAAGGGCTGAGAAAGTGTTCACTGCTGGCTGTTCTCAGCCTATGTTAGCAATTTCTCAGTCCAGACTTCCATTACAAAGTGGTAAGCAGTGGTGGTGGATAGCAGTGGTTGTGGTTTAGTCTGCTGAATGATTTTCCTTCTTCCTTTCGGTGTCAGCACCTTCAGCCTTCGTTTTGAGAATCCCCTCCCTCTCCTAACTCCATGTAGCTCGAGTAGGGCTGTCACTGTCTTACTTGACCCCTACTTCCCAATCCTGGCCATAAACTGGACATGTGAGTTGGATCTGGGGAAGCAAATATCTCCTCTCACTGACCATTGGTTCAGAAAAGGGCATGTGAGCCAGGTTGGAACAAGAGCTCTGCTCAGGTCTTTTTAGCTAAAGTACAGTGGAGGACTGTCCTGCTTTGGGGATCATGTAAAAAGAAAATGTGAACTTGGACCTGCGTGCATCCATCTTCCTAACTCCAGGGTGGCCACTAATTATTAAGGTGCCTTTGTATAGATTTGAACAAAGTACCCTTTCTCTTAGAAAGGCTTTATATGGCTAATATATTATTCATTTCTTAGCAATAGGAACTAGAACAGATGTAATACAGTTATACGTTTTGTTCTTTTGGAAGTAAAATTCTTTTGCTGTTTATTTGCTCCAATATCTGTTTTTTCTTGAGATGTTGTAGGCATTAAGTAGTTTTTAATATATTTTAACCTTAAAAAACGATATTCTCCACTGGTGTCTGATGTGAGAAAACAATTTAAGGTCCTTCTTTCAATGTCAGGTCTGTACTGGGCCATTAATTGATTTCAAGGGAAAACGTTTATATAGTTGCAATAGTTCAAGCCATGATTTTCTTCAGTATGATAATCTTTCTTTTTAATGGTGATATTATTATATATAATATAGAAAAAATACATTGATTTTGAGATTTAATTTGGAAATGTAGACCCACTTGATCAGGGAGTTTGTAGCTGAAATTGGTCTTTTTACTCTTTTCCACTAGTATTCACATTGGATAAGTTGGTATCAATGTCAAGCGGCTGCAATTTGTTTATCATCAGCAATTTTTTATAAAGATCATTGTTTAATTTTTCTTCCAAAATGTATTAATCCCTTTGATATTTTCAAGAAAATTATATACGTTGAATTTGATGCTTGCATAATTTTGCTCATAACATTAATTTTACTTCAAATATGCCTGATTCGTTCTGAGCAATGAATTTACAAAGGCAATATTTTTTTAAACATCTTTATTAGAGTATAATTGCTTTACAATGGTGTGTTAGTTTCTGCTTTACAACAAAGTGAATCAGCTATACATATACATACATCCCCATATCTCCTCCCTCTTGCGTCTCCCACCCATCCTCCCTATCCCACCCCTCTAGGTGGTCACAAAGCACCGAGCTGATCTCCCTTTGCTATGCGGCTGCTTCCCACTAGCTATCTACCTCAGTTTGGTAGTGTATATATGTCCATGCCACTCTCTCACTTCATCTCAGTTTACCCTTCCCCCTCCCCGTGTCCTCAAGTCCATTCTCTATGTCTGCGTCATTATCCTGCCCTGCCTCTAGGTTCTTCAGGACCATTTTTTTTTCTTTTAGATTCCATATATATGTGTTAGCATATGGTATTTGTCTTTCTCTTTCTGATTTACTTCACTCTGTATGACAGACTCTAGGTCCATCCACCTCACTACAAATGACCCAATTTCATTCCTTTTTATGGCTGAGTAATATTCCATTGTATATATGTGCCACATCTTCTCTATCCATTCATCTGTCGATGGACACTTAGGTTGCTTCCATGTCCTGGCTGCTGTAAATAGAGCTGCAATGAACATTGTGGTACGTGACTCTACAAAGGAAATATTTGTAGGTGCAAATCTGACTTGTCTCTAGAATAGATGCCTTCATTGATATCACCCATGGTTTCTAAGAGTAGAGCCTCCTACCTCCAGCTGTGTTTCTGGTGGCATGATAGTGTCAAGTTGACTATCGTGTAGCATAGTTAATAAATATGTCAACTTGTGTTTACACTTTAGTGTTTCACTGAAGCTGAAAAATAGTTGTTAGCTCTTGGATAATATAAAATATGGTGGTATCAAAAAAGAACTTACCTGAATTTTTCATTATCAGACTTACATAATGCACACTCTTAAGTAACTAAGAATGCCTAAATATTCTTTTTTGAAGACCCTCTTTTATGATCCATTATGTTTTCCATGCATAGTTGTGACACTATTATTTATGCTTGGTTTTTCAAAATAGTTTTATCTAGATGAAGTTTTTAAAAATAGTTTACTGGGGCTTCCCTGGTGGTGCAGTGGTTAAAGAATCTTCCTGCCAATACAGGGGACACTGGTTCAATCCCTAGTCTGGGAAGATCCCACATGCCACAGAGCAACGAAGCCCGTGTGCCACAACTACCAAGCCTGAGCTCTAGAGCGCACGAGCCATAACTACTGAGCCCGCATGCTCTAGGGCCTGCATGCTGCAGCTGCTGAGCCCACGTGCTGCAACTACTGAAGCCTGCGCACCTAGAGCCCATGCTCCGCAACAAGAGAAGCCATCACAGTGAGAAGCCCGTGAACTACAATGAAGAGTAGCTCCTGCTCGCCACAACTAGAAGCCCACACATAGCAACGAAGACCCAGTGCAGCCAAAACTTAAAAAAAAAAAAAAAGTCTACTAAAATGTATATAACTCTTTTGGATCCATGTGTCTACTGGACTAAATATTTGTATTTTGAAAATCTGCAAAGATCTAACAATAAATGTTTAAATTCTATGTGGTTTACATGAAGATTGGATCTGTAGTAACTGAGAAATAATTAACATTGTTTTGGATCAAACAAAATAATCATGATCATTGCATCTACTATAATTTTAATCATTGGTTTTGTATTCCATCCCCTAAGAGGTATATTATTTGATGTTAATATTTGTATTCTATGTAAATATTCTACAATATTATTATCAGTCATTGCTATGGTTTCCGTCAAATGAGGGACATTCTCATTATTAGGCTTATAAAGTCTCCTGGGTGGTTCTCTGAACACCATGATTGCCTTGCCAAAAATGGAATCCTGTATATTGTGCACTTGACAGTGTGCAGTTTCCTTCATTGCCCACATGCAGCATGATTAATTACATATTGTTCAGACCAGACATCAGTTTGGAATCCTTTGCAATGTTGGTATGGACATGCATTTCCACCTATTCATGTTTACTAAAATCTGTAATAAATGCTATCCACCACTGCACCCATTCTTGTTCTTCAAATTATTATTGTTTTTATTCCCAAAGAGTTTTTTTTTTTTTTTGAAGATGTTGGGGGTAGGAGTTTATTAATTAATTAACTTGTTTTTGCTGTGTTGGGTCTTCGTTTCTGTGTGAGGGCTTTTTCTAGTTATGGCAAGCGGGGGCCAGTCTTCATCACGGTGCGCGGGCCTCTCACTATTGCGGCCTCTCTTGTTGCAGAGCACAGGCTCCAGACATGCAGGCTCAGTAGTTGTGGCTCACAGGCCTAGTTGCTCCGCAGCATGTGGGATCCTCCCAGACCAGGGCACGAACCTGTGTCCCCTGCATTAGCAGCCAGATTCTCAACCACTGTGGCACCAGGGAAGCCCCAGAGTTTTTTTTTTTTTTAACATAAATGTAATGCAGAGTCTTTGGAGATAGAATAAAGTAACTAAGAGATAGGATTATTTGTAACCACTTGGATGGTTTTTGTGTGTAATAGGTTCTCCTAAACTTCCTACTTGTAATGTGGTGTTATTTTATAAATGTTAAATTTCTTACTTGAGGTTGATAATTATCAACAGAATTTTAGTATTACATAATAGTCAAATTGTATGTCCTGTACCTGGTTAGCAGAAAATACATTTCGTTTAAGAATTTTTTTTGCTTTAAAAATTTTTTGTTTTGTTTTGTTTTTTAAATCATAGGTTTTGGTTGACATGGAAGCAGAAGTGGAATTCATATCTTCTGCTTTCTGTAGACAGCATGTGTCTATGCTACATTTTGTTCAAAGCAGTAATTATGAAGACTTTTCCTTTTATTATGGATTTGCCATATATATATTCAATATTCCAAATATTTCAAAATTTTACTTCTCTAAGGGCTTTCCATGTTCTGATCTTGAGAAATTAAAAAATATACTTTTTTTGGTATCTGGAGAAAAATAATGTAATGATTAGTATTTTATTTAACAATTTGTAATATTTTGAAATAATCATATATAAGATGTTAAATTCTAGCAGCAGTTAAATTTTGTATTGGTGACTTTAATAACAAATAACAACTGCTGTAATATTAGATCATTATGTAATAATGACCAACTTATGTCCAAATAATACTTTGTGAGTTATTATTGGTGATTATTATTATTATATAATTTTGAGCATAATGACTAATTTAAATGGATATGTAAACTGAGAACTCATAAATATTATTCTAACATTGTAAACAACAGATGGATGATATAAACTACAATTTGAAAAATCAGTTTACCCAGTGTACTCATACTCCAGCAAGAGATTTTTTTAAAAAATTGAGATATTTGCCAAGCAATACATCAGTCTAAAAAAAAAAAGCTGCACTTTGTTCAGAAGCACAGGTAATTTTAGATGTTGTTAGATCAACTAGGTTTCCGATGGTTAATTCCAGTTTTGTAAGTCAAAGTAAAGTGACATACATTTACCATATTGGAACAAGATGCTTTATTGCCATCTGCCAAAGAATTGTCACAATAAATACAGAAACTGCCCATCCTTAGAGTTAATAAAACTGTAATCATAGAAATAAAGAGTCCATGATGTAACTAATATCCCCTTAGATAAGTGCCCTTGTGCAGTGCAAAACCTGAACAACCATACCTGACAGCCTTGTCCCAACCGCATGGAGAAAACAAATCTGTTAGCACGTGAGCTTTTCCAGCATTCATGACAGGTGAGCTACATTTGACATCTTCATTGTGGCACAATTTTGCAGGACTAAGAAAGATAGAATTCTTGGCAGTGTTAAGCACTGGAAGTTGTGTCTATGCAGTACTGCTTTGGAAACACGAAATCCATAAGCTGACAAGCTTTACTTTAATCATTTTAAGCTGAAAAAGTTTGAATTTTTAAAATCTGTTTTGAGGGAAACTCCTTCCTTCCTTTTTTCCATTTGTGAACAAATTAGAGGTGGCTTAGAGTAGAGGAAATGTCTGCTCTTTGCTTGGGTGTGTCCTAGAGTCCAAGGTTCAAGCACTGGCCCTTCTGCACATGACTATTGGGAATAGTTCACTCGTCTTCATGTGAGATCAGGGTACCCCTGCTGGGCGAAGGTCCTCCTTAGGAGGGAAAATCCCACCGTGAGGAGAGCTGCCAAGTCAGTTTCCTATGAATGTAACAATTTGTCAAAATCATGGTTGTTGAATACAATTTGTTCAGTAGATATTGTTCAAATGAGATGGTAATGTAAAAAAAAAAGTATATATATTAATATACATATAAATGATAGGTATACAGTTTGAGAAATATACAGCAAGAAGGTGCTGTTTACTGCATAAACGTATAGCACACCAGGCTAGGAAAAGAGAGATTAAGTACCTGAACAATGGCTCTCGTTTTCAGCTGCAGTCAAAACCCCCTGGGATCCACATTAAAGCCAGGTCTTCCTAAACCTTCCTCCAGAGAGGTAGAGTCAATAGGTCTGGTGTTGTGCCCAGGAATCTGTATATTTTTAGAACTACAGAGGTGTTACTGATATCCATCCAGGAGTCTGCATCTTCCTTTTTCCCATCTGCTTCCTCCAGCTCTCTTTTGTCTGTGTCACAGAACAGGCTGCCCCTAAAAGCAGTCATTTAATTACCAAATGTCTACCATGTACATATCGTGAGCAGCATTATAGGAAATACAAATACAAATAAGATCCAGTTTTGAGGGAGGTTAGAATCTAGTAGGGGAGATAAAAACCTGAAAACAGTAAGGCTACAGGCAAAAGCGTCACCCTCCCTGTTCCGTTCCCACCCAAGAAATCCAAGGTGCTTCTCCAAGTCCTGGTTGTTTTATTCTCTGTACAGTGTCATTGGCAGTGCTTCCTAGCTGACATTCAGAGATAAAGGAGCAGGTGAATTATTATGTACAGGTTAAGGAAATTGAACACAATGATTCTTTGTTGTAAGGAAAAGGTAGGAATAATTCCTACCTTGAATTAATATGAATAGAGAGCTCTATTTTGGGATTTAAGATTTCATTGAGGCTTACTACGGGACCTTTCCATTATTGTTGTGGATATACTGCCTACGTTTATTTTAAAATATAAAAGTGCTATTTTTCTGAATTGATCTATAATTTATAAGGAACATCATTATACTTACAAAGATGGTATTATTATTCTGCATTCATCGCGTGAGAATGGTAGCTTAATGCTTATGGTAATTCCTTCCCTATTTCTCCACAACTGATTTATCACTTGTCTGACCCAACTTCTCGGCACACCATTGTTCCACGCTCTCCACACCCCTCATTTCACAGAGGAGTGTTAATAATAGGATATGTTATTCAGCTTTTCATTTACATGCTTCTGAGATGCCAGGCAGTATAATTAATCACCATCACAAATATTCTCATGTATATGCTTTATACATATATACTCTTTCTGGGTCACTGAACTAATAAAACAGCATATTCTAAGGATTGTTGCAAATCACAGCCTATGGCTACAAGGTAGTTAGTAAAATGTGTAAGGTAAACATAGATTTGCAAGATATTTTCCTTCAGGTGAAAATATAGGAAATCTTTTCAAATAATGCATGTGCTAATAGAATCCAAAATAACCATTCTGTGTTATGTTTAATAAATGCTAGTGTTTCCATAGCTTTTAAATATTTATAAAATAGTTTTATAACAAAATTGGAGGAGGGATGGGACTCACCTTGTGCCCTTTTTCTCCAAATAAAGAAAAGGGTAGCATATTCTTTTTTTTTTTTAATTGGAGTATAATTGCTTTACAATGGTGTGTTAGTTTCTGCTTTATAACAAAGTGAATCAGTTATATATATATATATATATATATATACATATGTTCCCATATCTCTTCCCTCTTGCGACTCCCTCCCTCCCACCCTCCCTATCCCACCCCTCCGGGTGGTCACAAAGCACCGAGCTGATCTCCCTGTGCTATGTGGCTGCTTCCCACTAGCTATGTACCTTACGTTTGGTAGTGTATATATGTCCATGCCTCTCTCTCGCTTTGTCACAGCTTACCCTTCCCCCTCCCCATATCCTCAAGTCCATTCTCTAGTAGGTCTGTGTCTTTATTCCTGTCTTACCCCTAGGTTCTTCATGACATTTTTTTTTTCTTAAATTCCATATATATGTGTTAGCATACGGTATTTGTCTTTCTCTTTCTGACTTACTTCACTCTGTATGACAGACTCTAGGTCTATCCACCTCATTACAAATAGCTCAATTTCGTTTCTTTTTATGGCTGAGTAATATTCCATTGTATATATGTGCCACATCTTCTTTATCCATTCATCCGATGATGGGCACTTAGGTTGTTCCCATCTCTGGGCTATTGTAAATAGAGCTACAATGAACATTTTGGTACAAGACTCTTTTTGAATTATGGTTTTCTCAGGTTATATGCCCAGTAGTGGGATTGTAGTTCTATTTGTAGTTCTATTTGTAGTTCTATTTGTAGTTCTATTTGTAGTTTTTTAAGGAAGCTCCATACTGTTCTCCATAGTGGCTGTGTCAATTCCCATTCCCACCAGCAGTGCAGGAGTGTTCCCTTTTCTCCACACCCTCTCCAGCATTTATTGTTTCTAGATTTTTGGATGATGGCCATTCTGACTGCTGTGAGATGATATCTCATTGTAGTTTTGATTTGCATTTCTCTAATGATTAATGATGTTGAGCATTCTTTCATGTGTTTGTTGGCAGTCTGTATATCTTTGGAGAAATATCTGTTTAGGTCTTCTGCCCATTTTTGGATTGTGTTGTTTGTTTTTTTGATATTGAGCTGCATGAACTGCTTATAAATTTTGGAGATTAATCCTTTGTCAGTTGCTTCATTTGCAAATATTTTCTCCCATTCTGAGGGTTGTCTTTTCGTCTTGTTTATGGTTTGCTTTTGCTGTGCAAAAGCTTTGATGTTTCATTAGGTCCCATTTGTTTATTTTTGTTTTTATTTCCATTTCTCTAGGAGGTGGGTCAAAAAGGATCTTGCTGTGATTTATGTCATAGAGTGTTCTGCCTATGTTTTCCTATAAGGGTTTGATAGTTTCTGGCCTTACATTTAGGTCTTTAATCCATTTTGAGTTTACTTTTGTGTATGGTGTTAGGGAGTGATCTAATCTCATATTTTGACATGTACCTGTCCAGTTTTCCCAGCACCACTTATTGAAGAGGCTGTCCTTTCTCCACTGTACATTCCTGCCTCCTTTATCAAAGATAAGGTGACCATATGTGCGTGGGTTTATCTCTGGGCTTTCTATCCTGTTCCATCGATCTATATTTCTGTTTTTGTGACAGTACCATACTGTCTTGATTACTGTAGCTTTGTAGTATAGTCTGAAGTCAGGGAGCCTGATTCCTCCAGCTCTGTTTTTCGTTCTCAAGATTGCTTTGGCTATTTGGGGTCTTTTGTGTTTCCATACAAATTGTGAAATTTTTTGTTCTAATTCTGTGTAAAATGCCAGTGGTAGTTTGATAGGGATTGCATTGAATCTGTAGATTGCTTTGAGTAGTAGAGTCATTTTCACAATGTTGATTCTTCCAATCCAAGAACATGTTATATCTCTCCATCTATTTGTATCATCTTTAATTTCTTTCATCAGTGTCTTATAATTTTTTGCATATAGGTCTTTTGTCTCCTTAGGTAGGTTTATTCCTAGATGTTTTATTCTTTTTGTTGCAATGGTAAATGGGAGTGTTTTCTTGATTTCACTTTCAGATTTTTCATCATTAGTGTATAGGAATGCCAGAGATTTCTGTGCATTAATTTTGTATCCTGCTACTTTACCAAATTCATTGATTAGCTCTAGTCATTTTCTGGTAGCATCTTCAGGATTCTCTATGTATACTACCATGTCATCTGCAAACAGTGACATCTTTACTTCTTCTTTTCCAATTTGGATTCCTTTTATTTCCTTTTCTTCTCTGATTGCTGTGGTTAAAACTTCCAAAACTATGTTGAATAAGAGTGCTGAGAGTGGACAACCTTGTCTTGTTCCTGATCTTAGTGGAAATGCTTTCAGTTTTTCACCAGTGAGGATGATGTTGGCTGTGGGTTTGTCATATATGGCCTTTATTATGTTGAGGAAAGTTCTCTCTATGCCTACTTTCTAGAGGGTTTTTATCATAAATTGGTGTTGAATTTTGTCAAAAGCTTTCTCTGCATCTATTGAGATGACCATATGGTTTTTCTCCTTCAATTTGTTAATATGGTTTCTCACATTGATTGATTTGCATATATTGAAGAATCCTTGCATTCCTGGAATAAACCCCACTTGATCATGGTGTATGATCCCTTTAATGTGCTGCTGGATTCTGTTTGCTAGTATTTTGTTGAGGATTTTTGCATCTATGTTCATCAGTGATATTGGCCTGTAGTTTTCTTTCTTTGTGACATCCTTGTCTGGTTTTGATATCAGGGTGACAGTGGCCTTGTAGGATGAGTTGGGGAGTGTTCCTCCCTCTGCTATATTTTAGAAGAGTTTGAGAAGGATAGGTGTTAGCTCTTCTGTAAATGTTTGATAGAATTCGCCTGTGAAGCCATCTGGTCCAGGCCTTTTGTTTGTTGGAAGATTTTAAATCACAGTTTCAATTTCAGTGCTTGTGATTGGTCTGTTCATATTTTCTATTTCTTCCTGATTCAGTCTTGGCAGATTGTGCCTTTCTAAGAATTTGTCCATTTCTTCCAGGTTGTCCATTTTATTGGCATAGAGTTGCTTGTAGTAATCTCTCATGATCTTTTGTTTTTTTTTAATTATTTTATTTTATTTTATTTTATTTTTGGCTGTGTTGGGTCTTCGTTTCTGTGCAAGGGCTTTCTCTAGTTGCGATGAGCGGGGGCCACTCTTCATCGCGGTGCGCGGGCCTCTCACTATTGCGGGCTCTCTTGTCGGAGCACAGGCTCCAGACACGCAGGCTCAGTAGTTGTGGCTCACGGGCTTAGTTGCTTCGCGGCATGTGGGATCTTCCCATACCAGGGCTCGAACCCATGTCCCCTGCATTGGCAGGCAGATTCTCAACCACTGCGCCACCAGGGAAGCCCCATGATCTTTTGTATTTGTGCAGTGTCAGTTGTTACTTCTCCTTTTTCATTTGTAATTCTATTGATTTGAGTCTTCTCCCTTTTTTTCTTGATGAGTCTGGCTAATGGTTTATCTTTTTTTTTTATCTTCTCAAAAACCAGCTTTTAGTTTTATTGGTCTTTGCTATCGTTTCCTTCATTTCTCTTTCATTTATTTCTGATCTGATTTTTATGATTCTCTCCTTCTGCTAACTTTGGGTTTTTTTTTTGTTCTTCTTTCTCTAATTGCTTTGGGTGAAAGATTGGGTTGTTTATTCGAGATGTTTCCTGTTTCTTAAGGTAGGATTGTATTGCTATAAACTTCCCTCTTAGAACTGCTTTTGCTGCATCCCATAGATTTTGGGTCATCGTGTCTCCATTGTCATTTGTTTCTAGGTATTTTTTGATTTCCTCTTTGATTTCTTCAGTGATCACTTCGTTATTAAGTAGTGTATTGTTTAGCCTCCATGTGTTTGTATTTTTTACAGATCTTTTCCTGTAATTGATATCTAGTCTCATAGCGTGGTGGTCGGAAAAGTTACTTGATACAATTTCAATTTTCTTAAATTTACCAAGGTTTGATTTGTGACCCAAGATATGATCTATCCTGGAGAATGTTCCATTAGCACTTGAGAAGAATGTGTATTCTGTTGTTTTTGGTTGGAATGTCCTATAAATATCAATTAAGTCCATCTTGTTTAATGTATCATTTAAAGCGTGTGTTTCCTTATTTATTTTCATTTTGGATGATCTGTCCACATATTACTTCTTAGTAGAAAATTTCATCTGGCCTAAGGTCAAGTAACCCACTAAATGTTAACCTGTGACAAGAGCCACACTTGAAAGATTTTAAGTGAACTGTCCTCCCTCCAGCTGCATTTCTCTGCATTTGTAGAACAGATGGATTTCTCAAAAGGAGGTGGGTTACAAAATAAATGTATTTTCTTACATTTCTTTGGGAAAGTTGTATCTAGGGAGTAACCCCAGAGACTTGGGCCCCTCGAATCCCTTGGGCCCTGACTATAATCTGGGAAAGAGTGTTTTGTCTTACAGATAAGAGGGAAGAGGGACATATATGATACTCAGGATAAAACCCAGGTCCCAAAGTGCCAAGGCTAGAGCAAGGATGTAGTCAGAAATCAGGATCACAGTAATCAGATCAGTATCAGAAACACGGGGGTCAGAATTTTAGGCTAGACAGAGGCGACAGAAAAATCGACGTTAGAAACTTAGCTTGTTTGAATGATGCTTGCTATTCATTCTCTCATTCACTCATTCATTCCTTCAGCAGACATCTGTGATCACCTATTCCGTGCGTGATCCTTCCCTGTATGGAACTTAAAGTGAGGGGTGTAGGAGGTGGGGTTGGAGGCGGGCAACGTCCAACCACTTTTTAACTTGATTAGATTCTGACAGGAGTACTAGGTAGTCTGTGGTGCTCTAGAAAATGAGAACTTTAGTGCTAAGGGAACATGGGCTCCAAGAAACAAAGACAGATATGAGCTTAAAGGATAAATCAGGAGTTATCAGAACAGAAAAATGCATGACATCTGGGTCTAACATCCATACTAGAGCCAGTACAGGTACGACAGGAGGCCAGGTATTAGGAGGAGATGTGGAATGTTAGGTTAACACAGTGCAGCGTGAAGCCCAACGGCTGGGAAGTTAGACAAAATTCAAATCCCAGGTTCACCTTTTCCTAGCTCTGTTGTCTTCAACACATCAACCTCTTTGAGCCTCAGGTTTTTTTAACTGTCATTAATAAATGATGCATAGTAAAATAAATAAATAATGGGTAATACTATCTACCTAACAATGGGGTTGGGAGAACTAATTTTAGAATTTTGCTATTATGGAATTTATGACTTCATGCACATAACTACCTTCCAGTAATTCGGAGCTCCTTTGAGTTATATTTTTGGAGTTTGTTATGACTTATATCCCAATGTTAAAATTGTGACATTAACCTGCTGTGTTATCAGGATTCCCATTAATAGTGTCCATATGCATTCCATAGCATTTTTATAAAGAATTTGGTCTAGGTTTCCCATTCTGGAAAATATTTACCTCCAGCATTTTATGAAATAACTAAATCCAAAAACAAATATGTCTCTCAGAAGAAATGAATTGACTTTGTCACTAGGGGGAGACCTAGCCAGGTTTTGAAACTTGCCCCAACTTTGAGAGGACAGAATCTTTTTCTTTCCTGGACGTTCTCAGGAGATAAGAGAAGTGATAATGTAGGAAAAGGCATTGACAAAACTGGCAGTCCCAACAGGAGGATTGGAGAGAGTTTCTTTTTCTTTCAGTGGCTCTTAACTAAGTGTTTTCTATGTAGATGGGAATAAACCTTAGGGGATACAGATGCTGAGACAGCCTAGAAGCATCAGGTGAAGCCAAGACTTCAGGGGGCACCAAGCAAAGGGGAGTTGCATCCTTTCACGGGAGCCTTCTGAGAGGGTAGGGACATTTAATAAACACCAAGATTTCTCACTGGAATTTTCGGTGACCATAGACAGTCTGCATGTGTGCATATTTATACACTTTTTTCTATTATATCTTTTTCTGTTAATTACATTTCCCTGCTCATCTTGAATCATAAGCACTTCTGAAGAAGTGGGGCAGGGATATCTTGACCGTTCTGTGGAAGGAAAAGGCCAAGGGGTGCTAGGAGGGGAAATGCCTCTCACAGGTAACGTTCGCGGACTAATTCCCTGGGGAGCCAACTCATAAAAGGGTGCAGCAACCCAGGCAGTAGAATTCCATCTGGTTAATGATATTTCTTTAAAGAAGAGAGATCCAGGCTCAGAACTTAGTGAATGGCAAACCTTTTTATCTTCTCAGTTCTCTTCAATCTATCAGTGCAACTAATTTATAGAGGATACTTGGAATAAAGCAGCAGACTTTTATTTAAGAAAATGAAGAATATAAACATGAAACATAATTGGCTATGAGGCTGGCTTAAAAAATAATTTCAAGTATATAGCGTGTATTAAATGTTTCCAATTGTACAGTTTATAAATATCAAATTCTATACCTCTTACCCAAGTGATAATTTATATTTAACAACTTGGCATTTGCCTTGCTGAGCATCCTAAGTCCATGAGTTCCATTAGTATAAAGTTCAGAATATTCAAATTATATTGTATATGGTTGAATTAGGGATCTCTAGAAAACTAATGGAAGTATCTTAAAAGAGTATTATTTTTTGATTATCAGAACAAATACATGGTAAAGAAATTTAAAATCATCTGTAATTTTTTTCACAGAGTAATAACCACTGTTGACATGTCGGGTTAGTTCTTTTTAGCTCTAATTCCATAACATTTTTTACAAAGTTGAAATCATGCTGAATGTACAATTTTGTATTCTGATCATTTCTTTTCCCCAGAGCACAAGGCTTGTGGTTTCTATACTCATTGCCGTCTACAAATGGAGCACATTTCTTGCTCTTCTTTTAAGTACAAAATCATTATATGTTGTTTTTTAAACTACATAGTTATTCAACCTTTTCCCTTATCATTCAAAGTCTTTGTAAATGTCATTGTAATGGTGACAAGATATTTCATCAATGCATATATCACAATTTATTCTACAGATTCCTATTATTAGATATTTAGTTATTTCCAGTAAATAATACTGTAATGAAGGTCTCTGTTCATAAAATTTTAGCAGTTTTACTGTATTTAATAAGGATCATTTGCATTGAAACCAAAAAGCTATTTTTAACTATAGTGAGATAAGTTGATTATATTTTTAAATAAAACTATAAACCACTAATAGTAGAACTACTGGAAGTATATGAGTTTCTGTGACATATGATAATTCCTTAGGATATTTAAAAACCCCTTTTCATCTCAGGAATTGAATATAGGTGTTAGATGTCTCCCCAGATCCTAGCACCTCAGTGACTATGAGTGCCTGCATATTAGAGAATATGTAATGTAGACTTGTCCATCTCACTTAAGAAGTGCTTACATTGTAGGAAGCACACCGCTAAGTGTTCTCACTCACATGAACTCTTAATCATCAAAATAACCCTATGAGATATAGAATATCATTATTATTTAATAAATAATGCCTCGTGGATATGACTTGCATCAGGATTAAATGAGCTAATACACTTATGAAATGAACACTTCCATACACATAAATATCACTTAACTATATATACAAGTAGTATATAGAAAAAGGTCTGGATGAATCTGTACTAAACTGCTATTATGTTTATTTCTTGAGAGAGAGAAAGGGGATTGATCTTGGTGGTAAAAGTCAAAGTAGACCTTAGCCTTATCATTGATGTTTAGTTATTTTCCCAAAAGAATGTAATCATATACTACTTATTTAATTAAAATTAATTTAAAAATATAACTATATGACAAGGGGATTCTTTTTATTATTGAGCTTTACAATCATATTTGAATGCTTTGGAGTTTACTAGCTCCTCATTAGTTATAGAAAAAAGATGATAGTGGAAAAATTTAAACCCCAAACTTTAGGTCTCTGAAAATTGAAGTCAGTAAAATAGACGAAGAAAACACTTCCAGACGAATACGCTATGTCAAGGGCAAAATAGGATTGTTTGCAACACTCTTTTACATTCAATTTTTATAATAATTTGTGTTAAGATCTCATTGAGCCTGTAGAGTAAGATCATTTTATTTTTAGTTAATTGCTTGTGCCTTCAACAGATGTATATTGAGCACCTGCTCTGTCCCAGGGACTGTTTTAGTGAGTAAAATAGAACAGGCTTGCTTCCATTAAAGTTGGGGAGAGGCACAATAAATAAATCAACAGATACGTGCATGTCAGGTTGTGATCCGCTCTGAAGAAAGTAAGCAGGGTAAAGGGGGTGAGAATGGTGAGCTGGGATGAGGTGGGAGGGGTGAGCGTGGACCATTTGACATCCAGAGGCATGAAGAGGAGGCCGCCCGAGCAGGGTCCTGAGCGAGCTGAGGGCGTGAGTCCGTCCAGACAGAGGGGAACGCGAGGGCGTGGTCCTCAGGCCCGGGGAGCCTGCAGGACATGACATGGCGGCGCAGGGAGAGGAGGAAGCCAGCGTGTGGGCTGAGCTCAGGGAAGCAGAGAGGAATCCAGAGACAAAGTAACGTGGCATGTAGGTAGGGCACGATAAGGAGTTCAGACTCAGCCCTTCAGTAACTCCCTAGATGGGCAGGTTGGGGACTCTGGTGGCATATGCGGAGAGGGAGTTTGGGGGTGTAAGGTATTTATTAGAGATCAACATCTCTGTAGGAAGGAGAACGCAGAGGGAGCCCTCATAAATCTCAAGGAGCTGATGCCTTGTCCTGTGCAATCAGCAGATCTGTGGATGCCCGGGGAGGGTGTGGCTATGGGGAGGCCGCTGTCTACAGCTGGACCTGAAGGAGCTGATAGCTGGTCTCGGGGGCGGCCACATTAGGACATTTGCTAATGCGCTATAGGAATGGTTTACGATTTTTCTAAACGATCATAACTATTGAAAGGTTCTTTCATAAAGGTAAATGGTCAAGCCTGATTGGTATAAAACCCTAGTAAAATAAGAATGGCTTGATATTTCCTCACCGTGATAAAAATACCTATGTCAAGCTAAAATGCAGGGTCACAGTTTTCAATGAAACATTAGAAGCCATTGCTATTAAAGCCAGGATGCCTGCTACCACCAGAATTATTTGGTAGTTCTCTGGAAAGTCAATCCAAAGCAGTTACAACAGGGAAAGAATAAAAACATTAAATAAAGGAAAGAAGAGGCAGTAGTATCATTCCTTGCACATGGTGTGATTTTTTAACCTAGAAAACCCAAGAAAAGTGAAAATCATTAAAAACGTTAAGAAAATTCAGTAGGGAAGTTGCTTATCAATTAACACATAAAATCAAATAACTTTCCTGTACGTCAGGGGTTGGCAAATGTTTTTCTGTAAAGAGCCTAGCTAGTAAATATTTCAGGCTTGTGGTCATACTGTCTGTATTGCAACTACACACCTCTGCTGTTGTAGGGCAAAAGCAGCTGTAGACAAAAAATAAACACAGGCATGGCCGTGTTCCAATGGAACTTTATTTAAAAAACAGGCAGCAGCCCAGACGTGGCCCACGTTGGTTGTTTGCTGAACCTTGCTATAGTCATGAAAAAATCATTGAGAAATTATAATGGAAGAAGAAATCTCATTCCCAATAGCCAACAAAATGATTGAAACATTAGACACTTGATTAAAAAATGTACAAGACATAGAGAAGAAATTTTCTGAAAGACATTAAAGAAACTTCAAGTGAAAGAGAATAAAACTCTGCTTTGAATAGAAAGATTCTGCTTTGTAAAAGGGTCAGATTCCCCTAAATTAATTATAGATTTAAGGGAGTCCCTGTTTTAGCTATTTCGATGATCTAAAAAATATCTCTTATTTTTAAAAAAGTCTTGTAGACTTATATCATATGCATATACTATACTTTAGTCAGATTTCTATTGATAAAGCTTTGATTGTTGCTACTTTTTTTTTTTTGCTATCACAGATAATTTCTATAATAAATATCCTCATACATGCTGGAAAGCTGTGAAAGTAAATCCACAGGCCAAATTGCCAGAAGTGGGGTTACTGGGTCAAAAAATATGTCATTTTAAACGTTGATGAGACTGTAACAACCTGCATGAGAGTGATCTTTACATCTTCTCTACAACTGGGCAGCATCAGTTTTTTGTTATTTAAAAAAATTTCTGATATGTGAAAAATCATATCTCCTAGATTTTTAATTGATAATATTTGATTTTAAGAGAGAAATTGGACATTTTTTTTTCTTTTGCTCATTGACCATAGGTATTTTTTCCTAACTTGCTTTTCTATACCCCATTTTAAATGTATTTGATTGCTCCCTTTCTTACTGGTTTGTGTGAGCTCTTTATTAGTTATGGAAACTACCTCTAGGTCTGTTGTTTTCCTTGCAAAACAGATTATGGTTACCCAGAGTGTATAAAGAAATTATATATTTTTTTCCCTTTATGAGCTTGAGATTTTGTGTACCTCTTAGAAATGTCAACCCTTTATGTCATGCAGGACTCTGCAAAAAATATCACCTCCTGTGAGGCTTTTCCTAATTGCCTACCTAAAATAGGTAGTATTTCCCTCATTATGTCAATAAGGAAACTAAGAGAGAGGAAATAACTGGCCCAAGATCACACAGCTCATAGGTAGCTGAACCTTGAACCGGAATTTAAGCTCAACATCGTCTGACCTCAAAGCCAGTCTTACTGTTTTATCTCATCCCAACCTGGCCACACCCACCAGCATATGGGTGGATAGGAATATAAAATTTTAGGGTTAGTAGAGACTTTTTATGCAGGGTCCTAAAAGATAGATCAGGAAGGATACATAGATTTCTGGTAGTAAATATTTCATGCTCATTAGTTTGACCAACAGTTACTTCTCTTAGAGAAATTCTCAGAATTATTTTCTTATGATGCATAGAATCTCTGTTACTGTTTTGACATGCATTAACGCACTCCCAACTTCAGTACCCATCGTAGATGTTAAACATTATTGTGTGTCATTATAATTATTTGCCTTAGGAAGGCTGTGATTCCTAGCTGGATTTAATAATTAATCCCCATAAGTATAGTATTTATTATTCTCAACATTATATAGTAGCAGAACCATGATTTTCAGTCATTAAGAGTTTCTATGAAACTCTTTTGGAATGCATTTTCAGATTTGGGAAAAACAAAAGGCTGATTAATGGCACATTCCTGCTAAATGTCACAAAAACAAAACATACGTTGTCAGTAAATCAAAATTACTGGTAGTCCTAGAAGAATGCATAATCAGAGGAGATGGTGATATGTTAACTAATTTTTATATTTGAGGTATTTAAGATGAATTATTCACCTTTACTGACCATAGAAATTAGATTGTTTGAGTTGAAAGGATGAAGCCATACAGAGTGATGGTTAAGAGCATGTTTAAATTCTGTCTCCGTAGCTTCCTAGCTATGAGTTATTGGGCAAGTAATTTAACTCCTCTGTCCCTAAGCTTCCCCATTTATAAAGTAGGGATAATAATAGTACTAATAGCACAGGAGTGTGGTAAGTATTAAATCAGGCTACATACAGAAATTTAGGAACCATATGTATGGAGAAATTGAAGAAATCTCAATTGTGATGGTGAAGAGCCAGGCTGAGCAGGCAGATGGAGGAGAAAAGGCTCAGGGAAACCTCTAAAGAGTACAAATTGTTAAAATTTTTTTCTTAAAAATTTTTTTTTATTGACATATAGTTGATTTACAATATTGTTTTAGTTTCAGGTGTACAGCAAAGTGATCCAATTACACATATTTATATATTTTTTCAGATTATTTTCCATTATAGGTTATTACAAGATATTGAATATAGTTCCCTGTGCTATATGGTAGGTGCCTATTGTTTATCTATTTTAAATGTAGTCGTGTGTATATGCTAATACAATACTCCTAATTTGTCCTCCCCCCAGCCTTACCCCTTTGGTAACCATAAGTTTGTTTTCTTGTCTGTGAGTCTGTTTCTAGTTTTGTAAATAAATTCATTTGTATCATTTTTTAGATTCCATGTGTAAGTGATATCATATAATATTTGTCTTTCTCTTTCTGACTTACTTCACTAAGTATGATAATCTCTAGGTCCATCCATGTTGCTGAAAATGGCATTATTTCATTCTTTTTTATGGCTGGGTAATATTCCATTGTATATATGCGCCACATCTTCTTTACCCATTCATCTGTTGATGGACACTTAGATTGCTTCCATGTCTTGGCTATTGTAAATAGTGCTGCCATGAACATTGGGGTGCAAAAAATATGGAACACTTCACGAATTTGCGCGTCATCCTTGTGCAGGGGCCACGGTAACCTTCTCTGTATCGTTCCAATTTTACCATATCTGCTGCCAAAGTGAGCACCAAACTGCTGAAATTTTTCGACATAAAATGTGTTCTTCCAGTAGAAAACGCCAGACCGAGCACACTCTATTTTATCTCTGTTGAAACCTCATTAAAATTATAGTAAAAGAAAAAAAGGTTTAAACATACAGTGAAAAGAAAGCATGGTAGATATCAGAGGAAGTAGAAGGAAAACTGATTTTTAAAAGTGCTGACATGGGACTTCCCTGGTGGTCCAGTGGTTAAGACTTCGCTTTCCAATGCAGGGGGGTGCAGGTTCGATCCCTGGTTGGCAAGCTAAGATCCCACATGCCTCGGGGCCAAAAAGCCAAAACATAAAACAGAAGCAATATTGTAGGAAAATCAATAAAGATTTTAAAAATGGTCCATATCAAAAAAATCTTTTAAAAGAAAAAAGAAAATCATAGTCTGGATATGAAGCAAATGAGCTAGGGTACATCTCATGATGATGAATGAATGAAGATGAATGAAGTGAGGTTCAAGCAATTGATAGAAGGAGTAGGAAGCTGAAGATATTAGGGATGGAGGAAAGATGACAAAGAAAATCCATTCAGAAACAGAAGGATAAACTGTGCAATAAATTCATAGTTCAGAAGTAGAGCAAAGTAAACTATGACACGAGTTTGAATAAATGGTGAAGACATTAGAAGGGAGAATCAACTTGAACTTGATTCTAGGAAGATCCTCTTTAGAGAGTGTTCACGATCTTGGTGTCTTAGAGACGAGAGTGGAGTTAAAGCGCAGTACTTAGCAAAAGTGATTAATGTTTACACCATCAAATGTTGTCACCGCTATTAACTGTTTCTTCCTCTTGTAGAAGCAACCCAGAGGCAAACACCAAAGACTTTATGTGGGTACATCAAAAAATGTAAATGTTATGAACCTTGATGATATAAGAGTGAGATTTGTTTACAACATTGAGAAGTGGAGGGAAGGATACAGGTGATAACATGGTCATTTTACAAAGAGGGCATAAAGATAACATAGAGAGAGACCAATATTAGTGAACTAACTGTATTAGGGAGGGGAAGGAAGAAGGGAAGGGGTTATAGATGAACTAGATCTTCATCCAACATTGCGGAAGCCAACAGGTAACATCTGAAGCTGATTGTTCAGAAAGAGCTGCATACGTGTGGCAGGGGCTTCTAGTGGATCTTTTAATGTTCATTCTCCCTTTCTTTTATACAATAAAAATGAATCTGGGTACATGAACACCCAGCTAACAACTACATTTTCCCTGAAGCTAGGTATGGCCAACAAGGAGCCATGCTGGAATGTAGTGTGCAGCCTTTAGGTCAGTTTCTTGAAATAGAAGGAGCCTGGCCGCCCCTCCTCTCTCTCCCTGCCTTCCCTAGGCTGGAGTGCAGGTGAGGCAGAATGTCTATGAAGCTTGTGGAAAAGGGCCATGTCCTCCACAGGGAGGCCAGAACAGTGCCTTATATCACTGTGTTTTGGAGTTCCGTGTTAAAGCAGTCTGACTTGTATCCTATTCCTATGAATAATTGTTTCAAGACATAAAGGCATGTAAGTCTTATAACAGCAATGATTAAAAGTTGTTTTCTGGAAAGCAGGATTCAGTGTGTGGTAGTTGAATCGAAGACAAGCATTGTTTTTCCTTGTAACTATTTCTATGCCATTTAATTTTTAAGCATGTGTATGCATTATTTTGATGGAAATAAAATGAAAGTTCGTTAAGATAATTAGAGAAAAATAGAACATATACAGTAGTAAAATGGAAATAAATAACTCACTCTCTAACTAACCTGAGAAAACGTTTTAGTGACTCACTTCAAGCTATTTTTTCTACATATAGTTTTTTGTATATTTGATCGAAAGTCTACATTTCAGGGATGGATAGAGGAAGGGGACTCCACCGAGAGGACTGAAAAGAAATATTTGGAGAATTATTAGACAAACCAAGAGAATTAAATATCAAGAAAAACTGGAGGCGGGTGGTTTCAGTAATGACAGGTTAGTTAATGGTTTCAAATGCTCTGGAAGAGTTAACAGGTTGAGATTTGGCAATTGGTTAATTGGATTTGGCCTCTTGGGTTGAACAGACTAAGGGTGATTGTGTGAAGTGCTGCTGACAGGGCAAGCGTGATGGGGGCTGAGAACCGACTTGGGTTTGTCATTGTCAAGGTCAGGGGTCAGTCCTAGTGGGTGGCAGGTACAAACTCCTGGTTGCAGTGGTTTAAAGAGAATGGAGGATATCTTTAGATGAGAGAGAAGTGAGTAGATTTGTAGGTAAGATTTAGGACCTGAACATAAATTTGTAGGTAAGTAGTGCCCAGTCAAGGACCTGATGGGGATTCTACCAAACTGGTTTAAAAGCAGAAGTGTATGATCCTTTTAATATATTGTTGGATTTGGTTTGCTAGTATTTTGTTGAGCATTTTTGCATATATGTTCATCAGTGATATTGGCCTATAAGTTTCTTTTTTGTGTGCATTCTTTGTCTGCTTTAGGTATCAGGGTGAAGTAAGTCAGCCAGAGAAAGACAAATATCATATGATATCACTTATATGTGGAATCTGAAAAAAAAGATACAAAAGCAAAGGTGGAAGCTTTGGCTTGGAAAGAACATTTCATCTCCCAAAACCAAAGGGAAAGGGGAATATTAGGAAGGGAGAAGTTAATCTCTTTATCCATGTGTTAGTTTACAAAGTAATATCTTGAAAGCGTGAGTTTGTGGGTTTAACAAGGGAAACAGTTTGAAAGAGTTGACCTGGTGAATTACGCAGGAGATGAGCTGAGGGCTGGCCAAGGAGTCCTGTGCACTTGAGTAGGATTATCCATCATGGAAGCGAAATCAGCTGGGTCCTGGGGCTGGACCCAAAACTCCCAGCAGCTTAGCATTGGGAGCAGAAATAAAGACAGTCGGGTTAGCCCAGGTTACCACCTTTTAGTAGTCTTTCCGCTTAAAAATGTTTAAGGTAAAAAGTAGCTGTGCTGTTTTCTGTTACATCGATAGATACACTGAATAGCATGTTTACTAGTGGGTCAAATCAACCTGGCATGCAGCAGTGATAAGGGTGTGCCTTCCTTTTCATTCATGTCCTAATTTCTGTTTTTCCCCCATAGAAATTCAGTACATGTGCTTAATCTTACCTAAACTGACCTGTTTTCTGCTTCCAGGAAAAAAATTACTCAAGAATTTTCTTCCACTGATATATTTAAAAGATTAATAAAAGAAAGAAAATAAAATGGAGACCCATGTAGAATAAAGTGTGTATTAAATCTGCTAAGCAATTCTAATCAGACTCATTGACTGTTTCTGCCCTGATTATTTTGGACACAAACTACTGGGGCCTGTGTTTATATCATAAGGCACAAGGAAGGAATGGATTGTGATGTTTTTGTATGTTCCTCTGTTTTCTGCCTACAAAATTGACAGTGACTCTTTACGGTAGGAAATGTTTAGCTGTAACTCTTTGGTAGGGACCAGTGGAGACTGCAGATTTGGTTGTAGTTATACTAGAAAATTCTGGTATGTTTTCTCTATACAGCATGGAAGTGTAACCTCAGAGGTATAGCTAGGGCTGCTGAAATGGGTTCAGGATCTGATGAAAAGAAAAATGTTCAGGTCCCTCCCAGCATTTGGTTGAGGTTCACATCCTCTTCCAGCCCAGATTATTTGTACTGAATTTCTCCAACCTGTTCAGCCCTAAACGTGCCAAGAAATCTAAGCGTAGTTCAAATAAAGATATGATTCCATCATTTCAAGACCACCTGCCAGCTTTTTGTTGTATTCTTTCTTTCTTTCTTTCTTTTTTTAAGCTCCATAAAGGGCTTTAAAAAAAAGCACAGAGTTAAAAAAAAAATAGTCAAATGGGTACTAGGTATAATTTCTGCTCCAATGGTCCCTACAAAACTTCAAGAAACAAAAGGTGCCTGAAAATAACCATTTGGAAATGACATTACCAACTAATTCTAGCTCTTGTCAATGTAACCAGTGATATCATGTCTCGTTACAATGTCTCTATTTTCTACACTGTATCCTTTCTTGTTGTAAGACAGTATCTGGCATCTTTTCTAAGATAACCACCTAAATGACTCAGGATTACACAAGGCGAGAGACAATCCTCTCTTTTCTTTCTCAAGTGTGGTGGACCCATCCAAATAGTGGTCCCTTGGATTACAAAGGGGGCTGGGGTCTCTTTGTACCCTTGGGTAGGTGTGGGGAGGAGTTGGTCCTGATTCTTCATCTTCAGAGGAGGTGATGAGGATGAGAACCACAGAAAACCCTTGAGTTTCCTGACCACATTGAGGTAATCCTGAATGCATCACCTGCTGCTTGTACCTAGGATTCTAAAGTTTAAGAACAGTGGTACTAGTCCATGAAAGATGAAATAAGAAATTTTAAGATACGAAAACTATAAACTAAACTAGCAGCATATACGTGGAGACTGTTTAAGACTTTTCCACTTGAGGCTCTGGTGGAGAGTGGTGACTCAATCACTGTTTAACTAAAAACTTAAATAAAAAATTGTGAATGTATTCTTTTGGTAATTATATTTAGCACATGCCCACATTTTGAGACTTAGGTCATAAGCCACTAGTTCAGCCATCTGTCTGACCCAGTTTCACGTTATGGTCTCAAAGCTGCATGCCAGACCTGTTAGTAAAGATAATAAAATTTAAAAAAATCTGAGCTGGAGGGGACTTACAATTTGACTCTGAAACCGAACATTGCTTGACTCATCAAGATATTATAAACATCTGGGAATTCAGGGAGCGATCTCAATGGAGCTTAGAAATATGTGTAAAGAAAAGGTTTAATAGCCTCCTAACCCCTGAAAATTATTCATGCTGGTGAAATTCTGCTTTGGGCAAATGCTCTGTCTTCTCTTTGTTTTCTGATTTACTGGCAATTTTAACACTTCAGCTGAAAGCAGTCATACCACATTTCCAAACTGTTTCACTTTTGCTCTAACTTTCAACCTAGGCTTAAAGCTCAGGGATGCCAGGAAGTACGAGCCAGTCCGGGACACTGAAAGTGGCAAGGAACTAGATACTAAAAGAGAGATAATAAAGAAAACACCCGTGATGCATTTCGGCTAAGTCAAGCATACAAACACCGTCTCTGGAAAGATAAAAAAAAAAATGTGTTCAGTGCTTCAAAGCCATGAGCTCTGCTCATCAGCGATCTAATCCATGACATGGTCTGAAGTTCCAAATTCTGCAGCTGAGGGCATGGCTTTGGCTACAAGTAGTGCTTGAACCAAAAGGAGTCTGGAAGCTCTGCCTTGTGCATTCTGTGGCACTGGACTTGCAGAGGTGGCTGGGATTGTCATGTGCAAACACAGAAACACTGACCTCATCCCCAGGATGACGGCTCCCCTGATGGGAGGAACCTTGGAGAACATCTAAAGCCAATCCCCCACCCTGCAGTTGAGCAGCTCCCACTCAGTTAGGGGTGGCTTTATCTATTAAAATTACGTTTTTGTCCATTTCTCCCATAGTTAAAGAGTTTTTGCTTCTGATGCATTTTGATGCAATGCTGCCTGTCAAACAGAAGTCTATGGCATTGGCGTGTGAGCTGTAAATTGTATCTTTTTGATAACCACCTGAACAATGTGAAGATTACAAAACAGATCCAGAGAAGTTAAATAACCAGCCCAGAATCAGAGAGATAGTAACAGATGCACAACTAGATACAACCTTGCTTTCCTTGCTGTCTCCTTGAGCTTTTTTTTATTCTTGTGCCACATCAGTGTGGGTTTTATATGGCCACCGTACGGAGAATCCCCTCTGTGTGTCATTTATTGCTAAGTACCATTACTCTGTAAATAATGAGAGCCCAATATGGAGACTTTCGAAGTGCTCTCAGGTTCTGGCACACACAAAGAAATGGGATTACATTTTTCAGAAGAGAGAAGGCAAGCCTAACCTTGGTTTCCAAAGAATGGCATAAATGCTGGGTGAATATAAAAACCTCTAACAAAAATGCAATCATGGAAGAGGCAACACAGAGCATGGAGTTATATTACTGGGTTCCAGCCTGGCTCTGCCGTTTCTCACGGGGCCAGCACTGGAGTAGCCTGGATAGACTGAGTCAGATGCAGTGACGTTGAAGAAGCTATCAGTGAGCACCCCCCGATCAGATGCTGTTTCTCCTTGTCAATCAGAGTCCTTGCCTGGGGCTAAGGCGTAGAGGAACAAATATGTTCTTGCTGAAGTACCTTTGAAAACCAGGGTCTCAGGCATTCTGAGTGGGTTTCAAACCAGGAATAGGCAGGGTTCTTTAAAACAATGTGGCCTCTGTTTCTGGCCATGAGGTTCTAAGATACTTTTTAAAAAATTTTTTATTGAAATAGAGTTGATATACAATATTGTAATGTTGTGTTAGTTTCAGGTGTACAGCAAAGTGATTCATATATATATATATATATATATATATTCTTTTTCAGATTCTTTTCCATTATAGGTTATTACAAGGTATTGAGTAGAGTTCTGAAAAAGCTAGTCTTTCTTGACTGCTGTTCTAATCCCAAATCCTTTCCAGAATAACCCCCGTTATCAATTGATGTGTATCTTCCAGACATTTTGCTGAATGTTTATACATATACATACAATGTACACATATATGTAGACATATGTGTGTATAGAAATATCCAGGAGACTTTGATTACTGTGCTTCATTTTCTCCTGTAAAATTTTTCTGGAAACACACCCACCTGTGACAACCCCAAGCAGTGAAGCCTAATTAAAGGGAGGGTAAGAGGAAGTGGTCTAACAATTTATAAAATGACTAAGTTTTTTCAGGCATTTAAAATTTTTATTATTTTCTTATTTAAGTTTCACAAAAATTCTTAGAGTTCAGAATCATTTTATCTATTGTACTGATGCGGAAATTAAAACACATCGACAGATGAGTGGATAAAGAAGATGTGGCGTATATATACAATGGAATATTACTCAGCCATACAAAGGAACGACCTTGAGTTATTTGTAGTGGGGTGGGTGGACCTAGAATCTGTAATACAGAGTGAAGTAAGTCAGAAAGAGTAAAGAAAGTACCATATGCTAACACATATATATGGAATCTCAAAAAAAAAAAAAAGGTCATGAAGAACCTAGGGGCAGGATAGGAATTAAGACACAGACATAGGGAGTGGACTTGAGGACACGGGGAAGGGGAAGGGGAAGCTGGGACAAAGTGAGAGAGTGGCATGGACATATATACACTATCAAATGTAAAATAGATAGCTAGTGGGAAGCAGCTGCATAGCACAGGGAGATCAGTTCGGTGCTTTGTGACTGCCTAGACGGGTGGGATAGGGAGAGTGGGAGGGAGGGAGATGCAAGAGGGAGGAGCTATGGGGATATATGTATATGTATAGCTAATTCACTTTGTTATAAAGCAGAAACTAACACACCACTGTAAAGCAATTATACTCCAATAAAGATGTTAAAAAAAAAGAAATTAAAACACAGAGAGGTAAAGTAACTTGCTAATAGTAAAGACAGAACTCAAACCATGTCTGTTTGGTCTCCAAAATCAAGTCTCTTTTCACTCTGTTATACAGCGCCACCCCGATTCTAGTACACTGCATTGTATAGCATATTGAAATGAAAACTACTGTAAGATAGTTCATAATTTTATTACTGCATGCAAATAGACTGGATTTTAGAAGTCTGAAGGATAAGATCATGTACTATCCACTAAGGAAAATAGCAATGATAATTCTTTCAGTTTTCAGTTAGAATCTGTTTGCAAAGTACCCGTTAAGGCAAGAGAGATTATTTTTATTTTGTATAATGAAAAGAAAAAAAGCTAAAATTTTATAGATACAATTATTAAAGACAATAAACCTTGAAGAAGGTCCAAAACAACACTTCACATTCAATATTAGTATTTTACTTTGCAATCTCAAATAGAACACGCTAAGGTATTTTTATGGTAGTCTTCAAATATGTAAATGTGTTGTGTTAAAATTCTTCCCATTTTATGATTGGGAAATGTGAGAAAAAGGAAAAGACTTCTGTGAGGTCACCAGGTCAGAAACTAACGTATTAAACTATGGTTTTAGCTTAGGGTAGACAGATTTTTAGAACAGAATTTAGGGTATAGGTCTCTGTAAAATGTAATACCACACAAATATTTGTTATTTGTGTTGCTGTTATCGTCACATGAGAATGGAGGCCCATAGAGGGTATGCATTCATTGAAAGTAGCTGTCCCATTGAATGGTTTGGAAAATCACCAATGGGTCTATAGAGTATAGAAAGTTATATATATTATGTAAGTAGACAGTCTTTGGTATGATTTTTCCCCCTTTGTAAAATATCAAAAGGAGTAACACTAAATTTAAGAGAATAATGCACCAATAACTGAATTCTTATGATTTCTCTTCTTCCCATCTCTTCTCTCACCAAACTCTCAGCTCCTTCTTTTCTCCTTGTCCTTCCTTTTCAAAGATAGAGATGATATTAGAGATGGGAAAGCCATGGAATTGTTTTTAGATTGTAGCTCTTTTGACTTTGTCTCTCCTTGGATGTTCTGGGGCCATCATCATCTCTGGCTGAGATTTGCTGGAGACTTCTGATAGAGCTTTCTGGTCAGCCAGTCACCCCATCAGACTGGGATTCCGAGAGCCCGAGAAAGTGACTCACACAGCACGGAAGGTCCCACGGCTGTCCACTCCCGCGGGTCTCAATTATCATTCATTCCACTAGGGTTTGGTGTTCACTTCCATTAGGATACACCTCTGTGTTTGGTTTCAGTGAGCCACACTTCCCTTTTAGTCCTTGGTGCCCATTACAACTTTAAAAAGATGTCCATTGACTGATGAATGGGTAAAGAAGATGTGGTATATAAATATAAATATATATATATATATATATATATATATATATATATATATATACAATGGAATATTACTCAGCCATAAAAAAGAACAAAACAATGCCATTTACAGTAACATGGATGGACCTAAAGATTATCATACTAAGTGACCCCAATGAGTGGACAAAGTATCATATGATATCACTTATATGTGGCATCTAAAAAAATGGTATAAATGAACTTATTTACAAAACAAAAATAGACTCACAGACATAGGAAACAAACTTATGGTTATCAAAATGGAAAGGGGAGGATAAATTAGGGATTTGGGATTAACAGGTGTGCATTACTATATATAAAATAGGTAAACAACAAGGACCTACTGTCTACTACTGGGAACTATATTCAATATCTTGTAATAACCTATAATGGAAAAGAATCTGAAAAGGAATATATATATATATATATATATATATATATATATACACACAGACATATATATGTATATATGTTTAACTGAATCACTTTGCTGTACACCTGAAACATCGTAAATCAACTATACTTCAATTAAAATTAAAAAAATAAAAGCTAGCTGACAAACAACACATGATGTAATTTGAATGGCATTGGAGGAAATTAAGGAAGTAGAGACCAGCGGTGTATATATTTAGAAATGTGCCTACCCTCCAGTCATCCCCCATCAGCCTCTGGAATCTTCTACAACCTGTCATTGTGACTCTGCTACAGAGTTGACAGTCCCCAAATGAGGAGACAAAATGCTCGCTACTTGACCTGCACTTGCGAGATCTGTTTCACTTCAGGCCCTGGGACAAAACATCTTCGGGAGACATTTACATCCTTCCCACTGAAAATGGAGGCAGCTCAGCATCATCAGCCTTGCTGTTGGTATGGCTCTAATTCTGGGATCAAGTATTTTGGAAGCCGAGCACCTATCTCTGATGCAAGCCTCTAAACCTGACACCCTGCTTTGTGCTTGTCAGTGTTACATTCTCTGCCCCTAAAGTTCCGGTAGATCCTGAAGCCCTGCAGCCTCTTGACAAAGTTCCCCGATGCCACACCTCCTTGTGTCCTGCCCCTGGACCATGTGTTGCTATGGTGCGCCTGGGTGGTAGACAGAACAATGGTGCCCCAAAGATCCTAATCCCTGGAACCTAGGAATATGTTAGGTTACAGAACAAAGCGGAACTAAGGTTGCAGATGGAATCCATGTTGCCGATCAGTTGACCTTAAAATAGGGGGGTTATCCTGGATTATCCAGATGAACCCAATGTAAACACAAGAGTCCGGAAACATAGAAGAAGGAAGCAGAAATATCAGTGTCAGACTGAGGTGGAGTGAGAGACTCGACTGGTCATTGCTGACTTTGAAGAGGGAAGACCGAGGTCGTGAGCCAGGGCATGAAAGCCACCTCTAAATGTGGAAGAAGACAGGAAACAGATTCTTCCCTGGAGCCTCTGGGAGAAACACACACATCTCGTTTTGGTTCAGTGAGACCCATTTCTGATTTTTGACCTCCAGAACTTAAGATGATAAATTTGTATTGCTTCAAGCCACCAAATTTGCAGGAATTTGTTAGAGCAGCAATGGAAAACTAATATATCCTGCACATCCTCCCATCTCTCTTATTTGTGTTTAACCCCTAGTGAAGCAGCTACATTGCCGACTCTTTTTTCTTTGTTGCTATTATTGAAATGACTGTGTCTGTTGGTAAGTCTGGGTCACAGTAAGTCTCCTCTGCCCTGTGAAGGTTGACCTTTCCATGCCCAGGTCACGAAAATTGATACTCAAAAGTCCACCAAGTAGAACCTAAGATTTAAGAACACTGTCGGTCGGCCAGACCACATCTATAGGTACCAATCTACCTAACACCAGCTCCCCCTTTGTGTGACCTTGGGCAAATGACTGTGCCTCTCTGAGCCCCAGTTTTTATCTGTAAAATGGATAGTAAACCTCCTTGGATAGCATACTTGGAATGAATAAAAGATAATGCCAGAAAAGTACACAGTGCCTGGCACAAAGTAATGTTTACATAAATATTATTTCTGCTTCTTATCAATGTCTCACTCATTATTTCCCAGCTGGTACAACAGAGACACTAATTTAACCAAAGACCTTGATGAAATGCCTTGGGAAACCAGGCATATGGTCCCCTCTGCATTCAAGAACCACTTGACTCTGTGCTACTCCAGCGTGTAGACCGTGATATATCAATATGGGAAGTCATGCCCTTGGGGATTCCAAGACCAAACTTCAGAGGGACAGAAAGAGAATAATGATGTCATTTTGCAACACAGAAACTTGAAAGTGTACAGTGTGGTGGAAGATGTGGGCTTGAATCCTCTTCTACCACCTCATGGCTTTGAGTGGACTGGCCCTGGATAAACACTGAGGTCACTGAGCCTTGGTTTCCTTGGCTGTAAAATAACACTGATGAAACCTACTTTGCAGGTCGTTATAAGGATTAAGTAAAGCAATGTATATAAACAATGCATATAAATTGTTTAGCATATTTTTAGACTGCAACATGTAATTAATACATGATAGTTATATATTTTATTTTGTTTTTGTCCGTTTGCTATATTCCTCACAGATTTTCTCAGCACTCTGATAAAAGAATAGGATTGATTATAAGATGAAATGTAAAATTCTTACCTGAAGATCTAGATTCAGTTTTAAGTTCACCCTGCCCCTTCCTCCAAAATCCAAATAGCTTGAGATCCAGTGCAAATGTAAGTGAAAAAAAAATGTTATTGGCAACTGTAGTAGATCACTATACATCCTCTTGTTCAGAGCATATTAAATAAATTAATTCTTGGTGTGATCCTAAAATTGGTAAGGCAGCTTAGGTAAAATCCAGGGCAGTAAGTTGCCAGAACTGATTATGCGTCCTGGTGGCAGGACCTGAGAAACGGAGCAGCTGATTGGTTTAAAGAGGCTTATTCTATGGATACACCCTCCTCCAGGAACCCCATATACGTACAAAGCCACTTAGGTGTTTTGTCTCCTCAGTAAACATCTTTAAGGGGAAAAAAATGTACTGAACATCTATGGGCATGCCAACTAATGTTTATTATTTTAAAATACGAAATATGTTTTCTGGTTCACAACCCTCTCACTTAAGGTTTGACGGCATGAGCCAGTTCTCCCAGGGGTTTATTGATCCTAAAGAAATTAATCACTGAGGTCTAAAGTGGAGTGAAGAATTCAGTCTTGACCTACAGAAATGTGTCAACCAGCCCATGTTCTCGCCCAAATGTCCCTTCTTCATGATTATACAATCTGCTCCGTTTTCCAGCTCAATACAGCACAGTTCGGGTAAGAGGCTGGGGTAGGGGTCGGGAATTCCAAATGACACTGGGACCAGGTGAGACAGAGCCTACGTGTGAGTCACATGAGAATGACTTGGATGGGGTACGAGAAGGGTCTCTTATAGCTGGACAGCCTTGTATTTCCTCCAGCATCAGGGATTAATCGTCGTTACCCCTCTCTGGGGACCCTGATGCAGTTGTGTGGTAAGAGTGGGAACTGTGATTTCCTGCCTCGGGCTTGAGGTGTATGACCCTTTCACTGACGGGAGGAGAAAGTAGACAAAGAAAATGCGTGGTGTAACTTCCCCCCGGGACCTTGAGATTGGGGTCCTGGGCCAATCTGCTGAGCTGGTGTTATCAGAACAAGCCCACGGGCAGCTAGGAAAAATGTAATCTCTCAATATGTTCCAAGATGGAAATCTTATGTATATACCTTAAAAGAGCCTATAAAACGGTGTCCTTATTTTGGCCTCATAATTAAGTCATAACAGAAGTCTGCACTGCTTTTACAAGGCAATATTCTAGTTCCTAAGTGGGTAAGAGACATGGATGCTTTTGCCAAAAATTGTAATTTATTCTGACAAGCACCCTCCGCCCCTGCTCCCACCCTGTTCTTGATGAGAGAAACAGGTCTGGGCTTGCTCTGAAAGAGTTAAAATGAAGCTACTTAAGCTCATGTGGGACATAAAAAAAAAAAAAGAGCAGCAGAGTCTGTTGACGAGAGCAAAGTTAAGCTGGAGTTGCCATCAGGGCAGGAGTATTGATCATTTTGAAGAGGAGTTCTGGGGTTAGAAAGTAAGGTTGACTGACTGTTGTCACTTCGTGTATGTAGGGGACCACGCAGAAGTTGAGCTGCCCACTCCTGGTCCCTGGCAAACTGCAGGGGTCATGCGAAGGTGCCCCATCTCACATAAAGAAAAGGGAAATGTGTTTTCATTTTTCTCCCATAAAAATAATATTTAAAGTATGGTTCGGTTTCCAGACAGTTTTAAGAGCTAAAAGGCTCATGAGGTAGGGGTTGGGGGGAGTTAGGAATGGTCATAACATTTAAATGTGCAAAAAATTACCTTAATTTGGGGAACTTGCAGGAATTGTATATTTGATATCAATTTATTTTCAGATCAGTGGTTTCATTCTTAAAATATTCACATTCTGCAGAGTCCGGATACAATTAAATTATAAAATGAGATGTTTGCAAAGAATTTGTTTCCAAAAAATATGGTCCCATAGGCCTATATTTTAGTAAACTTGACTTTAGAAGACCTGCTCCAGGCAATTAAATGTACGTAACTTAACAAAGCCCAGGAGTGAGGTTGCCTTCAGCTATACTCTTAGAAAAAAGATTTCCATAAAAGCGTGCTTTCTTGTATCTATTCGTGAAAATTCTCTAAATATTATTCTGCATTAAAGACATGTGAAGTAAAATGATTCTTAAACGAGCTCAAATTTATCTAAAGGAAAATGAATCCATCGTTATTTGCATCCTTTCCCTTGGAAGGAGGGAAAAGGTAACATAAAAACGGAAAAGGTAGTGGGATGAATTCATTCCTTGGGTCTTCAGAAATTATGTGCATTTTTCCAATAGCTTTTTCATTGCCAAAAAGCACAATCCTAAGTCATCTACATTTTTCCCATTTGGAAAAAAATTGCATAATTGAACTGTTGCCAAAAGCAAAATATTTGATTGCACATTCGAAAGTGGCTTTCAGAAAAGACCAGTAAATCTAAGACCCCATTGCAATGTAGAAAGAATCTAAAAATGTCGTTGTCTTATTTATGTCTTCCAAGTATCTGACTGAGAAAATGATTGGCAGCTGTACACATACCCCGGTGTCTCCCTTGAGTTCTCAGTTACCTACTGCTGCGTAACAAACACCCCCAAAGACAGTGACTTAAAGCAGTGACAATAATGTCTCACAATTCTATGGGTTAGCTAGCTTCACCTGGGATCCTTCACGCTACTCCTTCCGTTTTCTGTTCTCAGCTGGGACAGTTGGACCCCTTCCTCCAAGTGGTTTCCTGTCCTGGAATTAATTCTCTATGCCACGGTAGCCTAGGGGAGCACTCCAAGAGGCTCGAGATAGAGATGATGAGGCCTTTGAAGATCTGGGCTCTGGAATCTGGCTGCATCACTTCTGCCACCTTCTATTGGTCTTAGCAAGTCACAAATAGAGCCCGGATTCAAGGGGGTAGAGAAACAGACACCACCTCTGCGTAAGAGAAGTGACAAAGACACATGTGAGGGTCTGATATACTGGAATGGAGGAATTTGTGTTCACTAATTCAGGCTGCTCTAATAAAAACCCCACAGACTTGCTGGCTTATAATCAACAGAAAGTATTTCTTACAGTTCTGGAGGCTGAGAAGTCCAAGATCAAGGTGCTAGCAGATTCAGTGTCTGGTGAAGGCCCACTGCCTAGATGGTCATCTTTGGGCTGTAACCTCACATGGAGGAAGGGACAAGGGAGCTTTCTCAGGCCTCTTTGATAAGGGCTCTGCCCTAATGACCTAGTCATCCCCCAAAGGCTCCATCCCCTACCATTATCTCCCCAAAACCTTATTACTAAAATCACACTGGGCATTAAGTTTTCAACATATGACTTCTGGGGGGACACAGACATTCAGTCTATAGCCACCATCTGCCATAGGTGATTTGTAAGATTTGGTGTCAGGTCAGGAATGATAAGTGGGACTCTTTCTTTGACTCGACAGATGCTAATGGACTTGGAAACAGATTCACTGTTATCTTCCCACCAGTGACCGCTGATTGTTTGTCACCATCGAGATTTGAAGTATCACCTTGGCCCAGAAAAGTGGCTGGCACATTGTACAGCTAAATAGCTAAATAAATACTGAAGGCATTGAATGAAGAAAACACATGTGGATAAACCTTCACTCCTTTCATAAGAAATGAACTTACAGGAAAAGAATCCCATGGTTTTCTTGAAGAGGCAGTGGGGTGAACAGTTCTACACTCAGAGTCAGATTCTAATGCCCTCTATCACATTTCCCTGTCAAAGCACAGTAAAAAATGGTAATTTTTGGTACATAGTAGTAGCGGCTCCCTGCTTGTGTGTGTCTGTGTGTGCGTGTCTGTGTGTGCATCTGTCATAAGGAGTGGAGTTGTAGTGAGTATTTCCTGTTGCCTGAAGGCTGCAGGGATCCAGATTTCTTGGCACACTTCTATTTGCAGAATACCTGGCTTGAGAAGCTCTAAATGACTGGACACATGACCCTGGTCCTGGACCCTTATTCTATCTTTGGAAGTGTAAGAATAAGGCCAACACCCTTCCCTGCTTCCTCTCAGGTTACTAGGAGGACGAAATTACACTAGTGAATTTGGATGGTAATATCCTAGACCCCCCAGAGTCCAAAGCTGGAAGTAGCACCAGTGAAACAGCATTGTTTTTTTCTCAAATGAACAAAGTTGTTCATGGAATGCTCATCATAATCTCCCCATCTTACACCAATATATTTACTATTTTGTTGTACATAACCTCAAAGCAATGCACCTCTGAAAGGAGTGCCTGAGGTAGTAGACTGATGTTCAACAATTACAGCCAATATTCTCTTGTTGGATAGTGTGCAGCCAGTCCCTGAAAGAAAAAGCCACAGAGATTTGAATGAAAAAACACAGAGCTGAATGTTATAGAGACATTTTGCCAATAGAGTCGAGTCCCAATAATAGTTTCTATGAACTAAATGGTTATGTGTCATGGTAAATAAAATCTGGTTTACATTTTATTTTACCCATATGACTTCTCTTTTCTGCTATTACTTAAATAAATGTAAGAGGATGACCAGAAAAATACATATGTTCACTGGTGAATATTCCCTCTGAGAGAAGTTCAATTTAACAGGCCAAGCAATTCCAGAGCCTTCCTGGCACTCAGGGATCCAGCGGGGCATCTCCAGGATCCCTCCTTTCACGTTCACAGCCCTGCCCCAATTCTGCTCGCATCACCCCAGCTTGGAACCACAGTCCTTCATGAACATACATGAAAACAAAACAAAAACTGCTTTTACCAATCATTTACAAAGTTTAGAAATTTCACTAAAGGTTTGAAGGTCACATAAAAAAGAATGCAGTCTTTTCTTAGTTTGCTGTCTTCTTTGCGGTTTTTTTTTCCTTCTCATTTTCTTCTCACTCTTCAAGAAACAAAGAAATGCTCCTGTCCTTGTATTCAGTAGATCAGCTCCACCCACATGGAGGACACTCGAGGTCTCAGAATCCCAAGGGAATTTTGTAATCAATTTTCCCAACAAAGATTTCTCACTATGATAATCCCTGTACTAGCCAATAAGTGAATAAAAATATCTCCACATTTTAGCATAACTTTATCCCAAGTTTCCACTCTATGAGCTGATGTTTATGTTCTGTTTTATTCACTGATATTCCTGATGACACTAATAGTACAGAAAATTAAGTTGGGGATGATGTTGTTTTAAAATGTAATACTGTCATCCAGCAACTTGTCTGCATGTCTAAACTCTCCCGTTGTCCCACAGAAACTGTCCCATTCCTCCCCCGCTAACTCTTCCTTCTCATTCTCTGCACAAATGCTTCCTTCCTAAATCACAGCTAAGACAGAAGTCAGGAGGCATCAATTCCTAAACTTGCTTCTCCTCCATCTAAAGACCTCTTTATGTCGGTACCCACCCTCTGTCTGGTCTTAGGGGAAGAGGCATCCCTTCTATAGCTCAAAGCGAATCCTGCCACCTGTTCTCTTGATCCTGCCAACTCCCTCGCTCCTCAGGGGTTTATTTCATCCATTTCCCTCCTGACATCGTCAGCCTCTCTGTTTCAGCTCTTTCTTCCTCCTAAAACTCTCATTGGACCCCACTCTAACTACAGTTCTCTCTCTCTCTTTTTTTTTAATCAATATTTTTTTACCTGAAGTACAGTTGATTTACAGTGTTGTGTTAATTTCTGCTGTACAGCAAAGTGATTCAGTTATACATATATAATTAGTTTATTTTAATTTTTGGCTGCATTGGGTCTTTGGTGCTGCATGCAGGCTTTCTCTAGTTGTGGCTAGAGACGGCTACTCTTCGTTGCGGTGCACGGGCTTCTCATTGCCGTGGCTTCTCTTGTTGCAGAGCACAGGCTCTAGGCACGCGGGCTTCAGTAGTTGTGGCACGCGGGCTCAGTAGTTGTGGCCCGTGGGCTCTAGAGCACAGGCTCAGTAGTTGTGGTGCATGGGCTTAGTTGCTCTGCGGCATGTGGGATCTTCCCGGACCAGGGCTCGAACCCGTGTCCCCTGCATCGGCAGGCAGACTCTCAACCACTGCGCCACCAGGGAAGCCCCGGCAGATGGACTCTTAACCACTGCGCTGCCAGGGAAGCCCTGATCAATATTATTTTAACTGAAGTATAGTTGATTTACAATGTTGTGTTAATTTCTGCTGTACAGCAAAGTGATTGAGTTATACATATGTATGCATTCTTTTTTAATATGTTCTGTTCCATTATGGTTTATCATAGGATATTGAGTATAGTTCTCTGTGCTGTGCAGTAAGACCTTGTTATTTATCCATTCTATATGTAATAGTTTGCATCTGCTAATCCTAAGTTCCCACTCCATCCCTCCCCCCAACCCCCTCCCCCTTGGCAACCACCAGTCTGTTCTCTGTGTCCCTGATTCTGTTTCTGTTTTGTAGGTGGGTTCATTTGTGTCATATTTTAGATTCCACATATAAGTTGTATCATATGGTGTTTGTCTTTCTCTTTCTGACTTACTTCACTTAGTATGATAATCTCTAGTTGCATCCATGTTGTTGCAAATGGCATTATTTCATTCTTTTTTATGGCTGAGTAGTATTCCATTGTATATATGTACTGCATCTTCTTCATCCATCTGTCAATGGACATTTAGGTTGTTTCCATGTCTTGGATACTGTGAATAGTGCTGCTATGAGCATAGGGGTGTGTGTATCTTTTTGAATTATAGTTTTGTCCAGGTATGTGCCCAGGAGTAGGATTGCTGGATCATATGGTAATTCTATTTTTAGTTTTCTGAGGAACCTCCATGCTCTCTTTTTTCTTGCCTCTGCAGCCAAGCTTCCTATGATGACAGTTCATAGTTGCTGTGTTGACTGACTTGTTTTTGCTGCTAGCATCCCTTCTTGCTGCTTTGGGTAACTAGTACCTGACTGCCCTCTGAGGAACCAGGCCCTCCTGCCTCTTTGTGATCTCAACCTTATCTAACCAATCTCACAGGCAATACTGATGGATTCAGAGATGGACACATGACCCAAGTTGGGCCAATTAGAATAAATTAGACCCAAGGAATTTTGTTTGAGTTATTGAGAAAGTAGATTTTTTCCCCAAGGGCTTGAAACCTGGAAACAGATAGTCCTGGAGCTGCAACAGGCTGTCTGCCAACAAAAGGAGAGGCCAGCTGAGAAGGGAGCAAACATGGAAGACGGGCCTGGAAATGGAGAGAAACTGGATCCTGGTGACGTCACCAGTGTGGCTGAGTCCAGCGGTGGCTGAAGCCAGAAATATTCCTGGATGTTTTAGTTACATGAGCCCATAGATAGCTTTTTACGTAAGTCATTTCAGTTGTATTATTTTCCGTCCTTTTCAAGCAAAGAAATGTCTCACAAGACATTCCTCACCGTTTGCAATTTTCCCCTTCTCATTCATCTCTCATCCGCTGGGGTCCATCTTCCAGCCCCACCGTGACACTCAAAGCTCCGTCGCCAAGTTCCCTTCTTTGCCAGGCATTTGTTCACTTGTCCTTCCTGTAGAGCTTGAAAATATTGGCCAATCTCTCCTTTTGTTGAAACTATCTTCTCCCTTGAATTTCTCCACTTTTTATTGTTTTCCTCTTGCCTCTCTGCATTTTCTTTTCTCCTTCTTTCTTCAAATCATAAATCTTATCACAATCAGAGTGTCATCCTCTTCTTAGTCTCTAATTCTTTTCCTGTGTGATTTCATCAGCTGTTAGGGTTGTACGATCATTTATCTTTTAGTAGTTTGCAAGTTTCTGTCTCCTGCTCTGAGCTCTCCTTTGAATCCTAGACTCACACAGTCAAATGATCTTAGGTGTCCTCACCTAAATGTCCAAACCTACAAATACCATTTTCCTTCCAAACCTGCTTTACCCTTTTTCTATATTTCCTACACATTCCTGTGTTCTTATATTTATTACATCAGGCAACGACACCATGGACACCCTGCACTTGCCAGGGAGTCCCCGTCTTTGGATTTCTCACCTCCAGCCTTCCTGTCTCCTATTCATCACTAATTAGTTGCATGACCTTGGGAAAATGTCCTAGGCTTCAGTTTTCTCATAAATCAAACAGAGGTATCCATAATATTTGTTAAGAAGATGAAGTGAAACCTTCACATAAGCAATCCCATTCCTGGGCATATACCCAGAGAAAGCCATAATTCAAAAAGATCCATGCACCCCAATGTTCACTGCAGCACTATTTACAATAGCCAGGTCATGGAAGCAACCTAAATGTCCATCAACAGAGGAATGGATAAAGAAGATGTGGTACATATATGCAATGGAATATTACTCAGCTGTAAAAAGGAATGAAATTGTGCCATTTGCAGAGACGTGGGTGGACCTAGAGACTTATACAGTGACGTATGTAAGTCAGAAAGAGAAAAACAAATATCGCATATTAATGCATATATGTGGAATCTAGAAAAATGGTATAGATGATCTTATTTGCAAAGAAGAAATAGAGACATAGATGTAGTGAACAAACGTATGGATACCAAGGGGGAAAGGCAGGGCAGGGGGTTTGTGGGATGAATTGGGAGATTGGGATTGACATATATACAATACCATGTATAAAATAGATAACTAATGAGAATCTACTGTACAGCACAGGGAATTCTACTCGGTGCTCTGTGGTGACCTAAATGGGAAGGAAATCCATAAAATAGGGAATATATGTATACATGTGGCTGATTCTCTTTGCTGTACAGCAGAAACTGACACAGCAGCATGAAGCAACTATACTCCAATAAAAAAAAAAGAAGAGAGAAGAAAAGTAAATCTAACCATGGAGGGGGGGAAGCACTTCAAACAGTATTGGGCTCATAAAACATCTGAAATAAATATTAGCTTATATGTCAGTTTTCTCTTGATATGTAACAGGACACCCCATAACCCAGTGGCTTAAAACAAGCCACTCATGAATTTCTTTTGCTCATGAATCTGCAAAGAAGTGAGGGCTCAGAGGGCCCAGATTACCTGCCCTGTGCAGCATCAGCTGGGGTGGCTGGACCAGGGGCCGGAGGGTAGACTTCAAGATGGCTCAACCGCTCAGGTGGTTGACAAGTTGGTGTTGGCTGTGGCTGAGCTCAGCTGGGCCTGGGGCCAGAGAGCCACGTTCTCCATGTGGGCCCCCCTGCCCGTTAGCTTCTTCATCGTAGGAGGAATGAGCACCCACGAGAAAGGAAGTGAGTCCTGAGAACAAGCACCCCATGGACAGAAGCCGTCAGGATCTTAAGGCCCGCGTGCAGAAACTGGCACTGCACTGCCACCATATCCTATTGTTCAAGTAGCCACAGAACCCGGGTTCGAGGAGAGGGGCCATGACAGTTTTAGACGGGCAGACTGTCAGAGGATGGAGAAGCCAAGTTACAAAGCCACCGCGGCTCTTTCTCTCCACTCCACCACCGTCCTCCTCTCCACAGCCTCTGCCACAGCTTTGCTTTAGCTTTTAGTATATTTCCTGCACTGCTGCCACCACCTATGAACTTGTCTCCTCTATTCGTGCTTTTCTCCAGTCTCCTCCCACACTGATATTTCTAAGACTACATTACTCACCGCCTTTAAATCCCTGGATCACTCCCCATAATATGAATAATTCCAATTCTTTACCATAAAACTGTAGTTCCCAAACTGTGCACCAAGTTACCCTGGGACATCACATCAAACTCACAGTGGTACAGTGGGATATTTAAAAATTTCAAGGCAAACACAGAGACATCTATCAGCTCCTGCACAATATCATAGCTTAAGGTCTTTACCAGTTTCTGGATCGAGCTACCTTTCTTTTGACGACGTCTTACGTACACAAAGTTTGGTTTCGGGTGTTTTCTCTGATTAAAAAAAAAAAGTACTATGTGAAAATCAGTGTGGAACAGGAAATGAGGGTGGTGGTGTCCAACCTGAGAGTTAATAAAATTTGAGATGTTCTCTGTGACCAATAGACATGCACATCCCATCAGTAAATTATTATTAAAGAATGATATAAAAATTACTTTTTTTTTTTTTTTTTTGCGGTACGCGGGCCCCTCACTGTTGTGGCCTCTCCCGTTGCGGAGCACAGGCTCCAGACGCGCAGGCTCAGCGGCCATGGCTCACGGGCCCAGCCACTCCGCGGCATGTGGGATCTTCCCGGACCGGGGCACGAACCCGTGTCCCCTTCATCGGCAGGCGGACTCTCAACCACTGTGCCACCAGGGAAGCCCTAAAAATTACTTTTTATTTCAATTTACATGCATTGTTTTTCCAAACAGCTGTTAAGTTGTTGGGACACAATTACTTAGTAAATGGTTTGGACCTGATTACTTAATAAACAGAACTGTTAAGTACTTCGTTTGTGCTCAGACTGCCATGAAAAATTCTGAGTCACTGAGGACACCATGAACTGAGAAAATTTGGGAACTTCACACATCATGTGTGAGACAGACATCTGAGAAAAAATGTTTAAAATACTGTTGGCCATCTTTCCTTTTTAAAATCTCTCCCCCAGCCACCAAGGTACTTAGTCAGGAGGAAAGACACTTGTTTCCTTGAGTTTGTCGGGATTATATTACTCTGTGCCTCATGTGCTATTTCCTCTATGTTTGCCCAAATGTCAACCCCTCTGGCCAACTTCCTTCTTCCAGATTTCCAGTCTCTGTGCTTCCTGTTCTCTAATCTAGGTTTGCACTCCCCACCTCTTTTCATGGTATCCTCTGGAACTTTCTCCATGATTTAATGACTCTCCCGTATCCTGAATTTCTTCACAGCCTATATCCTACTCTTTAATCAAAACCAATTCCTCCCCTGGTACGTGGCTTTCCCAGCAGCCTTCTTCAATGGAAGCCTTTCATTCTCTTATGTTAGGAATATTCCCTTACGTGTTCTCTTAGTGACTAACTTGCTTTGGAAAGCTAACAGCAGACCCTGACTTTCTCATCTTTTTGAAACACTCCTGCTCCTATAAGACTCTTGCCATCAGGTTAATCCCCCTGTCCTCACCCAGCTCCTCTCCGTCCCCAAGAGCATTTCGTTCCTCACTTCTCACTGTATGTTCCCCCATCCAGTGATGACTCTGTCCTCTGGCTCACCGTCCTTTTCTCCACCCTGTCTGGTCTCCATCCTGAGTGACGTCAGCAACCATCTGAATGTGTCATCCCACACCGAGGCTTTTCGGTCCTTGGTCTCCTCATTTCCAGCCACCTTCTCTTCTGCTCCATGTCGTGGTCTAGCCCAGACTTCTCAAAGTGTGGTCCAGGGACTGGCTGTACCAGGATGGTTTAGGAGGCTTGATAAAATAGGCCAACTGTCCAGTTCTACAGAATCACATTTTTGGAGGAAAAGTCCAGCAAATCTGCATTTTAACACTCTTCCCAGGTGATTCTTAGGCAAAGTGACTTTGAGATCCACTGTGTTAAACTTGGCTCTCATCAAAACTATCCCATAGTTTAATTTAATGACTCAGAAATCACATTCTTTAACCAGAATCTCCTATCTTTCCAGAAAAATTTCTCAATTATTCCCACTACAACTGCTCCTTATATAATGAGGCCTCTCCCTTAGCTATTTTTTCTCATTATATGCTGTTTCCTGATCTCCCTTCCCTCTCTCTTTAGCTTAGATTTTTATTAATAATAATGATAGCAAATGTTTCCTGAGCATTTACTATATGGCAGACACTAAGTCCTTTATCATATTAATGCATTTGACCCTCACAACGTGATGAGGTAAGTGCTCATTTTAGTCCTCATTTTTTTCTTGCCCAGAGATTTTGGATTCCCTTGCCTGTGTATGCCTTCTGAGCTTCCATCCAGCAGTGCCCCAGCCCTGATCCACCCTCCCGTGCTTGGCCCCTGGCCGCTGAGCACAGCAGGAAGACCTGGGACAGTACGAGTTCATGGTCACCTGCCCTAATGGGTCCTGAACACCAAGTGTTGGGGGTCGGCATGGTCTCTCCCCCTCTAGTGGGCTATATCATGCCTCCCGCCTCAAAATCTCCCTTCTTTTCAGCAGAAAACTGTGACTACTACTTCACAAAATGGAAACCCTCAGACAAATACAAACAAAACTGCTTGCCGCCCAGTCTACTAAAACATCTACATTAGCACTTATGTTTCTTTCTTTCCTTTTTTTTTTTGGTTCTCTTTTATATTTAAAAAAAAAATTTATTGGGGTATAGTTGGTTTACAATGTTGTGTTACTTTCAGGTGTACAGCAATGTTGTGTTAGTTTCAGGTGTACAGCAAAGTGATTCAGTTATACATATATAATACATATATCCACTCTTTTTCAGATTCTTTTTCATACAGGTCATTACAGAGTATTCAGTAGAGTTCCCTGTGCTCTGCAGTAGGTCCTTATTTATCTATTTTATATACAGTAGTGTGTGTCTGTTAATCCTAGTCTCCTAGTTGATCACTTCCCCCTACATTTCCCCTCTGGTAACCATAAGTTTGATTTTCGAGATCTGTGAGTCTGTTTCTGTTTTGTAAATAAGTTCATTTGTGTCCTTTTTCTTTCATTTACTCACATATTTGACAGAAATTTATTGGGTATTACCATGTGGCAGGCTCTGTGCTGCACTGTTTCAAGGAAGAGACAGGTTGTATGCCTCTTCTTATGTTATAATGTGAAAACTAACACTGAGAGCGGTCAAGAAGCTTGCCTGATGCCAAATCTCGTCAGTGGTGGATGAGCTCACCAGACCCAGGGTCCAAGCTCCTAACTGGCAGATGTCACCACTGCTCCCTCAGTGTCCCAGGAGTCCTGTGACCAAGAGTGAGAACTGCCAAGGGCCCTGGTTCAATGAGAGCGGCTACACTCACCTATTTCTTCTAAAGCAAAGCCTGGAGGTTAGGAACAGCTTTGTTATCGCTGGAGAATCTATGTGTTTTCTCCTCTGGACATTGAGAACCACATAATTGATCATGGTAAATTTCGCTTTGTCATTCTCAGAAGCTTAGGGCCAAATTCCAGCTCAGTGAGGACCTGCGGCTTATCTAGTTGTGCTCTTTTCTCTTTGCCCTTAACCACCCATTCCCTTGTTTTCACCGTTTGTCCAGATGTTTTAATTTTGGCATATGTTTTCAGTAAATTGCTCAGATCCTTTTTGGAGCAATATTTGACACAGTTAGAGATAATGTGTGTGAAACATTTTTTAAACTATAACTGTAGTTATATAAACTATGTAACTGGAGCTATATGAACTAAATATATAAACATAAAGAGGTAAAGGCAAGAGTTTTAGTCTTTTCAACAACTGCGGTACAGCCCAGCTATATGCATCTCAGATACAGTGAACTAAAGTTTTGGAGAACTTTGGAGAGAGCCCTGTAATTCCCATTGAGACTTCTGGCAACGAAAGTTTTGTCAGAGAGAGAAACTACATGAATGAAGGGTTCATTACTCAGCAATTCAAGAAAAATTGGGGGTCTGCATTCTTTTAGGTATTTAGAGTGCTTGTTACTTTGCGGTACGTGGGTGCTCACTGTGGTGGCCTCTCCCGTTGCGAAGCACAGGCTCCGGACATGCAGGCTCAGCGGCCATGGCTCATGGGCCCAGCCGCTCCGCGGCATGTGGGATCTTCCCAGACCAGGGCACGAACCCGTGTCCCCTTCATCGGCAGGCGGACTCTCAACTACTGCGCCACCAGGGAAGCCCAACTTTTAAAACTAGTTTAAGACTGAGGTTCTGGATAAAGATGGTGGAGTAAGAAGCCCCTGAGCTCCCCTCCTCTGATGGACACACCAAACCACAAGTGTATGTAGAACAGCTATTTCTGAGAAGGACCTGAAGCCACCCAGAACAGATTGTCTACAGCTGAGGACACAAAGAAAAGATCACACTGAGAGGGGTAGGAGAGGCAGAGATGTAGTCTGGTCAGAACCCACCCCAGTGCAGCAACTCACAGCAGGAAGGATGTCACAACCGCAGGGGTCACCTGAGGAGCAAGTGGTCAGAGCCCCACGTCGGACTCCCTAGCCTGGAGGTCTGCACTGGAAGAGGAGCTCCCATAACGTTTGGCTTTGAAAACCAGCAGGGCTTATGTCCGGGAGAGACAGAGGGCTGTGGGAAACCAAGGCTCTGCTCTTGAAGGGCTCGTGCTCAGACTCACTTGCTCTGAGTCCCAGTACAGAGGCAGCAGCTCAAAAAGCACCTGGATTGTAGGAGAAGGAGGTTCACTGACTAGTTTTAGGGCATGTGCCAGAGGTGCAGGGAGACAGTGGAACTTCCTCTGGGGCTGGCCGCTCTATTGGGTGCCATTTTTTTTTTTATTCTCCTTCCACCTAGCCATTTGGGTGGGGTGGGTGCTATATCTGTCACTCTTTGTCAACCTAACACTGCTGTGAGGACCCACCCACCCTGGCTGGCTCTCCAAAGCAGCTCTTGTCCCGCCCCACCTAGTGGGTGGCCTTGGCCAGCACTGGTCCCCTCCAAAGTGGCTTCCACTCCAGGGGGCCAGTCCCGCACACCAGCATTCAACAGTTGTGTCTGGGCCTCAGCCAGCCATGCCGGAGGCCAGCCATGCATATCACTGTGCCCATAACAGTCACAGGTGGACATCTCAGCTAGCTGGGCCAGGATCCAGTGCCCCCCCTGCCCCCCACCAATGTGCCCACAGACATCATGGCCCAACCCCAACAGGAGGGTGCATGCAGCCCACACAGGGGACACCCCTGGAGCACCTGGCTCTGGTGACCCAGGAGGGATTGTGACACTGGGCTCCACAGGACACCTTCTACATGAGTCACTCTTTCAAGACTGGGAGATGCAGTTTATCTACCTAATACATAGAAACAAACACAGAAAATTAGGCAAAATGTGGAGACCAAGGAATACCTTCCAAATGAAAGAACAAGTAAAACCTCAGGAAGAGAACTGAATGAAACAGAGATAAGCAACTTATCAGAAAGAGTTCAAAGTAATTGTCATAAAGATGCTCTTGATACAAGAATGGATGTACTCAGTGAGAACGTCAACAAAGAGACAGATAATATTTTAAAAAATCAAAATTAAAGAATACAATATCTAAAATGAAAAATACACTAGAGGTAATCAACAGCAGATTAGAGGACGTAGAAGAACAGATCCGTGATCTATAAGACATGGTAGTGGAAATCACCCAATCAGAACAGCAGAAAGAAAAAAATATTTAAAAATCAGACACCAAGATCCTTTTTGATCCACCTCCTAGGGAAATGGAAATAAAAACAAAAAGAAACAAATGGGACCTAGTGAAACTTAAAAGCTTTTGCACAGCAAAGCAAACCATAAACAAGACGAAAAGACAACCCCTCAGAATGGGAGAAAATATTTGTAAATGAAGCAACTGACAAAGGATTAATCTCCAAAATTTACAAGCAGCTCATCCAGCTCAATATCAAAAAAACAAACAACCCAATCCAAAAATGGGCAGAAGACCTAAACAGACATTTCTCCAAAGAAGATATACAGATTGCCAACAAACACATGAAAGAATGCTCAACATCATTAATCATTAGAGAAATGCAAATCAAAACTACAATGCGATATCATCTCACACCGGTCAGAATGGCCATCATCAAAAAATCTAGAAACAATAAAGGCTGGAGAGGGTGTGGAGAAAAGGGAACCCTCTTGCACTGTTGGTGGGAATGTAAATTGATACAGTCACTATGGAGAACAGTATGGAGGTTCCTTAGAAAACTACAAATAGAACTACCATATGACCCAGCAATCCCACTACTGGGCATATACCCTGAGAAAACCATAATTCAAAAAGAGTCATGTACCACAGTGTTCATCACAGCTCTATTTACAATAGCCAAGACATGGAAGCAACCTAAGTGTCCATCGACAGATGAATGGATAAAGAAGATGTGGCACATATATACTGTGGAATATTTCTCAGCCATAAAAAGAAACAAAGCTGAGTTATTTGTAGTGAGGTGGATGGACCTAGAGTCTGTCATAGAGAGTGAAGTAAGTCAGAGATAGAAAAACAAATACCACATGCTAACACATACATATGGAATCTAAAAAAAAAAAAAGAGGTCATGAAGAACTTAGGGGCAAGACAGGAATAAAGACACAAACCTACTAGAGAATGGACTTGAGGTCACGGGGAGGGGGAAGGGTAAGCTGGGACGAAGTAAGAGAGTGGCATGGACATATATACACTACCAAACGTAAAATAGATAGCTAGTGGGAAGCAGCCGCATAGCACAGGGAGATCAGCTCGGTGCTTTGTGACCAGCTAGAAGGGTGGGAAAGGGAGGGTGGGAGGGAGGGAGACACAAGAGGGAAGAGATATGGGAACATATGTATATGTATAACTGATTCACTTTGTTATAAAGCAGAAACTAACACACCATGTAAAGCAATTATACTCTAATAAAGATGTTAAAATAAATAAATAAATAAATAAATAAATAAATAAATAAATAAAAATGAGGATAGTTTAAGGGCCCTCTGGGACAAAATCAAGCATACTTACATTCATGTTATAGGGGTCCCAGAAGTAGAAGAAAGAGAGAAAGAGAGAAAGATAGAGAAACCTATTTGAAGAAATAATGGATGAAAACTTTCTTAAGTTTTCAATTTTCCTGAAACCTGTGTCCAGGAAGCACACAGAGTCCTAAACAAGATGAACTCAAAGAGACCCACACCAAGAGACATTATAATTACAATGTCAGAAGTTAAAGAGAGAATCTTAAAAGCAGCAAGAGAAAAATAACTACAAGTTACATACAAGGGAGCCCCCATAAGATTATCAACTGATTTTTTTAACAGAAAGGACAGAAGGATCTGGCATGATATTTTCAAAATGCTGAAAGGAAAAAATCTTACAACCAAGGATATTCTACCTGGTAAGGTTATCATTCAGATTTGAAAGAGAGAAAAAGGGTTTCCCGGACAAGGAAAAGCTTGATGAAAAGGAGCTCATCACTGTGAAATTGGCCTTATAAGAAATGTTAAAGGGACTTCTTTTAATGAAAAAGGAAAGACCATAACTAGAAACAAGAAAATTATGAAAGAAAAAAATCTCACTGGTAAAGGCAAAAATGTAGTGAAGGCAGTGGATGTATCACCTATAAAGCTAGAATAAAGGTTAAAAGATGAAAGTAGTAAAATCATCTATGTCTGAAATAATTAGTTAAGCAATACACAAAATAAAAAGATGTAAAATGTGATTTCAATAACATAAAATGTGAAAGGGGGGAACAAAAATGTAGTGCTTTTAGAATGTGCCTGAACTTTTAGCAATCATCAACTTACAGTAGACATATATATGAGGTTTGTCATATATGAATCTCATAGTAACCACAGACCAAAAACCTATAAGATACACAAAAAATAAAGAGAAAGGAAAGCAAACATAACACTAAAGTTGTCAAATCACAAGGGAAAGGAACAAGAGAAGGGAACAGAGAAGAATGGAGAAGAGCTACAAAAACAACCAGAAAACAACAAAATGGCAATAAATGTATACCTATCAAAAATAACTTTAAATGTAAGTGGACTAAATGCTCTAATCAAAAGATAATGGGTGCCTGAGTGGATAAAAAACAAGAGCCGTCTATAATCTGCCTACAAGAGGCTCATTTTAGATCTAAAGACACAGACTGAAAGGGATAGGATGGAAAAAGATGTTCCATGAAAAGGAAATGAGAAGACAGCTGGGTTTGAAATACTTATATCAGACAAAATAGACTTTAAAACAAAGACTGTAACAAAAGACACAAAAGGGTATTACATAATGATAAAGGGATCAATCCAGCAAGGGGATGTAACATTTATTAATGTATATGCACCCAACATAGGATCACGTAAATACACAAAGCAAATATTAACAGACATAAAGGGAGAAATTGACAGTAATACAATAAAGTAGGGGGCTTTTAACTAAAAACTTCCCTAACTGGGTGAAGGAAACATACATCCAAGTCCAGGATCTTTCTCCTCAGGCAAGGGAAACAAAAGCAAAAATAAACAAACAAGACTACTTCAAACTAAAAATGTTTTGCACAGAGAAGAAAACCATCCACAAAACTAAAAATCTGCCTACTGAATGAGAGAAGACATTTGCAAATGATATATCCAATAAAGGGTTAATATTGAAAATATACAAAGAACTCACACAACTCAGTATCAAAAAACAATCTGGGGTTTCCCTGGTGGCGCAGTGGTTGGGAGTCCGCCTGCCGATTTACGGCACGTGGGTTCGTGCCCCGGTCCGGGAAGATCCCACATGCCACGGAGCGGCTGGGCCTGTGAGCCATGGCCGCTGAGCCTGCGCGTCCGGAGCCTGTGCTCCGCAGCGGGAGGGGCCACAACAGTGAGAGGCCCGCGTACCGAAAAAAAAAAAAAATCTGATTGAAAAATGGGCAGGGGATCTCAATAGACATATTTTCAAGATATGCAGATATCCAGCAGACACATGAAAAAATGCTCAACATCACTAATCATCAGGATAATGCAATTGAAAGCACAGTGAGCTATCATTTCACACCTGTCAGAATGGCTATCATCAAAAAAGACAGCAAATAACAAGTGCTGGCGAGGATGTAGAGAAAAGGGAACCCTCGTACACTATTGGTGGGAATGTAAATTGGTGCAGCTAGTATGGAAAATATGGAGTTTCCTCCAAAAAATTAAAAATAGAACTACCGAAAAAAAAATAGAACTACCGTATGATCCAGCAATTCCACTTTTGGGTATTTATGTTGGAGAAAACAAAAACACTTTTCAAAGATACATGCATCCCAGGGTTCATGGCAGCATTATTTACAATTGCCAAGATATGGAAGCAACCCAAGTGCCCATCAACAGAGGAATGGCTAAAGAAAGTGAGACGTACAAACTTAAACATTTACTTAAACAAATTATACAGTCACATAGAAAAGCTCCAAAGAAAAAAAGTGAAATACAATAGTATTTCATAAAATAAAAAAAGAAATTTAAAGAGCCTTTCAAGCAACTGTCAAATATTTATTGAGGGTCTACAATACACTAGGCACGGTTCTAGCCACTGGGGATACAGTGATGAAAAGCATAGGCAAGGTCTCTGTGACCTATAAACTAGACTAAGATTTTGTTCAACCGCCAGTATGTTCCTGTTTTAGAGGATGCATCCCATTTGAAAATTAACTCATGTACATAGACTTACATATTTAAAGGATATATCCAACAAGTGTACCCATGACAAGAAAAGGCTGTTATTAAATATTAGTATTATTATAGCCTAACCCCTTTCAATGAAATGTGACATGTTTAATAATATTCATACTCAGCAGCTCACTGCAATGATCCATGTAGATCTTTGAGAATTTCCTTTCATTCTTTTTATTTGTCCATAAGTATACTTGGATAGCTTCTTGAAATAAATCTGTTTTAAAGAAAAGATAAACATTTAGATAGAAAACACAGAAGGCTGTTTTTGTTAAAACTGAAGTTTTCTCTTTAAATGATTTATATGGATAAAGGAATGTGTAGCCTTATAAACTCTTGGGAGTTGAGGGATTGGGCATGAATATTAGTGCTTTCACTATAAACTAGCTGCAAAACAGGAAAGCATTATTCTAAAAAATATTTTAGATGTAAGACAAGAAGACATATTTCCTTTAAATACAGGGTAAAGCATAGGAGTATGCTTCAGCCATCTTCATCTGAACCATAGGGTCTTCTCTTAGAAGTTTTGCTACTGTATATCATTTTTCTAATTTGACTTCCTAGTCTACTCTCTTTTCAGTTCTTAGAACATATTCCCCAACAAAATAAATAATTAAACTATAGATGAACTGTCAAAAGGGAATATTATTTTAATGCAACATTAACATTTTGGTAATTAACATGGAAGTTAATGCATTTAGCAGATGTAACAACATTAGACTTGTAAATTTTAATTAAAGTTAATGGCTCGTGATAGCTGTAGAGAGCAGGCATCCTCTCTAGATACTGAAAACATGTCTGATGTGATTAGAAATACTAAATGTAGAATAAAGGATAGTACTGGCAATGACTATTCTTCATTTCTTACAAAATCAGCAACTTGAAAGTCCTTTCAAATGAGGAAACTGGCAAGCGAATGGAAGTTAATAGAAGAGGTGATGATAATATTTAAGGGACTGACTCAAAACGCACAAACCGTTTTTGTGTATTTCCCTTTCTATATGAAGCTACCTGAGAAAATTCCAAGAAAAGCAATGAAGTTACTGAGTAATTTTAAACTAGGAACTAATATGTCATCTTCAATTCTCTCTGAAATTTCTAATGGAAAGTTGCCATCCAAAAGTATACTCAGATGGCTCAGTCTAGATTTCTGAAAACAAGAGTCAGTTACTTTGAGTGACAAATAAACAAAAAACCTGCATGTAAAAATTTTGATAAAATGATGAATATGTTGACTGATAGGTAGCTACACTTATTAACCAGCTAAAAGTATATGTAATATTCAAATTCAATGCCAATGATAGATGTTTCACAAACAGATAATAAGTCTGCCTATTTGCCATTGGGGGTCAAGATTCCTTTAATGTTTCCCAAGTATCTTCCTTTCTACTAAGGCCTAATTAATTAAGGTTACTAATTCCAAACAATCCACTAAAGATACTGTATTTCTTCCATTCTAAGACATAGCTTCTTTATTTACTAGACTATAAGCCTGTCTTGTTTAAATAGTACTTGGCAAAAGTAGGAACCCACTAAATATCAGGCGAATGAATGAATAAATTTAGTTTTCTGAAATTTAAATAAATTTACAATTAATATCTATATTTAATACTGGCTATGAATTATATATTATATACATTATATTATATATACAATGAATACTGCTTTCTTGTTTGGTCCCCCAAAACTGTTTTAAAATCCAGAGTGTCTTACAGTGGATGGTGGAGTGGAATCAAAATACAGAAAGTTAAGTGTTTCCATAAGTAATTATTGTTTTAAGAATAAAGTGAACTCTTCAAAGAATAAATTGGACCCTGTATCCAAGCAGCTCTGAATGCAACATTTTCACGCGCCTTCACTGAGAGTACAAAATACAAAAGACTCAATAAAGGATGAGCTGTAAATACCAGAAACTTGGATGCTGGCACACCCCCAAGGAATGATGGATTCTGAGTTGTTGGTCAGGGCTCACTCCTGACTGTCAAATTCCTTGTGGTGCAAAGCACTGAACCGGTCAGCATGAAAGCTTCTGTCATTCTTTAGTCCTAGAGGTGGTATGGATTGCAGAAATTACAGATTAAACAGAGACCATTTCAATTTCTTTTCACACTCGATTTTTGGCTTGGTTTCCAACCTAGATGTAGACGGGCTAATTTGCAGGGCTAGTGAAAAGTGGTAGTCCCGAGGTTTATTGTATATTATAAACCTAATGGAATGTTGAGAACGAAACCTTGCTTTCCAACTGGTTTCTCTAGCCGTCTTTAAACTACGCTATAAAAATGACGAGAACTCGAAGCGGAACTGCATCTGCTGGCGAGTGACCATTCAACGTCTCAGATTTCTACACATAGAACATGGATTATATCATAATTTTGTTATGAATTTTAAGCCTCTTTCAATAATAACAGTGACCTCCTAGGTCAGGTATTTTCTGGGTAATTAGTAACCAGCTGGGTTAGGAGTCTAAATCTCATAAAATATTTTAAAGATGATTTTATGTTTTTGTAATTCAGAAAGGCCAACCAGTGAAATCAGGTAGTTCTCTGTTTTTCCTAATGGTGAATATGAACTTACACCTCAATCTCACTTGTCATTTTGTGAAACATGGACTCTTCCTGTCATTAGGGGCAGAAAAATACAATTCCAAAAATTTAAATATTTGGAAACACAGAGAAGGTAAATGATAAATTTACCGGTGAGCAGGAATTGTAATTCAAAACATGAACCACTGACCAATCCAGTACAGACACAGTGATTTTTTTCAACCACCCATGTTTAGGTCTCCCTGAACTTTGAGTGCTAATAGTATATCAGCGTGGCAAATAATTTTACACCAGAGTTACCAGACTTAGTAAATATAAATATGGATGCCCAGCTAACTTTGAATTTCGAATAAATAAAGAACAATTTCTTTTTTAGTCTGAGTATTGCATGAGACATACTAAAGTATTATGTGTTGTTCATCTGAAATTAAAATTTGAGTGGACGTCCTGTAATTTCTTCTGGCAACCCTACCTCCTTGTCCAGATTCTGGTGTCTCCCCCTCATTGGCCTCTTAGCCCTAGTTCCTGCAGTTTAGGTGGGGCTGTTTGTGGCATGTGTGTGAGGTGTCCTATGTGTGGCCACTCATCATCTTCTCTCCTGCCAGACCTGCCAGACCACTGTTCACACTTTCCTGGGTCTGTCCCTCGTCCGCATGGACTTTGACATTCTCTCTTCCCAGAGCTCCAGGCTCTGGTAGGAATAAATGCCTGTGCTCGGGACACAAAATCTGCCCAGTGTCTCTAATGACACCACTTTCGGGATTTCTGACCACAGGGCGGAAGGTGCTTCAGAATCCCTGATCCCCAGAGACCTCACCTCCAACCCATGTCCCCCTTTTCCTTTATCTCAGGCTCCTGCCCCAAATTCTGAACTGACCACATTTTTGTGAGGTGATCAATCACTTCCTCATAAAGATCTGCCTCCCTTGATGGCTTACTCACCTTGCTTTTCAGCTGGAAAAATCTGGCTTTGCTGGGTTTTCTGACACAGACTTCAGAGATCTACTTTTGAAATTGAAAACCTGACTATTGAATTTCTGTTTGCTTTCACCTTTAAGCTACCTTGAGGCCAAGGTTGCCTGTGGTTGAAAGGGGGGGGGAACAAAAAAGAAAAAAATGACTATTGTATGATTTTACATGACTGTGTAGCTACTCTTAGAATGTGACTTTGGGCTCAATGTTTTGCCCCAAACTTCTTCCTTATCTTCAGATTGAACACGTGGTCATCTTTATCAACCTACCGCCATCCAGTTATCTGAGGGACCCTGTGACCCTGTGAAAGGTCTTAGTCTTGTAGTTCTCAGTTTTCCTCCTTGTTTACAAAATGGGACATGTTGAGGAAGAGTTATTTAATATTTTTCAAGTAACTCTTATGTGTTATGTAATATGAAATATTTCATTACACACAGTATCAAATACAACAATTCCTAGCCTACAAAGAACAAAATACAGTACAAGGCATGCCTTTGAAATATGATGACTGTACACAGGCTCCCCAGTTCTCCCTTATTATAGAGTGTATGGTTGTATGCGGTGATGGGATCACATTACGTTGTGAGTGGATCACAGATTTTCGACATTACAAGGATTCCAATTGTGTATTTATTTAGTCAAATTTCCTCATTTCAAAACAGCACAGCTGTATTTTTTTAAATTAATTAATTAATTAATTTTAGTTTTGGTTGTGTTGGGTCTTCGTTTCTGTGCGAGGGCGTTCTCTAGTTGCGGCGAGCGGGGGCCACTCTTCATCGCGGCACGCGGGCCTCTCACTATCGCGGCCTCTCTTGTGGCAGAGCACAGGCTCCAGACGCTTAGGCTCAGTAATTGTGGCTCACGGGCCTAGTTGCTCCGCGGCATGTGGGATCTTCCAAACCCAGGGCTCGAACCCGTGTCCCCTTCATTGGCAGGCAGATTCTCAACCACTGCACCACCAGGGAATCCCCCACAGCTGTATTTTTCAATTAAGAGACATGGTCGGGAAGTTTCAGAGAGAGTCGGCCTGTCCTTTACAAATGTGTAATTTTACACTTCATATTCATCCCAGTCATCATTTAGCATTTATCTTGTCAGTGGAATGTGTTAACTTTTAGAATAGAAAATCTAAATATTGATTTTTCTAAGATTGAATGTATCTTCACTGGGGGTACTCACACTCATGTCCATTTCACTTTTTGCTCATAAAACAATTTATCTAGCAATTATCTAACAATTTAAAAATCAGGACAAGAACAAATGATTTATGGTGAAAATGTGTATCAATTATTGATAAAGATGGAAAATATACATATAATTTTATAATAATAAAAGAACTATGAATTAAAACAATATGACCCTTTTATTTTTTTCCTTCCAAACTGGCGAGTATTAAAATGATTAGGGTAGTCCCTGTAGGTGTAAAATATTGAAGTGAATCAGAAACACAAACCTTGCTCGAAAATTCTAGCTTACTTCATTGGCATTATCCTAATCCTGCATCTCTTTTTTCCTTAGCAGTGATATCCACCCTCCTGGCTTCATTTACCATTTTACACCTATGTTTCAAAAATAATTATCACCTACATATTCAGACCCACACAATCAACTGGCTACTTGAATTCCACTTGGATGACTCACAATTACCACAAATTCAATACCACAGTGGGATCAGCCCATATATATTGTTCTACAATTTTCCTTTCTTTTATTTAACCTTTCATTGTAGGTGTTTTTTCATAATGGTATATTTATATCATTAAAAGTAAATCCATTTTTGTCCCTTTTTGCTCTCCATCCCACTGTTAATGCTCTCTGGTCGGGACATCATCATAGGTAGCCTGGAATTTTGCAAGACCTTGCCTTATTGATTTCCCTGTGCTCACTCTTGGACACTTTCAATCTTTTTTTTCTCTAATTAGCCAAAGCCATCTTGTAAAAATACTGAATTTAGCTCTCCGTGTGATCCGAAGGACCTGGTAGTCCATGGGGAAAGGTTTGAATTTTCTTCCAAAGGAAAAGGGAAGCCGTTGAAGAGATTCAGAGGTGGGGAAGTCACACACCATCACTCACCCTTTTCAAGGGGTGCTTTGGCTGCTGTGTGGAAAAATGGATTGTGGGAGCACTCGTGGGATCCAAGAGACTAGTGAGGGGGGCTTTAGCTGTGGTCTAGACGGGACGTGATGGAGGTTGGGGCTGAGGTAAAAGCAGTGACGAGAGGTGGACAAATTCTTGAAATATCTTGTAGGTTTAATTGACAAGAATTTCTGATGGCTTGGATGTGCGGGGTAAGGGAAAGAGAGTAACTGAGAATTATGGGAGATGGGGAAAGGAATTCGCTTAAGGAAGCAGTCAGAAATTTCACTTGGGGTATATTAATTGTGTCATGCCTCCACCACATTCAACTAGAGATTCGAGTAGGCACTTGTCCATATCAGGCTGGAGCACAGCGGAGGAGTTTGGGCTAATCAGATAAACGTGGGACTCATATTTATAGCCCTAAAAATGGAAGACGGGGAATATAGTTAGAGAAATGGTTGCAGAAATGAGTCTGAGGAACTGTTACATGTAGCGACTGAGGAGTGAAGAAAGAGGCAGCGAAGGAGACCAAGAAGGGACAGTCAGAGGCAGGAGAAAACCAGGAGAGTCAGGTATTGCAGAAGCCAGAACTGAAAGTGCTGGAGAAAGAGGAAGTGCTGCTAAAAGGTTAAGTAAACTGAGGACAGAAAAGTACTCACTGGAGCTGGCAGCACAGAGGTCAGGGATAATTTTGATACGAGGTGTCATTACTGTTATTTGCCAATCATAACGAGTGAGTTTCCAGCTTAAATCCTTTCAGTGGCTTCTCCTCGGCCCCATGATGCAGTTCAAAACACTTCCTAGGTCTTTTAAATCTCTCCACCTTCCGGCCAGTGCCCTGTTCCCTGACCCGTCTCTGCAGCCATACTGGACCTCTCTGAGTTGCAGTCCTGAAAACGTGATGTGCTCTCTCTCCTGTCAAGGTCCTCACACAGGTTTGAACCAACAGTAACTTCTAGACTGTGTGGCATATGAGAAGCAGCATTACATGGTGGTTAAGAACGCAGGCTTCTGTTAATCCCAAGCTCCTAATTTATCCCTGCCCCCCTTTCCCCTTTGGTAACCATATGTTTATTTAGATTCACACTACTTTATATAAAATAGATAAACATCAGGGACCTACTGTACAGCACAGGGAAGTCTATTCAATATCTTGTAATAACCTAGAATGGAAAAGAAACTGAAAAAGAATATAGAAGTGTATATGTATAACTGAATCACATTGCTGTACACCTGAATCATTGTAAATCAACTATGCTTCAAAAAGAAAATACAAGAATGCAGGCTTGAGAGTCAGCCTTCCCAGATTTGAATTCTGGCTCTGGCTTTTCTATTTGTGCCATCTTAGGAAGTTCCTTTTCTCAACTTAAGTTTCTGCAGTTCTTTTTGGCCCTTGAGTAAAATGGGATATGTCATAGAATTATTGTTAGAGGGAAAAAAAGTCACACTCGAATGAGAATTACAGGGCATCAGACTATGGATGTTAAAAAGGTAATTGAATCATGCCTTCAAAATCTCAAAGAAAAATTATTTATAATCCATATTCCTGTATCCAGGGAAAAAAAGTCAACCAGTTAGAAGGGCAAAATAAAAACATCTTTCCAGACATGTAAGAATTTAGAAAATTATCTCCCACACGGCCTTTCTTAGGGAATTATTTGAGTATGTACTCCTAAAAATAAGGGAATTAAAAAGTTGAGGAGAGGACAGGGAAGGCAAGAATAAATGACTATAGCAAAGGAAAGGGATGAAGGGAAGTCTGAAAAACAGCTTCACAGCAGGCTCAAGTGACAATTAATCCTGATTGGAACCAGAGGATGGAGAACTTTTGAAGTTCCTAGGAAAAAAATACAGCATCCAGGGATCTGATCATATGCCTAGCTTTAATATACTGGGTGATCTGAAGAAGGAAATAAATGCTGACAGTATAAGAAGCAAACAAAGGCAACAAGACAATCCAGGATAAATTAAAAAGGTACGTAGGATAGTTATGCTACACTAATTGGATTTGAAATAAACAAGATTTACATGGTTAAACCACAAAGTTTAAGTTTCATTTGACATAACCTCTAGAATTAACTTATAGACAAAAGATTTAGTTATGGTCAAAGTGCCAACTTGATTCTCTACAAGTTCAAGTTTAGATGACTGCAGTGGGAAGGTAGAAGGTGGAGAGTTCAGCTGATGGGAAGGACATGGGTACAGTTATCCTCATCTTACAAAATGGGGAGTGAAAAAATAACATCTCTAGTTGCTGGCATTCATCAAGGGTGTCAGATGCAAGGTGACTCTGACTTTACCAAGCAGAAAGGAGATCACTAAAATCATACTGGAAAGCTAACAATAAGAGTTTAGTTTTAGGAAAGCTGATAAAAAAAACAACAGGCTCAGAGCTGTTTTTAAAAGTAATATCCAAAAGCATGTTGCAGAGCTGGTCTGATGAGAAAAGCCTTGGTGCTCCCACTGCTTCCGCTCCCCAACCAACGACACGACAGTGCCAGGAACTCGCTCACGCAACTCTGGGAAACAAGCACTACCATTGCCATCAGCGGTCACCCTCTGCCATCCACGCACTGCACACTTGGAGGCTCAGGAGAGCCTGTTTCTTTTCCCTCATGTTGTTCACCTGTAAATGAGACTATGAACAGGTGCATCTGATTGGCTGAAACTAGGCCATGTGCCTCTGTCATAGACACAAGGGAAATGGGACTGAGTTTAGCTCTTAGAGTAGAGGGGAAGGAATCAGAACATTGGTTTTTCCCCAAATATGATATTTTAACGCTCGCCGGAGATGAGGACAGATGAAACAATATGTAAAAGTCTATTATTTAAAGTTATAAGAATAATTTAAACAGAGACTAAAATTATTGCATTCTTTTTTTGTTTCTTGTTCTTACAACCTGAATCCAATTCATCAGAAAATTCTGTTGGTTCTCCTTTCAAAATATGTACAGAAAATGACTCCTTAATGCCTTTCCTGCACACAGCCTCATCCCAGCTAGCGCAGTCTCTGCCCTAAATTACTAAAATAGCTTCCCAGCTGGTCTCCCTGCTTCATTCTTTGTCCCTTTACAGAATATTCAAAGTTAGCAGCCAGAGAATTCCTTTCAAGATATAAGAAAAATCCTGTTGTGTCTGTGCTCAAAACCACGCAAAGACTTCGAAGGTGACTCATTGTAAAAGTCTAAGGCCCTTCAGGATCTGCTGTTCTCCCCACCCAGCTGTGACCTCATCTTCTATTCTGACCCCACTCACTGGTCTCTCATCCTTCATCCAACGTGAGGGAAAAGCTTTGGTCCTGAGCACTCTTCCCCCAGGTGTCTGCATGGTTAACTCTCTCGTACCTTCAAGACCACCCTGCCCTTAGACCTCCCAGTCTCACCCTTTCTGTTTTACCAAGTTACCTTTTTTCAACAGCTCTGATCACCTTCCAACATACTATGTACAATTTACTTAATTATGGTGTTTATTTTCTGTCTCAAGAATGGTAGTTATTTTGTCTCTTTTATTACCTGGTGTATCCAGGCCCTTAAAAAAGCTCCCTGGTATAGGAAAAGAATAAGCCATTGTTGAGTAAATAAATAAATGGATGAATAAATAATTGCTATAAAACTTCATAGGGAAGAGCTGGTGGAATTAATTTATCTAAATTCTGGTTTGTCAGAGCAGAAAGCTGATAGATAGACCCTAAAACAGGTCAGTCAAGAAATATCAGCATATATTATTTAGAATTATGGCAGTAACTACAAAAAGAGCAAAAGTAGAAATATATAAAAGTGGTTGTGTCTGCAGGACAGTACTGGGAGAAGAAAGAAGTAGGGCAGAGCTCTGTGGCTTTTTATTTTAAACCTTTTTGAACTCTTGGATTTTTTTTTTTTTTTTTTGGCCGCATGGCATGCAGGATCTTAGTTCCCTGACCAGGGATCAAACCCGTGCCTCCTGCAGTGGAAGCATGGAGTTTTAACCACTGACCACCAGGGAATTCCCGTGAACTCTTTGTTTTTAAAAAATCATGTATGTGTATTCAACACTTTGACAAAAACTAATGTTTTTGGTATAATCAATTAAAAGGAAAATGTAATGCTGCATTAAAAAATTTAAATACATAATGAAAAATGAATTATATGTTCATTGTGAGTAGGAGATAGAATGTACAATGGGAAGTTGATATGGGCTGAATGTCTGTGTCCCCACCAACACCCATACGTTGAAGCCTAATCCCCAGTGTGATGGTCTTTAGAGGTGGGGTCTTTGGAAGGTAATTAGATTTGGATGAGGTCCTGGGGGAGGAGCTGTGAGATGATTGGTGCTCTTATAAGGGGATGGAGAACCTAGAATCTCTCTTTCTAATCAATGTGGGGATGCAACATGAAGTTGTTTGTCTGCCACCTGGAAGAGGGCTCTCTCCAGAACCTGACCTCCCTGGCACCCTGATCTCAGACTTCCAGCCTCCAGAAGTGTGAGAAATAAATTTCTGTGGTTTATAAATTTCTGTGGTAATTTGTTAGAGCAGCCAGAACTGACTAAAACAGGAGTAAAAATCATGACTAATAAAAATAATGAAGTAACTTCAATATTCTTCTGGTCAAAATACCTTCCTAAATTTTTTATTTTTATGATGACAAATTTCAAGCAAAGAATGAATATATATGTGCCCATCTCTTAGCTCTGTCAAATTTTAACATTACACTTAATTTTGTATTCCTACTCTTTGATTTGCCTGGTGTGAGTCCCAAATATGGGTATAGATGGTTCATGGAAATATTGACACATGACTCTTACAAATTCTTTTTTTTTTTTTGCGGTACGCGGGCCTCTCACTGTTGTGGCCTCTCCCGTTGCGGAGCACAGGCTCCGGATGCGCAGGCTCAGTGGCCATGGCTCACGGGCCCAGCCACTCCGCAGCATGTGGGATCTTCCCGGACCGGGGCACGAACCCGTGTCCCCTGCATCGGCAGGCGGACTCTCAACCACTGCACCACCAGGGAAGCCCCACAAATTCTTAATAGTAAAGGTAATGGCACATGTGCTACTCTAAAGAGAATTTTGTAAATTACAGGTAGAATAATGCTGTTGAATATGATGAGGCAAAATAATGGCTAAGCATTGCATTTCTGGATATTTTTATGCAATAGGACATACTGATCAAATCCTAACAGTTTTTGCTTTCCTGGCAACTCACAAATATGCATGGAACTTATAAGACATGTCTGTAAATGGGAGGGCAGGATCTAAAAATTATGCTACAAAGATGGTATATACCCTTGTGCATATCTGAAACTCAATTTATGATTCTAGAAATGTAATTGTTGGACGTCAAGTTCATCCATTAAATAGTAATAGCAGTTAATCTCAGTTGTTTCCATTGAAATTGGCAAGCCTAGCTCTAATCTGTTATGTTGGGTGCCATTTTGATAAGAAGTGTGTGATAATACCATCCCCGGTATACAATATTGCTTCAAATTGCTCTTTTCATGACTTTGCAAAGCATTTCTCTTACCTGGTTATCATCTGGCACTCCGAGAAGACAGTGAGCATCAGCTGACCCACTTGGGGAACGAGGAAGCCACATCACTCTCCAATCTGTCCTACTTGCCATATTAATGAGCTGTGTTACCACCTGCCTCAGGGGAGCATGTGTGATCAGTTCTCCCACTTCTGATCGTGCTGTCATGATGATGAAGGGCTGAGAGAGAGTTTAGGAGAAAGAAACCTAGTTTAGTTAAAAAAGAAAAAGAGCAGAGCTGATTTTAATAATAGCAAAATTAGTATTAACACTCTTGGACATACTGTAATTCTCAAAGATATTAAAAGGAAAACCTCACCAAGTTAACTCTTCCTGTTTGTTTGCAGTCCTTCCTGATGAATGATTTAGAGGGACAGCCTAAGTTTTAGGCCACCTGTCAAATATAGAATTTACATGAACACAGAAAGTTGTTACTAAGCATCGTGGTCTCTGGTGAATTCTCAGTAGAAAAATATTAACATAAAATCTGTGGGGATTACAATATTTGACTCAAGACTTTACTAAGCTCACATTAAGAACCAAATATTTGGTTAGAGATATGAGAAAGCATTTATTTTCTTCCTGTGTAACTCTTAATGCTTCATAATATCTTGATGTGACCTTGACATTTTTAAGGACTTCATTTATATTTTTGTCGATTACAAAATACAAACATTACTATTTTAATTCTTTTTATTGAGCTATGTATAAGGACTCCACAGACAAAGAGCTCTAAAAATGCTTTTTTTCTGTGAGTATCTCAATTTCATGGGAGAATCCCACCCAAACCGATCAGGTTTATACGAACTAGGACATGTGCAAATATAAATCCAGAGAAAGCTATGAAATTGAAAAGAGCTTTCAGACTTACTATAAAATTTAACTAGACATAGGTAAAAAGCCAGCTAAGCTCAAATTTAATGACTAACCTTCACTGTAAATTGGGCATATCTCAAAAAACACGATACTTATTAAATGATTTCAGAAAAATCACATACCACAGTTTTTTCATAGAGTTTTAAAGCAAAAGCGAACTCAGAATAATTATTATTTCTCTTCCAAAATTCTATTCAGCATTCTTGTCAATGAAGGATACTGAAAATTTTTATAATAACTCTTAAAAAACCATGCTTCATTTTGGTTCCTTAAGAAGGAAAACTGAATCTCCTCTATTTTTTTTAAGGCTTTTATAACAGACTGAAAAATGATTCAATAATATTGTAAGACTTCAGATATACCCCTGTTACATTCTAAGAGGCCAAATTAGTTGGCTATGGCTACCGTAATAAAATATCACAGACTGGATGGATTAAACAACAAAAATTTATTTTCTCAGAGCTCTGGAGGCTGGAAGTCCAAGATCAAGATGTCGGCAGGGTGGCAGTGTTGGTTTCCTTGGAGGCCTCTCTCCTTGGCTTGCAGATGGGCTTCCACATGGCCTTTTCTCTCTGTACACCCCAAGTTGTCTCCCTTTGTGGGTCCACATTTCTTCTTTTTATAAGGACACAAGTCAGATTGGATTGAAGCCCACCGTCACAGCCTTTTTTCTTTAATTGAAGTAGAGTTGATTTACAGTGTTGTGTTAGTTTCAGGTGTATAGCAAAGTGATTCAGTTTTATATATATATATATAAATAGATAGATAGATATAGATATAGATATTCAGATTCTTTTCCCTTATAGGTTATCACAAAATATTGAGCAGAGTTCCCTATGCCATACAGTAGGTCCTTGTTGGTTATCTATTTTATATATAGTTGTGTGTATATAGTAATCCCAAACTCCTAAAGCATCCATCACCCCTTTCCCCTTTGGTAACCATAAGTTTGTTTTCTCTGTCACAACCTTATTTCAAATTAATCTCCTCTTTAAAGGCCCTGTCTCTACACTTACAAATTCCTCTTCCTCTTGCCCCTCCTCTTCTTCTCCCTCTCCCTCCCCACCTCTTCCTCCTCCCCACTTCCTTCTCCTTCTCTTTCTTTTTCCTCTCCCCCCCTTTTGTTATCTTCTTGACAATTCAATAATTCAAAGCTTAGTTATGGAAGAGTGGAGAAAATAGGAAAGAATGTTTGAACTGTCATTTTTCTGCATTTTTCTCTAAGTCCAAATCTGTTTCATTAAAAGAAATCATAATAAATTTGGGAATCATGCAGAACTTCTAGCAAGGAACTTTGAACTATTTGAGGGTCTGAATTGCTTCAGTGCCCCCTTGGCATGTCTTGGCGGTGGCATAGGCATGAGAGGAAATTTATAATAATTCTTTAGATCACCACTTTAGAATTTTCTGGTATTAAATTTTCATCACTTTGCTCTGGTCCTTGGAGTCTCCCTGTTTAAAATACTAGCATATTTTTCAGTTTAAAAAAAGGAAAAGAAAAAATAAACTAGTACAGCTTTACCAAGAGCCTTTATCCTGTGGGATAAAATTGTTTCTGAAGTTAAAATTCTTCTTCCTGTTTTCCCAGCATATCAGGTGGGGTCTCCCTTAAAGGTGAAGGACAGGGATCATGCTAGTGAAGGGCGAGTCTGCCTTCCAGTCCTTAGCACAAAAGTCATCCTGCTACTGTCTGAAGCTGTTGCTCAGACAGCTTTCAATTCAACTCAGAACACTTCCTTGAATTATTGATAAATCTGCATCATTTGGGGAAGTAGAAAATGGTAACATGGTGGAATTAATAGTTCATCTCATTCTTTCTTCAGGGATATGGCATTTTTATGTGTTGCACAGAAGAAAGACCTTATAAGTGAAGATTTCATTTTGTAGGAAGTATATTTATGTAAGAGGATACAAAGGATGCTCCGAAGGGAAGTCTTGAATCATTCATCAGTGTATGCCTCACAGTACTTTGTACTTTATAGTGAATTTTCAGTAAATATTGGCTGAATAAATAGATGAATTTACCTGGAGATGAAGCAAACTCAGGCATATTAAAATCCATATTGTCAACAGCACTAATTCTCAGCTCTGAGGCTGCAATCAGATAGATACGCCATAAACAGAGATTTCCAAACTTTCTCAGTTCGTGGTGGTGCCCTTAAGTGTATCAGCAGTTTTTTTTCCACAAGCCCCTTGACAAACAAACAAAAAAATAAACCAAAAACCAAATCCCCAAACCCTAAACCCCAACAAAAATCAAACAAACACCACCTGCCGATTCAGGTCACCAAGTAATTAAATCTTAACAATTTAGTGTTTATGCCCTAACAACTCAGTAGCCATTTGAAAAAAATTATATGCATAATTTGAAAGAGCAAATAATACTTTTATTTCATTCTTAAATAATCACAATTACTAATAAGATGCACAGCTTCTTAAGCCTCAGAAGCAGATTGGACAACACCCCCCATGTCATTTTTGGTTCTACATTGATTATTTTCATGATATTTGTTTTTTAATCTCAGCAATCTCCCAAAACTCAACTTCACAAAGATATGATGTCATCAAAAGGAATGGAACTCGATGTAATATCCAAACAGTGAACTGCCTCAGGCTAGTAGCTCATAAGAAGTCTGACAAATGTTGAGTGTTGCTGTGATTCCCTCAAATATTTAAAATTTTCCTAAATATTCTCATATGAGTTCACTGTAGTGAACACAGTTTGAGCAAATAAAGTGTTATCAGCAAGAGTCAGATTATTGAAGGTACCAATCATTTTCCTAAAAATAAGACTGTTCTCAGTTATTTTTGTAATAATACCACTTATGTATTGACTTTCCAATACTTTTTTCAATAGTTTTAGGGAAGCAATGCATGTAAGAGCTTAGGATGTGGGACCTGTACATAACCACATTCATTGAACTTGCTGGAGTCACAAGTATTTGGTATTCTCACCTGTTCTGGGCATTTATTATTCTTTCTCAGTTCCTCTATTGGAAATGTGGAGTCTCAGTACCCCTATTTGCTATCACCTAGAAGAATCTGCTTGGCAACTGTATGTTTTTTTTTTTTTTTTAACTCCTTCCTGCAATTAAGCTACAAAACCACTTGGTGGTGATAGATGCTTTATTCATAACAACCAATTACCAAATATGCTTTTTGAGGTCTAGTCAAAATCATTTTTCCACTATTTTCAGATTTCTAAAATTAAAACAATAAAATAGCTGAGTTGTAAAGTAAATAATTCTAAATAGAACTTGCAAAGGAATAAGTAGAAAGATTTGGTTTGGTACTTTCTTCACTAATCCTTGTATACAATTTACTTTTAATTTTCATTTTATACTTAGATTTTGATTAAAATATTTTGTGTTTTTTAAAAACAGATTTAATGTTCTGCACCTTTGTATCATAGTTCATTGATTCTAAGACACCACTGAATATGAGAAGCATTCCAACTTCACAGATGTTAAATGTTAAAAACACAAAAAAGGTGTCTTAGAAACAGTGAGATGCTGTATTTGCAGATTCCAAAAGAGTCTTAGTTCATGGGAGATACTCAGTAAATATGTCTAGGGAAGAAAAGAAGGAAGGAATAAGAAAGAAAGAAGGGAAGGAGGAAAGAAGACTGTGGAGGGGAGGATAAGGAAAGGAGAGAGGAAAGAAAGCAAGAAAAAGGGCAGAAAAGAAAATGACATCCTCTTCCCCAAGAATGGGCATAATTCTGAGGCTTTCTTGGTGGGAAACTTCCAATTTTCCTTTTCACAGATGGAAACTTTATTTATTACATCAATAGTAATTTGATATTGATGAGTTAATAAAAATGAAGCCACTGAGTTGTAATCCCAGGGCCATGAGCTTCTGCATTCCTTTCTTCCCACGTGGAAGGAAGAAAAACCAGACATAGCTACCTTTGGACCTTCATGCAGGGGCTAAGCCTTGTTGCCTCCTTTCTGTCTGGATCTCACTTTGTGTCACCTCCTCAGAGAAGCACTCCTGGACTGCCTATGCCAATGGGATTCCCTCTCAGAGCTTCTTATCCTTGGTTCCCTCCAGACTGTCTCCTCATCCCCACAAGGGCTCATTAACTAGGCTTAAAGTGTAACTCATTTCCAAAACCATGTATACTTTAACAGTGATTTCAAAGATCAGAAACCATTTAGAAACCAAAGGAATGCAAGCCTACATATTAATTACAAGATTTAGATTGAAAAAAAAACAAACCACAGTAACATGCACTAACACTGAATAATCTTAAACCTACAAAACTAACAATTTATAGTTAATCCGTGATGATAAAGGAGGACCAAACTCTGTACCAAGGGCAATGAGAGTGAAGGAAGGATAAGCTGGACTTACTTCCATGTATTTCTGGAGCTGGATTGCTAATTGGCTTGTGTGTGAGCTTCTGTGATTTAGTAAGCTAACAGGTAAGCTTATGTGAACCTAGCCCATCTTCCTGCTTTTGGACAGGCCAGAAAGATGAGCTAAATTCCATTTTTTAATTTCAGTAGAGAAGGATATTTGAGAGCCTACTTTGCAAGTTTACAGACTCTTTTTTTTTTTTTTTTTTTTTTTAATTTATTTGGCTGTGCCGGGTCTTAGTTGCGGCATGTGGGATCTAGTTCCCTGACCAGGGATTGAACCCAGGCCTCCTGCATTGTGAGTGTGGAGTCTTAGCCACTGGACCACCAGGGAAGTCCCAAGTTTACGGACTCTTTTCTTGCAGTTACTTTTAGGCCATATCTTTTGTAAGTTTCTCATGTTTTACTTTAAGGCAGGTTATTACTCTGCTTTACTAGTAAAGGAGAATAGCAAGCCTGTTAGTGCATGAGGGTCATCCTCCTTTTGCTACCCTGAGATGTGATGCCTGGAAAACCTCCATGTGCTTTGTTACAGTTGGTACCTCTGTTCCTCACCTCAGCCCCACCACCTTTTCTTTGCCTCACGTCACACTCCAGCATCCCAGGTAGAACCCCAGGGGCAAAACACAGATGAAGCTCCATCCCAAAGCTGCACTGGTCCCAGAACTGGTCCGTGAGCTGCTGCCCCATCAAAGTTGTGAAGATCTCCTAACACAGCAGCTGATTTATCTCAGTATATGTTAAGAAACAGAGGAGGGTATTGGTTTTGATTTTTGTATAGTTTTGTACACACATAAATTTAAAGAATCATGAAACAGGAAAATATATAGATTATCCATAAAAAGAATTAAAATAGTAGATTCTGAAAGTCATAAAAGTAGATTCTAGCTTTCAGGGGCTAAAAAATCAGCAGCAAAGATTCAGATGATATGATTGTTCTGACTTAATATAATCTCTCTACATATTTAGATGTCAAGATAGTGTAATTGTCCATAAACTCACTAGCTAGGTATTAGGAATAAAGGCTTGGTAATGTAGTAATTACAGAAATGTATATTAAAAATTTTACATAGGAAATTAAAACTAACCAATCATTGACATGACACGACTAATTTTCATGTTTTGTTCCAATCATTTCTAGTTTATATTCTGACAGTTCTACAAACTTCCTATTGTAAAACTGTAAAACATGCCTAACTATTTAGATTGGAGTTACAAGATATAGGCCTGATGGAAGTATTAATTTCATGTAATTTAGAACATGAAGAAGTAATATTTTTATTATTTACTTGTCTTCAGAAAATGATTGTCTTTACCTTTCAATATGAGCAAGGAAAAGACAAATAAAAACAAAACAGAATTTTTAAAGTTGCATACTTTGGTTGCCCAAACTATACATTATGTGTGTGTATATTTATATATTCTTAAATAATTTTTAAAAGTTACTTATATATATATATATATGAGCAACTTTAAAAGTAATTTATATTTTAAAAATAATAATAATATAAAATAAGTAGATATTTATATAAATAATTTAAAAGTTCTGAAGATTAAATAAACCTATTAGTAATACAGCAATAAATAACACTAATGGGCAAATGTAACAAAATTGTCCATTTAGGACTGTTTGCGGTTTCCATGGGTGACAGTCTACTGTTTGTCTTCTACTCTTTCAAAGAAGGAATTATCCCATAAATCTATGGATAAATATTCGTTTGCCTCACCCAGTACTTGAATGGTTTATGAATTTAAAGGTTCTTGCCCTGAATTTTAAGGATCGGAAGTTCACCAAGTTTTTAAGCATATTTCTGATTTTTGCCCCCAATTTTCAAGCTTTGGAAATGACTGTTTTGTTCTAGGAAGTGTTGTCCCAGGCGCCTCTTACTCTACATAATGCTAACTTTTCCATAGGAAAGCTGATATGACAGAGTGATTAAAGAAATAAGATGTCTGTATACATGTACCACATCTTGAATGAAATTGTGCCATTTGCAGAGACGTGGATGGACCTAGAGATTGTAATACAGAGTGAAGTAAGTCAGAAAGAGAAAAACAAATATCGTATACTATCGCTTATATGAGGAATCTAGAAAAATGATACAGATGAACTTATTTGCAAAGCAGATATAGAGACACAGACATAGAGATCACACTTATGGTAACCAAGGGGGGAAGGGAGGGTGGGATGAACTGAGAGATTGGGATTGACATATACACACTACTAGGCATAAAAGAGATGACTAATGAGAACTTACTGTATAGCACAGGGAACTCTACTCGATGCTCTGTGATGACCTAAATGGGAAGGAAATCCAAAAAAGAGGGGATATATGTATACATATAGCTGATTCACTTTGCTGTACAGCAGAAACTAACACAACATTGTAAAGCAACTATACTCCAGTAAAAATTAATTATAAAAAAGAAGAAATAAAGTGTCTCCATAATTTGAATTTTACCTGATGGTGAATTCAATGGCAGAATTATGGAGGGTGTTGAGGGTGTTTATGATTATCTAGGCTTATTGTCATAAAGACAGTGAGAGCCTGCTTTCGGTATATCTTTGAGTTTGACATGGCATGATTCCAAATCTGGCTTTACTCACATCCTGTATTTCCAAATAGATTGAACATTAACTGTGCAGTTGAACTGCTGAAGAAATCATTACTGAGGTATTTTTAAATGCACTTCCACCCTTAAGTAGAACAGCTGAAAACAGAAGATCGAAGAGATGCATATTTTAAGCAATAAAGGCTCAAGTGTGAGCAAAGAGGGTTAGAAAGAGGAAAACAACATTGGATGCAACTTTTCACTTCTTGTATTGACTTTGTTAGTGATGCCCTTTTGGATCTGTAGTCTAAGGGCAGCCTCTCAATTTATCTATGTGAAATATTAAAATCAAGAAGAAAAACATTATTTTCCATTTTCTTTCCTTCGTAGGAAATAGACAACTGTTTCAACTGCTCAGACCTGAACGAATTTGGTGCATCCCAAGGCAGAAGTGAGAGCACAGAAGTGGTAGAGGGTGATAGAAATTAGACAGGACTCTGAGATATTCCCATTCAACTTTGTGAAATCACAGAGCATTTGTAGCATCCCCCTTTCAGGGTAGACACATGCACACAAAATTTTCCAGAGAAACCTGCACTCTTTAGATTTATCTTTAACCGGGCTTTCTGTTAGCATAGATCAGAGAAATTGCCACCAAGGTGGAGGAAAGGGCACCCTGGGAAATGGCCTCAGTTTGGTCCCACATCAAGGATGGGATGTACCAGTGTGAAAAGGAAAATCATTCCTGAGTATATTTCCTTCATTGCTTTGACTCTTTGCCTACTGCCTATTGGCCTTCTGGCTTTTGTAGTAAGAGTCAAAAAGTAGAGATTCAGTTGAATCCTGTTGACCAGAGGCAATCATGATATAAACATAAACGGCCAGTTGTGCTGTTTCTTTCTTGTTTTGCAACCAATATAAAATATTAGGGACTTCCCTGGTGGTGCAGTGGTTAAGAATCCGCCTGCCAATGCAGGGGACACGGGTTCGAGCCCTGGTCCGGGAAGATCCCACATGCCGTGGAGCAACTAAGCCCGCGAGCCACAACTACTGAGCCCTCGTGCCACAACTACTGAAGCCCGCGTGCCTAGAGCCCGTGCTCCACAACGGGAGAGGCTACTGCAGTGAGAAGCCCGTGCACTGCAATGAAGAGTAGCCCCCGCTCGCTGCAACTAGAGAAAGCCCACGGGCAGCAATCAAGACCCAACGCAGCCAAAAATAAATAAATAGAAGAAAAATATTTTAAAAAATAAAATAAAATATTACATTTTCCTATGTTAAATATATATATATATCTCTAACATATATGTGTACACACACACACACACACACACACACACACACACACACACATACAGTGTTGAAATGATTCTTCAGTTTTAAAACTACTACAAAAATAGCTGGGAAAAAGCTGCCGTCAGTATGCTGCTAAAATAAACCATGAACTGTCTTCTCAAAGTACAGAACTAGATAGATGGGACATAGCAGAGTTGTCTTTCTGTGATTTTGAATTCTAGGTGTTTGATGGCAGGATAACATTAAGGCAGATTTTATTGCTTTAAAGGGAAGTTCATCTGCATGATCCGTTAATAATCACATGCAAGGGGCCAGGAAAGTGAAAAAGTAGCTTTCAAATATTTTTCGTGAGTGTTTTTACAGCACGGTAGAGATTTATTTTCTGCCACTGTACAGTGACCAGAGCCAGGCCCCGAGGAAAGTGATCTCCCTGGGGTTGTCTGCAGTGTGCACTTTGACCTCTTCCTCTTGGCCCAGGTTAGTCCAGACATTTCAACAGCTTGACTAAGCCTCATCACCGGTCAGCTGCCAAGTTCAGCGGCTGCCAGGATCACTAGCTGCTTTTTAAGTACACCTGTTGCCAGCACTGTGTATGAGTCAAGAAGGCTAGACCTTTCTGGTCTATCCCACTGGCTAGGATCTCTTTCAAAGAAGAATTATTTTTAATACGACTTCATCCTGCTTCATCAGGAAAACATTTTTTTTAGCAAGCTTCTCTCCTTACAGAGAAGTTGTATTGACCCTGAATTGCTATGGTACATCAGGTCTGGGTTAACCTACAGATAAAAAATGGTTTTGATAATCAGTACTACCTCTACTTTGTATTTTTCATTGTGTGGGCCAGCAAAGCTGCATGAATAACAAAACATGTAGACAGGGTGTAAACTGAAAGGGTTTTTTTTTTTTTTAAACATCTTTATTGGAGTATAATTGCTTCACAATGGTGTGTTAGTTTCTGCTTTATAACAAAGTGAATCAGTTATACATATACATATGTTCCCATATCTCCTCCCTCTTGCATCTCCCTCCCTCCCACCCTCCCTATCCCACCCCTCCGGGTGGTCACAAAGCACCCAGCTGATCTCCCTGTGCTATGCGGCTGCTTCCCACTAGCTATTTACCTTACGTTTGGTAGTGTATATATGTCCATGCCTCTCTCTCGCTTTGTCCCAGCTTACCCTTCCCCCTCCCCATGCCCTCAAGTCCATTCTCCAGTAGGTCTGCGTCTTTATTCCTGTCTTACCCCTAGGTTCTTCATGACATTTTTTTTCTTAAATTCCATATATATGTGTTAGCATTAACTTCACCGTAAATGGTACTTGATTATGACACTTAAAACCTTTCATATATAATAACACATATATATGAAAGGTTTTAAGTGTCATAATCAAGTACCATTTACGGTGAAGTTAATCTGATAGTTAATGGTAAGTATTGCATGGTAATTAGGTATAAACACTAAGTAGCACGTATAAAGGACTGTAATTAGTGCATTTCAGGGAGCCAGGCAAGCATTTTTGAAGCAAGCTTGGTGGGGAGATGAATAGAAAAGCAGTTAAACCCGGACTCTGCTCTAATGATCCCTCGGACCAGAGGAGCCTCTTTGGCCAGAACTCTCTGCTTTTCCATGAGCATTTGCTCTAGGCCAGGGGCCCAGGGCAAGGGGACAGCCTCCCCTATCAGCACAGAGGTGATGAAAAGTCATAGATAGAAAGTATATTGGATTTGGAGAGTCTTCACAACTTCTGAAACACTGTACACTATCTAGCTGCAGCTTTGTAGTCTTTTAAGGTGAAGAAACAGGACACATAGGGATGTTTTCAACACTCTGGGCATCATTTAGCCATGATAGGATACTTCTAGGGCTTCATGAGCTCTGTTTTGATCCATTTCCCTATCAGTCACTGTTCATGAGGGATAAGTGTTTTCCTCATACCAGTGAAATGTCTGGTCCGTATCCGAATGTGTAGTTCATTTAATTAAGCGTGTTTTATTGATTATCTATCTACCTATTGACCCATGTACATTTCTAAAAGGTGGTACAAAAGATAGTTTTTAGAAACCTTAACCAGGGTGAAATGTCTTAATCCTGGGAATATCTGGTTATTTTCCCTGCTGGGTGTGCCTGTGTATAACTCAAGTGACACTGTCCTTACTTGACTGATTTTGATTTGGTGGGACTCGACAGAGCAACCTGGTTCAAATGCCAAATCATTGGCTTCATTCTTGCCCACTTTCCTACCCCAAGTTCAGTTCATTGTTAAATCTTGTTGGCTGTATCTTAATATATCTGGGAAATATATATATCCCAGAAATATATCTGGGATCTGACCATGCTTATCACCTCCACTGTTAGCACGACAATTTAAGTCATCAATATCTTTTACCTGATTGTTATACTAGTCTTTTAACTGTTTGACTAGTTTCTACCCTGGAATCTGTTCTCCACAGCAGAGCTATTCTCTGCAAACCAAAGTCGATTTGGTCACCCTTCAATGGCTCTCCATTCATACCCTGCTTTATTTTTTAATGAATCACCATTTGACATAGTATGCATTTATTGGCTTATTACATTATTATTACCTTTTCTACAATATAAGGTCCATGAGAGCAGGGACTTTGTGTCTTGGTAAGGGTTTATCTTTATTCCTTAGAACAGTGTCTAGCAGGTTTATTAACACTTTATTAACCACTGAAGTCAACATCTACTATTGAGATTTTGAATTATTTTCGTTCTAAAAGTAAACTTTCTAAATCTTAATTCCATGGCTTTAACATTTTAAGCATTTGAGCTATAATCTACTCATTCTTAGCTCGAATCCCTTTGGTTGGGAAGCCAAACTAGTGAACGGACCTAGGAGTAATAGCAACTGCTTAATGAGCACTTCTATGCCAGGCTCTTGTGCTTCAGCATTTTGCTGTATCTCATTTAATTCTAGCCTAGTTCTAGAGACAGGTATTATTACTATTCTCCTTTTACATTTAAAGAGACTGAGACTTGGGAGAGATGAAATAACATAATACTCAGAGTTAATAACCCCTGAGCTGAGATTACAATCAAGGTGTGGTTGACTCTATACTGCCTTCTAGCCGTGTCCTCCGGTAACGCGTGTCAGGTTATTGAAGTAGCGAAGCGGCTTAATTCAAAGCATTCCTTCTGCAGTTCCATGTGCTAGGGTTCTGGGATATAACAAATGTCCCTCCATCCCCCAAAGACTCTTAGGGACCAAACCAGGTAGTTCCGCTTTCAGGAATGTCCTAAAAGCCACTGTCCTCTAAGCTGGGTCTCTTACTTTAATGTAAGTTTCTCAAGCGCAGAGGCAGTTACATCACCTAGGAAAAGACGATGGGATCAAAACGCTATGATCCAGAAGAAGAAAGCGTTGTCACCAATTTGGCTGACCGCTTGCAAATAGGGCACTTAAACATAAAGTTCTCAAAAAGCAGCCGACCCCCGGCTTGGAGGGAAGTTGGCGGAAAGAGGGGAATAGGTTTCGGCCTGACCACAGGACGGCTTCTCCAGACCCGCCTGGGCTCCAGCGCGTAAGTCGAGGGGTCCCTCCGCGGAGGCCAGCGGATGCATCGTGCGGCCAGAGCAGGGCTCGGGGGCGGGGCTCGGCGTGGGGGCGGTGCCGACGCCCGCTCCGCCCCCTCCTCGGGGATGCCGGGATGTTTACACTCCTGACAGCAGCAGCCGCTGGAGGAGGAGCGGGAGTCTTGGGAGGATGGGCCACCGCTAAGCTCGCGCTCCGGACGCGCCTCGCCGTGCACAGGGTGGGTCTCCGTGCCTGCAGCGTCCGCGGGGGCGGCGCGGCGGGAGGTGGCCAGCGCTCCGGGCCTAGCAGCCACAGCCCCTGGCCCAGCGGGCCTGTGCGCGGCACCGCCTGGCCGAGCCGCCCGCCCGCCCCGGGTCCCTCGCCGGCCGGAGAACGGAGAGCTCCCCGCTTCTTGGTGAGTCGCCACCGGGGTCTCTGGCGCGCGGGCCGGGGCCCCGCCGGCTGGGGCCGCCTGCGGGAGCCAGGCGGGAGGGGAGGTAGGTCCGGCTCGCGCGCGGCAGCCTCGGGACCCCGCCAGGGGGAGAGGAGGCTGTGCGGGGCGCGCGGACGAGCGGGCGGGGGCTTTGGTCCGGTCGTGGGCGGTGGCGAGAGCCTCGTGCCCCGTGCGGCTCGGGCGTCCGAGGCCGCCGCCGTAACTAAGAAACTCCGCGGCCACGGCTGCGGCGCAACAGGTCTCGGTTCGGGGACCCGAGGAACTTGGCGAAGTTCCGCCTCCCGCCGCACGCTCATTGGCGGCGGCGGTTATTTATTCCACGTGGATTGGTTGGGTTCAGCTGTCAGCCGTCAGCCTCAGCCGGACTGGGCAGAGCGAACTTCTGAGGAGAGGTGGGTGGTGGGAGCCTTGAAGACCGGCCTTGAGAAGTGCGGGGAGGGTTACCGGTCTGTTGGAGAAGGAGCTTTCCTGGGACTCTGTCAGAACTAGGAAGCGTCAGGGAGAGGGATTGCAAGGCAGTAGCGAACATTGGTGGTGATAGTGGCAATGGAAAAGAAATAAAGACATTGAACACTGAGGCCCAAGCCAGAGAGGCGAAGGGGAGCGCAGAGAAGAAAGGAGAAAAGTAAGACCACATTGCCCCAGGACAGGGTCAGGAATCGAACACAACCTAGAGGAAGGATCCTACAGTGAGATTTAAGAATCCCTGTTACCTCTTTCCTATATACTGTAGGCCTTGGGAGATGATGTTTCAAACAGGTGAATCTTGTTCTTGCACAGCTGTAGGTCTTGTTAGGGATAGATACTAAGAATAGACTTATTTTACAGTAAGATATGTTTCCAACCTTGAGCATTGTTGGTGATGGAATTGAAAGTCAGAAACATTGCAGAAGTGGAATGATTTTTCCCCTCCTTTGAGGCTACTGATCTTAAGGATGCAGTTGAAACGATCAGATGCCCATGGTTTGTAGAGCATTGTGTACCCGTTATAATTAGAACCACTGTTTCTAATTCCTTCTCCAAGGAATTTGCAGTTTCAAGGAGTATGCACACTCCCAGCAGGCTACAGCAGAGTGTCTCGCCAGGTTGCATTACAGAATAAAGTACAGAATGTGTGTGTGAGACCCATCTGTTCTGTTTAGGAGCTTGAGCTGCTCCGGGTGTGGTCGGAGAATAGCATAGTACTTTCACTCAAAAAGTTTATGGTACGTTTGGGACTATCAGACAAACACTGAAAGGGTGAATAGTTAGACAAGAGATACAATTAACTCTGTAATGCTTTGTGGCAACTCTTGCTGAATTGATGCCGAGTATTCTTGGCTGTAACGCTTGATGAAGGCCAGTGCCCCCAAAACGGTTAACATAAAGCGTAAGCAACTTCATTTCCAGACGAAGGGATCCCTCGCTACCGTCGAGGAGATCCAGTCCACAGGTTGCTTCACTCCTAAAACCGCAGCATCCTCAGCTTGGCCCTGGACTAGGTGGGAGCTTGCTGGGGTGGGGGAGAGATGTTGGAACTTTGAAAAACTTTGCGTCTCGGAGGCGTCAAAGGGGTAGAAACTATGGGGACGGCGAGAGGAGGGCGGCGAAACTAAAAGGCTAAGGCACCCCTAGTGGAAGCTGGTTGCTTTCCCGGGGTCTGGGGCAGCCCGGGACCTTGCAAGACGCGCGGTCCTGAGATTCGGCTCTCGAGCAGGAGGCCCCGCCCCCTTCAGACTGACGGCCTCCACAGCCAATGCGCGGTGAGGACGGCGCTGCTCCCGCTGGAGGGCGGGCACTTCCCCCGGCCCCGGGGGCTCAAGGGAGGGGGGCGGCGTGTGGGATAAACGGGCAAGATAAGGGGAGGTTGTGAGGTAAACACGCAAAACGAGGAGGGGGGGCTTGTGAGAGAAACGCATAAAACGAGGAGGGGGCTTGTGAGAGAAACACGTAAAACGAGGAGGGGGCTTGTGAGATGGGGGGCGTGTGGGGTAAACGGGCAGTGTAAGGGGAGGTTGTGAGAGAAACAGGCGTAAAATGAGGAGGGCGCAGCGGCAGGTTCCTAGGACCCCGTGGTGCTCGTCTCCTTTCAAGGTTCAGCCGCGCTTTGGACCCACCGGTTGGTGTGACTAATGGAGGGGAGGAGGGGCTCTCACAAGACCCCTCCTCATTTTACGCGTTTCTCTCACGAGCCCCCTCCTCGTTCTTTGAAATTATCTGAAAATGAAAACCAAGAAATGTCAGAATCCCAATCCTTAAGCGTTTTTACAATTACTTGGGACTCTTTCCACAGTTAAAAAAATTTTTTTTTCACCTAAAAAAGTAAAGACCGTCCCTGGAGTGCAGACTCATTTCCTAGTTTGCACTGCTGTGCTGCTCGGGGTCGTTGACTCGGGTCACACCTGCAGCGCCCTCCACGCCCTTTCCAACTCACACATTGTCCTGGCTGGACAATTTCAAGAGCGCTTTTCCAGCCCCTAAAGCAGCACTTACGCCAAGAATGAGGAAAGCACGCCTGGTATGATGGCCGCGTACTGGTGGGGAGGGGAGGTTTGAGGCCTCGGGTGTTAACCTACCCGAATAGTAAAACTCAGTTTTGTAGTCTCCACATGACCAGAACGCGGGTATAGTTTGTGCGCAGGAGTATCTGATCTCGTACTCCCCTCCCTTCATCTTTCTGGTGGTTGCAGTTGGCAGTGTGAGGCTCTGGTTTATTGCAAACATTTAAGTATTTTCTTCCCGACTCTTGTGCATTTACTGAAATGTAGATTTCTTTTTTTTTTTTAACTTAAATATGTAGTCAGAGAAATCATTAGAGAGTTTTATAACCAAAAACTGTTTTCATTGGAACTGCCTGATGTTTTAAAATGTATCTTTCCAGTATTACTAGTGTAGCCACTGTTCAGGGCATCTGGAGAGGAGAGAATAACGATTACTTAATGCAGTTTTGGAAAAGAAGTTGCTTAATTAGGTAATAGGTCCCCAAAATTCCTTTCAGGTTTTGATTTTTTTTTAAAACAGGCTTTGGTGTTTAAAAAATGTGCAGGGCAGCTGCATAAAGCAATACACTGTCCACATTCCTGGTTTCATTCAAATTAATATATTTGTCCCTTCAAATATTTGCTCAAGAGTTATGTGGGTAGGTGTTTTAGTACATCATTCATAAAACGTGGCAGCAAACTTAGCATAATACTAAGGGTGTTTTGGAAATGACCTGTGTGATTAATGTTTGCTCTGAATTGCCTTACCAGCAATTATTTTATCAGCATTTCTATAAATATATAACAAGATGTTTTAAGAAGCATTTCTTCATACTTTCGAATGTTTCAATTCATTTCTTCCTCCCTTCAATTTTATAGGGAATTTATATAATTGTAATCAAATATATTTATTTGCAGGATATAACGGCAATTGAGAAATTTTGAACTTATACATAGAACTAATGTAGAACCATTCATTCTTAGAGCTATAAAACCTCTAAACTGCTGATTCCTCTTTTGGTGATTAATAGTTTGATTATCCCTGTGTATTATACATCTTTACAGAATAAGGAAAACACTTAGAGAATATATTTCATGGTTTTTAGTGAGCAGTGGAAATGAGAAGGACAGGTAGATGGTCTTGAAGCATTCCTTAATTTTTTGGAGCAGGATAACTTCTTTTTTTTTAACTTTTGTTAAAATAACAGCTGTCATACTATGTATATAACGAGCCGATACAATGAGCTGTTTGCTAATAGCTATCCAAAGTGTTAATCGGAGTGTGTAACTGAATGGAAGTTATTTAATTGGTCTATCAAATTTTAGAAATTTGTATGTTTTCTGTTACTTAATGGAAATAGACCTTTCTGTAAATCTTGCCATTGGTCTTCTATTGATAATCAGTGTAAGTCATTAAAGGCAGTTTTTTCATACCAGGTTGCTTTTGTAGAGAACAGGGGTTCGCAGACTTTGTCTCTAAAGGATGAAAGAGTAAATATTTCTGGCCTTGTGAGCCGTATGGTCTCTGTGACAGCTACTGCCACTGTAGCCGTGGACATACCTGAACAGGTGGGTGTGGCTGTGTTCCAGTAAAACTTTGTTTATACAATCAGGCTGGAGGCCCAGTTCTGCCCTAGAAGGTAATACCAAGGGTCTAAACCTGATTCTAGGATGGATGTTTGGGCTGACAGGGATTTTCCACAGCACTGTGTTCGCCTTTTCTGGTCCTTTGATCCCTTATGACGTTCTCTTGATCTTCCCCAGTCCTCTCAGAATAACGCCCAGTTATTCATTGCCAAATTTTGTGTTTAGTCTCAGAGCCCTCATAAATATATCAGCCTCTTTCAGATTTATTCACCTGTTCAGGGATTTCTGTCATTCTTTGCCTCGGGGCAGGGGGGGATCCCACACCCATCCAGTGATGTTGAATGGATTTGCGCTCTCTCCGCTTCCTTCTTGTTGCTAAGCCAAGATGGACTCTGATGTCAGACATTTTTCTTTGCTTGATTGACTGATAGCCCTAGAAGGAATGTGCTTTGCTGTGTTTCTTTAACTAGTAGTTTTTGTTCTAAGTCGACTGGAGTGACTGCTTTTTCTGCTGTTAGAGAGAATTTCTGGCATGAGCAAGCGGGTGCACAGATTTTTTTTTCTTGTTAGAAAAATTGACTAAGCCTTTTTTTCTTTTTTTTGGCATTCTAATTTAATCATTTTATTAAGCTTTTTATTTATTTATTTATTGATAAGTCTTTTATAAAAGACTGTTTTTCCAGTAAAAAAAAAAAAAAATTCTAAAAAGGGCCTGCATTTGTAAGGAGAGGCTATAGTCACGGGCGTTTGTGGCCTGGGAGTACTTGCGGGGTACCTGACTCTTTGCTTTCAGTAGAGTTAGCTGTGGCTGACCTGGTTGCAGCTGCTGAGAAGCGGTTGAATGGAATGGAAAAGGCAACAGTTTTGAGCTTACACAGAAGGATTTCCCAGTCCTAGCCAGGAGTGGGTTCTGGGTGGGCCGAAATATTGACCCCTCGGGGCGGGGCCTGGGGCTTCAGAGCTTCCCGGCTAGTTGCCAGCAGCTGCTACCAGCCTCTTCTCTTTGTGTGACCTTGCTGCACAAATATCATTTTCTGTGTTTACCATGATGTGAAAAAGACTAAGGCCAAGGCTTCGCTCCTACTCTCTGACCTTGCTTGAGTTACTTGATTTGTTCAGACCGTAGTTTTCTCAGCTCAGGTCACAGTGCTTTGAGGAGTAAATGACAACATCTTTGTAGAAGGAGGGTAGTAGGCTCCGTGAGTGTTAGTTTCATTTCACCTCTTTCTCTATTCTTAGGACGTTTTGTGGTGGGAAAAACACGTCTTCTCAGTTTCTTCTGATGGCAGGCCCTGCTGCCCAGCTTTATCTGAAGAGGCTCCTACCCAGCTCTGCTGCCATTTCTACTTTCTCCGCCTTAATTATTCTTCCCTTTTGCCCTGTGATTTCCATATTTATAATTTAATTGTTCCCAGCACGAGTTAATGTTTTTACTAAACTTTGTGGGGAGAGGGCAGTAATCCTTAGTTCCTCAGGTAGAAAAAGCCACAAGAGCCTTGGGGGTTATAGTTTGGACAACAAAAAAAGTGAGAGTTGCAGAAAGATACTTAAATACTGATTCAAAAATGGAAAAAATTAAAATATTCTTTCTAGTGTGCTTCCAATTCTGTTTTTTTTATTGTTAAGATATTTTTCTCATATTCTGCTACTTAACTGGCAAATTACTCTAATTTTTTTGTGGTCGTAACCATAGCAAAGCCACATATCCTCTATATATTATGATTGGAAAAATGGAACAGTTAGACATGTTTATGAAAAATTGTTATACCTCTAAAATGGAAGGAGTTGCCAATCTTCCATTGCCTTTTATATCTGTTGAACCCTATAGTAAAATAATGGGATATGTTTGCATACTGTCATAAAGATACCCAGAACTGGACAATAGGTAATTTATTTCAGGCAAATAGCTTGTTCTTATTTCAAATCGTTTACTTCTAAGCATGGTTTGTTATTTAACAAGTACAGGTAAATTGACAGACATTATACAAGAAGAATGTTTATTGATGGATTGATTTTATAGGAATAAATTATGTTTATTCTCAATTTTTTATGGTAACCTACAAATTCACTTCTTTTGTGTGTGTGTGTGTGTGTGTGTGTGTGTGTGTGTGTTTAACAGTCTTTGGTATTTAGACACATTTAGAATAACATAGTAGCAGGTGAGGTATTCAGTGAAAAATGGCATTTTTTAACATTTTAATATATACCTAAAATAAAGTTTTAATGAAGTTTCTACATTTGATAAATATTTTGGTTGTTGAATGGCATATTGTTTTCAACTTCACTTTGTCATTTTGTGACCTAGAGTGTTCAAAGTATCAGCTGTTGATGAAGAGTTGTATTTTATTAGGTGCTTCTCCCACTGCTCTTCTAATCATTCTCATCGCTCTCTCCCTCTCTCTTTTAAGTAGGAAGGAATTTATTACACCATGTTTAATAGTATTTGGTGGCTGGGAGGGAGTCTGAGCTTCTAGCAAGGTTTCCCAATACTGGGCCACCAAGGGAGTTGCTGCCTCTTTCGTGATCAGAAAGCCACCAGCCTGGGACTACACAGCCACTGCTCACGATGGCGCTGCTATTCTGGGGGCCCTTGACTGCTGCGGTCCAGGTGATGGATGCTCTGGGTTCAGTACTTAACACCTCCTGTATTAGTTTCCCAGGGCTGCCCCAACAAATTACCACAAACTGGGTGGCTTAAAACAACAGGTGTTTACGCTCACAGTTCTGAAGGTCAGAAGTCAGAAATCAAATTGCCCACAGGGCTGTGCTCTCCGTGCAGGCTCCTGGGAGAACATGCCCCATGCCCTTCTCTCAGCCTCTGTGTTGGCGGCCGTCCTGGACGCTCCTTGGCTGATAGGTGCGCCACTCCAGTCTCTGCCTGTGTCATGTGGCCTTCCTCATGTGTCTCCTCCTCCTCTTAAAAGCGCACCAGTCTTACTGGATTAGGGTCACCTGATGACCTCATCTTTACTTCTATTCACTTACACTTAAAATTTAACAAGCAAAATCTGTACTTTTTTTTTTCCCCTCCCAGATTCTTCACCACACAAAAGATTTTTAAGATTTCTGGTCTTTCTGTTCTGAACAGAATATTTTCAGGTTGTACAGAGATTGTACCTGAGAGATAAAGGTACCCAGGTTATCCTGTACATATGTCATCTGCAGTTTGTATTTTATACTACCATAGAAGAGCTGTTCCAAAATCAATTTTCCATTCACCATTATTTTGTAGTTTCCCTTAGGAGACCTTAAGTCCATAATTCACTAAATCAAATACTTTCAGAACTGGAAGGAAACTTATAAATTGTCTAAACTGGCCTTTTCATTTAATGTGAGAATAAACTGAAACTCAAGGATGTGAATTTGCTAATCCACATTCCACTAGATTCCTTAATAGTCCATATTGCCTTGTGTGTTACCTTTGTCATGCTCTTGGTAGTAGGCATGGTGTTTTGTTTTCACTTGCTTGAATTAGCAGTCTTGTTGCATTCACAGTACGTGCTCAAAAAAAGACTTGAGGATAGAGTGACATTGCACCTCTGATTGCCCATATCAGGGCCTTGATTCAAGTCAGCAAATATTCGAGAGCCCAGCTGTGTAGTGGGGAAGTATTTCTGTTGCCTCTAGAACGAGGAACGTTAGCGTATGTTGCTATATCCTTACTATGAAATAGGATCAAAGAAGAAGAAATTCCTGTTATGGAGGCCAGTTCTAGGAAGCAGTCCTTAGTTAGAGATGGTAGATAGATAGTAAAGGCCAGAAAGCTCCTGGGTGATCACAGGGTTGTTTGGTCAGTATTTCATAAATAACACATTTCATTATATTAGTTACCTTGATTCATGAGGGCCAGGCTTCATTGTTTGTTTGTCATTTTGCTGTATTGACAATAACTTACGTGTCCTTGTTGCTTCTTGCACAGTATGTATGACTGAAACGTTTGTTAACCCCACTGACCAGTTTCTCCCTTTAATTTCTTCTTTTGCCATGATTCAGAGATCATGATGGGCTGTTTCCTTTTTCTCTGTAGCCATGCCTTTCTCTTAAGTTGGTTCTCATTTGTTTATTATATGTGTTCCCTGTTTCAGTGAAAATCCTATCTTACAAAGCAGTTATTAGAGATTAATCAAATCAATCCTAAAGGATTTGTCTTATAATTCCTTGAAATAGTTATATCTATCTGTACATTGAAAATAATTTTCAGAAAACTTGTATAGCCGTTCAAGAATACATAGTGACCTTCTTGCCATCACCGTGGTAGGCTGTATTTTCAAAGCATTTGTCCTATTACTGTGTTTCTCAAACTATGGTCCTCACAATGCCTGTGTCAGAAACACTGATTTGATAAGTACAAGCACTGGCGTTTAAAAGCAAGTACCCCAGATGGTTGTTATACACAGATTGGAAAGCTACTGTTCTCTGATATAGTGCAAGTGATTTTAATGGAGGTGTTCCTCAGGCAACAGTAAGAAATGCCACATGGCCTTTTTAAAAAAGATTTTTTCATTTAAAAAATTATTTATGATGGAAGTCCATCCCTACTGCTACCATCATTTCTCACTGGGGCTGTGTGGCCCTTGGAGTAGTTCACACTTAGTAATCAGACCCTTCTAAGCATATGTAGCCAATGTTTCAGCTCAACTGGTGGCCAGGTATTACTGAAATCAGTGTTATAAATCAATTAAAATAAATTAGATAAATACACATAACTGTAAATAAGAATTGAGTAATAATAGAAAATTCCACTTCAAACTAGTGAGAGAAAATAGTACATCTAAGTGTTAATTTTAGTTCTGTCCCAACCAAACGGTCCCTCTTGAGTGTACTGCTTGTGCTGTGTGCTGTTCTCACCATTTTTGGCATTTTTAGGGTATTTTTCTCAGCTGGGTGTGAAGGCTTACCACTTCCCTTACCTCGAGATGGTTTGCATTTTGCTTAAGGGCAAAGCCCTTAGCCTGGCAGCAGAGATTTTGCCTCCAGGCCCCAAGGCCCGAGCTTTACCTGCAGTTGCCTCTCTTGCTCCTGGGTTTGACTTTGCCAGGCTCTCCTGTCCTGCTTATCTGGCCGAGCTGGAAAGTGTTTGGGAACAGCGTGATGACGGCGTGATGACTAACCTGTTCCTTTTTCCATCGATAACAAGGAGCTGGTTCTCGAGTCCTTTCTAGCTGCCCTCCTTGTCCCAGATACAGGCCTTAACATGTAAGTTATGTTCTTTACTTAAGCAAGCCTATGTGGCCATTTTAAAACTACTTTCTATCAGTGATTTTTTGTTTACCTTTTTCTTTAATTAATTTGGAGTGTATCAATAAATTCAGGCCCTTTTTGTTTATCACCATTTCTACACCCACCTTAAAGAAATATATATTTATACACATATACATATGTAGATCATAAATAATGTAAGAAGAAACAGCTTGACAAAGAAGGTTTTGAAGTCCTGGATTGAGTCCAGGTTCATTTTTGTATGTTTTCAGAGGCCAAGCACAGGGTCTTAGGGTGAGTTAAATTAATATCCACAGAACTCAGTTTAAGAGTTGAGTGTCTGGCTTAGGAGAGAGATCACGGGGTGTGATTAATGGTTCAGTTAATAAAAAGGAGCCTGGGCTGCAACGATGTGCTCGGTTGCCAGGGCACCCTGTCTCCCGGGCTGTGGTCCCTGCAGGGCACGCTACAGTTCCTAGGCCTTTTTTGTTCACGAGATGGGTTGTCAGCCTCTGAATGGCAGTGTTTCCAGAGTAAGACCCAAATGAACATCCATTTTTCTTCATTGTGAAGTTTGTGGGGTATTTGCGTATGCATCTTGAGACCCCTGGAAAGATGATCCAGTTGGCTGCACAGCATTTGATGTTAAGCTTAGTTTCAGATCAAGGCCAGCTTTCTCTGAATTTGGAAGGCATACTTGCCTGCAAGCAGAGAGGCAGGCCGTTTGCTCTCTGGAGAGCTGCGGCAGCTGTAAGGGTGAGTCTGTGTCTCTTCCCTTTATGATCCTCCTTTTCGCATTTGTTCCTTTATTGTTCTCCCCACTTTCCTACTGGGCCCCACCAATTCACAGGTTGAAGAAAGAAATTTGGGGATATTGGTAAGTAGCTCACAGTGAGTAGACAAATAATCTAAACAAAGATCTATCTTTATGCTTTTAAAACTCAGTTTTGATTAATTGCGGAAGATGGGAGACAGGCGTGAGCAGTGTTATCTGTATGATCACTCCTGGCTCACCCGTCTTTAACAGCTCTGTATCGGGACCTCTGTCTTCAGCCTCAACCCTGACCTGCCTTTCCAGATTCACTTCTTTATTCTCCCCCAGATGTTGGTCCCATCTGACAACTTACCATTTTTTGATAAATTTTGTACCCTTTCTGGCCTCTGCTTTATCTTTTTCTAGCTGCTTTTAATTTCCATTTTTTTATACTTCAGCTGTTCAATCTCAGTGATTAAAAATCATCTTTATCCTTTAAGACTCTGCTCAAATGTTATACAAAAAGTACAAAGAAATCTTCCTTCTGCTTCTTTAGGCCTTTAGTGCTTATCGACTCTCCCTGTTGTTGTACTTGTCTTAGCTTCCGCCCTGGAATATGTGCTTCTGGAAGGTGTGAATCATGTCCTGTACATATTTGTGTTTCCTGCAGGGCCTGGGACCATTCTTGTCAGAACTGGCCATTCAGGGAATGGCAGATGACTGCATCCCAGAGCCTGTATGGGGCAGAAGGTCTGGGTAGATACGAGTAGTGAGAGAATGTCCAGGACAGTTGAGCAGTTGATTTCAGGGAAGTATAGGGTGAATGGCAGACACAGGGGCCCACAGGGTGTGGTATGAGGGAGGTTTACTCAGTGAAATGGGTAAAGGTCTCACCTGGGCTTGGTGTCTGAACTCTGAATTTTTGAAAGATCTCAGAGTGGGGTGAGATGGGAACGAGGACTGGGAAAAAACAGGAGTATATGCCAGACACGAAGTTGGTGGGGATGGAGAGGGGTGTGGGGTCAGGACAGAGAACAGTTGGGTGATTAGGTATAAATTAGAGGCTTGGGCAACAAGGAACAAAGTAAGAACTGAGCTCCTCTAATTAGGACATACATTGAAACAGGACCAGGAGTCAGATGACATTGATTTGAACCTGACTTATTACTAAGGTGTTCACCAAGTATCCTTCTGTTTCCCTTCCTTAGAGGCTAGCCCATTCCTAGTTCAAGGTAAGTGCTTTGGCTTTTCTGTAAAGGGAAAGGAACCTCTCTCTGCCCATAGAGGGTGCTTACTGTATATATTTGCCAAATGAATTCCATTATGATGTTCTGATAATCCCCTCATGGAGAAAATGTTGAACTAAGTTATTCCCTTCTTAGGAATAATTACTAATTTGAATTGATGGAAAATTATCATTTGATTTGTGTTCATCAAATGCTGACATAGTAAAAAGTTGTTCCACTTCAAAACAGATACGTTTTATTTAGTATCTTTTCATATTTTTAATTGCTAGAAGTTTAAAAGAACAATCAAAATGTCAATAATTATTTTAAAAAACATTTAAAGGCCAAGCCAGATGGACCAGAAATACATTGTATATTCATGAACTCAAGAAGAGACACATAGGCAGTTAACCTGGGAAGGTACCACCTTATCAAAGGTCTTGAACACTGTGCTCAGGAGATCGACCCTTTCCTCTCCTGTGATGTGATTATAAAGAGTTACTTGTACCTTTATGGTTTCAAGTTTTGTTTTTAATAGGGGTAAAAGCTATAGTGCTTTGATACTTCTTTATTTGGTTCTTAGTTAATGGCACGTCAGGAACTAGCATCAAAATAGAATCAAGGTTATTATAAAGGGGACCTCAGATATATTTGTTAAAAAAAGTATTAAGTTGAGTTTGGTTTATGAGATGTATGAAGAAATTTAGTTTATATTTGAAAATCCAGACTTAAGTGATCCTATACTATACTTTAAAGTTACCAAGAAAAAGTAAGATTACCAAGAAGAAGTGCTATTTCTTTCTTTTTTTTAAAAAATAGATTCCCCCTTTAGCGTCCTCTAACTTTTTCCCCCTTTTAAAATTAAGGATTAAGTTAAATTTATTTGTTTGTCTATCTACTCGTTGATTCAGTTTTTAAGGAAACACCCCCAACACCTTCTGCCTGTTTCTAGGTAGGTTTTAACCTTGTTTAAAATCCTTCAACTATTGTCTTGAATAATTTCCAATCCCTTAGTCTCCTAACTGCGGTTTGGGCGTTGGTGCTTGCTCTGCTGCGTCCTTAGCTCCTGTCTTCCTGCCCTGCTTGTGGTGGCCCCGCTCTCCCTGCGTCAGTCGGGACGTCCCCGTCCTCTGCCCGGCCAGCTCGCACAGTTCCTTCAGATGCACCTCGGTGTTTTCTCTGCAGGGCTGGCCTGGCTGCCAGGCTGCCTGGGCATCCTTCCCATCAGCTCTTGTCCTGGCAGTCCCTGCCACGGCGTCTGGTGGAATACTTATTTCCTGATATTGTAAAGTCTGTTTCTTTGTCTCCCCTAAGAATAACCTGATGGGTTGGAATTACCTCAGTGCTTTTTGTATTCCCAGCCACTGGTAGACAAGTTAGCTGTGGTCAAAAAGTGGCTGAATGAGTTTTGGAGAAGATAAGAAAGCAAGCAGATGGGCATCTGGGATGGGTCCCAGTCACGGCAGAGGGTCTGGGTAGGTGATATTGTCCTTTATCTCCAGTTCCAGCACGTTTTTCTCCCTACCCCTGTCCCCCACCTTTGAGTAGCTGTGGCTGTTTATTGAAATGGGATGAAATAAAGACATGAGAGACTTCACTTTCTTGCAGATTCTTAGGATGTTTTATTTGTGTCCTGGTGTTTGCTGCCTCATTGAAGGCAGGGGTTTAGATGTCTTTGACTAAGCGTGAAGAGTTGATTCATCTCTCTGTTACGTTTTCTAATTCTTTTGCAGTTGTGACTGTCTCTGTCCTCCTTCATAAGCAGAAGGAGTATGATCATGGGGGTCAGGAGGGCAAACCTTGTCTCGTATGGTTTTGGAGGCCTTCTCAAAGCTCTGTGCAAAATACACTTACCTCTGGTCTGCCCTTGTCACTGCAGTGCCAAGATGGCCTCCCACGCGGAGCACCATCCAGTCAGTGACTGTCAGAAGGGCGCAGATCCCTCCACTTGGCTTGGGAAGGGAAAGTTGAAATACTCTAAGATACAAGGAAATACAGGTTTTGCCTCAGTTTTAGATAAAGTTACCATAGTGCCTAGTGCTGAAGAGCAAAGGCGAAGAAATATTAACCAGATCAGTGTAGAGTTCAGAGCCCTGCTGTTTACGCCGAGAGTACAGAACAGCTTCCTCCGTTCTCATTCAATGTGCATTCGCCAGAACTACCCAAGTTAAGAACAAACATGGCTTCTTGGTGGCGCGGGGGTGGGGAAGGCCTCGCTCACGTGGATCTTGGATGCCTGTGGGAGGCCCGCATGACCTGTCTAGTAAGTAGCTGGTGGTTGCATGTGGCTTGAACACCGCAGAGCAGTCCGGCTGGTGAGCAGCTCTGGGGTCATCAGCGTGGAAGGTGGAAGCAGGTGAGCATGCCTGGGGAAGGTGTGTCAGGGCCTGTCCAGCCTTCCTCACGTAAAAGGGCAGGTTCACTAAAAGGTAAGTAAATACTCAGTGAATCCTGGGAGAAATTAAAAGTTAACTTCTGTGTTGCTGCCTGACTTCAGCTGTAAGTATGACATGTAAGGTATTTCTTGTGAAGACCCAAATCAGGCTGTTTCCATCCTTAATGAATCTGTGCTTTTAAAGCCTCTTACTGTTTGCCATTTTTCTAAGATTTTATCAGTTCTTTAGTCAGAGGAATGGACTTCTGCAGAGTCAGAAGGTTTCTGAAAACAAAACTGAAGTAGGTGTCAATTATATAATTCCATTTTGAGTGTAAGTCTGTAATCACTATTAATTAGATTTTCAGGTTTTTTTCTATGAGTCCTTTATGTTTAAAGTCTCACGTACAGTCCTAGGTAGCTTCCTCAGCATGCCGTGTTTATTATTGCCACTATTAATGTAAAACAGTCATCCTTGTTCTTTGGGTAGTATCTTCATAAAATCATAGTTTCACATGATGAGTGTGCCAGAGAAAGTACATTTGTTTCTAGTGACTGTAAAAGTTTGGCATGATTTGTAGTGTGTGTTCAGAAGAGCAGGAGAGGACTGCATGGTGGTGCAGCAGCAGTGACATGATGGGCGGTGTTGGCTGAGAAAGTCTGCCCCGCAGCCGCCTTGGTCAGCTTCACAGAATCCGTTTAAAGACTTGTGTGGTTCTGTGGTATGAAGAAGAGTGTAACAGCGATTGAATTTAGTTCCTCAGAAGGTAAATTTTAAAACATAAAGTATAGCCATGATTTACTTAAGTTTGTTGAGAAATCTTTTTATTAAAAGCTAGGACAGTTTTGTGTGACTGTCAGTGGCTTTTCCTGCTTGCTTCTTCTCCCTTCTTTCTTAATTTTCTGTTAATTTTCATTACATTGGAAGTCTGTGCACAGTAAAACGGAGGTCAAGCAGCCAAGAGGTCTAATTCTTCTTCTTCTTTCTGTTTTTGAGGGGCGAGGGTGGGCAGGAGGGGGCAAGGCAGGAGTTTTCATAGAAGTAGAGTAACACATTCAGTTTGTTTTGCTAGACACTGATTGTGTCCTACTAACCTAATTGTCCCTTAGATAGACTCTGTTGTTATGACTGACTCAGGTCGTGAGAATGTCGTGGGGCCCTGGGTGTGGGTCAGTGGAGAAGTTCCCTGGCAGGGAGTCCTGCCTTTACCACTGGGCTGTAGGGCTCCTTTCCTTGCCTGGGGTTTAGGAGCATCAAAGGAAGGAAGTGATAGGACATCTTTTAAAACCACTTCATAGTTTACTGTAAACTAGCCTGGAAAGAAATGAGGGTTTTGGAAGTTCAGGAATAATCAGAATATAGAGCAGTGACTGTGGTAGAGCACATGTGCTAAACAAATGAAGAAACAGCAGTTTATAAGCTTTTTTTAAATAAGGATAAAATATAAAATCTGTGTTAATTCAGAAAAATCTATTAAATTTTTCCTTTATTTAAATAAGTGTTTTTTAGTGATGATTTTTCAGTTAGTGAGTGCTTGTTACAGACAAAAGGCTGTTAAAACAAATGACCTTACAATACATAATTCATACTCATTAAAGTGTTCCCAAGTACTGGCTTGTATTCCATGGGGTCTTATCAGCTTTGTTATGATAGAATTCACTCCTATGAATTATTTAGTACAAGGAATGCTTTTTATAATCAGATTTGGAAGATGGGTCCAAGCTATTTATCTTAGCTCTTTACGTATGTCAGCCTTTTGCCGTGGATGGTTATAGTTCGGCTACCATGCTTTTTTCTGGTGTTAACAGCTGAATGGTTGGCCTAGTGATCACGTGCTTTTGCCAGGCCTTCGTTGTTGCTGTGTGGGTAACTGAATGACATGGCAGAATGATAAGGGACATTTATTGTGTTTGTAACAGCATCCTGTGCCCACAGTTAACCAAAACAAATGGAAAGTGTCAAAAGCTTTTTTGGACAAATTTCTTTGAAAGGGGTGAGTAAGGATCACTTGTTTTTTTTAATCCTCATAGGGAAATTCTTCTGTAACGATAAACAGAAGAAATAATACCATCTTTTATTTGTATTGAACTTTAACCCTTTTGAGAAGTAGTAATACTTCATTCTTCCAGGCACTGTTTCTGGTAGAAAACTCCCTGTATTTGCCACTCAGGGAGAAGGATTTGGGGCCTTGCTGTGTCACCGCAGGCTGTGTGCTCATCGTGAGCTTTCCTTCAGAGCAGAGCAGTAACTTGTCCTTGATCGTTCAAAAGTGTCAGTAGATGCTCATGTGAATTTGAACTAGTTAGGTCCTGATTGTTAGACCTGTGTTCTTTATAAATTCTTGTTTTCTAAATTTGATTATTTAACAAGTGTTTATTGGACTTTCATATGTACTGGAGGTAAAAAAAAAAAAAAAAAAAAAAGGAAGAGACAGATTCTGTCCTTAAATAGTAATTGCTTGTGTTGTTATTGGACCTAGTGAGGTATTGGACCTCAAATGCACAGATAATGGAGTCACTAAAATGCCCTGGGACAAATTACTTAAAGGGGTGTTTTATAAAGGTTCACCTGAGTGTGAAGCAAGGTTGGCCAGGCAGGTAGGCTAGCTGGGAAGGGTGTTTCAGCTAGGATGGCACACTGTGTCAGAGGCGCACAGGCGTGAAAGAGCCTGGCATTTGGAAGAAGTGTCAATGGTTCATTAAGGCCAGAGTATAGGATTTATATGCAAGCCAGCAAGGCTAAGAAAAGTTTCATTCCTTAAAGGGTTTTAGGCAGGAGTGTGACATATGGAGGTTTTCGTTTGAGATTGATCATTATGGTGGGTGTGGGGAGTAGGAATTACATTACCAAAGTCAGGAAGAACAATTAATTGGTTATAATAGCTGCAAGGATCATGAGAGTCCGGGAAAAGCAGAGAGAGGTTTCGAAGGTAGAATTAATGGGAGTTGGGGACTCGTGCAGGTGAGGGAGTCAAAGGGTCTGTGATGGCCTAGGAACTATATGACTGAGTGGCAGTGCCATTCACTGAGGAGGGAATACAGAGTAGAATGGATTTGAAGTGGTCAAGATTTTAGACGTTTCTGGTTTGGCTAATCAGGCAGAGAGATCCAGCCAGTAGGGTTGGAAATGAGATTCTGGAGCTATTGGTTCATAAATCATCAGTATGTAAGAGGCAGGCTATGTGCCAGATGAAAATGCATAATTATTGATTTAAATAATCAAGGGACTTGCTGTTAAAGGAAACCTGAGCAAGCAAATAAGCAGAATTGCTCATTGATCATCGAGCAAAAGATGTATTTTGTGTGGAAAGGAAAGAAGCAGATAAAATAATTTTCTAATCACGCCCTTTATGGTGGTGATTCAGATTGCTAGCTTGATTTATTCCCAGCAGGTAGTACATTAAGTAGAAGTAAATACATTAACCAATAATTGATAAAAGTAAGTCACTGGAACTTGGATCTTCATCCAAGAAATTGGAAGGGATTAACGTGTTCTCTTTAGTATCACAAAATACTGGAAGTAACGGACCCGTTACTGCAGAGAACAAAGCATGGTGCTGTGGCTAAAACAGTGTATACATAGCCAAATTATTGTTCACGTGTGGTTAAAAGGGAGTGACGGTTTCAGATTTTCAAGGGGTAGAGAAAGTGTGTTGCATGTGTGACCTTTAGAAAGAATACTTATAGATGTACTATAGGAGAAAAGTCAAGACTAAGAGTTTGGGAAGGGGCCATCTTTGTACGAAAGCATTGGGAATGAGCACTGGAGCAGATTAGATGTAAAAGCAGGACTAAACAGGTGTTATTCAAGGTTGGAAATAGTACAAAATGCCAGGGATAACTTGGATAGGCTGTGGCTATAAAACGTATAATCTCTGGAGATGGAGCATTAGGGGAAAAGTAATGGCATGATCAGTCCTTGGCTAACCTGGATCGGATTGTGCATCATAAGATGGATTTTACTTTTCCCTTGATAATCAGCCAAAAACTGGTTAGTGGAGGACTTAAAAAAACTTGGAAGTCACCATTAGTAGAATTTAAAATTGGAGGGGATATATGCTTTCTAAGTAGCTGGACAGGATTAAAGCAAGCAAACATGGTTCATACGGCAAGAGATGAAACAACAAACCAAACAGGAAGGAAACAAAAAACAAGACTCTAAAAGACAAATACCAGTGAAACAATTTACATTAAATGTGTTTAACGTGTTAAATGTGTTAAATGTATTAAATTTCTGTTTTAAAAGATGGACTCAACCTAAAAAATAATCCTCACCTGTGTCCTGCTTTCAAAAGATACTTAGAACAAAGAAACATAGAAAGGTTAAAAATAAAAAGGTAGGCCAAGATTTGTAAGGAATACACAACAGAAAACACAGAAGGTTAAGAATAAGAATTCCAGAGTAGAATTGAATGAAAAAAAGAAAAGCACTGAAGACAATAAAGGACAGTTTTAAAAAAATTGACTCGCTGTAATCATTAGCAGACCAGTAACTATGAAGATCTGAAGTTATATGAGCTGCCTTCACAACAGACTTCTAAGCCCAGTTTTTATATTTTCACTTCATAAAATTAAATGAATGGGAATCTTCTGATTCATGCTCTTGAGTTAGTATATTCTTAATACCAAAAATTGGACCAAACATTTAAATAAAATATCAACCAAGCTATGTTTAACAGATTACCAGAGTTCTCCAAGAGATTAATGGAAGTTCTGTGGAAGAATTTTGTGGCTAGACAGTTTTGGAAAAATCTGTATAGGGTACCATTTTTGAGGGTCACAGTGCACTTTTTAGCATATTAGGGTCCCTGAGAAGTCTAGCCCAGTATTTGTTTAGCCCAGTATTTTGCAGATACCTTTGATGATGGATCTCTCTCTGTCTCTCTGTTTTGGTTGTGGAATACCAATAACAACTTAAGGGAATCCGGTGTTTTAAAGAACAGAGTTTGGAAAACACTTCTGAATATTGGTGTACATTCTGTAATAAAATTAAGACTAATGGAACAGTTGAAGAGTCAGTCATTCATTAATCAAGGAGGGTTTATCTGAGCATATAAAGGTGGTTTAATAGAAAAGATCTAGTTATATGATTCATTACCTTGTTTGGTTCAGTAAGAAAACTTGTATGATAAGCTTACTAGAGCAGAAAAGCATTTGATATCATTTGATACCTAACTCCTCCTTTTTTTACATTAAAAAAACTTAGAAAATTGGGAATATCGTTTGATATGGAATATGGTCAGTATCATAATTTGTTGCAATTTCATAGTTCGTCCTTATTCTTATCTGCTATATTTTAAGCTTTTTGAGAGAAGGAAATAATAATTAATTTTTACATTTTTTTTGTTACCCAGTCTAATATAGGACCTTGTGTTTTATGCATTCTGTTGCGATTTGTTAATGAAGACATTATTTGGAAGTGTATCCGTATGTAGTTTTTAGATCAAAATGGATTATAGTAAAAAATGATCTTTTTCTTTATGTCAAGTATTTTTTAAGTGTGAAATACATGATTTTTCAAAATGGAAATAGATACTCTTCAGGATGGGCCTCTTTATGTTTGCTTTATTCATTTGCCTAGCAAGCCTTGAATACTTAAGGTGAATTTAAATTTTGTCTAACAGTTAAGTGACAGGAAATTTTATAAAGGTTCTTGAACAGTAAAGGGGTATTATAAATACTGTTTTTAAAAAGGATTATCCTGGCCAGAAGGATTATCCTTGGTAAAGCAGGATGCGTAAGGAAGACTCCTATAATGGCAGAAGTGCTCATTTAGGAAAAGCAAGGGATTTGGGGACCCGAGGCCGGCTCAGAACTTTCCAGGATGTGGTTGGGTTTTGAGCTAAACACAATTTTTCTGTGGTCTTGAGGATTGCATTCCAGCCCATGAAACCCTAGCTGTGAACTGTGGCTTTACAGAGCTTGAGAAAATTTTGTTTGTATGCAGATTTCTGCAGTCTTTCGATTTCCAGGAAGAAGCCACAGTTACTCAGGGCTGTGTGTGTGTGTGTGTGTGTGTGTGTGTGTGTGTGTGTGTGTGTGAGTGAGCGTGTGTGAAGAGACACACAATAGGCTGAACTTAATACTGATTTATAGGAGTCAGGAAATCTGAATTCTAGTATTTTCTCCTTGTATGATCTTGGATAAGTCATATAACTTGCCTCTTTGGAGTTTTCTCACCTGTAACCTGGAAATTATTCCCCCCCCTCACTCCACTGTGATGTCTTGAGAAGGTGCCTGTGGGAACTTTTTAAAAATTACAGGGCTTCCCCGGTGGCACAGTGGTTAAGAATCCACCTGCCAGTGCAGGCGACACGGGTTCGAGCCCTGGTTGGGAAAGATCCCGCATGCAGTGGAGCAGCTAAGCCCATGAGCCACAACTACTGAGCCTGCGCTCTAGAGCCCACAAGCCACAACTCCTGAGCCCATGTGCCACAACTACTGAAGCCTGTGCGCCTAGAGCCCGTGCTATGCAACAGGAGAAGCCACCGCAACGGGAAGCCCACGCACTGCAACTAGAGAAAGCCTGAGTGTAGCAACGAAGATGCAAGGCAGCCAAAGATAAATAAATAAATAATTTCAAAAAATTACAAAACTGTAAGTGTAAGATGTCAGTAAAGCATATTCATACTCATTTTGCTGGAAGAGGACATATAAACAGAATTTGGAAACCCTAAAAATCATGGCAACAAGGAAACATGAAGATCTTTTTTCTTTTGGATTTTCAGGTGAAAATTAAGCATGCAGTTAAAACTAGTATTTAAAAGCCTTTCTGTTACAGAGAGAAAATTAATAATACAGTTGTGTCATAATTTAGAATCAGTATTTACATTGCTAACATTTTGTTACTTATTCTAAAGTGACTTGTTCAGTGTATACCCTGAAGTCTGTTGTTTTAACTGTATAGCTAGATGAAAATATGGCAGAAGAGGTTTGCATGAGCTTTCTTTTCCTTTTAACGGTTTGCTTGAGGAATGGGCAGGCTTTTCTTCACTGGACAGACGGTAAAGGGAGGACATTGAGTGGATTTCCTAAGCTTGCATTTGCTGGACAGTGACAGAGTCAGGGCTAGAATTCATAATTTTTGTTGTTACCATATTTTCTCCCTTTGGCTACAGCATTTTTTTGCTGATAATTATGACTTTGTAATAATATTTGATAATCATAATAATCTTTTAGGAAGATAGTCCAATGGTGTGTGCCTTTTGCTTATTGATTTACAGATTCACAGTAAGAAGACACAGGGAGTATTTTTTATAAGAGGACATACGATTTTTTCTTTGAAACAACAAATTCTCAGGCTTATTAAATAAATTACATTCATATAGTCATTTACAAATGTGTGAATTAGTAATGGCCTTATAGCTCACACATTTTTCAATGTTGATTCATAATAGGACAAACTGTATAAAGTACTTCATGAAATGATGCTCTAATATGCATTCATAAAATGATTGGTTTTTTTTTAAATGTAAGAGAAATATCTATATGGGAAAGGTTAAAAGGGGATAAGTTATGAAACTGAGAATGTCATCTATTTTATATGGTTTTTCCCATTAACTTTAAACACATGATAGTTCCCTTGTACCTTGAGGTAAATAATTATAAGTTGGAATCTTAGAGCATCACATCATCTTTAAATAATTCAGAAACAGTAACAAACACAGTAGCATTAACTTAGTTTTTTTTGTGAGGTCAGCTGTGTACTTGAAATGTCATTCTAAGCAAATAAAAACTTTCGCTTCTTGGTATTTTAGATTTCAGATTAATTGGCCACTGACTGTTTCTGAGTAGTGTTTTATTCCGTGAAGAGTTTCATGAAGGGATCTTAGGAATGGCTCAGGCATCCTAGGGAGGCTCTTCTCGGGGGCGGGGACTGACCTGCAGCAGCCCAGGGTCCCTAGCTCAGAGGGAACTGCTCCAATTTATGCAACGTGACTTATTTATTTCAGAGGAAATTAGAATTTGGCGGATGTTTGAGACTGGAAGGGACTTTGGAAGTCACGTCCTCCAGTTGTATTTGATATTTTAGGTAACTGAGGCTGAGAGCGTTAAGTGAGACGTTACAAAGACCGTGCTTGGTCCAAGTGGGTTAAGTTGTATTCTGCGTATCATATTCAAGTGCTTTTCTTCCACTGTTATTATTTATGTTCGTGAGAATCTCCTTGATAACATCACTGAAGAAGTAAACAGAAACAATGAAGTTCTAAACTTGTAGGGTTGTAGGACTCTTACATTTCATTCAGTGCTATAACAGAAGAAATGATTATTTGAGAAATTTCACCTAGATGGTGGACTAATCCACAAGCTGTACTTAAAATATATTTCGTTAACATTTAACAAAATGTTGTAAAGCAAATCAGTTTCTTAAAAATGACACGTGAAAGGGACAGCGCTTTAATTGAAGTAAAGACCTCATTAAACTTTGACAATTAATGAAATAACTACGTTTGTTAGGACACTGGGTTTTATGTTAATATATCTTTGACATATTAAACAAAATATAGGTAGATGTTCTTCAAGTTTACCTCTGTTTGATGGAAGTAAAGAGTGAAATCATCAAAAGGTGGGCAACAGGGAGAAGTCTGTATCAGGACAGCAGATTAGTCAACTTCTATGTAGTTGACTGTAATGGACATTTTTGATGGCAAAGCTGTAAATCCCAGGAGATACAGAGATGTGCATAATTTGATTGCCAACTTTCAGTTAGGAATGTGTTCTTGGACATACATTAATAATGGTTTTGCCATTCTTGAGTTTTCTCTTTTGTTTAAATATTAAATAATAAGTAGGTCTATTTGGCCTCTGTTTCCAAGCGGAGAGGCTTGTTTTAATCTCTTAGGCTTTGACCTGGAGAGGCAACAGTTGTGAATAAGTGTGTGTGTGTGTGTGTGTGTGTGTGTGTGTGTGTGTGTGTGTGTAAGAGAGAGAGATGGACTTGTGTTTGCCTGCTTTCTTATTACAGCCTAAGATTCTGATCATGGATTATGACTTGGTTTTCTGGTTGGTATTCTTGCTGCCACGCCTGCAGTTTTGATTTCTGTATGTATTACAAGTAGTTAAATAATATGAAAAAAACATGCAGGGATTTTAGGGTTATTTTTTGGAAATACTACTTCTGTTTTTAAATTTGAGAAACTGTGACTTTTAAAACCACTGTTCCTTGTTCCATGCTATCTACTTAGGGACTTAAACACACTTATTGTTTTGATAAAATAGAATCCAGCTGATAAGCAGTGGTTATTCACTGTACCTTGTGAAGGCGTATTGTGGAAGAACTGTGCTGGATATGATGGGAGATTCAGAGGAATCTGCTACAGCCTTTGTCACCAAGGATTTTATAACCCTGACCGATGGTGTCATTGACAATGTGAGGAAGGCCCTTAGTGCCTGTAGAGCACACCATAGTGTCAGGCTACTGCAGGGACGTCAACGGACAGGGGCTCTCCTGGGGTTTGGGTGGACTCCCCCGAGGCCCCAGGGAAGCAGAGGGGTGTGTGCTGGGCTGTGACTGGAAGCTGTTGCGGTAGGCGAAATTAGGGTTTCTAAAGGTCAAAAATGGGCCAGTTTGGCAAAAAGAGTGCGACATGAGGCTCTGATTCATTCTGTCTATGGCTGCCAAAGTGGTATTTGTAAAATGGAAAACCAGCTCTAACTCTTCGTCTGAGAACCAGCCAGTCTTCTGAGTCTGCGTTGAGTAGCCTGAAACTTGAGCCTTCCCTTGACTTTCCGTCGGCTGCATCTCTGGCAGCTGCTTCTGAGGCCTCTTCACTGGGATGTGAGCTCTTCAATGGAAGGCTCCCTTTGTTGTTCATCTTTTTATCCTTAGTACCTGCCTGCTTCAGAGAAGGAAGTCAGTACATTGCTGTTGAATAAATAGGGGCCTGCAGTTCCAGGCTAAGGAATTTGGACTTTATTCTAAAAATGGTGGAGAACAATTAGAAATTTTTAAGCAGAACGATGATATAGTGAAGGTATTCTAGGATGATGAATGCAACTGATTATTATGATGCTAGCTAGCCTTCTCAACATTATACTCTGAAGTGCTTCTGACTTATGGTAAATACACATTTGTAGTCCTAGACACTTGTGGTAGTTAATCGATGGAACAAATCCCTGCTGCTTTTCTTATTTTACTCTAAATTAGCATTTAGAGTCAGTTTTAACCACTGCTTTTTAAGCTCACCAAAACAAAGCAGGATTAGGTAGGCTTTATTTTTTCATTCATTTGGCAAATACTTGAATGTCTGCTTTGTGCCCATTGTGTTCTAAGCATTGGGGGACACATAGCGTGTGATTCCAGTAAGCAAAAATCACTCCTAGGGTGGTTCAAAAATCATGTGAAGAGAACATAAATAGAAACATTTTCCTTTTCTCTGTTTCATATTTTTCTAAAGGACATCAGAAATCTGGGAGTGTAGGAACCTCCTCTGGACTTTCTTGGACGTTGTGTGTATTGGTGATACCTGGACCATTTAACAGTTTGATGCTTAATTAACAATAACTTTCAAGTGATTTAATAATGAGATATGCACATGCCAGATTGTAGTTCTTAGGAAATGTATCAGTGTTACTGGTGCTTAGTACTCATTGATTACTCACAATATACGATGTGCTCTAACAGAAAGCAAGGTTTTGACTTTATTCACTGGGCAGTTTTCACAAATGGTAAATACAATATAAATAAATGTGCATAGTATTTCACTTACTTAGGCATCGGAGTCCTTTATAATAATCTATGACTTTAAGTGCCCCCTTTGAAGGAGTGGATGAATAAGCACTGTAGAGTTCTGAACTTCATTTCTTCAGTTGATAGGCTTGACTTTTTTCCCGTCAGCCTATTTGACTGAGAGACAGTTTTTACATGGCTTTATTGGAAAATTCATATATATAATAATTTCAATTTTAAATAGTCAAACTGCTTATATATTCATAAAACTTCCATTATTTTTCTAGATCATTCAAAAATTTAGAAGATTTGTGACTAATGGTTGACTTAAGGATTCTTAAGTGAAATTTGGGTTTGTGTTGACAGCAGTTTTACCAACTTTAGAACACATACACACACAACAGAACACGATGTCAGCAGTAATAACAAGATTATCCTTATCTCCACTAATATAGTGACAAAATATTCTAAGCCAAAATAGAACGTTACTGGTGGTTTGGGGAAAGTCCAGTGACAATACGCTTTTGAAAGGTACTAGGAAAATCCGTATTAAAAACAATGTCTTCACTGTTCTATTTTCAACATACAAACAAGCACGCCTGTGAAGACCGGGGTGTGTTAATGGGGGTGCCCACTTCTCCTCTCTGAGGCGTTTCTTTTACTTAGCAGGAAGAGAGAAGCTTTTTGCTTAGTGATTCTGTATTTTAACTTAGTTCTGTCATGAATGGGAACTGTGTCCATCAGTTGAGATAAGCCAGGTTTTCTGGCGGATATTTTGTTTTAAACAGGTGTTATTGGTGATTGCCTCATTTTATGTATGGTTCAGCTTTGTGAAACTACTTAAGACATAAAATTTTCACTTCATACTCCTCTGGGAGGGAGGAAATGAATTCTCCCAATTCAGAATGTTCCTTGGTAAAGCTTTCTTGATGGGTCTATTAAAGTCTTGTTCTGAATTATAGAACTAAGAATCTCATTCCTTTTTTTAAAAAAAATTAATTAATTAATTAATCTTGGCTGCATTGGGTCTTCGTTGCTGCGCGGGCTTTCTCTAGTTGTGGCGAGCGGGGGCTTCTCATTGTGGTAGCTTCTCTTGTTGCAGAGCACAGGCTCTAGGCACGCGGGCTCGGTAGTTGAGGCGCACGGGCTTAGATGCTCCGCAGCATGTGGGATCTTCCCAGCCCAGGGCTAGAACCCGTGTCTCCTGCATTGGCAGGCGGAAGAATCTCATTTCTTGAATTATGTGATCTGATATTAAAACAGTAGAAGTGTAAGAAATGTGGTGTCTTGACATATTGAAGGTTGCAAGCACCTCTGACCATCCATGAAGTGGAGCCTTTCTGTATGTAATGAGTATGAGGGACAGACAGAACCCAGAAAGAACACCTCCCATGTGGAGGGGCACTGCCTGGAATTCCTCCTCTGTCCCCTTTCTTCCCCTTCTTTCACCCCCTCATTAAATGAACTCCCGCTTATCCTTGAGGCCTCAGTGGGAAGAGTTCCTTGACAGCCCCCTCCCCCGTTTCCCCCAAACTCTGGTATATGCTCCTTTATCACCTTGCCTTTTTCACCTGTCAAACTAGCCATCACAGGGACCCTTTCTAACTAGATTGCAGGCTCCCTGAGGGCAGCGTCCGTGTCCGTTCTGTGCAGGATATACGCCCAGTGCCTAGTGTAGCACCTGCATATAATAGGCCCTTAATAAGCAGTGTTAATGTGGTGACGACGGAGATATAAAGGTACTCAGAAATACTTAATCAGTGTCAGTGAGGATCTGTGTCAGCGGAACTGGGTGAAACACATCTAGTCAATCTGAAAATAATAGAGGAAAAAGTCGGTGTGATATGTGGACTGCCCAAAATTGAAAAAGTCATATTATGTTAGATTAGATTTATAATCATACTGACTTGCTTCGTCTTGTGGATTTAAACGAACCTGAAAATAAATTGACCAGGGCCTTCCTCTCAATCAGCTGCACTTGTTTTTTATTTCTACCCTAACTACGCAGCTGTCTATGCATCCCTTGTGCTCAGTTGACGGCTAAATTGTCTTCCTAACAACTAATCTTGGGTTTGTAGCACATGTGACTGTGCCTTGCCTTACTGATCAGGTTCTCCTCAAAAGTTCAACATTGTGTCTGATTTCCATGTTTCCTTTCTTGGAACGTAGCTCTAGGGTCTCAGGGATTTGGAAACTATTTTTGTTATTGTTTACTGCTTTGTGTAGTGACCTTTTGATAGCTGCTGAGTTGTGGGAATAGGTTTGATAGTATAAATATAACAGGAGCATATCTCAAAGAGATTTTTTTCTTTGGTTTTAAAATGTTCTTTTCCTTAATTATGTCCAACCTGATTTAAACGTTAAAAACAATTATTCTGAATTTTTCTCACACCAATGAGAGTGTTGAACTGAGTACAGAACATACGTGTGAGCAATACACACTGAAGTATAAGTTAATTTATGTGTATGGTTTTTCTTGTAATCTTAAAAATTGAGACCAGTGCATTTGTGGTAACTGTGAAGTGTCACCCACGGAAACAGCCTTAGAAAGCTGTAAATTGTGGAATTTGCTAAGGAAACAGATATCTTCTTCAGGGAGTCTGAATTATGGTTGTTTTTCTGCACATTGTATGATACATGCTTAAAGTATAACTACAAATTGGTGAGGGAATGATGAGGGATGAAAGGGTCCAGAGGGGGGAGAAAGGTAGTCTTGTTACTTGTTTCAATAGAAACAACATTGGCATAAAAAATTATGTATAAATATATAAAGCTGGGCTTTGTGAAAAGAAAGGACTCGTTCAGTTTGATTGGTGATTGGTTGCTGGTCGTCTTCCAGATAACTTGTCATTTCTGTTTCAATTTCCTGAGGCCATACCGTTGGGTGCATACTGAAATATTGAACGTGAAAATGAAAATCTATAAATCATTTTCTTTGTTAAAACATGCACGCAGAATCTTGGCCCTAGAAGATGACCTTATGAGAGAATTTATGCTGCGATTCTTTAACGAGCTAGAAGATTTATGTCACCGGATCACCTTTCTAATGGTCATTTTATTTAAACTTATGGTCAATATGTTTAGAACAGTAAACTGATTAATGGAAATTATTTTTATATGTGAAAGGTTGTATTTAAAATTATTTCCATAGCTATTGAAATATTATCTTTCTTCTTAGTTTTCTGTTTAGTAATGAACTCAGATGTCAAGGCATATTGGGTGTGTGTTTGGTGAAATAGAACATTAAATCCATCGAAGTTAATATTCTGATTTGTTGAACTCCCTCTTACCTTTACAGTTTCCTTTAAAGGTGTGAAATGCCAAGATACTGTGTGAAGAACAGGTGGTTGTTGTTTTACCCTGTTTCTAGTATTGTTATTTGCTGGCTGTCATGCAGGCCCAAAAGGAGTCGGTGCTAAGACTAGAATAAACGACAAAGCGAGCAAGAAGCTTGGCCTGCTCCGACTCTGAGGGAGCTGAAAGTGGATGGGGAGACGTGATTAGAGCCCAGGGGTTCATGAGAGCACAGCCACCAGCGGGAGCGCCAGCATAGCCGCGTTGGTGCTTCTGCCCACGGGTCCCAGGGAGGAGGAGAGGGGCCTGGTTGGTTGCTGTGCTTGCCTTGCGTTCCGGCTCGTAGCTCCGGAACCCAGGGCTGTCATTTGAAATAGACGTTTGAAAATTTTGCTGTTTTTGGTTAATTATGATGTAATTAATCCCTGATTGTATGAACCAATATCTTATACTTCGATTAGTTATAGTTAAAGCACAATTGAGAGAAGTAGATACTTGCATCTTTCAAGTTAAAAGGACTAAGGATTCCTTCTAACTGAGTGGAGTGAGCAGTCATAGGACGCTGCTGAGTAGGCTGTCATAGCTGTCAGGTGGATGTTAGGTTGCACTTTGCATTGTTAATACTGCTTTTGGTTTTAATAACCTCTGGTTGAAAATTCTTTCCAGGGAACAATTTTTATATAGAATTTCAGTCTGGGAGAAAACATCTCATGACTCACAGACCTCTTTAAACTTTCAGATTAATGTTAAAGGCTTTTAAGATGAAGGCAGATTTTGTTTCAGAATATTTCAAAATATTTATTCTTCTGGGACCAACAGCTTAAAATTATTTTATTCATTCCTTCAGGGGCTGCATTCTTCTTAGTATTATGCTCAGAATAGCTTCTAAGCTCGGATGATACACTTTCAAAAATTCGAAAAGGTAACTACTCGGTTAAACAGCATTTAGTCGATTTTAAGAAGTTGTTAGAATGAATAAGGAATTTGTATATTAACTGATTTAAAAGTTAAACTTCACTTTAGTTTCACTGATTAAAAAAAAAGAAAGGAAGAGTATCATTTTATGTTTACTTAAATTATTTGTTTTGTATTGCTGTATAAACTAATATGTTAATTTAAGAATACAACACTGTATTAGACAGGGTTCTCCAGAGAAACAGAACCAAGAGGATACACATACAAACACACACACACACACACACACACCTCTCTGTATATGTGGTTACCTTAACCTGTGCAACTAGCCGTGTATCCAGCTGTATACATACATACACACATCAGATACACATGTATAAAGAGATTTGTGGTAAGGAATCTGCTCACGCGATTCCAGAGGCTGGGGTGCCCCCAGATCTGCCACCTGCAAGCTGGAGACCCAGGAAAGCTGGTGATGTAGTTCTAGTCCAAGTCCAAAGGCCCCAAAACCAGGAGAGGTGGTGGTGTGAGTTGTAATGCAGTTACGAAGGCCTGAGGGCTAGGAGTGCCAGTGGTGTGAGTCCCAGGCCAAGGGCAGGAGAAAACCAACATTCCAGCTCAGCAGTCGTCCAGAGAGAGAGTTCCCCCTTGCTCCGCCTTTTTGTGGCATTCAGGCCCTTGATGGATTGGATGCTGCTCCCCCATGTGGGGAGGGCAGGCTGCTTAACTCAGTCCTCTGATTCCAATGCCTGTTTCATCTGGAAACACACTCACAGAAGCTCAGAAATCATGTTTAACCAAATATCTGGGCACCCCATGACCCAGTCAACTTGACACATAAAGTGAACCATTCCAAACACCACGGATAATTCTTTCCTATGCTCTTAGTCATACTATTTCCAGAAGTGCTTGTACTGTACTTGAATCAGATGAGACAGAGGAAAATGTTTTGATGAAAATATTACTTTCGCCTTAAGTTTCCTTTTCCTGAAGCTGCATAAAGAATAGCCAGGGATCCCTCTCGCCCACCCCCAGTACTGTCAGTGATGTCCAAATCCACTGTGAAACTTAGGAATTGGGTCCGTTTCAGGGTTGTCGTCTGGGAGCATACTGTCATGTCTCAGTCAGTTGCAATAGACAGACTCTTGAGACTCCTCTAAGTTTCAACATACCTCCATCTTCCTAAGTCAGAGTATTCTGGTATTTTCTCCCAAGACAGGCAAACCAACTCAAACTGTCAGAGTGGTGGTGTTTTTATACCATTATTTTTCTTTAATGCTTTTTAAATGACTTAAGCTTTAACAAAATATATATTTATTGAGTTTGCTATTTTATGGAATGCTAGAATTAAAATATGGTTTTTCTAAATGAATAATTATCAGTTATACATTTAGAAATTTAGTATTTTTTTCTAGAAATGTTTTGTTTTGTTCTGTATTTCCACCATTTATTAGAAGATTGGCCCAAGAAGAGAATGACTATTTTATTTCCAACAAGTGAGATTTGTTAGAATATTGACTTTTCTAAATCAGTGAAAGGTTTTTGCTGTGTTTGCTATTAAACAGTAAAGGGGTAGTCATAAATTTTATATAGTATTTATCATTTTTATATTTTTAAAACGTGTTTAAAAACAAGTCGTAACAGAGATCAAGTTTAACAGAGATCACTTCTGTTTTAACTCAGTGGATTAGGAACCCTGAAACTGGGAAACTAGCACATGGAGGGGGTCCTAGGCTGTTATTCCCCTGGGAAGGGGGTCTTTTGGCAGAAGTGAAATGCTCTTTCCAACACGCCCTGAGCATTCTTGTGTGTGTCTTTTGGGCACGTAGGAGGGGAATTGGGAGGTCCTAGGGACATTGTCCTCCAAATATTCCCACCTACGGTATATGAGAGTTCTAGTTGCTCCATATCTTGGTTTTATTTTGCCAGAATTCAAAGTTTTTAGCCTCTCCGATGGGTATGACATAGTACCCTGTTGTTAGTTTAATTTGCCTAGCTCTGATCTTAAAATGCTGAGATTGAATATTTTTTCAAATGCTCTTCTGAAAATTACTTGCTCATGTCTTTGCCAATTAAAAAAATTGGATTGTCTTGTTTATTGAGCTCTTCACAAACCCTAGATATTAAGGTCTGTGTTGGTTATACGTATTATGAATATTTTTTTCCTGGTCTGTGAATTTTCTGCACTTTTTCAGTTGTCTCCCTTGATGAACGAACATCATTGAGCTTATCAGTGTTTCATAGTTGTATCTTTTATCCTGAAGTATATTTCCTTCTACTTTGATGTCATGAAGATACTTGTCTATTTTCCTCAAAAGTTTTACTTTTCACATTTAGGTCTCTAGCCCACTGTGTGTAGTGGAAGGTGGTGGTCCCCTACTTATGTATGTACACATGTAGTGCCTGTTCCGTCACATACAAAGTTTTCATACGGGAGTAGTTCTGTTTCTGGGCTGTAGTTCTGCTCTGCTGGTCTTTGTTTTTTCCTGCTTCAGTTACACTTTCAGTAAGTCTTGATCTCTGTTTGGGAAAAGCCCTTTGCCTTGGTGGTGTTTCTCAAAAATTTCTTGGCTATTTTTGGCTCCTTTTTCTTTCATAATTCAGAATTAGTTTCATAGACATAACAAATACACAACACATTTTTTCAGGAATTTGTCCATTTCATCTAAGGTTTTAGATTTACTGAGAAAAATTATTATTATTTTTGTATTCTTTCCCCCTGACACTTCTTATTCTTCTGGATTTGTAGTTATTCTTATATTTTTATTATCTTTCTTTTCACTTTCCTTTTTTCTCGATCAATCTTGCCATAGGTTTGTCTATTTTTATTAATTTTTTTTTTTTTAAGAACCAGCTTTTGGTTTTGTGGAGTATTACTGTCTTTATTTTCTATTTCATTTATTCCTGCTCTTTTTAAGTTATTGGTATGACTTGGAATTTTATTGGATGTGGGGCAGACAGGGCTGAATGAAGGATTACTCCATGGTTTCCACTGTAGGGACGAAGTGGATGGTAGTGTTTAAGGGTTGAAGTGAAAATAGTTGGAATCAGTTCGTGGGGAAGTCATTGAGTTCACTTTTGTATAGCAAGCTTGCAGTGGAGATGCTTAGAGGAGAAGCTGGACCTGAAGTAGTCATTTCGGTATTTGCTTATTGATAGAGATAGTCAGTGGAGAAGAGTGGGAAGAGGGAAAGACAAAATGCTTGTAGGTCAGTGGGAAGCCTTCCTGGCACAGCAATACCATCACCATCCCTATTTCCATTTAGTTTAAAAACCTCTGTACTTCCAAGAATAGTTGTGCGTACATTTGCAGTAATGTACTAATATTTGCAGATTCCACAAATATTTCTACATGTTTATTTCCACAAACGCCCCTATGTCACATCTCAGAGCCCCATTTCTTCCCAGTCTGGATCCTGACCTCGGAATAGCAGTCTCAGCAGAACTGATGATCTGCTACCCCGACAGTTAGTCTTGGGCCCAATCTTTGGCCCTTTCTGCTGACTGCAGACGATGAAAGGAGCCTCCTTAACTTTTCATGTGACCTCAGATCACTCTCAGTTTTCATCCCCTACCATTCGCTGACGACCCCAGCAACAGCTGATTCCATAGTTCTTGCAAGTCACTACTTCCCATCAGCCTCTCATCAGGTGGGATTACTCCACCTGCCAGTAAATTTCTTTCAGCTGGTATTACATCCCACTGCATGACTAGTGAAAGTTTTAACCATCGCACTATTACTCATGCGAGGGGCTGTCTGTGCTTCACCTGTCGCCTGTGATCCAGGTGCAGAATCCCATCTTTGAGACTGCTTTCTGGACCACTCCTACTGGCAACTGACATTGGCCAAATTCTTCAGAAAACAGACTCTGAGATCTGCATGCGTGGCCTTTTTTTTTTTTTCTGTATAATGCTTTTGGGAACAACACCTGGGAGGAAGCAGGATGGTCAGTGGAGGTACTTAATTGCAGTGTGGTTGCAGCAGAGGCTTCAGCCAATCCCACGGGAACATTCCAGGGCTGGACTGGCCCTTCGGGATGGTCCCAGGTTGATGGAGGAGTCTGGACCTTTGTATGACCGTCTATGGAGGCAGCTGCCTCGAGAGGAGCTCAGGTGTGAGCCCTCAGCAGCCGTCACTCCTGCAGCTCGAGGGACCAGCTCCTGACCTGGAGGGTGACCTGGAGGCTTTTAGACTCTCTTCTTCCCAGTGCATGCATTTCATACCACTGATATTAATTAGTTAATTGTGTGGTTTAACTCTTTTCTTTACCTACTGCTTTTTTGTTTTTTCCTCTGCTAGTTCTGCTTGCTGCTGAGAGAGGTGTTTTAAAACCTCCAACTCTTGATTGTAGAATTGTGTGGGGTTGTTTTCCTTCTAGTTTTATCAATTTTTTGCTTAATAGATTCAGGCTATGTTATTCAAATATAGGATTGTTGTGCCTTGTTGAATTGTACCTTTCATTTTTATAAGATATTCCTCCTTTTAATAATGCTTTTTGTCTTTAAAAGCTACTTTGTCTAATCTAAATAGAGTTTCACCAGCTTTCTTTTTGGCCATTGTCACGTAGTATTTCTTTTTCATTCTTCTAATAAATCTTTTTGTGTTCTACTGTATATGACGTATCTTACAGACAATTCAGAATTTGTGAGTGTCTGGTCTGATCAGTTTTGTCTTATAATTGGAGCTAATAGTTCATTCATTTACATTTAAGTGCCATTACTGAAATATTTGGATTTAAGCCTATCATTTTATTATTTATTTTCTACTCTTCCAGCTGGTCTTTGTTGCTCTTTTGCCTTCTTTCTTGCCTGCTTTGTCAATCATTCCATTGTTGTTTTTGCTGTTTCACCCCTGCCCCATTACCTTGCTAATTATACTCTTTCAGTGCTCTGTTGAAGAATGCCAGGGAGATTTCAATGCATCTCTGACCTCTTAGAGTCAGCATTAAATTAGAACTTTTATCACTTCATGAGCAGTGCATTGCTTCTTTTTATAGATATTAGTTTTCTGGTGAAATTCTCTGTATTTTCAACTAATTTACAGAGCATATTAATCATTATTTTAAGGTTTTTTTCTGATGATTCTAAAATCTGTTTCACTTTTGGGACTGTTTCTGTTATCCACTCCCCACCCCCTTTTTTTTTAGGTTGTATGTCTGGTTTCTTGGCCAGCCTGGTGATTTTTATTGCACAGCAGATCATAGAGGCCCTGAATGGTGTCACCTTCTCCAGAAAGGATTTGGTTTTCTTCTGGAAGGCGGTCACCTTTCACCTTGATCCGTGGAGGTTGGTCTGTCCCAGGTCTTGACTGCTGCCTCGGGTGCTCACCTAGACCTCTGCCCCATAGCAGTCTCTGAACTCCAGCTTTGTCACCCCAGCACCTCGATTCTGCCAAAATCGCTTGTTTGGCTTCTTAAGCTGTCAGCAACTGCTTTCTCTTTGGGTTTTTGGATTATTTGTGATGCTAGACTTACTGGCTGCCTTCCCTCAATTTTGTACTTGTTCATGTTGAATTGTTGCGATCCATAGAATTTTTGATAGCGATTCTTGCGGTCTCTGATGCACAGGCTATGTTTTATTGTTTATAATTTTATTAATTTGTGGGCTTTTTAGTGGGAGAGGATTGTATTTGCATTCATTGTGGTGAGGAGGGAACAACAGAAGTGTCAATTGAATTAGTGAGTCCCCCCAGAATTAACCCCATAGGGTGTATCTGATTTAGTGTCGTTAGGATAGCCACAAAATAGTTCAGTCTTACTTTAGCTTAAATTTCATGGGCCTGTATCCTATTTTATCTCATTGATTCATTTCATACACTTGATAAACCCAGAGTATGTAGTGCAGTACTCAATGGGAATGGCAGGCTCCAAGTTTAGCAGAGATGGTTTCACATAAAAAGGGCCAATGAAATATCTCCTGGGTCCCAGATTTTCACTGGGCCAAAATGTGACAACCACTGCTTCACATCAAGGGTGGGCAGACTATGGCCTGTGGCCAAATATGGCCCTGACCCATGTTCTGAATAAAGTTATATGCGAGCACAGCTGCTCCCCTCCTCCGTATGTGTTCCACGGTGGCTCTGCCATTAGGGTCGGCTGGCTGCAGCAGACACTGTATGGCCTGTGAAGCTGGAAATGTTTGCTCTGTGACCCTTTGCTGAATGAGTTGGCTGATCCCTGCTTTAGATTGTCAAACTTCAGTGACTGAATCCTTTTATAGAATCCATCATTAATATGCTAAGAAATTGGCCACCGCTTAAAAAAAAGGCTGTTCTCTCTCTCTTCTTGCCTGCTGTTCTTCCTTGATTTTTAGAATTGCTTCTGCTCCCGTCTCTGCTCTCTCTGGACCCTCACCCTGTTGATCATCTGCTGGGAGAAGGCAGGTGACAGAGGTGGGTGGGGTTTCTGCCCCAGGGACGTGCAGACCTTGAGGAAGCAGCAGGGCTGGGAGGTGCGCCTTCCCTCTCAGGGGCCACAACGGGGGACACTTGAAGGTCACGTTTAAGCTTTGTTTCAGAATGCAGCAGGTACTGAAACTGGGTGAGACACAGACTGGTTCAGTCATCAGAATTGGGGAGCCTTTTGTTCAGCAGGGCTTTTAATGACCTGTGTGGCCGTCACAGAGAGCACTGTAGTTTAGATTTAGCACCGAGCTAAAATGTCACGTCTGAGGACACTTGATGACAATCGTTCCTCTGAGGGCATCTAGTCTGCTGACTCTTTTTGGCTGAACGTAAAAAGTCAGAGGTACTTTAGCCACGTCTCTTTCCAGAACAGAAATAACTCAGATGTGGCCGCGGCAGCACTGGAGCTCCACATTTGTTACACTGGCTTAGGGGCTGGGTGTTCGCAGGCGTCAGTCATCATGTTCAAGTTTTAGTGCCGTCGTAGGCGTTGTCAGGAATATGAACAAATGTGGCCCAGCCTTTGTTCACACGGAGGGCTGGCTGGGCGCCCTTGTCACTTGGCGTCCCCTGCCAGCCACGGGAAAGGTGCTGAAATCCAGCGTGGAAACTCAGTGCTTGAGAAGGTTTTATTTTTGGGTTGGAAGCAGATGACTCCCGCACCTGTGGAGCGCTGCGTGCACAGCCTCACAGGCAGGCGGAGCGCCCCCCTCGCTCTCCTCCCCTGTCCCGGTGCCATGTCACCAGGACAGTCTCGCCGGGAGTCGAGGTGGCTCGGGGGCCCAAGGGGAGCCACAGCCTCCGCGATCTCCCTCTTATCTCATGTGACTCTCGTGTCAGGGAGGAGGGGGATTAAGGAAAAGAATAGAAAAAAAAATTTGTTGGGAAACAATCTTCCTGCCACTTCTGTTTTTAAGCTAGAATCAACACATTTGAATTACAAATGCTTTTAGAAGAAAATAATGTATTTAGTATGAAGTTTTCATGAATTCTTACATGGCATTTATAACCATTTCTCTCCCCACCATTAATTTCCCAAGTCTGTTTAGAATCTCAGTGATTGTAATTATTGTGTAAAGTTGAAGGGGGTTGAAATAGATGACACCTCACACCCGCATGGATGTTGAAACGCCCGAGCGCTCTCTGGAGCGTCAGGTGATTACAGTTCACGTTTGCCCAGGGCCGCGCCTCTCAAGCCTGGTCCCTGAAACCGTCTTCCTGGAGCATCAGTTACACTTGTGGATTATTTGGGGGGAAAATGTTTCGTATAATGAAGAGGAGAACAAAAACTTCTCATCTTTTAACAGAAGCAATTAACTTAGGGGTGAATTTCTCGCTGACCTGGCTTGAGGCCAGTTCCCCCAGGTCCCAGGGCTGGGCCCCTCCTCCGGCTCCTGGAAGAGTTTGAGAAGCAGCGTGTTACACACACGTCAGAACTCAGTTTCTTTCCTCTCCGGGGGGAGCAAGAATATCTCTCTGTGGGGACGTTCCATCTCTGCCAAAGGAAAGGATGATTCGGTGTTGACTTGGCCACTCTTAACGGCCTTTGGAGGCTGAAAGCCCTGTTCAGTGAATGGAGACCGTGGGGGAGAAGTGAGGACCATCACGCTTCTGAGAGCACGTCCTCATCAGGACAGTCCTGCGGCAGAAATAATGACAACCCCCCCCCCGCCCCCCCCCCCCACACACACACTGCCCCTGTGCCCAAAACAGGGCTGCCGGTGACAAGAGCTCAGAAGAAGTGGCGTTCGTTTCATCTGCAGCCTGGACAGTGCCCGAGGTTGACTCACTGCACTTCCTTTGGGTTCCCTCCCTCCTTCCTTTTCTTCCTTCCTGTTTTCTTTTATAGATCCTTTCCTTTTCAAAGATCCTTTTCAGGAAAGTAGCAGTGTTTGCACCTTGATGATACAATAGAGAGCTCTGAAGGTGAGAGCATATCTTAACACTTACTTGTTGCTGTGCTGAGACCTTACTTGGCATGTGTCTGAACTGGAAGATAGTAAGATGCTTGATGGTTCTTCAAGTTCAATAGCTTAGATCTATATATTTGTTATTTTAAAAATCAAACTCAGAGGGCTTCCCTGGTGGTGCAGTAGTTGGGAATCCGCCTGCCAATGCAGGAGACATGGGTTCGAGCCCTGGTCCAGGAGGATCCCACATGCTGCGGAGCAGCTAAGCCCGAGAGCCACAACTGCTGAGCCTGCGCTCTAGAGCCCGTGAGCCACAACTGCTGAGGCCTGCACGCCTAGAGCCCGTGTGCCAGAACAAGAGAAGCCACCGCACTGAGAAGCCCACAACGAAGAGTAGCCCCTGGTCGCCGCAACTAGAGAAAGCCAGCGTGCAGCAACGAAGACCCAACGCGGCCAAAAATAAATAATAAATAAATAAATAAAAATCAAACTCAGATATTTCATTTATATATATTGTCTGAAATAACTTCCAAACATGGTAATTTAGGGAATAAGTCAGATTACATACGGATTTGAAACTAATGGATAATCTGTTTTAAACCAGGAGGAGGGGAGATATTCAGAAGAGACTTCTGTGTTGCTGAGAGATGTTTGTGTTCCTTCTAATTTCCCTTTTAAAAAAAAATAACATATAATAATAACATGCTAACAACAGAAATCCATCAGAGAGAGTCTCGAGCTCCTGCTGCGGCTGCCCCTCCCCTACTCCTCCTTCTTTCAGGTCACCAGTCAGTGTCCTGGAGTAAAAACCCCACTGCTTCTTTCTTTTGGGGTCCAGCTTAGACTCAGAAAGATGTTGAGTGTGAGCTGCTTTCGTCTTCTCTGCCTGCCTCTGAAGCAGCGCTGTTAGTGGGCCCAGCACAGTGGCAGATTTGGTGGCCAGAGTGCTCGTCAGCACAGCCGCAGTGACGCTCCTGGACACAAGGGCGAAGCAGGAAATAGACTGGCCCACTTCCTTATTAAGTTCTAATGCTGCGTAGTTTGCAAACTGAGTTGTGCACCATCATCATATGTGTACCTGTTTATGTATTTATTCTTTTGTACCCTGTTTTTAGGTTTCACATATAAGGGATATCATATGATATTTCTCTTTCTCTGTCTGACTTACTTCACTCAGTATGACAATCTCTAGGTCCATCCATGCTGCTGCAAATGGCGTTATTTTGTTCTTTTTTATGGCTGAGTAATATTCCATTGTGTGTGTGTGTGTGTGTGTGTGTGTGTGTGTGTGTGTGTATGTATACACATCTTCTTTATTTATTCCTCTGTCGACGAACATTTAGGTTGCTTCCGTGTCTTGGCTGTTGTAAATAGTGCTGCTATGAACATAGGGGTGCATGTTGCTGCAAATGGCGTTATTTTGTTCTTTTTTATGGCTGAGTAATATTCCATTGTGTGTGTGTGTGTGTGTGTGTGTGTGTGTGTGTGTGTGTATACAGTACATCATCTTTATTTATTCCTCTGTCGACTGACATTTAGGTTGCTTCCGTGTCTTGGCTGTTGTAAATAGTGCTGCTATGAACATAGGGGTGCATGTGTCTTTTCGAATTATGGTTTTCTCCAGATATATCCCAGCAACTATACGCCAATAAAATGGATAACCTAGAAGAAATGGTATGCATTTATTCTTTAATGGAGAGATGCCGGTCCCACTCCAGACCTGTTCAGTCAGAATCAGGGGGCAGGAATCTGGGCGGGGAGCCCAAGCAGCTAAATAACAACAAGAACAACTCCGCAGGTGACCTGATAGCCAACCAGGGTCGCAAACTACTGATTCATGGGCTGCACTCAAGATTAATTTTGTTCAGAATGATGTATTTGAAAATACCTCTTACTTTGGTTTAAACAACTATTTGCTGTGGAAGAAACATATTAATGCATAATTAAGAAATGAAGGAAATGTATTTACTCACAGCCTACATTGCACACTTTTTGACTTCCTCCTGTGTATCCTTGGTCTTGGATTTGAGTTAATCCTTTCCCCTACTGAATGGTGGTACGCGAAGCCTGTTTCTTACTAGGTTTGCTGAACTAGGCAAAGAGTAAGAGCAAGTAAAAAGATAAGTAAAAAGACGGCTCACTGGAGCATTTCTTTTCCTTAAGAGACATTAAAAAAATTTTTTTTAATGTTAGGAATATGAAACACCGAAGTTTCTAGGAAGAAGAAACTTTATTCTTTCAGGTTTGATATATTTATTCAGAGGGTGATTCAACTACAGAATGAAGCATTTTTAGCATTATGAAATCCAATGTTTTAAAATCTTTTTCCTTGCAATTCGATTACTAATTTATAATCCTGAAGAAATTGTTTCATCTAAAGTTGTTCATGCGTTCAGGTCTTTTGCATGATGTCTGATGTGATCGGTAATAAAGGTTGCAATGTAGTAGTAGCTATGATCACAATCCTCTAAAATAATATTTTATAATGGGTTTAGGGGAAAGAAGGAGGGAGGGAAGAGAGTAAAAATTTGAGGACTTAGTAAGTGACATGTATTATCATCTTATTTACAAGCATAGAATTTTGAATTTGCTAACAACAAATCGAAACTTATCCTAGATAATACTTTTAAAGACGTCAGCTTTTTGGCATTTTTGAGTTCTAACAGCATGACCTACTGGCTTTTGCAGTTGAAGGTTAAAAACGTAACTTTAGTATCAGAATTAAATAATAAGGCAGAATCAAAATATTAGGTCACAGGCAATTTGTATTAATTAAATTCATTGGGAAGTGAGTTATGGTAAAGCCACAACACTGATTTCAGTAACTCAGTGGATATGGGAAGTGATTTCCTGACATGTGCTCATTTAGTTTTTGGGTCGTTGGTCCCTTGATTAATCTAAGGATTCTGTTTCACGTGCTACAAGCTTTTGCATCTAAGATGCTTATATCTTATACATGGATGTATATATTAAGGAGGAAGATAAGATTGAACCAGCAGGTGTCAGCAAGAACCATAATAAAACCATCAGTCCTGATTATCTCAACCTTTGTTTTGTTACTTTTCAGTGATGCTTTAACATAAAACAACATTAAAGTGATTTTTCAGTAGACACTTATCTGCCTTGTAATGTAGAACCCTTCTTTCAGATGTTTTAGAGAACATGTCTGAAGTGTAACAACAGCTTTAAAAAGATTTAGTTCAAAGAAAGTGTTGTTTGCCAAATGCTGTGAACTTTTCTTCATTTCACTCTCTTGAAAAAATTCACCATAAATTATTCCATATCAAAAAAGTTTATATTTAACAGTTTAAATATTTCTCTGGCTATCTGTGTTCTACTTTTTTCAATACACCACTCCTATTGACTAGTCAACAACCATATGCATTTTATAGGAATAGGAATTCATAAACAACTCTCCTCGTACTGGGTTTAATCGTTCAATGAAAATACAGCATTTACGTTCTCTCAGCATCCAATTACTTATTTTATTTTAGACCAATTCTAAGTCATTGAATTGTCAGGGGACGGTAATGTCTACATTTCCACAAAATTAAAAGGTTCAATACATTTCTCAATGTGCCATAATTTTTATTAGAAATTCTATCTCTTATTTCCTTCTTCCTCACATGATGACTTGACAAAAATACAAATACAAAAGGCAAACATGATACCATCTTTTGTGATGATTTTATTAGAGTAAACAAAAGAAGAATGAGTAAGGAGAACCTCACTGAGACCTCAAGGAGGTGTGTGGGAAGCAGGATGATTTCAGGTACTTTTCGTTTTCTTATTATCATACCAAATAAAGACCTTCTATTTTACAAGCATCCTTATTAAAATCTAACGTTACCTGAGCAATCCCATTCCTAGATATTTACCCATGTGAAGTGAAAACTTACATGTGAACCTGTATGCAGATACTTATAGTGGCTTTATTTGTAATTGTCCCAAACTGGAAAACAATGCAAATGTACGTTAATTGGAGAGTGGATAAACAAGCAGTGATACTTCCATTATGGGCTGATGGAACTGTTCTAATTTTGATTCTGGTGGTAGTTACAAGACTAAATTTGTCAAAATGTATGGAAATTGAACAGGAAAATGGCAAGTTTTCTGTATATAAATTATACCATAATAAAAAGAAGTGCTAAAATAAATTTTGGACAAGATAAGTAGACTAGAAGAATGAAGATAAGGCTAATTTGTACTTTCCTTTTTCCAGACATTGTAATAGGAACCTTAACATGCTTTATCTCCATTTAACCTTCTTTTATATGTTGGTTTTCATGTATTCAATTCTAGATTTATTTGTAACTCTACAGTCACTTTTATCTATTGGTTCATGCCGATAATACTTACTTAAATGTCTGCCATTGCCTTTATTTATGATTCCTTCCTGCATCTTCCACCTTCTGTCTGAGAGCATTTTCATTCTGTCTTTTCTCTCTGCTGATTTTTGTTCATGTGGTCTTATTTGCTAGAGTGCCTAGTTATTTTTTATTATGCATTGGAGATTATATGTGTAAAATTGTTTGTAGCAGTAATTTGAAACCTAAGATATTCTCTTTCTCCAGAGTGTATGTTCATGTGTTTCTGCCAGGTACCTGGGGGTTTTAGCTATCAGAGATGACCTCAATCCAGTTTCAGGATTTCAGATGATTTAGTATTGTGAAGGTGTGTTTACCAGGGTTAAGGCTTTCAAGGTCCCAACCCAAATTGTGGGGCTGTTCGCCACAGCCCCTTGTTGAGACGTGGACTACACTTTCTCTAGTCCCAAGAGGCTGGAAGTGCTGTACAGCCTCTCGGCATCATAACTGCCCCTCCACAGGCAGTGCAAAAAATGCCCAGATATTAGACCCACTTCTCCTTGGTTTCCTTCATCCCTCAGACACTGGTCCTTTAATTCTTCCCTATTTCCACAGCTCCGTGATGCATTCAAGCAGATTGAAAAATATTTCTTTTGTGTAACTAACTGCCCTCAGAGGGGAGGGTTGGTCTGAATTATCCTTTTGCTATTATGGAAGCTACGTTTGCCTGTACTGTTTTTAATACCCATACATGTATACAAATGTGCTTTTCTTAAAAATAATTTTATTCTATTAGGCAACTTCCTGTTTTTGATTTAAAATATTATGAAATCATGCTAGAATCATAGATGACTATATATTTGCTATATGTTTAACTCTGTGCCAGCCACCATGGGGATGCATAAAACAGATAATTTTCTACCCTTACTTGGCTGATATTTTGGCAAGATAGTTAGCTTAAACAAATCACGACTCAATTATCTACTTGTTACTGATAAGAACAGTATACTTTGAGTACATATAACATGGAAATTTGTCTCCAAATCTTGCTTTTTCACTTCACATTATACTGGGTACATCTTTAAATATCATTACAATTTTTAATAAACATTTGGTCAGTCTAGGGTTCTGTTTTGTATGTTTACTGTAATTTATTTAGACATTTTCATATTGTTGGACCATTATGTTGTTCCTAGTTTTCCTTTATGATAAATGCTTTTTAATAAACATTCTTGTATATAATCCAAAATTCACTCACTGATTTATTTCTTTAGGATAGAGTTGTGGGATTGAGAGTCTTGAGTAAAAGTGTATGAATGATTATTAATGTTTATTGCCATATTGCTTTCTAGAAAGGTTATTACACGTATGTAAGCATTATGTATAATTTTTAAATATGTGTCATTTTGAAAGGTTATCAGGTGTATACTATTTCATTGTTGCTTAAATTTGTATTCTTTATCAGTGATATTGAGCATTTTTTATATTTATTTCTAATGTACATTTCTTTGTGCCTATAACTATTAACAAAAATAAGGCAGAACATTCTGCTTTATGAATGAAACTGTAGCGCTAGATTTAAACTAGAATTAGGTCTTCTACTGCTTCTTTTCCAGTGCTATAATTTTATTATTTTATACTTGGATTGCCATTTTTAACTTGTTCCTTTGTTGAGAATATTTTTTAAAAATTTCTGTAATGAGTAGCAGGAAGTAGCTTCCGGAGTCTTTAATAATATAGAAAAGTATGTGTTAGATAAGGAACGATATAGTTGATCATTGTTTATCTGAAATCTCTTGAGATTGGTATGTACATAGTTCAATATTTAGGATTTAGTACTGTGTCAAAACTGGTTGTTGAGAAACTGGATAGAATGATGAAATTATCAAAATATATGTTTGGGAACAGAAAGAGAAAGATTTTTAATGAATAGAATCTATACATACCCATTGTTAGTTGAATTGCATTTACTTTAAGCTTTAAGTTAGAAGTTTAATTGAAAGATTGCAAGATTGACTGACCTTTAAGTCTTTATTGTTAAGTAATTTTTGTTGCAGAATGAAGGAAATATTTTTCTTTAGCTAAGCATTCTTTAATATTGACTATAATTAAATTTTTTTATTTAATGGCTAGTTATAACTTTTTTGACCAAAATCACGATCACAAATAAAATGCACAAAATGATTTTCTTACAAATATCAATGCATATTTAAGTCTCATCTTTATTATTCTGTCATATGTTTAGTACTGTACTTTATAATTGACCAAAAAATCAGGTTACTGTTTTGAAATGTATGATTTTAAGGCAGTTTCTGTAAGAAATAATTAATTCATTGAGGATGTCTATAGACACAGAATAAAGCTCATTTTGTTGAAGATTTTGGCCAAGGTGAACATATTAACTGAGGTTATTCAATTCAAGTAATATTCAGAAAAAAAGTATAAATTTAGCATGATTTAATTTGCTTATAACTACCTCAGGGCTTTGTATTTTATAAGTTTATTAAAATATGGGAACTAGGAAAGGTATTGTTTTCATTTAAGGAATGGTGCTGTAAATGCTGTTTCAGTGTTCAAATTAAGATGGCTATCTAATACCTTGTCACTGAGGGCTATGTTATTATCGTTTATAGTATATATAGTATTTTGTATTTTACTTAATAATTTTCTTACCAGGGTCATGTGAATTATGAATTAGTCCACTGACAGACACAATTGCTTATAAATAAGTACTTTGTCACTGAGTTAGCTTTTATATCTGAAATTCAGATTCTTAATTTTGTAGTTTTCTTTTCTGCAAAATATGTGACTACACACAAGAATTGTTTTACTTTAATGTGTACTGAGATTGTGGATATATATGAAAATATTTGGAGTATTTAAATATCCATTCATGATAAAAAATTTCAACAAAGTTGGTATAGAGGAAACATACCTCAACATAATAAAGGCCATAATGACAAACCCACAGCTAACTTCATACTCAGTGGTGAAAAGCTGAAAGCTTTTCCTCTAAGATCAAAGACAAGACAATGCCCAGTCCTGCCATTTGTATTTAACATAATTTTGAAAATCCTAGCCACTGCTATCAGACAAGACAAAGAAATAGCATCCAAATTGGAAGGAAAGAAGTAATACTGCCATTGTTTGCAGATGACATGATACTATATATAGAAAACCCTAAAGTCTCTACCAAAAAATTATTAGAACTAATCAATGAATTTAGTAAAGTTGCAGGATACAAGATTAATATACAGAAGTCTATTGCATTTCTGTACACTTAATAATGAAACTATCTTTAGATCAGAAAGAGAAATCAAGAAAACAATCCCATTTACAGTTGCATCAAAAAGAATAAAATACCTAGGAATAAATTTAAGCAGGTGAAAGATCTGTACTTGAAAAACTGTAAGATATTGATAAAAGAAATTGAAGATGATACAAATAAATGGGAAGATACATCATATTCATGGATTGGAAGAATTAATATTGTTAAAATGTCCATACTACCCAAAGTGATCTACAGATTTAATTCAATCCTATATAAAATACCCATGACATTTTTCATAGAACTAGAACAAATAATTTTAAAATTTTCTGTGGAACCACAGAAGACCCCCAAATAGCCAAAGCATTCTTGAGAAAGAAACACAAAGCTGGAAGTATCATGCTTTCTGACTTCAGACTGTGCTACAAAGCTACAGAAATCAAAACAGTATGGAACCGGCACAGAAACACACACATAGATCAATGGAATAGAATAGAAAGCCCAGAAATAAACCCATGCTCATATGGTCAATTAGTCTATGACAAAGGAGACAAGAATGCACAATGGGGGAAAGACAGTCTCTTTAATAAGTGGTGTTACAAAAACTGGACAGCTACATATAAATGAATGACATTAGAAAACTTTCTCACACAATATACAAAAATAAACTCAAAATAGATTAAAAACTTAAATGTAAGGCCTGAAAACATGAAACTCTTAGAAGAAAGCAGAGGCAGTGCATTCTTTGACATTGGTCTTGGCAGTATATTTTTTGATCTGTCTCCTTAGACAAGGGAAACAAAAGCTAAAATAAATGGAACCTAATCAAATTTAAAAGCTTTTGCATGGAGAAGGAAATCATCAACAAAATGAAAAGACAGCCTACTGAATGGAAGCAAATATATGCAAATGATACGTTTGGTAAGAGGTTAATCTCCAAAATATATAAAGAACTCATACAACTCAATATAAAAAAAAAATCCAATTAAAAAAATGGGCAGGAGAACTGAATAGACAGAGAAGACATACAGATGGCCAACAGGCACATGAAAAGATACTCAATATCATTAATTATTGGGGAAATGCCAATCAAAATCACAATGAGATATCACCTCACACCTGTCAGAATAGGTGTCATCAAAAAGACAAGAAATAACACAGGTTGGAGAGGATGTGGAGTAAAGGGAACCCTCGTGCATTGCTGGTGGGAATGTAAATTGGTCACTATGGAAAATAGTATGGAGCTTCCTCAAAAAATTAAAAATAGAACTACCATATGATCCAGCAATTCAACTGCTAGGTATTTATCCAAAGGAAATGAAAACACTCATTTGAAAAGATGTATGTTCCCAAGTGTTCATAGCATTATTTAAAATAGTGAAGACATGGAAACAACCTAAGTTTCCATAACAAATGAATGGATAATGAAGGTGTGGCATATATACACAATAAAATATTAATGAGCCATAAAAACAGAATGAAATTTTACCATTTGTAACAACACGGATGTACAGAGAAAGACAACATGTAGACAGAGAAAGACAAATACTGTAGGTTTTCACTTGTATGTGGAATCTAAAAAAGAAAACAAACGAACCAATATAACAAAGCAGAAACAGACTCACAAACACAGAAAACAAACTAATAGTTAACCAGAGGGGAGAGGGGTGGGAGAGGGGGAGATAGGTAAAGGGAACAACTACTAGGTAAAAAATAAGTAAGTTACAAGGATGCAATGTACAGCAGAGGCACTGTAGTCAATATTTTATAATAACTTTGCATGGAGTATATTCTATAAAAATATCAAATTACTGTGTTGTATGCCCGAAACTAATATAATACTGTAAGTCAATTATACTTCCATTTTAAAAAAGAGAACTGTTTTCAAACACATTGAAGAGCTTTAGCTAATAAAAATAATCGATATGAGAATTACAGGACAGTGTATTGAATTCCCCTTTCCTAAAGATTCTACTTGGCAAAATGTGGCTGTTATGAACTTTTTATATATGGCCTTTCTCCTAATAACTCACAGTTAGGTTTTTCTGTATCATTTTCATCCTGTACCCTGCTCTTCCTAACACCCACCCTATTTTGGTTTCTTCTCTATCAGTCTAGTTTGGATGGTGCTACTACTGTGCCCTGTGTCCTCCAAGCTAATGATGACTTCTGGAGTTGTCTTTAACTTTCTAATCAGTCAGAAGTCCTACACGTCTAAACATAAGCCACTGTAAAATCTGTCCTCTGTTCCTGATTTTCCATTCATTCAGCAGATGTTTATTGGGTGCCCGTTATGTGCCAGGTTCTTGCTGGGGGAGTACAGCAGGGAACAAAATGATAAGGTCCTGCCTTTATGTTACCTGCCTTACAGCAGAGGAGATAAACAATAAACAAGTTTAAAAATGAACAAGATAATTATAAATTGCTATAATTGCTCCATAGGAATGAAAGGGTGATGATATGAAAGGTAAACAGGGAGGGCTGGGTCCTACTTTGGAGAGGATTGTTAAGGTAGGGACAGCGTAGAAAGGCCCTGAAGCCAGGAAAGACTTAGAGGGTTTCAAGAGCAGAGGGGTTTTCATGTTGATGGCAGGTCATTAGTGGGAGAGACTAGGATGACCTGATGTGGGAGAGGGAGGCAAGAGATGCTCTACAGGGCCCTCCTGTATTTGGCAAGGAGTTGGGATTTTAGTCCAAGAGTAATGGGAGTGTCATGAAGTGACTTGTGTTTTTAAAATATTGGGGTGGCCAAAAAGTTCGTTCGGGTTTTCCTGTAAGATCGGAAATACCACTGTGAAGAGAATGGTGGAAGAAGAGAGAACACTTCCTAGGCTATGAGAGTAATCTCTGGCGGAGATATAATGACACCTTATAGGGTTGTATTAGTGGCAGTAGAGAAGCATGGACAGATTTGAGATTTATTTTGGAAATAGAACAAATGGCACTTTCTGGTGTGTTGGAATGGGGAGCAGGGAGGTGAGGGGGAGGGAAGAATCACAGACGAATTCTAGGTTTTTGACTGGACCAGAGCTTCTGAAAGTGTGGTCTTTCGACTTCTGGGGATGGTGAGGGTCGGGGGTTGGGTGGGCTCCTTGAGGTTCATTCATGTGGTCTGCAAGAGCAAATGATTTTTGTAATATTAAGACATTATTTGTAAAAGCACTGATGCCTTAGCTTGAATCAGTGCAGCAATACCAAACTACTAGTCTCTGTCTTCTCTACCCATATGGAATAGTACTAAAAAGTATGAGTTTCATTTTAAAGTGTACTTGATGAAGCAGTTAAAGAGTATTATTTTTATCACATTTCAACCTTTGAGTACAAGTCCCTTAATATGTGCAATGAAATGGGAAGTAGACTTTAAGCGCCATGGCAGCAAATCAAAGTTGTCTTGAGAAAAACCTCTCTTCAGGTGTTGGAGGAGCAGCCTGACAGCTACTGTTTTCATGGGACACCGTTTTCTCTTGAAACAGCAACTGACATTCAAACCTAGGTGTTTTGTAGACATTTTCTTGAAAATTAAGTGCCTGTCATTTAAGGGAAATCAAGTGACGTTGTTTGTTACTAATGATAAAATTCCAACTTTTAAAGTGAAAGTTGGAATTTTGGAAAAATTATATTCGTCACCCTGTCCTTGGCATCTTCCTGGTATTTAAAGACTTCTGATGAGATTAGTGGTGATATTAATGAATGTGTTTTTGAATATTGTATAATGAAATGGTCAACATTTATAGAGGATCTGAGTAACTAAGGGAACTAAAATTTTCCAGATGACCAGTGCATGATGTTACAAAATCATGCATGAGTAAAAGATCTATTTAGAGGGCAAGAGAGACCATTGGATTTTCACATTACAGAGTACAAAAGTTCATTGGTGAGTTTTGACAGTCCACATTGCAGTTAACCTTTATGAATCTGCCACTTGTCAAGTTTGGTGTTAGTACTAAAGAAGAGTATCCAAGACAGGAATAAAGACGCAGACCTACTGGAGAACGGACTTGAGGATATGGGGAGGGGGAAGGGTGAGCTGTGACAGGGCGAGAGAGAGTCATGGACATATACACACTAACAAACGTAGTAAGGTAGATAGCTAGTGGGAAGCAGCCGCATGGCACAGGGATATTGGCTCGGTGCTTTGCGACAGCCTGGAGGGGTGGGATAGGGAGGGTGGGAGGGAGGGAGACGTAAGAGGGAAGACATATGGGAACATATGTATATGTATAACTGATTCACTTTGTTATAAAGCAGAAACTAACACACCATTGTAAAACAATTATACCCCAATAAAGATGTTAAAAAATAAATAAAAAAATAAAGAATAGGAAAAAAAAAAGAGTATCCACAGGGATATCCACAGTGGGTATTAAAACACTCTATTTTCCAACTATACATCTGTGTAAGACCAGATTTTTAAAAATATACTTTAGCCAAAACAACATATCTCAACAAACTGAATGTAGAAGACAGACATTAAAGAAATTTACAAAATGTAAAACAATGTTTCTCTTCTAATTTTTGAAAAGTTAACTATTTTTCATAAAAATATGTTATTTATAAGCATGTAGTGATTGCTTTTATTTGTAAATGAATTAGTATGTATTTTAAACATTTCTCAGTTTTAATTTCTAATGTGGGAAATATTGATAGCCATGATCCACATGAACAAAAGGTCTTTGGGGTTCTCAGATAAAGAGGTCCTGAGACCCAAAAGTTTAAGAAGTTTGGGCTTGACCTACTGAGTAGATGGTGATACATGTAAAGAGATAAAGAAGATTAGAGAAGCTTGCCTTTTTTTTTTTTTTTTTTGAAGAATGGGAGATGGAATCTTCTATTCAGGAATTGTGAAGATATCAGGTAGTCATTTGGATATTGGTGTTTGTGGCTCAGAGCTCAGAACAGATGCGTGTAGTAGACAGAAATTTCAGAGTAATCATACATGGTTAGTAATCAAAGTCATGGGACTGGATGGGTTGACTTGAGAGAATGTAGATTTAAAAAAAATAAAGATTCAAGTCATAGAGCACTCCAACATAAATGTTGGATAGCAAAAGGAACTTAGAAAAAGTAGCTATAATGTGGGAGAAAATCCAGGAGAATGTGGGACACAGAACGTTTCCAGAAAGTGAGATAGTTGTGTTGAAAGCTGGTTGAGGTGAAGTAAGAGACCTTGGTGAGGGCCCTTATCATCTCTTGTCTGGACTGCTGCAGTAGCTTCTTGACTGGTCTTGCTTGTGGTTGTGAGCCCCTCTACTCTGTCACAGAGCAAGAAAGGTTGTATTTCAAAAAATGAACTTCCCTCTCTTAGCTTCTTGAAACCCAGCATTAGCTCTCTGATACCAGCTGGATAAAGTAAATATCATAACAGCTTTCTCATGAGCGGACAGCTGTCTATGTTGTTAGCCTAACCTTCTGATATTAACTCCCCCCAGCTATCTCTCACCACCTGCCAACTTTAATTTTACTTATAAGATGTTGTGCTCTGCTTTTGGGTATTTTGATGTGTCCTTTCCTTTTCCCAGGTTTCCTCTCTTCATTGCCTCGTCTAAACCTTGTGAACTTCTCTTCCTTATTGAAAACCCGATTCAGGCAGCACCTTCTTTGGGCAGCCTTTTTTTATTGAAGATTGGTTGACAAATTTGTTGAATTTGATCATAATTTTACTCACCATTGATTTTAGACTTATTAAACTCTAGCAATTATTATTTGATGTTTTTATGACAGAGATACATTTATTCATTCATTAAATAAATATTTGCTCAGCACTCATTTTGTGCCAAGCATTGACCTAAGAACTGGGGGTACAGCCGTGGATGACACAGATCCTGTATCATGGAAATTATAATCTAGAAGACTGAATGCATGTTTAACATATTTATACATTAAATGTGTTTTTATTTCATTTGTGAGGAGATTAGTGGAAAGAGATAATACATAAATATATTTGGCCTTTGGAAATATGATGATATTAAATCAGTATACAAACATTGATATATTCTTATTCTGTAAAAGCATTAAGAATCCAGTGACACATGGAACCGCGTTAGATATTATGCAAAGAAAATTTTGTTGCGTTATTATTCATTGTATTACTAAGCTTATGTGCGACATGAGTATTTCATACAGAGTTTTATTTCTAAGCAGAGGCTCTTTGACCTCTGTCTGGGATACTGTAGAAGTGATTTCCCTGTTATGCAGATTGTTAGATTAAATCACTTCTAAGTTTCCTTTGATTTTTATGTTCTTTTTTGTGTTTTTTTGTTGTTGTTTTACTTTGGCTTCTTTTCTTCATAATTTTATTTGCTTAGACATTGTCACACATCAGGAGGTGTGATGAAACCCACTTTGTTATAATCTAGCATAACATTTCTCATAGTGTCTTCTCTTCTTAGGATTGGTCAAGCTGTGGGATATTAAAATATGTTACACAAAGAAAGCATTTTGTGCTTAAATAAGTTAAATATAAATGAAGTTGTTTTTTTTAACTGCAGGCCTGCTTGGGTCCTTTAGTAATATTTAGCTAATATTTACTATGATTTTCTAAGAGAGGTTCATATAGCGAGTAGTATTTCACAGAGGTCTTTGACCAGGAAACCTTTTTTTTATGAAGTGTCTTGGGAAACTATCTGTGGGACACTAGATGTGAAATGTTGATTTTAATGATTTAGATTTCTTTTTTTTTAAATTTAAGTCTTTATTCAGATGTTGTCTTGCTTAAAATGTAACAAAAAAAATGAAAATTTCTTGGTGTTCTGAAATGTGCAGTTTTGAGCAATAATCTGTCCTGCACTAGAATAATAGCAGTTAAGTTGTAAGATACCATTTTGGATGTGTAGTTGGTTTGTAATAGCTTTTCTTTTCCTAAGCTGGAGAAACTGTTTAATTTATACTGCCTTTTGCAAAAGTGTCCTTGTTGCTTATACACATTTTAAATAACCAATGTTGCCTTAATGTGTAGCCTTAAAGCATTGTCTGTTGATTGTTTAATGATTCAGATTTCACACTAAAATGTATTCTAATTCGTTACTGGGATTCTCTTTCTCCTTCCCCCTCCTCACTCCTCAAATCCAACACTATATAAAATTGAATCCAAAAATACATAAGTAGGATTATATATCATGACTAAATGGGGTCCATCCCAGAAATGAATACTGGCTTAGTGTTCACCAAAATGAATGTTCAAAATTTAAAATAAATGAACCACCAAAATTCAACATTTTAACAATTTAAAACATGTATAATCAGCTCAGACACAGAGGAAGAATTTGACAGAAATCTAACATCTATTCTTTATAAAATCTTTCAGCAAAGTAAGGATAGAAGGGCACTAGCTCAACCTGATAAATTAAGGGCATTTATGAAAAATGTACACCTTACATTATACTTAATGGTAAATGGCTGAATGCTTTCCTCCTCAGATAGGAATAAGAAAATGATGTCTCTGCTTCTATTCATTGTACTGGAGGTTCTAGCCATTGCAATAAGGCAAGAAACTACAAAAAATCTACTTGAACCAATAAGAGAGTTTAACAAGTTTGCAAGATAAAAGGTCAATATACAGAAATCAGTTGTAGTTCTGTATGCTATCAGAACAGTGAAATAAAAAACACCTACTATTAACAATAGTATCAAAAAATATAATATACTTAGGAAATAACCTGAAAAAACATGTGAAAGGCCAGTATTGAAACTGAAAACCATTACTGAAAGAAATTAAACCTAAAATAAATGAGATATCCTGTATTCATGGGTCTGAAGACCCAATATTATTAAATGTCAGTTTTCTCCAAATTGATCTATAGGGTTCATGTACTTGTAATCAAAATCTCAATAGACTTTTTTTTTAAAATAGAAACAAACAGGCTGGTTCTAAAATTTATATTAAAATCATATATGTGATTAAGCATGTAACAAGACTTTATAATAAACCTACACCATACACTGCTATATTATATATATGTGTGCAGTCATTTGATACATGATGAAAATGATATAGTAGCACTGTAATGGGGTGTGGGGTAAAGGACAGTCTTTGCAGTATATGATTTGAAATCAGTTGGATAGCCATATGGAAAAACAAACTAAATATTGACTTCACCATATATTGTACAAGACTTTAATTCCAGATCAATTGCAAATTTAGATATGAAAGCCAAAGCAATAAAGCTTACATTGAAAGATAATGTATGAGAATTTAGAGTAGGGAAATAATTCTTAAATTATTAAGCATTTTGTACACAGAAGCATTAACCATAAAGGAAAAGATTGATCAATTAGAACATATTAAATTTATGAATTTCTGTTCATAAGTTAATTAAAAGATGCCATTGGGAAGGTTTTCTATAAGATGGTAAAAAATATTTGCAATACAAATAACCCATGTCTAGAATATTTTTATTGCTTTTTAAAGGGTATAATGAAGTGAAAATGTGTTTTAATTTCTGTCTGTTGATCCTATTTAAATGGACCCTAGTTTTTTAACCCACAAGATTTTAGTTATAAAATTACACTTATGAAGAACCTAGAGATACTTGGTGTTGTGTAGAATCAGTGCAGAAGTGGCTCCTGGACAGGGGTGTCAGCTGTGTTTATAGTTCAGTTCTTGAGCCTTGTGCAGGACTTGGCGTATGCTTGGTCTTCAGCCTGTGTTTACTGAATTAATGGGTGGATGTTTTGTAATTACAAAAAAATATGTATAAAAGAGTAAACACCCTCATATGAGGACAGGCCTTTTAAGTTTAAACCTAAAAATCACAGTAAGCATTATAGTTGGACATGAAGAACCAAAGTGCTAACATTTTTAGAACATGAAGATGAAGTGCATTTTAGGAATGTAAAATGTTAGCCACAATTCTGGGAAGCTTACCGTGGTTATTATCTTCTCACGTCAGGGAGGGAGAGGGGATGCCTCTTTGATCTATAAGAAGTAATGGAGAAGAGAGAATTTCATCTCACAAAACGGGATTTTCTAAGCATAACATGCTACTTTTGATAAGAATTAGCTGAGATAGTGAATATTTGTGTTAGCTAAGCAGAGCTTGGATTTAGCGAATGGCAGATAAGAGTATAGAGTGTCTTAATGGACATTTTTGAAGCATTAGGTTCATCTCAAGTATGTATTGGTAATGATTGCATTATTTAAATTTCAACTTTGCATTTTTTGCAGAGTTCTGAAGTTCCTGTTGCTTCAGACGATGGATGAGCAATCACAAGGGATGCAAGGACCACCTGTGCCTCAGTTCCAACCGCAGGTAGTTTGTTCTCATAAATGCAGCCGTAAGAGTGTGTGTGTGTGAGAGTGTGTGTGTGTGTGTGTGTGTAGACATAGATGTACATGCAGTGAGGAAGGAAGTAGTACATGTACAGTCCCTTTAGGAAATAAAGTAGCCAAAAATGCTAGTATGAATTTCCAAGCTTCAATCAGGATTGTTTTTATTATAAAATACTGTTTTAGAATATTTAGTTCTCATGTACAAATATGAAAAAAGAGGGGGGGCAGCTTTAGCTTTTAACTTGAATTGAATGACCTACAGGCTTTGGAAGCTAATGTTTGGCTCAGAGAGGAAGAGAAAAGGCAAGGCGGCGCCTGTGTGTCTAGTGCCTGTCTCTGCTCTGGCTGGTCCTGCATTGCCCACGACTGCCTTCTGTTACTGTCACTTTTCTTATTTTCTCTGAGTAGCAGTGTGTTTCCCCTGTTACGTAGTTGCTCGTTTTTTTATAGCATGAAATGAAGTTAAAGGAATGTTTCAGCAAAACATGTCCACACACTATAGAAGTTAATTACCTAGCATGCTGTGTTCTCTATGGATGCTTACCCTAAAGCCCGATGCATGATGACGTGTCTAAAATAACATTCATCCCTGCACAGAGGCAGCAGTTCGTTTCTGTTGTTGTTATTAATAAATACCGTGTTTTTTCAGTTTGGTGTTGGAGACCTTCTACAGTGTCCCAAATTTACTGTGCTAGCCTTGTCCAAGTTTTGCTTGATCGTATTTCTGGAAATGAAGAATTGGTAGATGTACTTTCGTGGTATCTTTGTCTGGTGTTGGTATCAGAGTGATGGTGGCCTCATAGAATGAGTTTGGGAGTGTTCCTTCCTCTGCAGTTTTTTGGGAATAGTTTCAGAAGGATAGGTGTTAACTCATCTCTAAATATTTGGTAGAACTCGCCTGTGAAGCCATCTGGTCCTGGACTTTGTTTGTTGGGAGTTTTTAAATCACAGATTCAATTTCAGTACTTGTAATTGGTCTGTTATAGATGTTATTTCAAATGAGTTCTGTAGTCAGATAAGTTTGGGAGACTTGGATTTACACAGCTGCTTCATGACAGTACTTTCTCAGAGCCTTCCCTGTATTATTGGGGTGCACTGTGAACTTCCTGGAGGGGGTTTTGGGGTGTCGTGTTTTCCAGACTTATTTGACCACGGGATCCTTTTTGTTTAAGCACATTTATTGGCTTCTCTCAGAATCCATGTCTGTGAGGCACAGTGCAGGAAATACTGCCTACAGAATAAACTATCTTTTCTGCCTCTGTGACTTTTTTCATCTTGTACCCTCATATTCCTCTCCAATTTTTGAAATCCTGCCCACCCTTTAAAGGACCATCTAAAATGCCATCTCCACTATGAAGCTTTTTCTGATTTTGTGAATGTAATATTTTTTCCTTGGAAACGTGATGGTGCATCCTTTGTATGTCTCTTCTGGTATTTCTGAGGCCTTTGTGTCATTTTACATAGGCATTTTCCTTATCTTTGCTGTTGGGTTAAACTCTCCTTGAGGATTTATACTGTGTCTTACTTTCTTTGGATGCCCTGTGATACTGCAGCTCCCCACATGAAGCAGGGTCTCAATAAGAACGTGTGATTGAAACCAACCAGGGACTCCTTCAAATGAACATGTTTAAATTAGCCCTTTACCCAATTGAATTTTACATTGTTTTCTTTGTTACACCCGTCTGAATCCTCTGTACCGTATTCAGAAAAGAGACCCTTTAGAGAGCTTAGAGTAAGGCCAATATTTTAATTTCAAGATGATTGTTTTTTATTTTTTAGATCTACCATCTATATTTTGTGTACGGTCATAAATTATCAAGATTATAGTAAGCAGTTTCTATCTATTAGATACAGACGTATCTTAGTGCTAGTTTTACACACATACATAGATACTGTGGGTCCGTATTATATTGTTTCTAGTGAAGACAGTAAAAGAAGCACTTCTAAAATTAGGTAGGTCATGTCATGATTTTGAAATTCTGTTTTGAACAGTCCTAAATTTCAAAGGAAAAAAAAATGAGCACTTTCATTTTTGCCTTCTACTGACTCACCAGCCAGGAAAGTCATGGTTTCCTGGGACCATGCAGCATACATTTCAGAACCACGTCTGTGGTTCTGCATCTCTTTTCACACAGTTCCCTTCATCTCTGCCTCCTGCTGCTGCTCCCAGGGGTGGGGGAAAGAGGGAGGGTTTTTCCTGTCTCTGCGTCCAGACTGATGGTGTGAGATTACCTGACAAGAGTTTACAGGCGTTATTGCTTATTAAGTCTTTGAAAAGTGTTACTGCTCTCAGTAGCATGATTTTTAAAGGCTGGCAAAGGACAGGCTCTGCTAGGGGCTGACAACCTTCTTTTGTTTTGTTCCACACCATTGGCCTGAATAACGGGGTGATATGGCAACATATGGTTAGCTGAGTGACTCCTACTTTTGTGATGCTAATACGTGTCTGGACATAAACCGAAAACGAAGTCAGCTTTCTAAGTGTCAAATACCAATCCCCTGTATAATGACAAGTGATGTATATTCTTGGCATATCTTTCTTTTTCTTGTTCTGAGATGAATACTCTAACCCCTTAATGTGTAATATGTGGTCTCACATATTACTGTGAGAGCTCCTTTTTCTTTAGTACGGTGTGAGGTCCCTTTTTTATAAGCTTCAGGATGTGAGATTTATGTATCTCTATTAATTTTTTTGTGTGTATTGTCATTCTCTTGAACTTAGGGAAATTTTTTTTCTATCAGCTTCCTTTTCCTTCCCTTTTTCCTTTGATTCCTCTACTAAAGCCAGAAAGTACTGAAAGGATGTTTTGACGAGATTTGTATGCTGTCGGACTCTTGTTGGTGGAACAATGGATTTAGCTTAATTTAAAAAAGAAAATTCAGACTATATAAAAAATGGTGACAGAGAAATAGGAAAATACTAAACTATTTTAGTATGAGACTAATTTTAAACAATGGGGGCTTACCTGGTGGTGCAGTGGTTGAGAGTCCGCCTGCCGATGCAGGGGACGCGGGTTCGGGCCCCGGTCCGGGAAGATCCCACGTGCCGTGGAGCAGCTGGACCCGTGAGCCATGGCCGCTGTGCCTGCGCGTCCGGAACCTGTGCTCCGCAACGGGAGAGGCCACGACAGTGAGAGGCCCGCGTACCGCAAAAAAAAAAAAAAAAAAGATTAAAAAAATAATAAAGAAAACAATGGAAGTTTGCAACTAACATTTTTTGAGTATTTTGATTTCTGATCATTGAGTGAAGAGCACTATGGTACATTCACTTCTTATCATAAAGATAAATGTAAAACAATTATAATCAGAGCACAATTTTAAGAATTTATGGGAGTGATTAGAAGGGAGGATTAATTTTAATTATGATAATCACCAGGACTTAGGTTATAATTACTATTTGTAAATTTGAAGATATCTAGTGTAACGCTTTGGCTACCTGTGAAAGAGGGAAAGCTTCCCAGATCTACAGGTAGGAAAATAGACGTTCCTCGTTTTTATTGCTTGGAAGGTATGAGAACCTTGTCTGGGAGTCTTCCAACCCAAGCAGTAAGGTAGATCACCCATTCCTTTAAGCTTCCTGGTGGCCCAAATTATTTGCAGCCCCCCTGTGCTTTTGCATCCCTGTGAAGCGAGGTGTAGGGATGAGATGAAGCTAACCTTGTAGCATGTTTGGGGTAGTGATCTGGGCGCTTTGTGGGCCAGAGCGACGTTGCCACCAGTGGACTGTGTCGAGTGGGATGAGTTTTGGACATGATGATTATATCACCTTCCCCTGTCTTTAGCTCATCTTACAGAATCACTTCATGAAATAAGGGTCATCATGTAGTTTACTTCTTTTGATAAATTGATTTTGCCAAGGTGTTTGTTGTAAGTAGCATTGAGTACAGCTTCTGTTCTTTGAATTGTTTATAGAAATTTCGGTGTGGTGTTCTCCCTTTGACAGTTGCCTTCAGTGAATGACTTTAGGTGCAGGAGAATGAACAGCAGCTGTTCTGAGGAAAGCAGGCTCGCGCCGTGGTTTCAGTTCACGACGTCTCGTATCTCTGCTCTCCCCAAACCCCCAGCACTGTCTCCCCCGTCCTCACACTTAGCTGATGCCCTTGCTTCCTGTTTTCACTTAAAAACACCATAACAGTCAGAAGAGAACTTCCACCGACTTCTCCCAGACATGTAGTCACATGACTGGCCTTTGCTGTCACCAGATGAACCAGCCACACTGTGCCCAAGGCCAGCACGCCCCTGACCACTGGATCCCACCCACCCCCTGCTCCTATTGGCCCCTCTCTGCGGGTCCTTCACTAGTACACCATCGCGTGGTTCTCTCCTCCGTCTCAACAACAAACCGTGACCTGCTCGGGTCCTTGGACTCTTTAATCAATAGAAATTGGTAGGAGGCCAGATGAGAGATCCAGGCAAGGCTTTATTGAGACTCGTGCCGCAGCGGGGTGGGGCTGGGGGTGGAAACGAGCAGTAGGTGCCCTTGCTTGCTCCCCGAGGGGGCTTGAGCTGGTTCATCAAACGGGCTGAGGGCGGGGTGGGTCTGGCAGGAGGCCTGGCTTAGGTGGTCTGCTCGCCCTCTGGGTGGTGCTGTGTGCAGGGATCTCGTGCAGGACCCTGCTTTTGCCCCTGGCACCTCAGAAGGGGCCGTTGGTTTGGGGCCTGTGTGTACCTTATTGTTCATAACTGCCCGACTGCACATGCGTGCAGTTATTTTTAGTCCATAATGGTTTCTTTATATCCTGTTGCCCAGGTGCAAGTGCAAGCACTCAGGTAGAGGGTCCCCTGTCACAGCCTATCTCAAAACCAAAACAAGTCCAAACCAAAAACCAGCTTTTAAAGTCCTTCTTTTCTCCAGCTGTTAACTAACCTATTTCTCTGCTGCCTTTTATTGCTAATTCTTAGCTTTATTTGTAGGTTTGTCTCCCGTTTCCCCCTTCGCTCTCTGAAATGTGCTCCAGTTAAGCCTTCTCCCCACCCTCCCGGCTAGACTGCCTTGTCAAGGTCCCAGCTATGCGCAGGTGCTCCGTCCCTGGTCAGCTCTCAGGCCTCGTCCTCCTTGGCTCATCAGCTGCATTCAGTAGTCGATGGTACTCTCTTCTTTGAAACCTGTTCATTGCTCAGCTTCCAAGAACCTTATTTTTCTCGTCTTACTGGTCCATCCTTTGCTGATTTCTCCTCACCTCCTGGACCTCTTAACAATAGAGGGCTTCAAGGCTTGAGACCTCTTTCTGTCTATATCCCTGCTTGGAGATCTCTTCCAGTTTCGTGATTCTGAGTATGATCCATATGCTGGTGACTCTCACATTTATATCTCAGCCTGGACCTCTGTCCTGAATTCCAGACTCATGTATCCAGTTGCCTGCTTGACCTCAAATTTGTATGTCTCAAAGCGAGCACATGTGAAGCTGAACTCTGAATGGTCCCCCCCAACCCTTCTGTCTGCAGGCCTCTCTGTCACAGTTGGTGGCAGGTCCATCCTTCCCTTGCCCAGGCTGAAGCTCCTGGAGACGTCCCTGGCTTCTTCCAGCTCTCTCGTGTTGTGTCTCACCTGTTCCCAGACCCCACAGCTCCATTTTTAACACACAGTTAGAATTGGGATACTTCTTGCCTCCTCTGCTGCTACTACTGTGGTCCAAGTAATTCTACTTTTTCTCAAAACTTATTTCAGTAGCTTCCCAGCCTCCATCCTTGCCTCCCTTCAGCCCTCTCTCAATACAAAATTATATAAACTTTAAATGTAAAATACAAAATTTCAGTCAAATTGTGTCTGTTTAAAACCTTCTAGTAGTTTCTCATAGGCTTACTCACTCATCATCTTCCAGGGTATATTTAACTATCACCTTCTTTGATCATTTAATGAAAATTGAACCTTCACACCCACCAGTAAGCCTTTGCTGCCATATTTTTCTGCGTAGAATTGATTGCCTTTTCACTTTTTCATTGTCTGTCCGCTTTCTCTAGAGTATAGGCTTCATCCCGAGACCCCAGAGTGGTACCTAGGGCACGTAGTAGGCATTCAGTAGATGCTTGTTGAAGACAAACTGGGTGTCAGATCAACCCATTCTCCATCTTTTCAAGCACCACCTTTTAAATGAATATTAAGATACATAAATGTCTTTGGAATTTCTCTTCCTGGCACAAGTTCAAGCAGTGGCCTGTGCCTTGGTACCTACATCAAAAATACGATAGGAAGCCATTCTTGGCAACGCTTTGTTAGACTGAGGTGTGAGAGACCAGCCTGCGCCGAAGCAGGGAAGAAGAGCTCAGAGAAAAAGAAATTTTCTCCAGGACAGGTTTCCACATCTTTGTGAGCCCAGAAGTCAGGTGTGGCCTAAGATGTCTGAACTCTTAATTTACCATTTTTGTTTTTCTTGGGTAACAGTCCATATACAAAAGTAAATGTGTATTAAATGGTTTATTAAAAAACACATCCTCCATTTCTTATGGACTTTTTTTCACCCCCTTGGTTTAGCTGGAACAGACCTCTTTCCCCCAAGGACACTGTTTCCCGTCACCCTCTCAGTGGAGGCTGCTGGTTCTCTAATAACCCCACGCTGTGAGGATCGGGGGTCGGATGGCAGCCTGTCTGTCCACAGAGCCTCTTCCAGACCACGATTCCTCCTTGTTCTTGGGGTAGGGAGGCCTGAAACCTGCTGCATCAAGGCTCTGCCACCCTAAGAAAGGGCGTTCACCTTCCCTGTCGCTGTTGTCTCCTGACCTCTTCATGACCCCTCGCACTACTTGGACACTTGGCCCCTGGCTCCTGGCTTTTGTCCAGGGCAGTAGCCCTGCTGCTGCTATCAGTACCTGCTTCTGATTGAGTTCTTACAGCGCACCCACCCTGTGCAAAGCATTGTGAATGTGTGTGTCATTTATTCCTAACGCAAGCTGTAGGAGGCGTTATCTGTCACACTTCACAAATGAAGAGACCGAGGCTCAGACCAATGAACTAACTCACCCTTGGTCACGTAGCTGGTAAGTGGCGGGGCTGGGATTGGCACCGGGTCTGTCTCACTCTTTAGAGTGAGCTTTTAGAAAAAGCTCCCCATCCATTTCCTGGCCAGCCTGATCTTCTCAATCACCGTGACTCTTGATATTTTTATAGGTACCTCAAGCTCCTACTCTTCAAGATGGAATTTATTATTTCCTGCCCAAGATTGTCCTTTTGCCTGTGACTATTAGCACCGTCCATCTAGGCGTCCAAACTACAAACAAGCAAATCGCATACTTTATATTAGGCAGTTTTCCTCTTGTCTTGATTTTGCTCCCTAAATAGCTCTTGAATCTGCTAATTCTCTACATCCTGACTGTAACTACTGTAGTTTATTTAGATTACTGCCACCTTTTGCCTGGATTATCGCAGAAGCTTCTGAACTGATCTCTTTACCTCTCATTTTACCATTTCTAGTTCATTCTTTACATTGTAGCAAAAGTCATCTTTCCAAAGTGTACTTTTTATCGTATCACTTCCTAAAAGCGCCGGTTTCTATGGCTTTTAGGGTGGATTCTGCATTTCCTCGTGTGTCGTAGAGGGTCTTGCATCATCTGGTCGCCTTTTTCTTCTCCAGCTGCATTTTGTGTCTTTCCCTATTTTGGACACAGATTCAGTCGTGTCTTGCTTATACCATGCTCTCTTTCGGCTCCAAATCTCAGATGCTGAGGTAATGGTCTCAGGAGCCGTTCAAGGAGATTTAGTCCCTAATGGAACCTAATAGCATAAAGGCTCCTTATAATGCGGATGAACTACATGGTAGAGGCCCTAAGGAAAGTGTTATCCTAGAGGAAACATGTAATTTGGAAGACAACAAAAAGATTATTCTCAGAAAAATAATGATTACTGGGTAGTTTCTTACACTAGTATGCTTCTAACAAATCAGAATATGCTATACCAGCAGTGCAGTGTTCACTTCTGTAGATCATGCTTTATATCAATGAGTAGTAGGTCATGGGTACTCAATAAATATTTGTTGGATGAATGAATTAATCTCTAAGTGAAAGCTAAATATTGATCAATCTAATTATGTTGTATAGATTTTAGTTACTTGAGAGTTATTTTAGGAAAAGACTGTGGCAATATAGAATAATAAGGAATCTGTCAAATGAGAAGTGATATCAAAATATTTAAAGCTTAGTTGAGTTTTGAATTTAGATTGCTTGTTCATATTTACATATATAGGGGTAAGTGTTCCTTAAATTTTAAAGGAAATGCCTTGAGAAATTTAGATGGGTTTTAAAAGGATGGGAATGCGGTAAGGATTCTCTCATCTGCTGTCTTGGAAATTTCTATTTGAATAGTCTGATGTGGGCAAAGATGAGGTCGACATTAATCAAAACAGTTTCCCAGTTCTATTTGGAATTGCATCCAGAGCCTGAAATATAGTTTTAATAAATACAGTAATGAAAATTGTTCCATTTTTGAGGGTGAACGTAATATTTGGAAGATTCAGAAATCTTTTGGAGCCAAGTATGTACTTGGTGAAAAAAATAAATAGTCTTGGTATTCTTCTTTCGATCAAAATGAGATATCTTCTTAAATGAGACCAGTAATTTTCGTGTGATTCACAAACTGATTACAGTCCAAGGAGGAATTTCAAACATATTTTCAGTATTCGAAGCCTTCCTGGAGTAAGTCCATATCCTCTCACGGTGCTTGTTTGAAGGGCAACGTTGAATGTATAGATTCTAATATGTTTGTTAGACTTCGGTTGTGTCATTTTACATTTAGCATACCTTTATATTTTGTCTCCCTTTATATTATTATTATGTGAATATTATGACTTTTTCATATGACTGTGGTTATGTTTCATACATCTTTCTCACTAAATATTTATAAAACAAATATTCCTCAGATTTAGAAATTTTGATAAGCACTTCTTTTTCCAGGAACACTTATGTAGAATACATTTAATTATGCATTCCTTTTATTTATTTTTTTTCCTTGACTGGGTATCATTCAGTGTAGGAGAAGAGGGGGATGGAGGGGGAGGGATTTCTAGGAGAGTTCTGATAGGGTGTCCAGGAGGGCGCCAGGGGGGCACCAGGGCTGAGTTTCAGGCAGCACTAACTTCTAGAACCAACACATGGGAGAGAGGGAGCAATGGGTTCCGTGGCCCAGAGTGATGAGCAAAGTGAGAAGAGAAGGCTGAGGATGGAGCCCTGTGGACACCAGAATTTATATGTGGGGGGGAACACGTAGGGGAGCTGGGAGCAATCAGGAGCGCTGGCTGTTCTGTGGGGTGGTTCAGGGCCTGAGCCCTGAAGTCGGATTGCCTGGGGTCAATTCTTGGATGCCCCACTTTCTGGCTGTGTGATGGAGGACAGGTTATTGAACATCTGTGTGTTTCACTTTTCTTATTAATAAATTAGAGGAATCATAGTTTTTACCTCCTATGAGCTATGGAGCTTCTAAGATTGTGCTTGGCACGTAGATAGGACCCAGACGACGGGGATGAGGGTGAGGGTGACGATGACGACGTTCTGCCAGTGACACTCTTGGAGCATAGGTTTCTCCACCAGTGGTTGGTGCTGCATCATCTTACATCCTTTATTACATTGTTATTACCTGCCTTCTGCCCACACTGTTGCTTCGTTAGCCTTGGTTATCCTAGTCAGTGGCATCACTATCCATCGAGGTGCTCAAGCCCCAGATCCATGATTTATCCTTGATTTCTCTCTGTCCCCCTCTCCTCATACTCAATTCATCAGCAGCTCCTTTGACTCCACCTCAAGATCATATCCTGATTCCGTCTGCTGTTCGCATCTCCCTGCAACAGTCAGGTCAGGTCCACTTCCTCCCGTCCAGTCCCCCTGCTTCCACTCTTGCTTTACTCATCCTCCTGTCCATTCCTTCCCCACCAGCGTCATGAGTTGTCATTGTAAAATGTGTGTTAGCTCGCAGTACCGTGCTTCCCTGCTGGAGACCCAAGTCCCTCACTGGTGCTGTCAGAGTGCCGTGCGGTTTTGTCATGCTCGCCTCTAACCTCGTTCCTCAGCCCGTCACCCTTGTTCTCCATCTTCCAGCCAGTGTTCCTTCAACACACCCAGTTCATTCTTTCCTCGAGACATTTTCTCCAGGTTTTCTTTCTGCCCTTTTTTTTCTTCTGGTCTTTTAATCTCACCATAAACATCACCTTCTCACCAAGGTCATCCCAGAATTACCCACTCTAAAATAACCATCCACTCATTTTCCATTATATCACTCTGTTTTATTTCTCTGCATATGCTTAAATATTAGATACTATTATGTATTTGCTTATTGTCTTTTTGTTGTTTTGGATTATGTATTTGTTTAATCTCCCTCCTCTGTTAATAACTGTGGAATAAATGAATACATTGTAGAAAACCTCTCCCCTCTATTTGTGTCTGTCTCTGTCTCTGTTTCTCTCAGGGAAAGGCTTTTGCTTGCCATGTTTAATTGTACCAGGTATGGCTGGTGGTGCTCATGGGGCAGATGGGAGTGTCTTCATCATTATCCTACTCATGAAATGCTGGGAAAGGTCATCAGTATTTCTGGTTACATAATTTGGATATAGTGATTATGCGGGGTAGTGTAACTAATGATGATTAAATGATACAAACACTGGGGTCTTATAAATGTTTAACTAGATAATTGGTTGTATTTGATCACTCATTTTTCTTATGCTATAGTGAATTCTCTCCTTTGTTTGATAAAAAGCCAGTTATAATGATTAATGGCATATTGTTCCAACTGATGTAAATCTCAGACACTTAGTGTCTTTAGGAATAGGTTACTTTTGAAATAGTTAAAGAAATTTTAGGGAGATCATTTTTCACATGGGAAGAAGCATGACTAATTAGACTCTGCTGGCACATGTGGTGTTTTGTTTTTGTTTTTTAATATGTGTTTTTTTTATTTCTAGTGAGGTTTGTAGAAAATAATGTATAACAGCTTTATGTTAGATATTGTTGAAAGGATGTTCTAGTTTTTGTAGTTTGGAGGTGAGTAATATCTCTTTAGAGATCATACACAGCATGAGCTTTATTGCCAAATAAAATTGAAGGGCATTTTGAAGTTTTGTAACTTTTAAATTTTTGAGAAATTTAATAATGTTAATATAAATATAGTTTATTAGATTACATAATTGGTAATATGAAAATCACCAGTAAGAGGTGAGTTTGCAGTAACAGGGAAAACCATATTAATGATGTTAAATATTGTAATTAATACTGGCTTGTATATTAGATCATTGATAACAATACCTCTAGGAATTATCAGGACATAATTTTCTCTCTGGGGAGTCTGTTGAGTCCATGCTGTGACTCTTCTAATTTCCCCAGAGAGAATTATCATCATCATGTTACCCTGAATTATCTTACTGCTCATTAAATGTTCCTGCCTTCAAATTTAAAGGAAATTAAAGAAATTAATTTAGTCATGGGAAATTATTAATTGTTTAACGAGGTTGCACCTGTGATAGTATGAGCCTGTGGCACAGCAGAAGGAATTTTATTTTAAAATGAAAAGTATTTATGTGAAGGAAGCAGTTAACAGACTGACATGTAGAAGTTAATCCCAATTAGTTAGCAAGATCTGGCGGTATGTAATTAAAGTGCATTCAGATCAACAAGAGATTTCATTAATGAGAATGCAGAACACTTAAGGTGTTATAAAAAGCTTCCTTCACTCTAGAGTTTGATTTTTTTTAGTTGTCGTATGTAATTTTGAGTATTTATTTTATGTTTCTGAGATTTTAGGGTTCTTTTATAGTATAACTTGCAGATTCACATATCTCAAGAGACTAAACATAATTTACCACAAAAATGTAATGCAAATGCTTCCAACATCTGTTTTAATTGTGTCCTTTATTTAAGGAGTTGTGGGTGTCTTATAGTTAGTAATTAAGAAATAAAATAACAACAGTAAAAACAATAAACAATAAAACAATAACTATCAAAACAATGTATGTAGGCTTACAGTTATGTTATTCATGTTAATTAGTTATATTTTGAGACTTATTCCAAAAATGAATGTGTTTGAAAATTCTTGTATGGGGTATGTATGTAGTCTTTATTTAGTAAGTTTAGAAGCTACCCCGTGCTGAATTAATCACACCCTTTCTCAGTTTCTTTTGTCACGAAGAGCTTGCAGCTTCACACTTGTAGGGTTTATGGGCTTTCAAGCAGTTATTATCTTCCCTTTGCCTGTGAATTTAAACTTTACTGTGAGCATGTTCCAGCCCGATGGCTGCATTGCGGCCACACATGGTTTTGTTTATTGCATGCTCCCCCACAACAATTAGGAGGCCTTCGGGCAGAATAATTTTAGTTAGCTCTAGAGTATGGCACCAAGGAGCCTTACACCCAGGGGATCAGGCTGTGTTCATTCTTGAATCAGGAAGACAGTCCGCGTGGTAACTGGGGTGTCCTGGTTGGAAGGCAGAGCCCAAGGCTGGGCGGTGCTCAGAGACCCTAGTAAGGATGTGGCTGGCATATGGGAAGCCTAGCTGTAGATACAGACAAACTCCAGTTTCGGCCAGAGGAAGAGGACCAAAGAAGCAAATCAGGGTCAAGACTAAAGAATTTCAGTCTTGAAAACCCGAGGACATGCAGGAGGCTGTACAAATCCAGAGCCTGTGGGGAGAGAGGGTCGGTGGCAGGCTCTTACCGCTGGCGCCCCTGGGGGAGGGGGCGTAGATGATGGTGAGGGAGTGCGTAAGCTTGGCTCTGTCCCAGGGGACACTCACGCACAGTTCTTTGTGCGGGTTCACCCCTATGCTAGAGAAGTGGGAAACAAGGTTTGGGTAGCTGGCCCAGCTGAGAAAGATACTGGGCGTTAGAACTGGGGTTTCGAGCCCAGGCCTTGCTGACTGACTCCAGAACCTGTGCCGTTTCTCTGGGGCTTTATGGGAACTCAGTGGATTCTTCTGTACCGCCTGGCCCAGGTCCGGCCTCAGAGCACAGTGTTCAGGGCTTGCTGTACTGCCCTAAGAGGGCAGTGAATTAGCACTAAGGTCCCCTTTCCTGCTGCGGGTGCAAGGGGAGTCTCTGTCTCACCTGTTGGGAAGCTGTTACTGGCAGAGACAGCGTCCACTTGCAGGTCTGGAGCTTCCCCACTCCCCATGGAGCTTCTGCCTCAGACCTGCTGGGAGCTTCTCCGTGGTTACAGTCACGGGGATGCACTTAGAACTTTCATATTCATTAAGTTCTTTCAGCTACATTCACTTACTTAGTAAATATTTATTGTCTGTTTCATGTTGAGCTGCCTTCATGGCATCTGGACACAAAGATAAAACTTGGTTTCTGTCTTTGAGAAACTCTGTGTTCGGAGGGAGAAATATACACATGTAAACAAATAATTAAAATCCAGTGAGGTCTGGAACCTAGCTTAGTGCCTGAGTTTGCACCACTGTGTGGAGAGTTGACTGCTGTCGGTTGCTGTGCAGGCCCAGGGGCAGGAGCAAGCAAAGCCTCCTGGCGAGCTGAGGACGATTCCTGAGAAGGGCTGGCAAGTCAGCCCCCAGGACGAGCTGGGCTGGCCAGGTGCGAGGGGCGCAGTCACTCAGAGGGCCTGGGACACACAGATGCCTTGCACGGAAGGGCCGGAGCTGCAGGCGCATTTGGCGCCGAACGGTGTGGTTGGAGGGGGGGCCCAGGGCAGGGGCCAGGTGACTGAGAGAGCTCCTGTCGTAGGTGGGTGTCAGTGTGTTGCGGAAGAAGCAGAGTAGCTTTTTACTTTCATAAAAGTTAAAAATCCTTTAAATGACTCACATCAAATCCAAAAGCCATTTTGTGCAGCTCGGACAGGTACCCTGGTCATTAAGGGACTGCAGAGACTGAGACCCAGTTTATCCACCAGCATGAGAGCACGGAAAGGCAATTGAAGTGATTTTATTTGGTTTATATTTTATACTGATTTGAATCTCATTATTTTGCTGGGTTATTTTATTCCCATTATAATTAAAATGCTAAGCTAAAGAATATGGGGAATTGGACATCATCCAAGAAAGAGACTATAGCTCTTTCCTAAAAATAGTTCTTTACTTGTGTGGGCCCTGATTTGATACCATCTTTTTTATTTTAAGCACCTCATACAGCGCTGCTTACATGGGGCATAACTCATCAAAATGAACTGTGGCACTGAATACAGTATCAGAGAGTCATTACCGAAGTATATGTATAACCTGCCTGGCGATCTCTTAAAGGAGACCTCATCCTACACAGGCTTATTTTTATACAAATTGCAGCGTGGCACAGACACGGGGGGGTAGTCGGAGATGTGCAGCTATGCTTCTTCTCATGTCAGCTCTGCACGTCTACACTGGGTGACAGGACATGGGAGCAGATGAGACAAGCTGTCACTCACCCACACTGCCCTTTGAAGAAAGGCCATGGGGGGAAAAGGTGCCGCAAATGGGCTGTGAAGTTTACATACACTGCCCACTGTTAAACAGATTACGTCTAATGAAGTGTCTAATGCTCAGGCCATATCAACCTAATCCTTGGTGGCAGTTCATCCCTCAACTGCCAAAAAACACCGCCCTCTGGCCCTCTCTCGCCCGCTCTGGCCGCCAAGCACAGGGAGGTGCCCAGCCTTAATAAACCGAGACAGTGTGTGATCTGACATGCAAATGTAGGTCATTGCATATGTAAATGTGTGATTACAAACCTGCATGCCAAAACACATTAGTGAGACTTTGCTCTCAGCATGCGGTTGTCACACTGCCTTAGCAGTTCACGCTAATATTTGTCAGTTATTGTGCAGACAGAAGATGGAATTCCCAGTCAGGTTTAAAGGATATGGATTGCGTGATACCGTTCCTAATGATGAAGCTGTATTTCACTGTTGAGATTGACAGGTTTCATCGGGAGAAGGAATGGTCTGTACATTTTGGGGAGAGGAAGAAAACCTATTTCTCAGATGTTGCAGACTATCCTAGTGTGTAAATTAAAAAATAAAAAAAAAGATTTTTTAGAAAAGCCTGGACAATTTAAAAAGTCTCTCCTCTTTAAATGAAACAAAGTTAAGGAAACTAAAAAAGTTGCTAATATCCACTGAATATATCTGAGAAGTGAGGCTTTGTAAGTTTCCTTTGTTAAGTAGGTGTCACAGTGACACTTAATTATAAATTCATCTCAGTGACCACAAAAAGAAATCTTATATATGAACAGAGTGGCAGGTTGTCTCCCTTTATTTTATAATTTTGTTTTTATTTTCATTTTTGACATACATGTTTCTAGTCCCAGTTTTGTTTTTTCATCAAAAGGCCTGAAATTGAAAATTGAACTTGAAAATACTGTGGATCATCATGTAGGGTCCCATAATGTTGTATCACATTGTAGGTGACTTTGTTTAGTAACCCTGGCAGTATAGCAAAGCCTATACTTAGGAATTGGGAATCAGCTAGACAGTGATTTGGTTTGATAACATCTACCTTACAGGATTGTCATGAGAATTGAATTAGATGGCATATGAGGTACTAATTTATAGGACCTGTTAAGTTGTAGGTACCAAAACAGAACCTTTTATTATTGTAGTAATGTTATTGTATTGTTATTCTAACAATTATTTATGGTTTTATATTTATATAATGAATTTGTGAAATTTGTATTCTGATTATTTTGCATGTCTTAAAGGAAGAGTGGTATTTTTCTTGACAATATTTTGGACTTTCCGAAGAAAGAAAAGCAATGCACAAGAGTAGAAATCATTGCTACCTTTTTTCTCTTTTTGAGAAACATTGTATTTGAATGACAGTGAAACTTTGGCAGAATTTTAGTTTTTGCTAGCATGACAGATGTAGTGAAATGAACAAGGTAACATGTATTAGGGGTTAGTGTAATGCCCATGTGTCAAAATAGCCTTGTACATAAGTCATGGGGTCATCAGCTTTGACTAAGGTTTGCTTGAGGGACTCAGAGATAAATTACTTTAGTGGGTTTAGGAACCAGTGCGCCCTTTGGTTGCATTAATAGGTATTTAATGTTCAGTCTTACTAGAGGGGGCCCAGTGAGGCCCCACAAGAACGTCATGTTTACTCTGAGTCGGCTCAGAGTAGAGCAGGTCCAGAAGGATGTGAGCAGAGTGGTAAAAGGCCAAGAAGCGTGTACTTACCAGTAATCTAGGAATCTTGAAAAGGCTCGTGTGTGTTTAGCCAAAAGAGAGAAGATAAGAGGGCATATGATGGCTAAACTATTGTTACACTTTTATAGGTAGATCGCTACAGATAGATTATGAGTGTCATGAGGAGCTTAAAAGGCAGTAGTCCTTGGACATGTGTGGTAACCTCAGCAGCAGACAGTGTTGGATCCTAGTGGATCCTAGATCTGTCCTATGACTGGTTGAATGAATGAATGAGTCTGTAAACAATGAACGAAAGAACTAGGACAGTGGATAAAACGTATAAGGAGTTGGGATTTGCCTCCAAATGGGGACGGCTGGGGTGCTGCCTCCCAGCACCTGTAATTCTTTCTCAGCACCATTGAGAGCCCTTCCCTGTACCTGTGTAAGCTCTTTCAGAGCAGAAGCATTTCTGATGCATCTCTGTTTCCCTAGCAGCTAGTACAGTGCCCGATGCATAGTAAGTACTAAAATGTGTTAGTTTCAAAAAGAAATGACATTTTCCACAAACAACAAAAAAATATTGTTTAAAAATGTAATTATGTACTGAGTGACAGAGGCCAATCTGAAAGGCTACAATACTGTATGGTTCTAACAATGTGACATTCTGGTAAAAGCAAAACGATGGGTACCGTAAAAAGTCAGTGGCTGCTGGGGTTTAGTGGGGAGGGAGGGATGAATAGGCAGAGTATAGAGGATTTTTTAGGGCAGTGAAAGTGTACTATATGATACTGTAATTATGGATACATGTTATTATACATTTGTCCAAACCCATAGAATGTACGACACCCAGAGTGAACCCTAACGTAAACCACGGGCTTTGGGTGATAATGATGTGTCAGTGCAGGTTCATCAGTTGTAACGAAAGTCCCACTCTGGGGGGGTGTTGGTAGCGGGGAAAGCAGTGCATGTGTGGGAGTAGGGGGCGCATGGGGGACCTCTGCACCTTCCTCTTAATAGTGCTGTGAACCCAAAACTGCTTTTACACAATTACGTCATTTTTAAAAAAAATTTATTTTTACATCTTTATTGGAGTATAATTGCTTTACAATGGTGTGTTAGTTTCTGCTTTATAACAAAGTGAATCAGTTATACATATGTTCCCATATCTCTTCCCTCTTGCATCTCCCTCCCTCCCACCCTCCTTATCCCACCCCTCTAGGTGGTCACAAAGCACCGAGCTGATCTCCCTGTGCTATGCAGCTGCTTCCCACTAGCTATCTATTTTACATTTGGTAGTGAATATATGTCCATGCCACTCTCTCGCTTTGTCACAGCTTACCCTTCCCCCTCCCCATATCCTCAAGTCCATTCTCTAGTAGGTCTGCGTCTTTATTCCTGTCTTACCCCTAGGTTCTTCATGACATTTTTTTCCCTTAAATTCCATATATATGTGTTAGCATACGGTATTTGTCTTTCTCTTTCTGACTTACTTCACTCTGTATGACAGACTCTAGGTCTATCCACCTCATTAGAAATAGCTCAATTTCGTTTCTTTTATGGCTGAGTAATATTCCATTATATATATGTGCCACATCTTCTTTATCCATTCATCCGATGATGGACACTTAGGTTGTTTCCATCTCCGGGCTATTGTAAATAGAGCTGCAATGAACATTTTGGTACATGGCTCTTTTTAAATTATGGTTTTCTCAGGGTATATTACGTCTTTTTAAAAAAACCTCAATGATGAGGTGGTAAACTCACTGCCACTGGAATTGTTCTTGGTAGAACTTAAATGATTGTCAGGAAGTTTAGAAGATTTTCATACATTACTTGGCAGGTTGGACTAGGTGAATTTATATATATATGTGTGTATTTTTATATAATATGAATAGTTCGATAAATACTTGTCGAGTGAATGGCTGTCTGCGGGTTTACCATAGAAATCACCTACTTATGTGAAGACAATCAATGATTGTGTGTATATTGTGTGATTGAAAACTTTTCTGACTTTTTTAATTACAGAAGGCCTTACGACCGGATATGGGCTATAATACATTAGCCAACTTTCGAATAGAAAAGAAAATTGGTCGCGGGCAATTTAGTGAAGTTTATAGAGCAGCCTGTCTCTTGGATGGAGTACCAGTAGCTTTAAAAAAAGTGCAGGTAAGATGACTTTAATTATATAAATCCACGTAAAATTATACTCTGTGAAGAATAAATAGAGAAAAGTGCATCCTGAATGATTGGGTCATGACAGTCTTAAGTTGAGAACGATGGGAAGGAATAAAAATTTTACTGTAAACACTTGCATTAAGTGCAATACATGGTGGAAATCATTTTTTAGTTTTAATACTACTTTTAAAGTTCAGCTGGTTTTGTTCACCCAGATTCAGTAATGACTAGAATGATCTTAGAAAAGCTTTCACAGCTCTAGGTTTTAAGAGGCAGATTTGAGTTGTCACCATGGCTCCTGACTGGACGTGTGGCTACGTGTTGTATCCTGAGCTGCAGGCACTGCAGAAGGAAACCAGGCTCACAGAATGCACAGCCTGATAAAGTCAGTAAACGGCAGGCAAGGTTAGGGGGAGGTTTTCGTTAATGTAGAGAGCCACACTGGCAATAAATGAAAGAAAACTGAAGTGAACTTTATTTACTGGAGAATAAAAAAAAAATGAAATAGGTAAAGTTAGAGGATTGACGTCTTACGTAAAATCCACACGTTGTATTGGTATCATTCTAGCATCAGCTCTGCTCTCCAGTCCTGACTCTGTCTGGGTTCCTCAGATCCATGGACCTGCCCCAGCTCACCTGGCCAGGCCCTGCCCCAGCCCGAGCCCAGGACAGGTCACTGCCCTGATGGGTCCACTCGCCTCTGGTCTCGAAAGCACTTGCCTTTCTGCCCCAGAGTGTGTTTGACATTATACCGTTTTACTTCCCTTTTTCAGGGAAGGGCATTCTTGTTCACACCTGCCTGTGGACTTTCCATTTTACTCTGCAGCCCTGGTGTCTTTTCTGTGTCGAGACCTGCAAAACCTCAGTGTCCTCTTATTATTATTATTTTAATTTTGTAAGGGATCAGTATACTTGCAACAGCTATTGCAGAGGTGAACAGTTTTCACTCATATTTTTAAGCAAATAGTAAATATTTATGAAAGATTTTATGGGGCATATATGTTAGATATAAAGAATAGGACAGATGCTGTCATATCCACCACTCACCTTTGACACACTTCTGCCACTCCCTTCCTTCAGAGGTCACCATGTCCTGAATTTGTGTGCTTTTCTTTAGAGTTTTTCTCCAAATCTGTATACATTTCTGAAGAAATCTGTTGTTTGCTTTTGCATTTTTGAACTTATATAAATGTTGTCACATGTTGGTGTGTGTGGCTATGCTTTATTCTTTATATATCTAGTATTCAATGTGTAGATACGCGTGTGTATGTGTAGTATTACATACTACGTGTGTATACTATCCAGTTCTTGTTACGTGCTACTGGTTGTGTACAGTTGTTTGCTGTTACAAACAGTACTTCCGTGATGTTCCTGTGTATGTTTCCTGGTGCACACATGCAAGAATCTCCCTTTTGCATGTGCCTGAGGATGGAAGTGATGAGCCCAGGGCCACGCACGGTCAGTGCTGCAAGTTTATAGCGAGTTCTTCCAGCGGTTGCACCGTTGACCTTCTCTCCAGCAGCACGTGAGGGTAGCCGTCTTCTCTCATGTAATCTGCCATTTACAGTAAGAACATAAAATATACAATGCAGATATTAGTGTTTATGACACAGATGACTTTGGGAATGATTATTTCCTAACAACAACTCTGATCCTTTTTTTTTTTTGCGGTACACGGGCCTCTCACCGCTGTGGCCTCTCCCGTTGCGGAGCACAGGCTCCGGACGCGCAGGCTCAGAGGCCATGGCTCACGGGCCCAGCCGCTCCTCGGCATGTGGGATCTTCCCGGACTGGGACACGAACCCATGTCCCCTGCATCGGCAGGCGGACTCTCAACCACTGCGCCACCAGGGAAGCCCTCTGATGCATTTTTAAAATGTATTGAATTTCTAATATGTATCTCTGGGCACTGTGCGGGGGGGAGGAAAAGAAGCTAGCAATTTTATTCCTGTCCACCAAGGGAAAAAGAGTCTATCTAGAGCAATGAAACGTTAAACCCTGCGGCGTGGATTCCTGGTTTCCCTAGTTCGCAGAAAGGAAATGTCAGTATGAGCTGTTGGCGTGGCTGGGATTGGAAAGGAAGCCAGGCTGTCGAGGTGAGACCAGATCCTGGAGAGCTCTGAAACCAGGAACAGGACTTTGAGTAGGAGGGAAGTGAGGATTCGCTATGGATTCTCTAGGAGGGTAATAATCTTCAAAATCGGTTATTTTCAAGATAAAAGTACAAGCTGAACACACAGAACGGACTAGAGAGAAGACAGCTGCTGATTTGCCCCAGGTGTCCAGGCGGGGCTGGCTGGCTAGCTGGCTGGATGGCTGGCTGGATGGATGGATATGTGGGTGGATGGATGGGTAGGTGGGTGCATGGGTGGGTGGATGCTTGGATGGGTGGGAGGATGGGTGGGTGGATGGCTGGGTGGATGAATGGGTGGACGGATGCATGGATGGATGGATGGAGTGAGAGACCATCTAGGTGGAGTCCCTGCGGCCTTCCTGGCTTCCCTCTCCCCCCTACCCCCCACCCCCGACCCTGAGTGTGGACAGAGAGACAGCGCTCAGTTCTGTCTCTAAGGATTGCGTTTTAAATCACAGAACCTTGTCATTGGAAATACTGAGAAAGAGGGGGAGAAAGAAGGGAAAAGGGAGGGAGGGAGAAAGAACAAAAGCTCTTCCAGGCCTCTTGTAATACCGTCTACATCGTTTCTGGTTGCCTGTATCCTTCTTTCCTTTGACTGGAAAATTGAATGGACAGGAGTGGATGTGCATGGTCGTGTTTCCAGTCAGTGCAGGGTAGATGCCCCTCCAGCTGCCCCCACTTCACACTATGGTAAACCCCAGACCGCTGCCTCCCGCTGTGCCGAGTTCAAGTTTGTCCTTTGGGCTTTGCCTTCTTCTGTGCTTCTTAGGGTTGCTATTGGGACATATTCTAGTTTAAACGTAACTCCTTTATACAAGAGAGAATTGTTGCTGTAAAGATATTCTTAGCTTCTGTAATTAGGGAACAGTATCTTAAACCTTTGTGAGGAGAAATATATTTGCATTTCAGACATGTTATTGATTTTTGTGATGTATTACACTTGCGCTGGACAATAAAGACCAGGGTTCTTCCTTTTTAAAAATCCACCTCTGCAGCTTAGTATGAAAATGTTTTAAACTATTGTTGACCAGACTCTTTTCCTGCCTGAAGAATCCTAGCCCTTCTTTAAAAAATTCATAAGGAATCAAACATTGGATATCCCCATGCAATTTGTTATTTTAAGGCTACTTTACTCGTCTAAAGGGCCATGTCACTGTTTCCAGCTCTTCTAGAATCCTTCCTGGTTGAGTTCATGTGTTGAAATGTTGCGTTTATAACTCATTTCTCTGCTCACAAATCTTTGATGAGACTCTTTAGAAGCAGAGTGCAGGTTCCTCAGCGTAGTTCTCCAGGCTCTTCTGTACTTTGTCCTGTGTCAGGTATCACTTTTCTGTGGCCAACTTGCCGGAAGCCCTGGTGACTTTTCTGGATGTTTGCCTGTTACCTGTGTGTGGAAAGGAAAGAGTGTGTACTGAATGCATGTTCCTTCTTTGAAATCATAAAGAGGTTGAGAGCCTGCAGTGTATGACAGCATTAACCAACCTTCTAGAAAATTTGCCCACATCCCGTCATGATTTGTTTGCCAAAATTAAGATGGTTCTTAACTGATGGAACATTTTTGCAATTCCACATACTGGCTTTGCTTCCCTGTCTCCCTGCTTCCCTTCCTGTTGCTCGTTCAGTTCACTTCTCCAATGTTAGCGATCACCTGATGTTCAGTGGTTAGCTTCTTAAGGCTTTGAGAACGCCAGCATGAACAGAATAACGGAGCTCGTGGATTCCAGTGGAAGTGCGGCCAAGACACGTCTAAAATAGTGAGGGAGGAACCACAGTGGGCGCAGCCTTGAGGGGCCCAGGGTGAGAGGGAGGTTGGGAAAGTCTTCACAGGCGTCGGGCTGTGTCTCAGAACCACAGTTCTTTGTGTTGGAAGATTATCAAAGAATTGTTTTGATCTGGTCCACTTAATCTCTGTTTTATTATACTTAGTTCATTGATTAGAGCTGTGTAATTGGAATTGGTAGACGTGATGTTATAGCATGAATTTTGGTTTTTTGTGTCTCAGTTCTTTGACCTTTTTTACCCTGACTTTTTAATCGTAGGTGAAGTAGTTTGATCCTTAGTTCATTAATGCTTAATTTGTCTTTTCTTGCTCTTAAGTTGTATGCTGAATAATACTGTTTTACTGTGGGACATCCATTGTCAGTCAGTGACATTTATTAGAGTCACTTCTGTATAAAGCACTTTTGTATACTTACAAACAAACATAAATAGTGATAATATACAGTATTTGTTCAGATTCACCCTTTTGATCCGGGTGATCTCAAAAAAACTTTCTGAAAGGACAAATATTCTTTGATATTTGTTTTACTTATATTTACTTATATTTGATAATTATGTTAAAGCATTCATCAAGAAAATCACTTTTTATAGTATATTAATGAGTATAACTTGCTCTTCTACATGTGTTAATTTTAGATTAAAGATTTTGCATGTTTGCATGTAATTAGACATTAGGATTTGCATGCAATTAGAAATTTGTGGGCAGTAGCTTCTTCCGTAATGCATACGCTGATTTTAACATATTTGTAACACTTTATAGCCATATATTCAGTCTCTTTTTCAGTGTTCACCGTGATTACGGAATTCGTCCTGCAGCTTTTATCAACTTCATTATTTAATCCCTATAGACTTCTTTGAAACTTTCAATAGATACTTGAGCAAATGAAAATTAGGAAGCATTTGTAAGAATAATTTATATATTATATATTTTTTAAATTGAAGAATAATTTAGTAATTGATACTGTACTAGTTTACTTGTCAAGGAGGCAGAGACTTCATCTTAAAAAATTAAAGCTTCTTAATTTTATTCGTTTGTACTTTCAATTTTATTTTAGGCATTTTGAGGCATATAAAAATGTAGTAAATTTTTAGCCTTATCGAATATTTAGAGAATGGGGCATTCTAGTTAACAAAATTTGGGGGTTATAATGAATTAAGATATATACCATAAATAGTTTACTAACATTAAAATATTTAACTGATACAGTGGACATCAGTGAAATAATTTAGTTATTTGTCCATTTTTTGATGTTTCACAAATTTTTCTTTTAGCATCTTATGGTACCTTAGGGTCATCATTAAGATAAATGCAAGTTTTGATTATGTGAGTTTATCTTAAAATTTTTAAATGAGAAACTCTTCTAGTGGCCAAGCTCGGTGAGTAAATATTGTTCTTTGTGTGAATCTTCTCTCTCCTCGACATCCCCACCGTCCTCCCCATCGTCTCAGTGTAAGGTGCTTCTCTTTCCTTGACTTGGGATGCGGGGACGTCATCTTCACTAGGGTTTCTTCCCCTTAGTCTGTGCCCAGCCATCGTTATTCTCTTCTGTCCTTGAAGCCCATCCAGTTCAATACTTGTTCCATCTTGCCCCTTGTCTGCCAGTCTGCAACAACCCCCTCCTTTTTTTTTTTTTCTTAAATATGTTTTCAGCCCCTTGCTCTCATTTTCCTCTGTCCCTTCCCTGGCACCATGCTGACTCTGCCAAGACCAGGCATCACGGTTGCTCAGCACGCCCACCCCCGGCACCCGGTCTGCTCGCAGCACTGTCACAGCCCACCCTGCGCTCTGCTTGTCCTGTCTTAACTCTCCACATCCCCTCTTCATCTCCCCGTCTCATTTCTCTCCCATTCTATCTTTCCACCAAAGCTTGTTCTTTGACCTCATCCTGACCACGGCCCTCTATTCCATATTCTCTAGACCTCTTATTTAAGGTCTGATTTCAGTTGTTTGTGTGTTTCTTGGACCTTTGTCAGCTATTTGAGCAATGCGGATGTTTCCACTTTACAATCTCCCCCATCTTGTTCCTGTCTTGCTAACCCCCCCGGGCAGGGTTTCTCTTCACTGGGTGTTTCTTCATTTCCCTGTTCACATGTACCCACTGTTCCACACCCCCTAGCACAGAAGGGTTCAGGTTATTTCTTGGAGTTTTGCTTACCTTTCTTTGGAAATGCACTCTCTTGTACTCCCTACTTGGATATATTTTAACCACGGTAGTGAGAAGAACACAAACCAGCAGGTACATACGATTACAGTGTTGTCAGTGGTGGAGTTAAAAACTACCACCTACTCTGAAGCCTCAGCCATGGCCCGTATGCCTTCATGCTTAGTGGAAAAGGGCATCTCCTGTGTGACAGTGACGACCTCTGCCATCTGCTGTGCTTTCACGATTGCACAGCCATCCTAATCCATCTTCCCTTCCCTACCTGCGCTCTGGACAAGATCTTTCTCTTCTGTCTTCCTAGAGACTTTTTCAGCTGCTGCCCGTTTCTCCCGCATCCACCTCTCCTCTCCTGCAGTGTCATCACTTGACGTTCTTACTGACGTCTCCGTAGTAACTGTTGCTTCAACACCCACAGCTTCTTCACACTACACTGGCTTGGTTCTCCTGTCTGTCTGGATATCCCTTTTCTTCTTTCCTTCAGTGGCATCTCTTTTTCCCACTCCTTTCAGGATATTTCTCACTGTCATGATTTTGGATTGTTTGCTTCTCCTGCACCACCTTCTCCCTGACCCCTGTAGGGTGGCTTCTGAACCTCCGGAAGCCCTGACTAAGCTTTGCTGAGCTTCAGGCTCTCAGGAAGTCTGAACAAAGGATGAATTTCCCGTGGTACATATTAGAAGCTTTTTAATTTTAAGCAAACAGGACTGATTGATGCCCTAGGAGTTAGATCACTATATACTAGCCTGTTGAGTTAAAAGGCACCCCCTTGGAAACAAAGGTTTTTTGTTTTTTTTTTTAAATAATCATGTAAAAATTAAAGACACACACAGGTATCTAGTTCCTTGCCATCATTTGCCAGGGCCTTAAGGAATCCACGAGGAAGAAATTGAGTCCTGTCTTTTGCCTTGAAGTTCAGACACGTTGGTGCATGAAGAGAGGAAGGCTGATGGCCGCTGGATTATAGGCCTGGGTGTCAGAGGAGCACGGTTCCTGGCTCCAGTGCAGATCTCTTCGAGCACTCACCTGGCTTAACTTCCGCCCCCCTCTCCACCCCTTAGGGGCCTGTGTATTGAGTCTGGGAAGGGCTGGTGGTAGAGACTTTCATTATTCGGAGATTATCTTGTTCGATGATTGTAATTTACGTCTAGAGAGGCCACTCAGCCCTTCTGCCATGGATTTTCTAACTCCCTCACCCATCTTCCATCCTTCAAATAAGAAAGTCTGTGCCTACCACTCAGCAAGTGCGGGAACCAGAAGTCACTGTGGCATCCGGGTTGCAAGGGGCAGGAGCACCGGGAAAGACAGAGGCACAGTCCAGGGGTGAGATCAGAAGAAGGACGGAGGGCACGTGGGAAACAGGCCTCAATGTGGGACAAGCTGCTCAGTTCATTTATTCAGGCTCTGTGAAGCTGGGGAGGCCCAGATGTTTGGTTGAGATTTCCATTTATGTAAGATTTATTTAAAGTAAGATGTAACAGGTTTGTCAAACTCTCTCAGTATATTTTTTGAAGTACTTCCTTCGCTACATTTTAAGTGTTTTTTTCTCCTACCAGATTTACAGATGCCCTTTTAAGGACATTTGTGTTTAATGTTTAAGTCACTTGAAAGCCTTTTCCCTCCAAAGATACCTAGTGTTAACCTTTTGAGTTTCATTAGTCGTGAGTAATTTTGGCAAAATTTAAAGGTGACAAAAGAGAACTTTTTAAACGATTCAGAGAGTACCAAGAATGTATCAGCCAATCACTTGCTTAAACACTGCTAATAACTTTGCTCTTATCAAACATTAGTTTAAAAACCCAAACATTAGTTTAGAAACTTTGGTAGAGCTGGAAAGATACCTTCTGAAGACAAGCTTGTAAATAGTTTATGAAAATCCAGATTTTTTTTCATGTGTATTGCCTTTTGCTCACGGAATCAGACAGCTTTGAATCTATGTCTGCGAATGATTTAATCTGAAGAATCAGTTTCTGTTTTTGTCTTGACATGCTGGCTAAGAGAAAAAGCAAGATAAGATACTTCTGAATTTCCAATTAAAAGTATTTGGTTCAGAATTTAGTTTTGCCTTAAATGTGCCAGCAATGCTTCATTCCTCAGTGTTTGAGAAGTGACTTTTGGTATTGAGAATTCAGTTCAAGATGGAAGTTAATTTGTTAATTCTGAATTAGTTTAATTATAAGTTGAATTAAAGATTCATGATTTCATCATGGCACAGTTCTGTCTTTGTATTTTGTGTCTAGTTAGGGTTTCCTAGAGCTCTCATACACATTCTCATCTCGCTCAGTCTTTCGTGTTTTAATACTTTTCCATCATAGAGACATTGATTACTGGGAGATTAGATTTATACATGTCTCCAAGTTTGTGATTTTTTTTTTTTTCCATTTTAGTCACTGGTACCAGAGTGATCCTTTCTCTGTTTCCTTAAAAAAAGTTTTCAGGGGCTTCCCTGGTGGCGCAGTGGTTGAGAGTCCGCCTGCTGATGCAGGGGACGCAGGTTCGTGTCCTGGTCCGGGAAGATCCCACATGCCGCGGAGCGGCTGGGCCCGTGAGCCATGGCCGCTGAGCCTGCGTGTCTGGAGCCTGTGCTCCGCCACGGGAGAGGCCGCAACAGTGAGAGGCCTGCGTACCGCAAAAAAAAAAAAAAAAAAAGTTTTCAGGAATTCCTTCAAGGTCTAAGACATTCAAAATTTTGTACTTCCCCACATTTCTTCAAGTTGTATCAAGTCCCCTGTGAGTGGTAGTTCCCGAGAATGGCATCATAGATAAGTAGTGTGTGTGTGTGTGTGTGTGTGTGCGCATGTGTGTGTGTGTGTTTCATATCAGAAACTAACATCAAGTTCAAAATTTTCTGTTTACATTAATATTTGTTTGATTTGTTATTTAGTGACAACATCATTTTTCTGGCACCTTTTGGCATTTTGGGTAATGAGTGGCTTTCCTACGTGAAATTGCTAAATGTAGAGTTTACTCCTTTAAGTAATGAACTTGTCATTTTACTTATTTCTGTAAGAAATCTTTCTGAGGTGTATTGCACTTCCCTGCATATATGAATCAAGCATCGGAAGCCCGGGCAGCCACAGCCCGCCCCTCGAGGCACTCATGTCACTTCGTGCAGCAGCACTTGCCGGTTGAGTGTCACGTTCTGTGCTCGGGGCTGCAGTCTGCCCCTGACAGTGTGCCTCCTGAGGACTGCAGGCTGGTTCCCTTATTTGTAGCTATAATAAAACATAACGATAAGTTGGCATTCAACACAGTTTTGTGAATCATGGAAAAGCAAGAAAATGGACGTGTTATCCTCATTTATGCTTGGAGTATTGACTTATTAAGATATTTATTTATTGTTAATTTTCCATATGCTTGGAACATTGAGCGATTTCTTTGTCTTCAGAGACATGCTAAAGAGCCCTTTGATTGTATTATTTATTTTTATGTTTTTTACATTAGATCAACGTTTCTCAACCTTTTCTTTATTTTCACCCCTCACCTTTTTAGACATTTTTTCCCAATTATGCCCCCCACCATGAAATTTTAATTCTGTAGATACAGTGTGTCTGTTTAGGTATCATATGTATATCTGTGCTTAAAGAGAGTAAGACTTTGTCACCCTCTCTCTGAAGAACCAATTTTCACCTCCTTGGAAAATTGACAAGGGTATCAGCCCTGTCAAGAATGCATGCATTAGACCTTTTAGACCTGATTTGATCATATAGATTAATGGTTCAGAGCTTGGGTTATAGTAGGATAACTTGGAGAATGAATTCTGGCTGCTCCATTAATTACCTATGTGAACCCCTGTCAATTTCTTAAGCTTTCTAAACCTACTTTCCTTCATGTGTAAAGTGGGAATACTAACATTATTGTCCTCATGCGGATTAAATGAGAATTAAACGAGGTGGTTCATGCAGTATATTTAGCACATATTGTTCAGTATTTTAACTATTATTGTATTAATATATCACAATCTCACAACTTCCGTGCTGTTCGATTTGAACTTAAGACTTGAAATATCTAGCTCTTCTCTTTTCCCATTTTTAATACTGACTGCCTCTGGAGGGAAAATGTAACTTCTAGTCACATGGGATAAAATACCTGTAGATCGCCACAGCTCCTAAAAGCTAATTGGAAAGAATACTCCTTAGTGTGTGTGTAATTATGTGCAAAGTATTACAGTGGACTCACATGGTAACTTGAACCATAGATTACTATTTTATTAAGTAATTCTGGATTTTATTTTTAGATATTTGATTTAATGGACGCCAAAGCACGTGCTGATTGTATCAAAGAAATAGATCTCCTTAAGGTAAATAACAAACGAACTGTTGACTGTTTTGAACATAACTGAGTAGGTTGATAAAAGTGATTTATTAAATATCACACTTAAAAAGATTTTTGAGATACAGCTTATGCTGCACCGATTTCAAGTAACATATAAGTTTGAAATCAATATATTGAAGAATCCAGTTACCTTTTGGATTTACTGTACAATAATTTAATTGGAACATTTGGTAGGATTAGCTTTTTTGTTGTTGTTGTTGTGGCCTCTCCCATTGCGGAGCACAGGCTCCAGACGCGCAGCCTTAGTGGCCATGGCTCACGGGCCCAGCTGCTCCGCTGCATGTGGGATCCTCCCGGACCGGGGCACGAACCCGCGTCCCCTGCATCGGCAGGCGGACTCTCAACCACTGCGCCACCAGGGAAGCCCTGGTAGGATTAGCTTTTTTCCCCCATTTCAAACTAGAAGATAAATAAAATAGACATAAAACATTGAAGAAATTTTTTCTCGATGATCCCAGTTAGACATATTCTAAATGTTAAGTAATGTAAATGCATATTAGCATTATCTCAGGGTATGGTATATTGAGAATGTGGACTGATCCAAATGGCTCACATTTTAAAAATAATATTTCCATGTTTTTTGCAGATATAGAAAGGGTGGTGTATGGAGTATGTCAGAATTAGCTTTTCAGTTTCTTATCCACTCAAAGAATAGGACTGACATTTCAGTTACCGTCACACTGCATTTATTATAGTGAGATTTCTTTTGAGGAATTCAGTGGTTTATGTTATATTTTTAACTTTTGGATAAAAGTTGGGTGATTTTTATGCCATCCAGTTTTGTTTGTGCCTGAAGTGAATCAGATCTAGTCAAAAAGATAAGAGTAAGATCAGATTGAACCATGCTTTCCACTGTTCTATTTGTTGTTATTTCCTGGGACATGAAGTGACTGCTTTAATAAACCTTTGTTAGAGAAATAATATATCATCATAGAAAATGTGGGAGGAAAACCTTTAAATAGAAAGAAGAGAAGAAAATCCTGTGTATACTCTTTGGGATCATTCTTGAATAAGTTTCTTTGAGGAATGATTTTTCTTATGTTACCTTGCTTAAAGATTGAATGAAAAGATTGTACAAAAAGACTGTAAATGTGTATAGACTTACGAATATATTTCTACAAGGTGAAAAATTTTTAAGGTAATTTAATAATCAACCCCGTAGATAAGTTCAGAATATTTATATTATTTGATGTAAAAGTGATATTTAGATACAATATAGTAGATGCCAGATTTTTACCACTGGCTGGAGTTATACTAGGATCACCCTTAACTTCAAAATAGTAGTAAAAAGGAATACTTTACTTAACATTGAGTGGCCTTAAATGACATTTATCATTTTGAAGGATATAATTTTTAACAATTGGTGATTTAATTTAGTCATTCGTTTATATGCATGTATTTATATATTTGTTCATCATAGCAATACTTTAAAAAATTTTAAGTGTATAATTTACTCTATTATTTCTAATAAAAATATTAAAATAAAAATGATGTCTAGTTTTACTTTCAATAAGTATAATACTTATTTCAAAATTCACTAGATTAAAGAAAAATATAGTCATGTTAAGATTTCTGTAACTTAAAAATGAAATGCAGTAACTAACTTTATTCTTAAGTTACGAAACTGTGACTCTTGGGAATTTACAGTAAGAAAACTTTTTGATGCCTGTTTTTTTTTTTTCCCAGCAACTCAACCATCCTAATGTAATTAAATATTATGCATCATTCATTGAAGATAATGAACTAAACATAGTTTTGGAATTAGCAGATGCTGGTGATCTATCCAGAATGATAAAGGTAAGGTTTGTTTTTTTTTTTTAAACTGAAGATTTATTTTTTCTAATTGAGTTGTAGGTTAAAAATATAGGCATGTTAGCTACTTTAAAGACCTCAACGTGGTGCTTAACATACGGTAGCCCTGTAATAAGTGGTAGGCAGTAGTGATGATTATGATTATGAAGCTAGATACCTGGTGAAGTCACACTGGATATGTGAACACTCCGAGACCAACCTGGAAATAGACCGAGGGCTCGTCTTCTGTAAGCTGAAGTTATAGTTTTGCAGCTTGATTTCTCCAGCCAGAGCACCCTCAATCCTGCATCTCTGGACATCAAACAGAGGGACCAGTGGGAAATAGTAGGGCAGCCTGACCTGGGCTGTCCCTGCTCCTGGGAGGGATGCTCAGAGAAGAAAGTGGGCCTTAGATTCAAAGTTGCACATCAAACCCTGATTTGACCACTTAAAAGTTATTTCTTTTCTAAGGGCATATTAATTGGGTTTAAGTGCAGCTACGAGTTATAGAAACTGCCAAATAACAGTAGGCTAAAAACTGCTTATACTTGGGCTTAACTTCTTTTTTTTTTAATTTATTTTTTTGGCTGCATCGGGTCTTAGTTGTGGCATGCGGGATCTTTCATTTCGGCACGTGGGCTCTTCGTTGTGGTGCGCGGGCTTCTCCCTAGTTGTGCTGTGCAGGTTTCCTCTCTCTCGTTGTGGCGCACAGGCTGCAGGGCGCATGGGCTCTATAGTTTGCGGCATGCGGGCTCTAGTTGACGCACGTGAGCTCAGTAGTTGTGGCACGCGGGCTTAGTTGCCCCGTGACATGTGGGATCTTAGTTCCCTGACCAGAGATCAAACCCATGTCCCCTGCACTGCAATGCAGATTCTTTACCACTGGACCACCAGGGACTTACTTAACTTCTGTGTGCCATATTTTTTCCAAAACAAAATAATAATAGAACCTACTTCATAGGGTCGTTTTAAATGATTAAGTAATTGATATTTACTAAGAACTTAGAAGAGTGTCCCACGTATAGGAAGGCTATGTAAATGGAAGCTGTTGCTGTATTATTAGTGTTATTATGTATATTTCTCTGTTGCATAAAATTCTGGGGCTAATACGGCAGTTCTGATCTCAAATTCTCAGAGACCAAGCCTGTTTACAGCTGATCAAGTCGTAGGCATGAAGGGAGAAGGGTACTGGCTGGCTGTATCTAAGGCACATCACTAGATGCTGCCACACACTGTTTTCCGTTTCATCCCATTGGCCAGAATTTCATCTCATGAACGTGTGTAGATGCAGGGGAGGCTAGCATGTGTAGTCTTCATTTGGCTGTCCATGTGTGAGCTAAACTCTTACTCTGGAAGCTGAATTGAACAGTGTGGAAATCAGCAAAGACCAACAAAATGAGAAGAAGCGAGAGCTGTTCATTCTGAGCCTGTTCCAGCAACGGAGTCAACCACTGTCACCAGCGTGTTGGCAGAGATTCTCGGGCAGGTAGAGGAGGAGGGACTCTTTATAGTGGATAAAAGAGGAGGCTTCGGTTGTGACCTGATGGGAGGCCACTGACACGCAGAAGCTGTTGGTGAGCTCACTCCAAGTCGGGCATCTTAGGTGACTGGCGAGGCTGTGTATTTGGCTTTCTCTGGTTGGTCCTAAGTTGGAAGCAAGGATGAAAATTGGGGAAGCTGTCAGTTATTAAGTCCTGGCCATTTGGGGCTGTTACAGAAGTTACTGTTCAGCTTACTGGATTGTCACTAGAGAGAGCAGTCTGACCTCCTCCGAGTCTGATGGAGCAGGCTGGCTTCCCGGGCTGCTTGTTAAAGATGGAAGGTTGGTTTCCTGGTCAGGTTGCTGGGGACTGTGGTTCAGAGTTCTGTTTTTATATGTGGTCTGGCCGTTGTCTATTTGTATATTCAGTCTCTTAACAGATACCTGAGCACAACCAGTAATCTCTGCTACATGGAGTTCTTGTAAGGGGTTTTTAAAAACAGGGTTAGGTGCTTTGTATGCATTATCTTGTTTCCTCGTCAGAAGAATTCTTAGAGGTAATTTTGACACTTAGAGAAGATAAGTATCATTACTAATAAATAGAAGAACTGTATTTGAAGTTAGGTTTGTCTGATGTAAAAACCCATGTGTTTTTCTTTAGTGGCCCTTAAGAATTTTTGTATCACAAAACTCCTTTGAAAAATCAGATGAAAACTCTTGACCTTCTCCCCCGGAAAATGCTGATGCATACACAATTTGCATTCCGTTCCAAGCCCTTTGCAGATGTTCCGGTCAAGGTGTTTGTGGGTTTACTAGCAGTAGCTGAGAACCCTGCTCTCCAGTGTGAGTTCAGTGTCAGCCACTTAAACTCTCATTACTTAACTTCTCTTAGGGTCAGTTTCCTCATTTGTAAGATAGAGACAGTTTTGAGATTGCTTTCTAAATTATAAAAACGCTACATAAAAGGAGGATAACATTCCTGCTATCACAGAATGCTATCAAGCTGACTCTGTTTAAAAGTCCTGTGGTAGGATGACACACTTCCCATCAGTTACCTGACTTGCTGTTGTAGGGACTTCCCACCGCTACCACAGATAGCTAACCACCAATTAATTTGCAGTGTCTGCAAATTAATTAACAATAAAAATAATGTAGTCTTCATTTTAAAAAGAAATGCAAATACACAAATGGAAAATCTTACAAAACAGCTGTCTATCAAGATGAGACTCATAAAAGCTCATGTAAATAATCCTTACAAGAGAGACAAGTAAGATAACATTCTTTGCTTGAACCTTTAGGTACAAGAGTTATTTAATTACTTATAGTGCAAAGGAAAGAGGGCAAATCCCTACTGGGCAAATGCCTGCTGAAGCAGATGAAAGAAACAGACAATTTCAGTTACAGAGTCTTGCCCTAGATTGAGAGCTTGATGATTTAGGGGCTTGATTGCCTTTTAGAGTTTTTGCTCTTGTTCAATCTGGTTTTCTTCCTTTGCTGCTCCTACTTTACACATAAAGGTTGCTGTTCCTGGCCTAATGCCAAGGCATGCCTGGGCCTATGACATTTACCTTGGAAGAGTACGCCTATCCTTTCACATTTGAGAAAACTAACTCAAAACCAGAGTGCCTTACAGAAGCCCTGTTACCTCCATCTTCAGCAGATTCAGATTTCTTCGGCCCGTGAGGAAGGAAGAATTTGTCAGTGTGATCTTACATTTATTGTGGTGGTGAACTCAGCTCCATATTCAAACAGACTTGCCATCACTTGACATTATCAAGGAAATTTTTAATCAGCTGACCCTGTGGATCTAGTAAGATAGATTCAGAAGAACAGAACTCTGGTAACGAGTAGTAACTTACCATTATAGAATGGATAGCTATACCCTTAGTCAGGGGCTACTGATTAAAATTTGAAAGTATCTATCACGTAAAAGACTATTTAGGGAACTTTTTATAAAAATAAAATATATCAACTGATTCCTAGTAAGTTATAAGCTTTTAGAGCAACATAGTGTATACTTTGGTAGAATACGGGAGTGGTTCTTCTTGACAGGATTAGTGCTATCATTCCTCCATCCTCTCCCATAGGCTTTACTGTGTAAGCCTTTAATGATCCTGTCCTTTATTAGAGCCGACATCAGTTTGCCTAGTCAAGATAGAAGACATTCTTGGGTCTGGTTTTCCAGATCCTCTTGGAGCTGCACTTCTAAAGGTTGAAAGTAATACTATCAAGTCTGTAGATCTTACAGTAATCTCAGCATAATGACCATAACAGAAAGTTTCTCTAGTGTTCAGAATAGAAATTTTGACTAAGCAGATTCACATAAGTAGAATGTCTTCATATCCTGATTATAGTCATGTATGCCTTTTGCAGTATGATATTTTAGACCTGACCAAATACCTAATTGTACTGGGAGGGAGTGATTTAATAACTTGGGAGGATCTGACCTGTGAGATCTCTCCTGGTCCTTCATCAAACAGAATTACTCTGATTATGGATTGATGCATTTCAATAGAACACATAGTTGTGGCTTTTCTCTCCATTTGACTTAGTAAGCGTAGTGTTTATTATTTTTTTAAATATAAAATATCTCTAATTACTTTTCTCAAATGGTGAAAGCCTTAACTTTCCTCCCTGCATTTCCATCTCCCAGATAAACCACTGACTTTTACGTGCATAAAACCTTTCCAACTTTATTTTGTATCTTTACACACATACACACACATACAAAAATATATACTGATTGATTATGTATTCTTTCTCAGACGCATCACAGTGCATTTACTTATTGCTTTATTATAGACAGTTGGACTGTTTCCATCGTTTAATTCTTACAGAGAAAGCTCCAGTACAAAACCTTGTGTATTTCAATACAACGGTACCATACACACTGTACTTAATAGACAGTTACACAGATTTCTATAAATAATATTGCTGACCAATAGGGTATATGCATCACAGATACTGCCAAATTGTTCTCTCAAATAGTTATACCAGTTTGTAGCCTTAAAGAAAATAACACTCTTTAATTTGTTTATTTACTGGACACTGTGTGCTGTACGCCTGGTTTATGGCTTCTCGGAACTTGTCTAGGAGAGAGGCATTTAACTGACACTCATAGAAAACTGTGTAACTGGAGCTGTAATAAGTTTTGTAAAGGAGTAGGATAGATTAGAATGGTAGTTTGTAACAAGACAGCCAAATCTAGACAGACTGGGAGCTTCTGAGGGTGATAGAGGACTCTAAGCAGTGATGCTATGGCCTTGATTTAACGACTTAATCTTAATGATTGAGCTGCAGTTTCCTCAGGTATGAAATTGGGTTAATAATAGCTGCCTTATAGTCTTACTATGAGGGCTAAATAATATATAGGTATTTTATTTTTGTAGGCATATGTACAGATGTGTGCACATACTCAAGTATTATAATTACATGTGCCTATCTGAATGTGTGCTATCTACTCGATAGGTACTGGAACGTTCTTTATTCTGTTTAAATACTCCGGTCACCCCTTCTCCCCTCTCCTCTCACCACACTTCACAGATGGCAGCCTGCCTCCTCTTTCACAGGAGGAAGGGGACGTCATCTTCCTCCTGTGAACGGACGTCATCAGTCAGGATGCCATCACCTTCCCGTGGCCGAACCTGCTGGAGCAGCCTGGCCCTTCACCCTTCTCTCTTCCTTCTCTCCTGTCTCCGTATTCCTTGTTGGACAGAAGGGGTTGTGTGTGTTGCCACCTGGATTCTTTGTTCTTTCTCTACCCCGATTCTCAGAAACCTTAGTTATCTACTCCCCATCCTGGAGGCATCTGCTGGGTCCTTCTAACGCCACTTGAACATGCTCAGGTCACTGTTATCTTAAACACGTTCACACGCACACACGTGCATTCACACACGTCCCGCCTTCATGCATTCATTGATTCATCCGAGAACCGTATGTCTAGTGGGCAAGACAGAATGATAGGCGAGTGGAAATGCAGTATGTCAGACGTCAGTCAGTACAGTGCAGAAAAAGGAAATCCGGTTCAGAGGAGGGTGTTGCTGCTCTAAACGAGACGATGAAGGGAGGCCCTGCTGAGTTCAGTCCTGCCACCCCCGCCTCTGCCTGGCTTTCCCTTCCCACTGCCCGAGTTCTGTTTGTCTCCACAGTCAGACACTCACTCCTGACCTGGCTTCAAACACACCACAGGGCATGGCTCTCGAGTGACCCGTGTCATTCAATCCAGTGCCCGGGTCCGGTCCTCGTTCTGCTTGATCCTCAGCCGCCTTTGCCTCTGCTTTTCCTACCCTCCTTCTTAAAAGACTCCCTCTATGGCTTGTTGAGTCCCAAAGTGCCTTGGTTTTCTTCCTGCCTCTCTGGAGACTCTGATTCTTCTTGACTGAGTCATTCTCTTCTTCCTAGTCTTTAATGACGGAGTTTTAAAAGTTTCAGTCCTGGCTTTTTTTTGCTTTTTGCTTTTCCCTCCCTTCCCAGTTGATCTTGTTTGTGCCAGTGGATCAGTTACTCTCTAGGCTCGTGTTGATCCAGTTTCTTGTCTGTAGCGTGGAGTTCTGTCTGAATCCTGAGAACATGCGATTCCCCACGTCTACACGGGGACCCGTGGTTTCCCTCATGGAGGCTGCCCCCGGCTGTCCAGGGCGCACGCTGGACCCCAGCAGTCTTCTCGGACATTCTTTCTCTCTTACCTCCCCTTCTCAGTCTGTCACCAAGTTCTGTTTACTTTCCTTCTCAATGTCTCTCAGATTTCTCCACCCAGCTCCGTTTCCGTTTCTCTCCCTGCTGAGTGAAGGACTGTCACCTCTCACCTGGAACATGAGAGCTTTTTAACTAATCTCCCAGCATCCAGGATCCACCCCTCAAATCTATTCTATTTCTCCATCAGTCTTTAAGAGAAGTGAGGAGGGAGAGAAAAAACAAAGAAAGAAAAACCTCTGCTTTCAAACCTTCCTAGAGTTTCCCATTGAGGTAAAGGTACAGATGTTTGACGAGACGTACAGAACCACGTGTGATCCAGAACATAGGCTCTCGGAGAGAGGAACCCTCCTCTGCGTCGTGTCCTCACGCACTCCTCGTGCTGAGGACAGAGCCCTGCACACAGTAGGTGCTCAGCAAACCCTTGCTGTAGAATCTGCCCCGCCTCCCCTCCCAGGCCCCAGCAGCGGCCTCTCAGTTCTTCTTCAGGGCAGTCGAGCATCAGCTCCCGCTGCCCCAGGTGCTGTGCCCCCCAGGCTGGCTGGGCTTATGTCTGTCTGTCCTTCGGCTCTGCTCAGACATCACTTTCTCAGGGATGGTTTTCTTTGACCTGTAGACGGCTTTATGCTCTTAATACTCCTGGCATAGTCTTCTCTCAGTGCTTCGTAAGACATTCATGCATTTATTGGTGGGATTATTTTCCTGATGTCTGGATTTCCCATTTGACCTAAAGCCCTGCTGAGTACAGGGACTGTGTCTCACAGCCTGCCTTCATTTTCCAGGGAGTACCTGGCTGATAGTAGAAACTCAATAAATGTGTGGACAGTGTATGTATAACAGTTGATTGTCTCACCTCTGTTCCACTCCTCTGTTCCAGGGGTCCATCAGTAAACATGGGTGGTGGTATGACAGGCACATGTTTCCTACTGTTTCATACTCCGGTCCCACGAGGAGTTGCTAAGATATCGAGTGGTATGTGGCATGAGAGGAGACAGTGTTCTGATACAGGAAGGGGGTTTTTTGGCCCTAAGAAATTCTAAAACTGCTTTCTAACCACTTTGATTTGTGTTATAAGCCAGTCTTTATAAAAGGGACCACATTATGGAAAAAATCATAGGAACTTCTTTATGAAGGAACATGACAGTGACTTAGTGCTTTATAAAGGACAGCAGTAGATACTTGAATTGTAAGAAATGTGATTCATTTCTTTATGGTGAGTAATATTGTAAATCATTGTTCATCACAACAATATATTTCACTGTCTCAACTCTTCAGCTTAATTGGGGTAGAAGAGGAAATATAGCTCCTGGTCTGTATTCTAGAAATGAACCTCTGGATAGCACTGCATCAAAGATTTTTACAAGTAAATAATTAATTGGTTTAGAGCAGGCTGACAAATATAATTAAGCAATTTATAGTGGAAATATTCAGTATTTCTCTAATTAGTGACAGAGGAATACCTGAGGCTGTGGTCAGATGAAATACTTCCCAGATGAGTTTTAAGATAAAAGGAAATCCAGAATTTTTCATCATATATTTCTTTATCATCAGTAATCAGAATTTTAAAGGAAAAGACTCTTACGAAAAGTAGCAGTTGGATTATAGTTTATCAAGTTGTGACATATATATGCTATACATTCTCTTTATTGTATCCTAAATTGGACCCAATACATGTTCCATTTTGTAGTATGCCTTATTAATACTATTTATGTCACTTTTCTGTTGCTAAGAAACATATTTGGTGATGGAGACTTAGTATAGAGGAGATAAGAGACTAATCTCAGAAATATATAAACTAGAGCTTTGTTTATTACACTTTGTCAGTAGAAATATTGCTAAAATATATTTAAAATTTTCATAGCCAATTTTGCCAAAATATAGTTTACTTTTTGAACTATTTATAAGTTCCTATATAATTGCCTATTAGAAAGTCAGTTTGAGACAGATAGAAGAAAATATAAGTGCATATATTTAACATTATGTTTTTTAAAGCTGTACTTTACTAAAATATCAGTAAAACAAGATATAACCCAACATAAAAAGTCTCATGAAGGGAAACTCAGAAGTTTGTTATCTGCCAAAAAATTGTCATACCACACCACACTGGCTAAGAAGGAAGTAAATATTATTCTTACAGATTTCTTTTTAGTGAAATATGAAATACAAATAATTTAAATTGAACTCTGTTTTGTGCCAAGAGTTTGGCACAATTTCAAATAATTAGTTAAGGCTATCTCTTTTTTCCCCTCCAGTTTTATTGAGATATAATTGAGATACATCACTGTATAAGTTTAAGGTGTACAGCATAATGGTTTGACTTACATGTAATATATTGTGAAATGAATATCACAGTAAGTTTAGTTAGCATCCATTAGCTCGTATAGGTACAATAAAAAGAAAATGCAAAAAAAAGGGGAAAAAATGGTTTTATTCTTGTGATGGGAACGCTTAGGATTTATTCTCTTAACAACTTCCGTGTATATCAGACAGCAGTGTTGACTGTAGCCATCATGCTGCACATTGCATCACTAGTACTTACTTATCTTATAGCTGGAAGTTTGTACCTTTTGATCATCTTCCTCCAGTTCCCCCTCCCCCCTCCCTTGCACTTCTGGCAACCACAAATCTGATCTCTTTTTTCTATGAGACTGTGTGTGTGTTTGTGTGTTTTTTATTTAGATTCCATATGTAAGCGACATCGTGCAATATTTATCTTTCACTTAGCACAATGCCCTCAAGGTCCATCCATGTTTTTGCAAATGGCAGGATATCCTCATTTTTTAATGGCTGAATAATACTCCATTGTATATGTACCACAACTTCTTTATCCATGTACTGATTGATGCACACTTAGGTTGTTACCATGTCTTGGCTACTGCAAATAATGCTGCAGAAACATGGGGCTGTAGATATCATGTTTGTTTTCATTTCCTCTGGATATATTTCCAGAAGTGGAATTGCTGGATCACATGGTTTTATTTTTAGTTTTTTATTTTTAGTTTTACTTTTTTGAGGCTCCTCCACGGCAGCTACACCAGTTTACAATCCCATCAACAGTGTACAAGGGTTCCCCTTTCTCCACATCCTGGCCAGTATTTGTTGTCTCTTGTCTTTTTCTGATGGCCGTTCTAACAGGCATGAAGTGGTATCTTATTGTGGTTTTGATTTGCATTTCCATAATGACTAGTGATGTTGAGCATCTTTTCATGTACCTGTTGGCCATTCATATATCTTCTTTGGAAAAATGTCTACTCAGGTCTTTTGCCTGTTTGTTAATTGGATTATTTGGGGGGTTTTTTGCTATGGAGTTGTGTGAGTTCTTTATATATTTTGGATATTAGCCCCTCATCAGATATATCGTTTGCAAATATTTTTTCCCATTCTGTAGGTTGCCTTTTCACTTTTTGATTGTTTCTTTTGCTGTGCAGAAGCTCTTTAGTTTGATGTCATCATACTTGTTTATTTTTCATTTTGTTGCTTATGTTCTAGGTGTCATATCCAAAAAATCATTGTCAGGGAGCTTTTTCCTATGTTTTCTTCTAGGAGTTTCATGGTTTCAGGTCTCACATTTAAGTCTTTAATTCATTTCGAGTTAATTTTTGTGAGTGGTGAAAGATAAGGGTCTAGTTTTATTCTTTTATATGTGGATGTCCAATTTTCCCAGTACCATGTATTGAAGAGACTGTCTTCTCCCTATTGAGTATTCTTGGCTCCCTTGTCAAATATTAGTTGACTGTAAATCCTTGGGCTTATTTCTCAGCTCTCAATTCTTTTCCATCGATCTATGTGTCTGTTTTTATGCCAGTACCATACTGTTTTGATTACTGTAACTTTGTAATATAGTTTGAAATCAGGAAGTGTGATGCCTCCCGCTTTTTTCTTCTTTCTCAGGATTGCTCTGGTTGTTTGGGGTCTTCTGTGGCTCCGCATAAATTTTAGAATTGTATTGTCTACTGCTGTGAAAAATGCCATTGGAATCTTAATAGGGATTGCATTGAATCTATAGATGGCTTTTGGTAGGATTGACATTTTAATAATATTAATTCTTCTGATCATGAACATGGGATTTCTTTCCATTTTTTTGTGTCTTCTTCAATTTGTTTCATCAACATCTTGTAGTTTTCTGAGATCGTTCACCTCCTTGGTTAAGATATTCCTAAGTATCTTATTGTTGTTGATGCTACTGTAAATGGAATTGTTTTCTTTATTTCTTTTTCAGATAATTCACTATTACTGTATAGAAACATTACTGATTTTTATATGTTAAATTTTTATCCTGAAACTTTACTGAATTTGTTGATTAGAACTAATGGTTTTTTGGTGGAGTCTTTAGGATTTTTTACTTATAAAATCATGTCATCTTCAAGTAGAAACAATTTTACTTCTTCCTACGCGGTTCTAATGCCCTTAACTTGTTTATTTTCTTGCCTGATTGCTCTGGCAGGTTCTTTCAGGGCTGTGTTGAATAAGGGTGGCAAGAGTGGCTCCCGTGTCTTGCTCCTGAGTTAGGCTACCTCTTCTTATTTGTAATATATTTAGATATAGGCTGTGTTTTTGGATTGTCAACTGTGTATTTTCTACATTGTTACCACCTGTGTGGTATTTCTTTTAAATTTTGTAGGAGCTTTAAGACTCTTCCTTTATACAGACATAATGTTAATCTTTTATACTGATTTTTTTTACTGTGTTTATAAATGCACTTTGTATTAGTTTTTAATTGCTAATTATCACAAACTTAGCTTAAAGAAACACAAATTTATTATCTCACAATTTGTGGGGGGGTCAGTGAGTTCACATACTGGTTTGTGGGTTCTTTGCTCAAGGTCTTAGAAACTGAAATCAAGGTGCCAGCTGGGCCTGTGATCTCATCTGAGGTTTAGAGCTTTCTTCCTTGTTCACTGATTGTTGGGAGAATACAGTTCCTTGCGGCTGTATGATGGAAGTCCCTGCTTTCTTCCTGGCTATCAACTGGGAGCCGTCTTCGAGGCCACATGGCCCTCTCTGCTGTGGCAGTTTGCTCCCTTAAGGCCAGCAGGAGAGTCTCTCTGGCTTTGAATCTCTCTGACTTCTTTGAAGGGTTTACCTGATTAGGTCAGGTTCACCCAGGATAATCATCCTGGTGATTATCTCAAAAGTAGCTGATTTAGAGCCTTAATTATGTCTGCAGAATCCTTTCTGTCACATAAGATAACCTAATATGGGGGTGATAGTTCATCACATTCACCACCCAGCTCATACTCAAGGGGAGGGGATGGTGCACCAGGACTTGAGGATTTTGAGGGGTGAGGTATGTCTGAGAATTCTGCTTACCACAAACTTTGATAAGTTAGCTAAAACATGAAGTGTTTTGGAGATAATTATTATCTTCAAATATTATAACGTGTAAATCTTGTTCGCCTTCTTGGTGTGGTTGTTTTTTTTGCATTTGCAGACATATTCTTACCTGTTCTTATCCAAATTTAGAGGCTGTACTGGAAATAAAATCACTTAGAAATGTCTTTTACACTCTTGACCTTTGGATCCTTGAAGCAGTAAAATCTCCCCAGCAGCACCATCTATCTTTGCTGACTCTGATTTATGGTTTAGAGGATACAGACACTGTCCATTTCAGCATCTGGCATAAAGTGTGCAGCCCAAGCCAGACCACAGGGCGAATTGCCAGCGATTCCAAATGCAGTCTGTTTCCTGCTGAATCTCTTGTATACGATTGCTATCTATCTTATTTCATACATGACTTTAGAATTATTCAGAAGTCTTAAGGTTACAGATTAGCGGTGCTATCTGAAAAAACTATACAGAATTGAATATTCTATACATAGGTACCTACCTACCTACATCATGCATGTACACCTGTGTGTGTCTGTGTGGTATGTATATGTAGGTGTGTTATACAGCATTATTTTTACAGAAGCAGTGTTACTGATAAAGTATCCCTTGGGTTTTCTTTGATACCTGTGAAGTTTGGTAATAAAGTAGTATTGAACTTAGGGATTTTAATAAATTGAAAATTATGTACCATAATGGCCGTTATGTCGTCCTGTGAGCATAATGAAAAAGTGGTGTGTAAGTTTTGAACTATATTTACTTAGGAAAAAATAAGAAGATAATTTTCAGGGAACTTTTTGCTCCTTCTATTTGAAGGTAATATTGATTGAAAGCTGCCTTTATAAACCATTTACCACCACGAGCAGTAGTGCTGGTAGCTGTAGACAATTAAGTAGAGAGAAGAGGTATGGACTTCTGTCCAATTTTTCTTTGTTCAAATTTCTACTGAGAGACTTTTATTGTCTCATTATTGTTCTGCTGTCTTCCTTGTCCATTAAGAATATTGAAATATCTTTCTAACTCTCTTACTATTGTCTGGTTTAACATAACTAGAAAGAATTCATCAGAGGCAAGTGTTGCCCTCTCTGCTTGTGAACTTCCATGTCGTCCTAAAGATGGACTTCCTGCTTTTTCATCTCACCACCTCTGTCTCTAGTCCTCTAATGCAGTAGGGACAACATCTTAAGTATTTCCAAGTATTTTCCCATGAATTTTAGGAACATGGAAGCTTCTCTTAAGAATTATCAACGTGGCAGCAATGCAGGCATCATTCCTTGTAGTAATTCTGATGCATTCATATCTTTTTCATTGATTTTTTAAAATATCCTAAGTTTCCTTGACACTGATGTATGAACATTTAGAAGGCAACTTTTCAGGGGGAAAAATATTGTGACTTTATAGGAGCTTATTTTTCTTGTTTGCTAAATAAGGTCTTTTTTTTCCCCCAAGGCTTAATTACTCAGAAAAAATATCTTATCTGTTTCACATTTTCTACCATAAGATAAAATATGTTTTCCACTTCCATTATTAACCTATATGATTTTGACTTTGGGGAATGAATGGATTACATTGATGTTCTATTAAATTATAATTAGAAACAGCTGAGTACACTTAGCAGCTTTTCTAACATTTATAGGAAAGGAAAAAGACAAGTAGAGCTTGGATGAGAAATGTTTTATCAAAGAGGATAAAATTAGATGCAGATGATAAGTATTTTTAGTGATCTCCTGACTGCCAAGCCCATATTACTTGCATCTTCTAAGCAACGTAGGATACCTAAATTTTATTCTGAGTGCCAAGGGTGAAAATATTCACACATTGCAAATTAGTATCACATACCAAAATTCTAATTGAGACATAACTATTTTATGCATTTGTATAATTCCCAAAATTGGTGTATAGCAAATACTTGTACAGTTTAGTCTGTTGACACCTTCTTATGCCTTTGGAATAAAAATATTTCCATAGAAAGATTGACATATAATAAAAGTCACACTTAGAACTGTCAGTAACACTTTTAGAAGCATCCTGTCTTTTCCATCACCCAGTCCCTGTGCATTTGATTCTTTGAAATAACCACTGCAAAATATCATCTTATAAAAATGCATTATACTTAGAGAAATGTTTGGGAACATAACATCCCTTCTGTTGGTAAATGGTTGACCTAATTACAAGGTCAGTTACCTTATAATTACCTAATTACAAAAATTTGACCTGTTATCTCATGTGAAGGCCATTTATAGCATTAACTGGACCTATGGGGATCTCAGAGGTATTAGGATTGTTATTTTTGCTTTGTTTTTATCAGCTGGAGATTTAAAGGACAGGACATACTAGTAAAATTTGTTACTTTTAAGTGTGAAAATGTGCCAATCAGGCATTTATTATTTGTGTTTTATTTGTAACTGAGATACTTTAGAGGCAGCAGGTGCCACACAGATCATCCCCAAGCTCTGTTTAATATAGTGAGGACACAGAGGCCCAGCAAGGCTAAGCGGCTTCTTCAAGGTCACACAGCCATTACTGTCAAGAATCAGGTCTGTTATTAAAGGCGCATATGGATTCTGTGAGTGGCACATGAAACATCTGATGACACCCCCAAGCAGGAAATAGTTCCTCATAGTGAACATAAATTACTTACTTCCTCCTGTGAGATACTTGGAAGAGATGGAAAACAGCTGATGCCTGCAATGCCAGTTCTCATATAACTTCATTATTTCTTGTTATTTAATTACCATTTCTCCTAATTTTCTTCAAGAATGACTTGCCTGACAGGATTGTTATTTGTTGTTTTTTTGGTTTTGTTTTTAACTACAGCAGTATGTTGTTTCCAAAGGATGCTTGGTATATGGTTCCCAGGACCAGCACACAATCGTGGGTCCCCTTGTTGACAAATGACTAGGAATTTCTAGGTGGCAGAACAGAGCATTACACTCAGTGCAGGGCCCTGCATGAATGTATGGGCCGCACACCTGTGAAGCTGGCACTCTGGTTCTGGGTGTTTTGTCTGAAACTTTCTTGTTAAAAATTAATATACCAAACTACGGGCTTAAATATTTTGATACACTATAGAGATTAACTTTTTTTTTTGATCCAACAAGATAAATTTCTGTTCTTTCTCTGTTGATGAGTTTATGCTGGGTAATACTGTTAAATTTTTTTCCCAAGATTTCCTGAGGAGGAATGCTAGAGTTATAAAACTTAGAAATAAATGTATGTGCTGTTTGGAGTAGTGGTGTCTAGATTCAGGAACCAAGTGACCCCAAAACTGATACTTGATAAGCAGTGCCCACTATGTAATTTGGTCTGGGGCATTTAATTTGTAGGAGGATGTTTGACAATTTAAAAAAAAGATGTGACTATTTTCCAAAAATCTTTGAATGGAAGCAGCTTGCATCAGCTAGCCTCTTTTATATTAATACACATCATTCAGTGACATTGCACATGTTTTACCAGGGATGCTGAATTTCACCTAAGTGAGATGCTGGTAATCTTTTTACACATAAATGAGAATATAATATAACCTGATGTTTGTATATGCATTTTACATGTACCCTGGCTGCCTTTTTTGTTACATCGTTTCTTTTGATGTGAATAATGTTCAGTGTATATTTGAATAATGTTGATGGAGATAGAAAAATATGCTTTTAAAGTAAACAATATTTGAAGCTTTGCATAGAAAAAAGATGAACGTACCTTTGAAAAAAGACTAAATAATAATTCTGTCCAAGTGGTTAGGCATACCTGAGTGCTAATTTCTGTCTTTTCATGATTTTTTAGATATTTTATTTTCAGATATAAAAAGTTAAAATTCTATTTTATAACATAAATATAGTAAAAATGACATATCCTGTAATATCCAGAAATCTTTATTACTACTAACGTTTAAAAATTATTTATTGCTTTATTAAAAACTTACCACATGACAAATAAATGTACATTTTTTATTTCTGTGTATTGGTATTAGATTTTTTCCAAATCTAGAGCTGAATATTTATGTGGGACTGTCTTCTTTCGAAAGAAAGATAGGATTTTTGAACAGTAATGCTATTTAACTGGATAATTAACTTTTAAAAGATATGTATATATTAGAATAAGTTAAGAAAAGGTGGTTCTTTTTTTTAATACATTGGCATTTTGTAAGTTCCTCCTTTGTAGTGCTAATATAAATTTTACCAGTAGTAAAAAGAATTCAAATTTGTATTGCCTTTTTTCTGTTCATCCTCTTTTTAAGAGATAGCCAACAGTGCCACCATCAGAACAGACAGCCTTTTCTCATCATAAGTATTGGTTTCCTCAAAAAAAAAAAAAAAAAAAAAAAAAATCTACACTGAAGGATGGTTGAAAAACTGCATGTGTTTAAACAGACACATAAAAAATATTGGGAGATAACCAGTGACGTAATGAAACTGCTTTTGATTTATTTTACGATCCAGTCAAATTCCTAAAATTATTCTTCAGAAACATGTTAGTAATTTAGATAGTTACATTTGGCCAAGTCATTCCGTCTCGGTAGCATTATATTGATGCCAGTTTATTGTTATCACCTTTAATTTGTTATTGAAAGAAACGATCCTAAACAAGAATATGAAAACATGAAAATAGTCAGACTGTCTTGGCCTGGTTACATCTTCCATTTTGAGGGCAATTTTTTCATTCTGCCCTTTCCTTTATATATGACTTATTTTTTAATAATGGAACTTTAAAGGTAAATTGTCAAGTTAATTATAATTACGGTGGTTTCAGAATCTATATTAAAGCATAAGATTCTTCTTTCATGGTCTGATACTTACATGATACGGTATATTTATTTTTGAATGAAAAGAAACCTGGTCCCCATCTTCCTGTTGACATCAAACAGTCTTCTGATATGCTAATCCAGAGTGAGGGAAAGCACATAGACTGGCTTTATTTGGAGTCATTCCAAATCTGAAAGAATATTATGTGTATAGAACTGATTTTGCAGCATTGCCCCCATAGAATGAAAACCGATGCTGACACAGTCTGCAATTAATAAGACTTAACGTTGAAACATGATATGGGAGGTTTTCACCATTTTAGTATTAACCCTGATTTGCTTTTTAATATCCTGGTCATCTAATTGTTATCTGTTTTTTTGCTACTGATGTAATAGCTATTGAAATTGCTAATAAGTTCATTCCTATAGTATGTGTTCCAATAAAGATTAACCTAAAGTGATTCGCTTTTCCTTCAAGATTTATCCTTTGGTGTATTGAGTGCATATGAGACAGTAAATATAATCCTTTGCTAAGTATGAAGTAGGGATACAGGCAGATTTGTTTCCCTGTATTGTTTTTCCTTTCAGCCTGCCCTCAACTGGTCACAGGGGTAGGAACTGACACAGCTCATTATTTCGGAATCATCTGAAGTACCATTCTCCATATTCAATAAGAAAAGAAATCAAATTAGTTGAACTTTCAAAAATGTCAAGTCACCAGATAAAGTGCATTAAAGCACGTATTTAAATGTTGATGTCTATTAATAAATGTATATCTTAAAAAGTTAAAATTGTCTGAAAATTTGTCTAAATGAAATACTTCTTCATGTTGGTCATTTATAGATTTTGCTAAGTAGAAAACGAATTACACTTTTGTTTTTGAAAAATAATTTTTATGTAAAGAATCTTTATAAATCTTATGAAGCTACGAACTGTGTTCTTGAATCAGCATATTATTAGTATATTCTTCTAGCAAAGGTAATGTAGAAAAACGGGCATGAATATGTACCTTTGGTTTTGCAGTTATTTAGTTATTGCCCTCTTAACGCGTGATGGCCCACTCCTTCCAAGCTAGCATATTTACACTCAGCTTTTTTTGCCCTGGTCTTCCTGTAATGTTTTGCTCCCATATTTAGTTTCATTCGTTCAAAGCAAAGTGCAAGTTTGACTTGGAGTATGCAGTGGAAATATTCATGAAAACTTTCCACATAAATCCCTTTTATTTATTTAAGTTTTAATAAATTAAGTGATATTTCAAATCACCAAGGATGGTTCAATATTTAAAGGAATTCTACTTCACTACCTTCTGTCAAGAGAAGGACTATCTTGTAATGAACATAATCACCTCCATGTCTCTAGACTCTTTTATTCCGGCTATTCTTAAAATAAAATCTGACATCCTCCTTTTAGGATAAGAAATTACTTTATGTGGATGTTAATTTTTTGAAATAGATGGACACCACAAAGACGTAGCATGATATGGCTTGTGCTGACCTTAGATACAATAGGGAGACATTTAAGCCATTGTGTCCGGTAAAAAATCTTGGTATCCTTTCACTATGGAAAATCATGTTTTTTAGCTGGTAATAGGTAGATAAAAGTAGGTGTTTTTCTGACTGAAGTCAGAATCTAGTCTGAAGATAATTTCTGTTTTTAAAATCTTATTTAAAATTTTTTAAACAGCATTTTAAGAAACAAAAGAGGCTAATTCCTGAAAGGACTGTTTGGAAGTACTTCGTGCAGCTGTGCAGTGCACTGGAGCACATGCATTCTCGACGAGTCATGCACCGGGGTGAGTTCAGTCATGAGTAACTTTTAGTGTTGGTGTCAACGATGCACAGTATCAGGCTTTCCCAGGTAATTTATTTCCAAGTTTTGATTTTACTAGAATGATAAGCCTTTAAGTGAAGACTACTTGGGTTTTTTTTAAAATAAGAATTAGTTATTTTTCTGTTTGACTTTTTTTTTTTTTTTTTACTGATTATGTTGGTAAAAGAAAAAAAATTAGATGCAGGAAAGCAGTTGAACATGCATAAGGAAGAGGTTTTTTTTGTTTTTTTTAATGAACTATACATTACAGCTATTTAGATTTTTAATGTTCAGCATTCACTGTTAATGTATTTATAGTTATCAATCAAATGGTTGGGTGGAATGTATGAAGGTTACATCACTAAGGCATTAATCCCTTGATTTGGGGGTTTGAATAATTTCAGTACAATTTACTTAAGCAATTAAAATTTCTGAGGTCATCTAAGTAAAGAATTACCTGTGTCAGAGTTATGATTTTATATTTTGTGTAAACATGTCAATAAATTGCTCTTTAGTGGGATAGTCTATTTAAAATAGATATAAGAAGGGCACAAATTTATTTTGTGCTTTGAATGTCACAGAAGTTTATTTGAAAATGGAAAACAAAATACATTTTAAATGAAAATGAATAGTGATCATCCTGCATTGATGATTATCTGTCTGTCATGGGACTGAGACTCAGAAATATTAGGCTATATGAAAATTACTCGAAATAATTGGTTAAAAATTCAAACTGACTTTTCATTTTTGAGATATATTTTAAATTCAACAATGAGAAGTGTTTTTTAATCCCTTGAATATACCTAAACTGACATCATCTTTCACCTGATCCCTTCATTTATTCACAGATATAAAACCAGCTAATGTGTTCATTACAGCCACTGGGGTCGTCAAACTTGGAGATCTTGGGCTTGGTCGGTTTTTTAGCTCCAAAACCACAGCTGCACATTCTTTAGGTAAGAGACACAGTATAATTTCATTCGGTTATCTACCCCCCTTCCCCCCACCCCGCCCATATGGTTAAAAATGTAAGGGATGTACAGATTACGTGCTAGCTTTTATAGTCTAAATAAAACTATTCTAAAAATCATCAGGTCCTGAGCTGAAACCTGTCAGGTATAATATGTCCATTCATGTGACAGTTGGATACTTCTGTTAGTTTGACCCTCAGGCAGGCATTTAGTAAAAGAAAATGCCAATGAACAAATCTAGTTTTAACCATTGCCATGGATCCTTCCTTTTCTTTTACATTAATAATATTAATATGAAGAATAAACCATATCTTGAAAAAGGACCTCACCTGACCATTTAAAAATACTATAGTTGTTTGTAAATGTTTATTTATTAAAGTAACATACATGGTTGTGATTGCTGTAGAGGGGGGACCTAGAGATGATCTGTGGCTAAGGAGGAAGATATTCCCCTAAGTTATAAAGTAGAAGATGCTTGTAATTTATTGATTCTAGAGCTGATAATATACGAGTGTCCTTTGTACCTAAAATAGAACTGAATGTAGCTATTACAACATTATATTAATGGAAAGAAGGTTGTCCAGTTTAGAAACAATAATTACTAGGAAGAAATAATTTTTAAATTGAATAACTTAAAGGGAGTGTTAGAGCTTCTCCTGAGACTCTTCAAATCATATTGTCCCCTTGTAATATGACTTTGTCAAAATGGTAACAACCAAAATAAAACAAGGATTAAGATAAAAATAAGTTGGCTTTAATTTAATGATGCCCCATCTTTGGTGAAAGATGAAATCATTGGAAACAAGTGATTTTTTGGATAAAATTATTGTTTTTAAATGAGAAATAAAACAATTTTAAATGGCTTGATGAGGAATAAGTGAGTTACACTAAATAATGATGTTGTGAAACGAGCATCTGAATTAGTTGACTGGACATTTTTAAATGGCTTTGACATAAAGGTCCTGTGTGGCCTTGAACCTGTCATTTAATTCTTCTGTATATAGGATAGTGTGTGGCACATAAATAGGCACCTGATCAGTCTTTGCTGAATGACAAGATATTGGGTCCTAGATTAAGAAGTGGTGGGAAGATAATACTTTACCCTTTACACAGAGTTTCAGTTTTGTCCAGTACTTTAAGAAAATAAAATTTCAACTGATGCCGAGTAACAATGTTTTAGTTTTCTCTTTCACTTTACATTTATTCTTGCAGAACATTACAATTTTTTCAGGATAGGAAAATTTGATATGAAGTTCCATAAGAAATGCATAAATTTGCAGAGCACTTTAATAAAGTTTTATTTGGAAGTTCCAACTCTGACAATGCAAATAGTAGAGGATTTCTGTGAAGAAAACTTTAGATTGTTCCAAGCCAGTGCCACTGATCGTTAGGGAAGATAACGTGTTCACTGTTACTCATCTGAACGGAATATCCTAACAGCACTCTGTTGTTAATCTACTTAGAAATGCTAGGTTACAGTTACACATGCACACACATACAGGCACACAGGCACAACTGCACGTATCCATGCTCCTGCACACATATATGTATTGTGTAATTGCTGCTTTGCAGGCTGTCGCTCTGAGCATGCCGTAGTTGCCTGACCCTAAGTATCCAGCATACTGTGTGAAAACCAAATCTTAACAGTTTAGGAAATGGGCTTCTTTAGCTTGCCTGTCACTGCCTCTTACAAAAGTCCCCAGTGGGGTTTACAAACGTGTATGCATGTCTTAGATTTAGGTGATGTGTTATTATATGATATAGAGGGTAAAAATTTAATAGGTTTAATAATTCATTAAGAATTTCTAACGTCAGTTTTTATCTAAATCAATTCACTTAGCGTCATGTAGTTTGTGTGTGTGTGTGTGTGTGTGTCTGTGTGTGTGTGTGTGTGTATGGACACACACACATATAAATGGGGATGCCCATAATTATAAAACATTGAGACACACCTGAAGTACAGACAGTGAGGAAGTAGCAATGAGACTGGTTTGTTGGATGAATGAATCAATAGAAAAATAATTTGTTTCACAAGTATTTTTGTTTTCCATGTTATTTGGAGAAAAATATTCTTAAAATAAGAAAACATGCTTTATTCCTGCCTATCTTCTCTGTGAAGTAAAGATTTTGATGGTTTGAAACTGAAGTTCACTAAGCAAAGTACGTTGAACATCAAGAATTAAAGTTTGAACTCTAGCCTACCAAGGTATTTGGACCCAATAAAAATCCTATGTAGGAGGATCAGGAAAACTCTTTGCTAACAAAGAATATGTATAAAATAACAAGGACAGAAATTGTGACATAGATTTATGTTTGTTGACAAGTTGACCCTAATTTTTGCTTTTAAAGAATTATTGCCCTCCTGTGTTACTGACATATATTTTTATTTTTAAGAGCAAATTTAAAAGATTGCTTTTAACATAAACAATAAGGATATATAGTGCAGCATAGGGAAATTTAGCCATTATTTTGTAATAACTTTAAATGGAGTATAATCTGTAAAAATATTGAAACACTGTATTGTACACTGGAAATTTATAATATATAAATTATAATATAATAAAAAATAAAAGATTGCTTTTATTTTTCCAAAAAGTACTTGAAAATGTGGCCACCTCTACAAATTTATTTTGCTCACAGAAAATATGATAAACTGTATGTTTTACAGTTGTTGTTTTTTTTCTGATTTTGCTGAGGATTAAATCTGTAGGGCATGATTTATTTATTCACAGTGCAGGTTTAAATATTAGTGAAACTACAAATGAATGAGACCTGTATATCGTTCATAAAGGAAAATCCGAATAAGATTACTTTGAATGAAGTCTGTTCTGATGCCAAATTTTGTTTAATTTTGTAAAGGAGATTTTTTTCAGGAATTTAATTCAAAAAGGCAAAAATACCTAGGATTTTAGAAATATCTTGTTGTAGTAACAGATTTATACTTTGTTTATTTCAAAGTACATTTTTTTCAAAAATCAAAGATTTTTCACTTATTTTTATTCAATCATTAGTAAGGAACACACTTCCAAATTTTTTTGTATTTAACAATCCTTAAGAGATTGTCAAGTCCTTGAATTTTTCAGTTGTCTCTTCAGTTTCTCTTTTTTTTTTTTTTTTTTTTTTGTGGTATGCAGGCCTCTCACTGTTGTGGCCTCTCCCGTTGCGGAGCACAGGCTCCGAACGCGCAGGCCCAGCGGCCATGGCTCACGGGCCCAGCTGCTCCGCGGCATGTGGGATTTTCGCGGACCGGGGCACGAACCCGTGTCGCCTGCATCGGCAGGCGGACTCTCAACCACTGCGCCACCAGGGAAGCCCTCTATCTCTTATTTGTATCATTTAATTACATGGTAACATATCGACATGCAATAAAATCTCTGGTTCTCTCACATTTTCTGTAGGAAATGAAGTTGTGTAGGTGGCCACGTTTCCAGTCAGTTTTCACAACCAGTTTTTTAACTAAGGAGTATGTCAACATAAAATAATAATAATTCCTTAAATTCAGGGTTAAAATTACAGATACTAAATCTGATGTTGCTGGATGTTCAGACCATGTTCAGTTCTTCAAAATTGAAAAAAAAAAAATCTCAGAGGCCTTTAGTTTTTCTTCTGCTCCCACCACACACAGTGTCTCCCAGTCTATCCACTTTCTGTCCTGTCCTCCTTAATCCACAACAACTTCATGTTTGGACTAGGAAAGTATCCTCCCTTGTTTGTAATATTCCTTCCCCAAAGACATTATCTGATCATGTTACTTCCTCCAAATATTTGACTGTTCCCTGTGGCCTAAAGAATATCGTGAGAAGTCCTTGGCTTCGCGTTTGGGGTCCTCTAGGTCGGTGTCCGCTGGCCCACTTCCGTCTTTGGCTACCCACCTACCTCATGATGTCCGCCGTGCTTTTCCTCTTGCCTTGTTCTGAACGTGAGACAGAACAGAGGACACCTGGATTTACCTGCCCATTCTTCTGTAGGACCCTGAACAAGCCCTTCATTCACTTTTCCCAGGTTCAGTTTCCTGGTTTCTAAAAATGGAAATGTGGGTAATAACCATCCTATGTCAAGCAACCCCTAACCTAATGATAAAATGAACGCAAACATGTTTTCTGAATACTGCAAGTTGCTGTATGAACGTGAAGTTGCTTATGTTAACATGACAGTGGTGTGGGGAGAAGAGGAGAGGGAAGTCATGTGAAATTTATTTATTCTGTTGAAATACCTGAACTGATTCATTCAAAGACACAGGTGCTAAATCAACTAAAGTTGATTTCCCAACTCATTAATGGGTGATAACCTGCAACTGGGAAAACATTAGTCTGTGTTTACAGTACTTTCATGCTGTTCCATTTACTTAAAGACAGATTCCCATTTTTCTGCCTTCTCCTTGTAGACCTTCTTCTGTCCTGCTCTCTGGCCAGTTCGGTTGGTCAGACGTAGCGCAGTCATTTACAGAGTTGCCTGTGCTCCTGGAGGTGGGGAGTAATGTGCCTGATTGTTCTGTACAGTTTGCAGCCGTTCAGCTCCCTGAGGTCCTCGCAGGAGGATGTGAGCCATGGATGCAAACTGTTCCCCTTCTAGAGCCCAGGAGACTGAGGCATAGGAGGCGAACGGGCTTTGCCAGTGAGGCAAAGCTTCCCCAGTCTGCGGTCCCTCTCCCACCCGGCACTGTATGTTTTTGCTGTATCCGGACCTTGTGGCGTTTTCCCTGACTCTGCCACTGTTTTCTGACTTGTTACTTCCCTCCGTCAGGGTTACCTTATCCCGCTGTGCACATAGCTGAGGGGCCTGCAGGTGAAAGTGCAATTTGCCCCCATCCTGCACTTGACTGTTCTGCATGCCCAAGACCCAGAAGTAAATGGGACGGAAGTCTTTCTTACAACCATTCTGTCTACCAGCAACTGGGGCTGATATTTCTAAGGAAGCGGCTCTTCTAGACTGAAAACTAAAACTTCACCAAAACCTGTGAAGTAGGAACATGGCAGTCAAGGTGTAATTTTTCTCATGTCACCTTGGATTATTTAAAAATAATCCAAATACATGATTGTTAGTCAAACCATATCAAACTGCCCTAATTTCCTGTGATAATGACCCAGAGGAATCGTCCACGGCTACTAAATATCAACCGCAAACGTAGCAGTGAATATGCGCACAGCATTTATTATTTGCAGGCACTTTTAAAGCACATTTTCTCCTCTGTGCCTTCATGTTGTGTGGGGCTAGGGTGGGGATTACCGAGCTCTCTGTGTTTAATACTGAACCTGACCCCCCCACACACCGTCCCTACGGTTCCTGATCCTTTATCCTATTTTCTTTTTTCCGTTTTTCCTGTAGGACTTTGTATCTTCGAATATGCTGTGTTACTCACTTATTACGCTTAGTGCTTTCTGTCTTTCTGCCTCAGCCATGTGGAAGCTTCATGAGGACCGGGTTCTTCATGTTTTTGGTTCTCTGATGTATCTCAGATGTGTAGGAGAGGGCATTGCACATAGTAGATGCTCAGTGCATACTGATCAAGTGAATTAGAGACAGGCTACACATCAAAGGATGGATTTAACTAAATATATCAGTAAGTATAGGTTAGATTATGCCGCAGGAAGAAACAATAACAGCATTTAGTTGCTTGGCACTGAAGCGTATTATTTCTCTGGTCACCCGGAGTCAGCTGTGGGCCCCCGTGTGGGTCCCGGTGGCCGCCCTCCCTCCAGGTGGTCACTTGGCATTTCAGGGGGCTTCAGCCTTGTGTGATCTTCATGAGACGAAGAGATCCTGGAGAATCACTTACTGGCTCTTAGTTAAGTCTTTCTACTTGAGTGTAACACATTAATTCCCATTCGTATTTTATTGGCTACAACAAGTCTCGTGGCCACATCTATCTTAAAGGAGTGGATGAATAATTCTCGCAGGTGTTCAGGAAGAGGAGAACCGAAAACAGTGAAGGTGAGCGCTGTCCCCCTTCATTGTCCATGAGATGAAGGAAACATACCTCATTCATTTGTTTATGTGGTTTGCACTCCTTCTCTCCTTGTTTATTTTTGTGACATACTTGTAGCTATTGCACCTGAAGGGTAATTAGCTCTCTTGATGGGATTGTGTGCCCGGGGCGGGACGGGGGGTTGGGGGGGGGGGGTAGGAAGAGGGAGCCATGGATAGCCTTAGGGAGTGTCCATCATTCTGAATTAGGAGATTCTGAGCAGAGAGATTATTTTTAAATCCAGAATGATTCATGAGGTGTGCTAGAGTATTGGTCCTTGGTGAGTTTTCTCTTGATCAATAAATCTGTAATTTTCCCTCCTGGATGTACTTGTGATAGGGACCTTATTTTGGCCAATTTAAAACATTTATAATAATTATTATTACTCACCCAACTTCAAACACCAGCTGTGGACTGAGTGCCATGTAGCACATGAACTGCTTTCTCTTCTGCATCTCTAATTCAAATCTTTAAAGTGGTTGTGATTACCTGGTTTAGGGTCCTTATCAGTTAGTGAACAACCAGAGCTCTTTTAAATGATAAAAGATCACCATTTTATTATTTTATTCTTCTTATGGTAAATGTATTGGCTTCTACCCCCCCTCCAAAAAAATACCCTCAAAGAATGTACCTCATCCCATCCCCAGACTGTCCAGTGAACTCGTAGAGGTCGAGGATGCTTTAGACCACAAGCATTTCCTGTGGGGTTCTTGGCCTGTGGCTGGCTCGGCACGTGGAATTGGCCCACGTGACGCGTGAATGAATCGTCAGTGCATTTGTGTTTCTTTCCTATTGGTGCCCTAACAAATTCCCACAAATGCAGTGGCTTAAACCAACAGATTTATTATTTTTGCAGTTCTGTAGGTCAGAATTCCAACATGGCTCTCACCCGGCTAACATCAGGGTGCCTGCAGAATGGCATTTTTTTCTGGAGCTTCGAGGGGTGACTTATCCGGGTTGTTGGCAGAATCCAGGTCTTCGGTGTTGCCAGACCCAGGCCCCTTTTTCCTTCCTGTGTCCTCCCGAGGCTGCCTCACCTTCTGAAGCTGCCCTCATTGGCTTCTCCTCCTTCCTCCATCTTCAAGTCCCGCAGTGGCAGGTGGAGACCCTCTCACACTTGGAATCTCCCCTGCCCCTGCCCTTGCAAATGTCACGGACAGGCCAGGGTAGTCTCCCTAGCTTCAGATCCCTTTGCCGTGTGATGTGACGTTCGCGGCGTAACACCAGGTGCCAAAGTGCTGCCCGCCTCCCCGGAGTAGTCGGCCTGACGGCTGGAGAGTCTTTGGTGTCCTCCTCTAAAGCCCGGTAAGGTGACGTGGTTTAAAAGTCAGAGGTTTTAATGGAAGTTCACAGTACTGAAATTAAGCACTTTCTTTTTTAGACAGATGTCTTAACGTTAAAATTTCCCATTTTTAATTATAGACTTTCATCAGTGATATGTGTTTACTTTTCAAGGGAGAAAATACCACACTTGCATTCATGTAAGTTTTGCAGGCAAGTCCTTTTCTATCATTACTATTAGTTTATTAACAGTTCTTTTTTTTTTTTAATTATTTACAAAAGCTTGTTTAATCCTCAAGGGTCGTCTCTCCTTTGTGCCAGTCTTGCTTTTGAGTGCCTTGCCTCCTCATGGACAGAAATAGAAAGCAATTTTAACAAAACTTAATTAGAAAAATTAAACTGCCATAAGATATAACCACATTATGTACTCCAAAGGTATATGTAAGTAATTAAGGGTAGTTATCTGCTATTCAAGCAAATCTACTTGCATCAAAGTTGCATTTATTATTTACAATGAAGTGTTTCCTGTCTGACGGCTTGCTCTAGTGAAAAGGAGAAAAAAAAAAAAACAGCTTAATCATGTTCTAATATGGCATTTTACTTGCTTTCTTAATGTCTCCCGGAAGAGCAAAGATAGTTTCCTTTTTGCATGTACGTGTGTGATTTAGTTATTATATATGCTTGTTGTACCTCCTGAGGATGGAATAGATTTTTACAAAGAGCTGGCTAGGGGGCTCTGATACTGGTCCTTGTGCTGGACAAATACTTGAAACCTCTTGGGGGGAAATTGTGTTGTGGTTGTCGTTGTTGTTTGCGTTACAGGGTTGCTTGAACTCCTCTTTCCCTTTCAAAATGAGACAATGGTTCTCTGATTTTGTAATGTTGCCAGCTGAGTAAACGCATGGCCGTCCTTCCACCAGCATCAGAATTTTCACACTGGGGTCTCTTGAGTGTACAATTCATGCTCCCCACACTATTTCCAAGTGTGACATATCCTCTGATTACAACTCGGAAAATTAGTGTTCTTGAACCAGGCTTTAAAGCAGTTTCATTTTTGGTGCCAAGTGCCACCTGTGGTCACGTGCTTGTCCTTCCCACACCTTCCCTAGCACCTCTCTGTGGGTCTTTCCTTGGCGTGTACCCCATCATAGTTCAGCGTGGTTTGGAGGCTTAAAGGCAGCATATGCCTGGTCAGTACTAAAGACTACTTTCACTGATTTATTTTTAACTTGCAGTCCTTTCTTGACTTAAATAATCAGGCTGGGAAGAAGCTGTTATCTAATTGTAAACTGTGCATGTTTAACCTCTCAGCTACCATAAAAAGTATCTATTTGAAGCAGAGTAGCTGCAGAGAAGCACTGAACCCTGACCCTCACTCCTGGCCTTTGGTGTGTACATGCTGAGACTTGTAGAAGAGTTCTCTGCTGCTTAATTTGGAAAGATACAGACTTTTTTTTCCCAGTCTTATTTCACAGTCGTCAATTTTAATGAAATAACTGTTTAAATGCAAGGGACAGAATGACCTGGCTTGAATTCTACATCCACACCTTACTAGCTTCGTGATCTTTGGCAAATTACCTGACTTCCTTTTGTGTCCTCTCTACAACAAGAATAATAGTAGTAACATCTCATTAAACTACCTCTTGGGGACTCCTCTGATGGCGCAGTGGTTAAGAATACACCTGCCAATGCAGGGGACACGGGTTCGAGCCCTGGTCCGGGAAGATCCCACATGCCGCGGAGCAGCTAAGCCCGTGCGCCGCAACTACCAAGCCTGCGCTCTAGAGCCCACGAGCCACAACTACTGAGCCCTCGTGCCACAACTACTGAAGCCCGCGTGCGTAGAGCCTGTGCTCCGCAACAAGAGAAGCCACCGCAATGAGAAGCCCGTGCACCGCAGCGAAGAGTAGCCCCCGCACACCGCAACTAGAGAAAGCCCGTGCGCAGCAACGGAGACCCAATGCGGCCAAAAATAAAATAAATAAAATAATTCATAAACCACCTCATGATAGCCCCCATTTCACTAGCCAGTGAGCCCCATGAAGACAAGGATTCAGCCTGTTTACTTCTGTCTCCCCAGCACCTAGAACAGTGTGGGCCCTGATAAACTGTTAAAAAGCTCAGCAAGGTAACACATGTGATCCATTTAACACAGTGCCTGGAGCAGAGAAACAGTAACTAGAAAATTTTCTGGGTTTTTAAATGTTATCAGTTACACTTGAAAGATGAAAAATTTATTTAACAAACGTCTTTTGTAGAAGAAATATTGATCTACCACTCAGCCATTCTATACTGACCTCAGATAATACTCCTTACAATTAAGTAAATTTGGCCTCCATGGCGTCTGCCAACATAATTTCTGGGCTGGCTTAAGAGTATGAAGGAAAAAACGAAAATTAATTCCTATTCCCTGAAGTTGTGTGTGTTTGTGTGTGTGTGTGTGTGTGTGTGTGTGTGTGTTTAAATCAAATTGAGGTTTAAGATGAATTGTGTCCTTTCAGTTCTCCCAACAAGGAATGTTCAAAGCTTTCTTTTCTGCAGTTTGTTCTGAGAGAAAGAAGCAACATTTCTAAACTGAATTTGCTTGTTTCTACCCTCTGACGTAAAACATTTCAGTCAGCTGTCCTAGGTAATAGTTTAAAACAGGAATATATTACTTTTTTCCACTTCACTTTCTGTATGGGTGTTTGCAGGGTTTTTATGAGTGCTGGAGAATTTGAGAGCAAAGGGATCTCAGAAACGATCTCATCTTCTTCATCACTGCAACTTACAGATGAGGAAAGTAATAAAAAGAGAAGTTAAGTGGTCCTAGTTAGTTGGTGCTAAATGTTTATAAACTATTGAAAAAATTCTGTATGTAACTTACTCTGATGAATTGAAAGTTATTAGTTTATTCTATAATAGCATGTTAACAGAAGTTTTTGACTTTCTTAAACATATTGTAGAACTTGCGAAAATCAGTCTTCATTTTGTTAAGGATACATTTTAGGATGTATTTATTGTTAATAGAGTACTCCATGTAAAACTTTTCTCATATAGCTAGAATAAGTCAACTAACATAATGGATTTTTTTAAAATATTTGAATGACTGTCTTACTATAAAGAAGGGTCAGATAGCATTTTCAGTTGTTAACAATTTTCCTCTAGTATCAGACTTTCTGTGTTTATAATGTTATCATCCGTTTCTTACTCACTTTTACTCCTGTCGGGAGGTTAAAATGACATAAGTATCTGCTGCAGTGAAATATATTCCCGTTTTACCTCCAGCCACGCATTCTGGAAAGACTAGTGGAATCATGCGTCCTGCCGTCTGAGGCTCCTCAACGCACTGTACTTTGCGTGGTCGTTTTAGTGTCTAATCATGTCACTCTGCACCGCCCCCTTGTCTTGTACAGTCGTTAAGAAGTCACCACATTCTTGAGGCAACAGCACTAATACACACAGCTGTCATGAATTTTAGAAAAAAAGGTTTTTAGGAAATAATCATGTATTCATTAAGTTTGAAATGTGGAGAACGTCTCACTGCATTTAAACGCATTTCGCATTTTCCTGGGCACTTAAACTTTGCGGCTCTGTGCCCAGTAGAGACGGGCGAGGATGGGCAGGGGCCCAGCCTGTGCTCAGTGTCGGCGTCCACGACGGAGGCGCCCTGCGGGGGCAGGTCGGGGAGGCATGGGGGAGGGGCAAGACCTGCCTCTCGCACCCAGGCTCAGCGCTTAGTGATGAGTCTGTCCCATCAGTAATCATAGTGCAGGAGGCAGACTTTCTCCTTTCCCACTTAATGACGCTTTTGGACATGATGTGTCGGTCAGAGAGGTGAGTAGCATACTCAGATTTCCATTTTATTATATACGCAAGATACACATAATTGAAATACCCAAACATGCGTATTTAGTATAAAGACGCTGGTTGCTGGTAATATGAAGGAGAACCCTCGTCTGGGTTTAAAGCCGCAGCGTTAACTCTGTGTGTAACTGTTGGTAATGACCTCCAGCAGCGCCCTAAGAGGCTCTTCTGTACCTTGCAGTTTTTCAGGATTTAGGTTTAGTTTAGTGGGATTCCTAATCATCCTGCTTCTCTGCCTCCTTGGCTCTCAGGCCAGCCGTGTGTTGGGTCTGTGTGGCAGTTAAGGTGTGATGCTGGGGCTAATCTCTGTAAAATGCAAGCATTTGTTCTTCTTTTTCCCTCTCATCAATCTTTCACACTCACATCAAACCCCTAATGTATCAGCAGGTTTCCCAGAGCTACTGGTTAAAATTACCTTTGCTTTTGGTAAACTCTGAACCTTCAAGCCTCACTGTTTTCAGTCGCCCCCTGTGGATTCCGTGAAGCCTCTCTCTGCACATCCCTCACTGCCAGTCACTGGCTTCACGTCCGGGAGCCTGTACAGAGCCATTTATTATTCCAGCTGTACCCCTCCCCCCTTGAATGGAGAGCGTTCAGTATGCCCACAGTTGGTGTCGCTTGTGAAAACTACAAGTGGAAGGGGCCACAGCGCCCAAAGCTGCAGAGCTTGTGTTTATCTGACTCAATAATAATGCAAATTCTTTAAACCTAGCCATTTCTAAAAGTTTCTTGGCTTTTCTCACCCTTAGAGAATTTGGCAAACTCACTTGTTTGTCTTCAGAGGAAATGCTGCAATTAAATCATTTTTTTCTTAAAGTTTGCGTCAAATATCATGTCCGAATACTTCATACTTTAAATTTCTTTTATCCTCCTGTTTGCATACTCCTTTTTTCACTTCTTCAGTTCTGTAAGTACCTCCCTTTCATCCATTCTGACTAGGACCATCCATTACTAGGAAAAATGGATTCCAGTATAGATAGGATTTCTTGTGAATCGCTGGTTCATGATGTTTTCAGCTTTTAGCCCAGCATAGTTTCCACACAGCCGTTAGGTTATAACTTCATTCTTTTGGAAGAAGAGGATGATGCCTTTGAAGATGATGCTTTGACTGTTGATGTGCCTCTTCTTGTTGCCTCTGACGAAACACCGCTGTTCAGCATTCTGAGTTACACTCTCATTAGATTTACTAACTCCTAGGGAGTACTTAAAAATTAGTAGAAGAAGGGAATGTGCTTTTCTCTGTGAGCAGCAGCATAGTTTTGGTAGCTGTTGCCTCAAGCAAGTAAAATTTCTAAATATTGTTCTCAAACTTTGATTTTCTATTTGGCAAAAAGCCTTAGGCAGATGGTGAAATAATAGTCATCTAAGTTTGAGACTTAAGATATTCACTTCCAAAGTCACTTCAGTGTTTTTTACCCTTCAAAATATAATGTATATGTCTTACTTATTTTAAGATATTTAATACATTTTAAATTAAATGTATTATATTAGCATTCCTTATATTATGTTCACATTTTCTAAAATGGTCATAAAAAAACAAAAAATGTACTCACACATCGAAACAAGCAAACCCCCAAATTATCCGGAGTATCTTGTCTCTATAAAGTTCTCAGTAGCAATAGTCTCGGACATTTTTTCAGAGATGTCAGTGACTTTTCACATATGTTATTATATAACCCTTTGATGTACAAAAGTCTGTTTTATTCTTTATAAAGTGGGAGTAAGGTACTGAAGGTTAATGATTATATCATTTGTAATTTTAAGAGTCACAACAATGTTCTAAGGGATGTTTCTGTAAAAGTTAATAAGTATGATTTATTTATATGTACTCTACTCAATTATGTATTGCTGTTTATTTTAAAATTATTATATCATCATGTTTAATTATTTGGGATATACAAGCCATGTTTAAAAAAATCAAGAAATGAAATCAATGTGAGTCACTTAGTAGATTTTTGTGTTAGAATTCCTTTCTTTTTCTTTAGTTATGCTCCCTAGATTCTCCCTGAATTGATCAAAAGGAAATAAAGTGTAACCCACCACACCCTTTTTAAAGTGGGATAGTTGTAAACATGCTGTTCAAGGATCAGAGAGGAAAGAGGAAGTTTAAAAGTTTTGAGTATTCCCCAGCGCAATCTTCTGATCCTAATGAATTATTTTGATGACATTTTAAATCTGGAATTTTGGATGTAATTTCTTAGCACAGCGGCATCTTCATTCTTTTCCTTCTCTTGTTTTATTTGGTTTCTTTCTGCAGTGGGTACACCTTATTACATGTCTCCAGAGAGAATACATGAAAATGGGTACAACTTCAAATCTGACATCTGGTCCCTTGGCTGTCTACTGTATGAGGTAGGTAATGGTGATAAATTCCATATATTGAAGAGGTTTTACTTACTGGAATATATTTCCCCTATCCTAATAGTATATAGTTATTTTTTTCTGGGTGATGTTTAAGAATTAGCTTTTTAATTATGAGGAAGTTAATTCATTGACTTAGTAACTGTTCGTATAATGAAATTTAGTAACTGTACATTTCTACACATTTACTTCCTCTAATATAATTTTAAATTGTTTCCTTTTGATGGGAGTTTTATTTCTTAAATGTTTTTTATGTTAATATAATGTTGCTATATAATCTTACTTATAAAAATACACATTTGAAGATCTATTAAAAAAAAAACTGTTGCCCATGCGTAACAGGATGGATATAATAGAATGGATGTAAAATATGAAAGCATAGTAAATAGCTTTGTCACATTTTTTTTCACTTTTATGTAGATTAATTCAGCTTTAAGGATAGTTTGTAGACAGATAATTCTTCTAGGTTATCACTTAGTTTCCGTGAGTAACGGTTTATATTGGTAAAGCTCAGTGAAATACTCTCTCTCACCTGTTCTACTGGTGATAATTTATCAAAGGAAGATGGAATCATGTAGATAGATCCTCTAGCAAGTACTGCAGTGTGACAGTTTGAGTGAAGAGAAGAAAGCATGCTATGAGCACATTTTATATTCATGTTATATAGTAATGGTATCAGAGAACACTCATGCTAGGGACTTCCGTAATTTACTTCTTTAATTGAATGGTAATTTTCCTAGGAATGTAGGCTTTCAGTCAAAGCTGTTAACTAAAACTTAACCTACATCTCGGTAACTCTTTTAATAAAATAAAATGAAGGAAAATAATACATTGAATCATTTTCATATTTTAAGGTATACAAAGGAAATCTGAACTGGATAGGTAGAAACCAGTGTATTTCTTACTCTTTATTTTATGTCTCGTCTTCCTGACTTAAATGGAATATATGATGAGATCATCTATTTTAATTGTTCCACCTTTACTTGGAAGTAGAGCAGCAGCAGGTTTTTTAAAATGTGTATCATAATCTTTAATTATTATTTTACAGATTGCAGGTTCAAATTTCCTTAATTTAAGGAACCTGAGATTGTTTATTTTGTTCTTCCTACTAAATAAACTAATGACCACTTAAAAAGAAAGAGATTTTAAAAATGTTCTTAAAGAACATCCTTAGGATAATTTTTATTAAGAAAAGTTATGAATTAGTGATAGAACAAAATACATGTTTGTACGTATTCACATGAGATTAAAAGAGATTTATGCTTACTATATTATATTATGTTAATAGGTTGGAACAGTGTTGCACTGATTTGATTATATTAAGTTATTGTAAAGTTTAAAAGGCACTTTGTACATTTTAAAATATTTTATACCTGTTTAGGTGACCTTAGATTCCTTCAGGCCGTAGTCTAATAATATTATCAAAGCAACATTTTCCCTTTATACACCTAAAAGTAAACAGCAAATTGGTTTCCACTAAAGAAATTAAATTTAGCAATGAAAAAGAAAAAGTTCAGTTGAGGTAATAAGCATTTTTTGGGAAGTTTGCTAATTATTGTAGGAGCAGCAGACTCCCATGTCAAAACTCAAATAATTCTTCACATTCTGGATTTGCCTTTGAGAGGCAGTGTCCCATTTTTATGTATACTTGAACACCAAAATAAAAATTATTTCTTTGGACACTCCTCCATTCATGTGTGTTATGTGTTGTGGATGGTTCTGAGTTACAGTATTTAACATGGTAACATTAGTTTTCAGCTCAGCACATTTCCTCAGTTGCTCTGTGTAGGTGATTGGGAAGAACTAGAATTTTTCTAAGGATTTAATTTACCTTGATGCTGTATATCTTTCTGGTTCTGTATTAATAGAATGTCAATAAAAATGCCCAGTAGTTTAGCTTTAAAAAATTGGCCATAGCGTCACATCGATATTTTATATTGTATCCCACTAAGAATTTACCATTCACAACGAAGGAGTGGGAAGCCTTTTTCGAAAACGTATTTTAAACTCAGAAAATTAGACTTTCAGATATTCCTGAAACCTCAAAAAAAAAAACTAGCAGTACAGTTTTAATTGATATGCAACAAAGTAGACTTTACTAATTAAAATCAAGATGCTGTGCTTTTGCTACACGGACCTTTACATGGAAAAGTAGGTTTTACACATTTCCTTTATTGTTCAGTGCAGCAATTGCATCCTTCCAGGGTTGTAGGTTGGTGGCTTACAGTTCAAAAAAAAAAGAGAGCTGCCACCAGCCCCAAAGACAGACAGTGGGCTTTCGTCCCTCCAACACCCCCAGAATACTAATCAGGGAAGTCGGACCCTGGAGGTCAGGGAGCAAGTCAATCATTCTAGCGATCGTCTCAGTGTGGAGGATCAAATTAGCCTGAAAAATTCAGCTGCTGGGAGGAGAGGGCGAGCAGCTGTCAGGGGCAGCATCGAGATGCACTAATGAACCAGATGAATAGTGCAAAAGCTTGAAAATAAAAACAGGACAGTTGACATTTTTCATCTGTCAAAGCAGGAGTTGCATGAAAATATACTATTCCTGTTTAACTCCTTAGGGGACATTCAGATTTTTTTTTTTAACACTGCAGTATTGAGACAAAAGTACTGTAATGAACTCCTGGCACATGATAATGAATATACGGACGTTTACTTAGGGTTTTTGCAAACACGGAGAGACAGTAGTTTATACACACAGTCTATTTTTCAAGGGGGGCATTTTAAAGATTGTGTTTTATCATAAAGTGTCCTCGCATTTCAACAAAACATGTTATTATTATTGTAGCCCCTCTTCTAGAAATTTCCTCTCAAATGGAGTGGAAATTTGTATGTTTAGGGACATGCACCTTGTTTGGGGGTTTCTTCTCTTCGTGGGGAACACCTGTTCCTAAGGCGGTTTTGCAGGAGATCTAGGAAAGGGCTGCCGGGCGGCTCTGAGCTCTGCTTCCCCCCCCAGCCCCGCCGTCCAGGCCGGGAAGGAGTTAAGCTCTGCCTGCAGCGGCCCAGACAGATGAGAGCCATTCGCAGCTCATGTGTCCCCGCCGACGCCCACCCCACCGAGGAGCACTGCTCGGCCCAGCGTGTTGCACGCACGCCCAGCCTGTCTGGGGAATGTACACATTGTCCTTCCAAAATCAAACTTATTAGCACATGTAGAAAAGGGTGACTGACTTGGGGGCAGCGTCGTACTCCGTGTTGTAGTCTCACGCCCGCAGTTCAAAGATTCAGGAGGCGAACATTTTCAATTGAATTTTTAGTTTGTAACCCTGCTAACCGCAGTCCTTGCTCACACCTGAAATCAGGTCAAGTTAGAACCTGGTCTTAAAGTTAAATTCAATAATGTCTTTTTAAAAGGCATTCATTCTTAGAGTCGTTTTTTTTTTCCTACATAAAAATCTCATTTGGATGCCTTGAAGTAGCGGCTAGACTCCTAGGGCTTTTGAGCACATTTCGTGTTTTCGAGACATCATCAAAAAAGAAAAGCAGTTCTAATTCATTGTGAACTAGTTGAGGATCAGTTATAACATTCAGACTGAGAAGACATTTTTTATCTCAAAATAACCTTTTCCTACAGAAACTGTCGTGTGAAATAAAATGTTATGTGTTCGTTCCCCAAGCATTGCTAGATTATAATTCAGTTTTAACTTCAGTTTCATTTTTGTTGTATTGTGACCATTACATGGTTGATATATACCAGTGATGTCTGTCTAGTCATGAGATATACTAGTCGTTCCTGTAGCATTGTATTTACAAAGAGTCTTAAGTTATTTTCTTATTCTTCTAATACTGTTTTATACTGCGTATGTGTGCATGTGTATATGTTTAAATAATTATATGCTAACCATTTCTCCCTTTTAGGAAAGTTTAAATGTTGAAAATAATAACCAAAAATTGAAGTAAGACTTTTTAGGACTTACTCAGTAATTCTCTGAAAAGGATATTCATGAAACACAAAATGCCTACAGAACTTTATTTAAAGTATTTGTAATTACCCCCCCACCCCCCGCAGTGTAATATACTTGATGAAATCTCCCTTAAAGTTACCATGTAACTATATCAGTTTCATTGGGAGCATTTTACAGATGGCTGCGTTACAGAGTCCTTTCTATGGCGACAAAATGAACTTGTACTCGCTGTGTAAGAAGATAGAGCAGTGTGACTACCCACCTCTTCCTTCAGATCACTATTCAGAGGAGGTAAGTCATTTTTCAGTCATGCGTTCATGTTGTTCATTTTGCTGATGTTTGCATTTTATTATAGAATCTTCTTTTATCCATTGATACAAATGACAAGTACAGGTGGCAGAAAGAGCACCTTCATTCCTTTTTCCTTCTCTCGGAGGCTTGGCTGTTAGAGAGGTGACCACAGTTAGTTCATCACGTGGAAAGGAACACAGCACAGCACGTGGTGTGACACCGGCCACTTCCTACGTGGGATGGGAACAGCGGCTGACTGCAGCCTCCTAAACACGGCAGAGGGCAGAATTAATGCCGAAGCCAGGCTCTGGGCGACCAGCATGTCCAGTGGCCCCTCTTAACAGGGTCCCTCCTCATGCCTATGGTCTCAGAGCAGCACACAGTTGTAACTTTCTCTTCTGGCACCACTTCCTTCCCTCCCTTCGGCCCATGTTTTCCCAGAGTGGAAGCAAACATCTCTCAGCTGCATGCGTCTCAGTCTTATTCTTTCAGCTTTACCCTCTTTCCTTTTGCTTTTACAAGATCTGTCCCATCACCACCTCACTGCTGCAGTCAGATTCCTGTAGGAAATGTTTGTGCTTATCACTGTAGATGTGGTAAAAAGTACATTGGGTAGAATTGAAAATCTTAGAGGACTTTACCTTGTTAAGATCTGAGCTGGATCCTTGCTTGCTTTGGGAGCCCACTGAAATGAGTTGTTTGGGCTCCACCCAACATCCAGTTTTTCATTGAACAAAACATCTCCCATTTTTGCCTAATGCATCATGATTTTATCTATATTTAAGGAGGAGATATGCAGAATAGCAGTGTCTCAGGTTAACTAAGTGTGTTCACATAACTGTTTTTGGAAAGCTCACTGGGGACCCACCCAGAGAAACCACTGTTTTAGGACATCTCACCTGCTCATGAGCAGCAGATGTTTTGCCCAAGGAAAATGGAAAGGGGCAAAGGAAAAATATAAAACAATTATAATGTTCACCTTTTAGGTGGTCTTAGCACTCTTTCTATGTGAAATGAATGCAGTCGGTTCCAATTTTATATAAGGAAGAGTGAGTCCATGTAACTTGAATAATAAATATCTCTAAAGAATTTTTACCATATGTAAGGCATTTGTGGTCCTAGGATGTTGAAAGTACCTTTTTTTTCCTAATAGTTTTGATATTGATAATCAATGACGCTTGGTTTTTTTTGTTTCACAGCATTGGTATTCAGGTAATTAGAACAAACTCTTACAAGGCAGTGGTGGTAATTTAGAAGTATTACCTTTATTTGATGTTAATGCTATTATGTTAGCCATTTTTAATTACTATTTTGGGTATAGAATATAAATACGGCACTTCACAAAGCCAACTGCAGAACTCTCGGCCTGGAAATACAGTAGGGTGTGAATAGTCATGCAAAATGATAGCGAGAATGTCAGGGGCCGTCCTTTGTTGTGTCATTCATGCTGTCTTCTTTTTTCCACGAAGCGCATGAATATTTCACATATCTGCATCCTCATCCCCTATTCTTCTTGACTAATTTTCAGACTGTCTGAATTTGCATTTCACATGGTAGCTGATTAGGAGATGCCGAGTGCAGCAGTGAAGCCTCAGCAGGCGGTTGCCATGGTGACCTTCAGCAGGATTTTAATGATGATACCACTAGTGGTTCGTTGAAGTCGGCCTGCCTGCAGGGCTACTTCACTGCAGCTAAGTGTGAAGTTGGATTTGCAGATTCTCAGCCAAGGGGCAAATATCAAAGTCTGGCCCAGATAGAAGAAGGTCTTATGGTTGGGAAAGGAAAACAGATTACACTTTTTTACTTCACTCTATATAGTTACCAGTTTTGAAGAGAGATATAAAGCAAAACATGTTAGATGATGTACTTTCCAAAAAAGATAGTACAGTCTCTCCGATTGGCAAAATTTGCTGTTGCACGATGATAAAACTGAAAGCTGTAATGCGTAGGTAAACAGGGAAACTAATTCTTACTGAAGAAATGAGATACAAAAAATACAGACTAATGATCTTACTTTAATCTGTTCAGTTATGTAGAAAAGTTCTCAGAATAAGAGCTTTGAAATGCAGATGTGCTTAATAAATATTTTCTCTCCTTAAGTAGGAACTCAGTTTGTTTGGAAAATAATTATACAGAATTTATGGTAGCAAAAAACCTGAACAGACTTCATGCTGCCACACTTTAACGGTATCTTAATATTCCTTTATATAGTAGGCTTTACAGATCTTTTAAAAGTCTAAATTGCCATGTAGCTTTTTAGTAGGGCAAAATTTAGGAAACAATGAAAAGTGAAGTATAAAGTTTTTCAACAGTGAACTTTTAGTTAAAAGACCAATCCATTAGGTGTCAATTTTATAGCTCAAATGCTAACAGACTCTATATCTGTTGGAAAACTAAACATTTTAAGCAAATTAATTTCCCACCAAATATCTATTTGAAAGCTTACCAAGTTGATTTAGCTACTGCTAAATTTTTAAGGCTCCTGCCCAAAGAGGACACACAGGGAGCATTTCATGAGAATAAAAGGCATGCCTGCCAACCAGCCTCAATTGATCAGAATCCTGAGGAGCTCTACAAGGTTTATTTCCAGATACAGTCATTCCATTTAGAACAGCTCAGAGTTTAAGAGCTTAGGATTTTTAAATTTCTTATAATCTAAGACATAGATACACTTCAGCATTAAAAACCAAAGCTGAGAAATAGTATCCTTTGGAAGAATAAACCTGTATGTCAGATATTTCCTTTTGAATTAAGTTGTTGTTATTATGTACAGTTCAGGATTCCAGACTGAATTATCTCAGCTGCACATGAATGATATTAGGAACGTATATATATTTGTAGCTGACTAAAGTATCTTATGACTTTTAGTGTTCAGTATTCTTTCCTTTTCTAGTAGTGATCTCATTCATGTAGCAATAGGGAATTACTGTACTTAACAATAAAAATATTGGGTCAAAAAAAAAAAGGTAGATATTTTCCCTGAGATACGTCTTAGTTTTAATTAAACTTGGTATTGTTGGTGATTAAGAAATTAACATCAGTGAAGCAGACATTTATTGAACATTTACTAAGTCCAAGGAGTTGTAATTCCCACGGCCCCTCGTAGTCTGGCCTGGGCTGAGCTCTCCTGGCGTTCTGATCACAGTGTACTCGCTTCTTTCCTGAACTCTGCCCATGCAGGTTGTACTAGAAGGCCCATGAATTTCCTTCTTTCTGTGGGTGCTGCTTCCTTGTGTTGAAGCGCTCCTTGCCTTGTGCTTTATCAGGCAAACTCATTGTCTTTAGAACAAACCATGGCCGTCATCTTCTGCATAAAATTATCCTGCTCCCCTTTCTCCACCCCTCAAACCCTCCTCCCTTGGCAGCCACACTGCATTATAATTGTTTTTTTTCATTGAGGTAGAGTTGATTTACAGTATTATGTAAGTTTCAGGTGAACAACATAGTGATCCACAATTTTTAAAGGTTATACTCCATGTATAAGTATTATAAAATATTGGCTATATTCCCTGTGCTGTACAATATATCCTTGTAGCTTATTTATTTTATGCATAGTAGTTTGTGCTTCTTAATCCCCTTTTGTCCCTCCCCCTTCCCCACTGGTAACCACTCATTTGTTCTCTGTATCTGTGAGTTCGTTTCTTTTTTGTTATAGCCACGTTTGTTTTCGTTTTTAGATTCCACCTATAAGTTATGATGTACAGTATTTGTCTTTCTCTGTCTGACTTACTTCACTTAGCATAATACCCTCCAAGTCCACCCATCTTGTTGCAAATGGCAAAATTTCTTTCTTTGTTCTGGCTGAGTCGTATTCCATTGTGTATATGTACCACGTCTTCTTTGCACATGTGGCTCCCCACTCCAGACTGTCTGGCTCCTGTAACTGCTTTTTATCTGTGTGTCTCTAGGGCCTGGCACACTAAAAAAGGTTCAGTGATTGATTGATTGATCAATCAATCGAGCGAATGAGAGAGTGAGATTAAAGGAATAAATGAAAAGAATGAATGAACCAGTTAATGTCAATTGAATGAATGAATGTTCTTACAGAACTCTCTATGCAGTGAGGAAGAAAATTACTCAAAAGACAGGTCAGAGGTATGATGTTTCCTTTTATTGATGTTACCTGCTATATGATTTTTTTCATTCTGATAAGCAAGCAACATCATATCTGCAATGTCCAATGTCCATTACTAGGAAATAAGGCAAATAGATTTTTTCCCTTCAGTTTCTATATTTAATTTCTTTGGGAGATACTGGAGTAATCATCAGAATTGTGCATTTTCACGATTGTTCACTAATTTATCTCAGGAGAATCTAAATTTTAAAAATAGTGAATAGTTTATTGAAAATCATTTATATAGAAAGTGTAAAGTGTGGTTCTCTACTGAGTTAGTTTCTTTTTAACCGATATTTGAAAATCTGAGCACTAACACAATGCGAAATATAGATTTGTGTCTTTAATTTTTTTTTTAATTAAAAAATCCTAGCATAAGTAGAGAATACACAGGAAAGGCTGAAGAGAATTTTGCCTCAGCAGATTGGAAGGAAGTTCTGAAAAGTTGAGTAAAGAGTTTGTAGATGAAAGTGAAAAATGGAAATGAGTAGAGTGAAGAAGAGTGTTCTCAGTCTGAGAAAACAGAGTAGGGAGAAATTAAATTAAAGATTTGAAAACCATACTTTAAGTAAAAAAGAAACTTAAGTGCCTGTAAAACATTGGTGAGATGGTTAAAGCTTTTTAATGAAGTGGACAGTGTTATGATAGCAGTGCTTGTGAATCTGACCTATTATGGCAAATGCTGATCTGTTTAGTAGTAATTTTAAATTCATTATAAGTGACAGACTATTTTAGGACACAGTACTTGTGGTTACCTTGTAATTTTATATATGTGTGTATATATATATTTTATTTATTTATTTATTATTTTTTTTTGCCGTATGCGGGCCTCTCACTGTTGTGGCCTCTCCCGTTGTGGAGCACAGGCTCCGGACATGCAGGCTCAGCGGCCATGGCTCACGGGCCAAGCCACTCCGTGGCATGTGGGATCTTCCCAGACCGGGGCACGAACTTGTGTCCCCTGCATTGGCAGGCGGACTCTCAACCACTGCGCCACCAGGGAAGTCCATTGTAATTATATTTTTGAAAACTTGATAATTTAGTAGGTCTTACTGCTTCTTTTATAGGTGAAGAAACCAAAATGTAATATTGGAATCAAAATTATTAAACCATTAGTCAGTTTTCACATTATTTAATGCCTCTCTTATACATTAAATTTCTGTGTGTTTTGTGGCTTTATACCTCCAGCCCACAGATAGAAAAATATCAGTTACTATTAAAACTCAGTTAATGGAACTACTTCTCGAATATGCAATTATCCTATAAAGTATCAGCCTAAAAGGTCACATCCAAAGAACTAATGGAGAATGGATGAAATCTCATAAACATTCACCTCCAAAATGATAATCTTTTTCTTTAACGTTATTAAATAACAATTTTTTTTTTACTTTATTACTTCCATTATGATTTCTTCCTTTCTTAGACAATGCCACAATTCCCCCTCCTCCTTTTTTATTGTTTTTAAGTTAGAGAAATGGAAGGCAGGAGGGAGGGTTTTTTCCAGGAATAGTTCAGTGGTGTACACTGGCAAAGTCTTCCCTACCACTTCACTCAAATGCATAAGAATTTCCAGCATCATTTTCATTATTCTTTTTCTTTTAATTGAAGTGTAGTTGATTTACAACATTGTGTTTCAGGTGTACAGCAAAGTGATTCAGTTATATACATACATATTTTTCACATTATTTTCCATTATAGGTTATTACAAGATATTGAATATAGTTCCCTGTGCTATACAGTGGGTCCTTGTTGTTTACCTATTTTATGTGTAATACTTTGTATCTGTTCATCCCAAACTCCTAGTTTATCCCTCCTTCCCTTCCTTCCTCTCCCTTTTGGTGACCGTACGTTCGTTTTCTGTCTGTGATTCCGTTTCTGTTTTGTATATAGATTCATTTGTATTATTTTTTAGATTCCACATAGAAGTGTTGTGTAATATTTGTCTTTCTCTGTCTGACTTACTTCACTTAGTATGATAATCTCCAGGTCCATCCATGTTAGTGCGAATGGGATTATTTCATTCTTTTTCATGGCTGAGTAATATTCCATTGTATATGCGTACCACTCCATCTTTATCCATTCATCTGTCAGTGGACACTTAGGTTGTTTCCATGTCTTGGCTGTTGTAAATAGTGCTGCTCTGAACATTGGGGTGCATGTAGCTTTTTGAATTAGACTTTTTGTCTCCTCTTCTGGATATATGCCCAGTAGTGGGTTGCTGGATCATATGGTAGTTCTATTTTTGTTTTTTTAAGGAACCTCCATACTGTTCTCCATAGTGGCTACACCAATGTACATTCCCACCAACAGTGTAGGGGGGTTCCCTTTTCTCCAACCCTCTCCAGCATTTGTTATCTGTGGACTTTTTGATGAGGCCATATGAGGTGATACCTCATCATGGCATTTTCATTATTCTTGAGACTAGGTAAGTATTGATTTTTCCAGAGTATTTAAAATATAAGGATTAAAAAGCTTGATCCTTTCTATGCTTGATTATATATGAATAACAAAATAATAATGATGAATTTTTAGTTGAACTAAACTGATTTCAGATATTTATAGGTTATTGTAGAGTAACTATATTTGCATGGCTTTAAATAAAATTGGAATACCTAAATTTTTTCAACTTCTGAAATCACCATTTTCTTTCACCCACGTAAAAAGTTTCTTGTTAAAGAAGGAAGGTCTGCAGCATTATTCCCATTTTACACGTGAGCAGACAGAGACCCAGAAGTAACAGAGCAAATACTAGACTCCAGGGCACCCCTTACGACATCCACTGCTTGTGCTGCAAGAGCAAAGGAAGCAGCCTTTGGAAGGAGGAAGGAGAGTCTCAGGTCTACCCCAGGCTCGTGGGCTCCTCAGTGCTCTCTTTTCTGTCCCCACCCTCAACCACCATGTCACCTGGGCACCCCTTCCTGGGGGCACTGTGTCCCGGGCAGAGAGGCAGGGTCACAGCTCCCTCAGAGCACTCCTCTGCCTGGCCTGGCCGCAGCTTGTGGGCCACGCCACACTGAAGAGAAAGAATAAGGAACTTTCACAGAAGGGTAGGAATGATTTTTACATATTAGAATGTGTAAAAACTACTACATGTATTTCAAATAAGGTATCAGAAGTGTCGATCCATGACATGCTAAACAAAAAATGTTATGATTTGTTGTAATTTTATTGCTTTATTTCCCAAATGTTTACCCTTAAGGAAAGGAGAGCAAAGTACTAAGTGGAAGCCTTAAAAATTAAAACTGGCTTTTTAACCTAATACTTACAGGTAATTTCTGTTTATATTTAAATTCAGAATATGCTTAAAGAAGTTTTTTAAGTTGAGTCAGTAACAAAAAACATGACCTTTGTTTTACCTCATAAAAGAGCTACTTTATATAAATAAGAAAAAAAGATGAAAGTGCCAGGTACAGATTAGTTAAACTATAGTTTATAAAACCTCTTATTCATTTGACCAGTCTAAATAGTTCTATTTTATAGTTGCTACCTTCACAAATTTTAATACAACTATATAAATTTCCTGGAGTTCTTACTGGAAGTTAACCATTGTTATTTAAATTGGTGCTAGAAGATTCTTCCTAATACACTGTCCCAAGAATATTTAAATGAGGGACATTATATTATATGGCACAAATAATGTTTGGAAGTATATCTGTTTTCACAAATATTTCTCTAGTTCTTATAGTTATGTAATCCAATGCTAAGTGAGATGAGAGTATTTTACTTTAAAATGTAGAATGAGATATCTAATAATATTAAATATAATCTATAACTGTGCCATTATTTGTTAAAATTAACATTGAGTGTTATCTCAAACACTATTTTTTTTTCATTTTAACATCTTTATTGGAGTATAATTGCTTTACAATGGTATGTTAGTTTCAGCTTCACAACAAAATGAATCAGTTATATATATACATATGTTCCCATATCTCTTCCCGCTGGCGCCTCCCTCCCTCCCACCCTCCCTATCGCACCCCTCCAGGCGGTCACAAAGCACCGAGCTGATCTCCCTGTGCTATGCGGCTGCTTCCCACTAGCTATCTACCTTACGTTTGGTAGTGTATATATGTCCATGCCTCTCTCTCGCTTTGTCACCGTCTACCCTTCCCCCTCCCCATAGCCTCAAGTCCATTCTCTAGTAAGTCTGTGTCTTTATTCCTGTTTCACCCCTAGGTTTTTCATGACATTTTTTTTCTTAAATTCCATATATATGTGTTAGCATACGGTATTTGTCTCTCTCTTTCTGACTGACTTCACTCTGTATGACAGACTCTAGGTCTATCCACCTCATTACAAATAGCTCAATTTCGTTTCTTTTTATGACTGAGTAATATTCCATTGTATATATGTGCCACATCTTCTTTATCCATTCATCCAATGATGGACACTTAGGTTGTTTCCATCTCCGGGCTATTGTAAGTAGAGCTGCAATGAACATTTTGGTACATGACTCTTTTTGAATTATGGTTTTCTCAGGGTATATGCCCAGTAGTGGGATTGCTGGGTCATATGGTAGTTCTATTTGTAGTTTTTTAAGGAACCTCCATACTGTTCTCCACAGTGGCTGTATCAATTTACATTCCCACCAACTGCAAGAGGGTTCCCTTTTCTCCACACCCTCTCCAGCATTTATTGTTTCTAGATTTTTTGATGATGGCCATTCTGACTGGTGTGAGATGATATCTCATTGTCGTTTTGATTTGCATTTCTCTAATGATTAGCGATGTTGAGCATTCTTTCATGTGTTTGTTGGCAGTCTGTATATCTTCTTTGCAGAAATGTCTATTTAGGTCTTCTGCCCATTTTTGGATTGGGTTGTTTGTTTTTTTGTTATTAAGCTGCATGAGCTGCTTATAAATTTTGGAGATTAATCCTTTGTCAGTTGCTTCATTTACAAATATTTTCTCCCATTCTGAGGGTTGTCTTTTGGTCTTGTTTATGGTTTCCTTTGCTGCACAAAAGCTTTTATGTTTCATTAGGTCCCATTTGTTTATTTTTGTTTTTATTTCCATTTCTCTAGGAGGTGGGTCAAAAAGGACCTTGCTGTGATTTATGTCATAGAGTGTCCTATGTTTTCCTCTAAGAGTTTTATAGTGTCTGGCCTTACATTTAGGTCTTTAATCCATTTTGAGCTTATTTTTGTGTATGGTGTTAGGGAGTGTTCTAATCTCATACTTTTACATGTAGCTGTCCAGTTTTCCCAGCACCACTTATTGAAGAGGCTGTCCTTTCTCCACTGTACATTCCTGCCTCCTTTATCAAAGATAAGGTGACCATATATGCGTGGGTTTATCTCTGGGCTTTCTATCCTGTTCCATTGATCTATATTTCTGTTTTTGTGCCAGTACCATACTGTCTTGATTACTGTAGCTTTGTAGTATAGTCTGAAATCAGGAAGCCTGATTCCTCCAGCTCCGTTTTTCGTTCTGAAGATTGCTTTGACTATTCGGGGTCTTTTGTGTTTCCATACAAATTGCAAAATTTTTTGTTCTAGTTCTGTGAAAAATGCCAGTGGTAGTTTGATAGGGATTGCATTGAATCTGTAGATTGCTTTGGGTAGTAGAGTCATTTTCACAATGTTGATTCTTCCAATCCAAGAACATGGTATGTCTCTCCATCTATTTATATCATCTTTAATTTCTTTCATCAGTGTCTTATAATTTTCTGTATACAGGTCTTTTGTCTCCTTAGGTAGGTTTATTCCTAGATATTTTATTCTTTTTGTTGCAATGGTAAATGGAAGTGTTTTCTTGATTTCACTTTCAGATTTTTCATCCTTAGTGTATAGGAATGCCAGAGATTTCTGTGCATTAATTTTGTATCCTGCTACTTTACCAAATTCATTGATTAGCTCTAGTAGTTTTCTGGTAGCATCTTTAGGATTCTCTATGTATAGTATCATGTCATCTGCAAACAGTGACAGCTTTACTTCTTCTTTTCCAATTTGGATTCCTTTTATTTCCTTTTCTTCTCTGATTGCTGTGGCTAAAACTTCCAAAACTATGTTGAATAAGAGTGGTGAGAGTGGGCAACCTTGTCTTGTTCCTGATCTTAGTGGAAATGCTTTCAGTTTTTCACCATTGAGGACGATGTTGGCTGTGGGTTTGTCATATATGGCCTTTATTATGTTGAGGAAAGTTCCCTCTATGCCTACTTTCTGCAGGGTTTTTATCATAAATGGGTGTTGAATTTTGTCAAAAGCTTTCTCTGCATCTATTGAGATGATCATATGGTTTTTCTCCTTCAATTTGTTAATATGGTGTATCACGTTGATTGATTTGCGTATATTGAAGAATCCTTGCATTCCTGGAATAAACCCCACTTGATCATGGTGTATGATCCTTTTAATGTGCTGTTGGATTCTGTTTGCTAGTATTTTGTTGAGGATTTTTGCATCTATGTTCATCAGTGATATTGGTCTGTAGTTTTGTTTCTTTGTGACATCCTTGTCTGGTTTTGGTATCAGGGTGATGGTGGCCTCGTAGAATGAGTTGGGGAGTGTTCCTCCCTCTGCTATATTTTAGAAGAGTTTGAGAAGGATAGGTGATAGCTCTTCTCTAAATGTTTGATAGAATTCGCCTGTGAAGCCATCTGGTCCTGGGCTTTTGCTTGTTGGAAGATTTTTAATCACAGTTTCAATTTCAGTGCTTGTGATTGGTCTGTTCATATTTTCTATTTCTTCCTGATCCAGTCTTGGCAGGTTGTGCCTTTCTAAAAATTTGTCCATTTCTTCCAGGTTGTCCATTTTATTGGCATAGAGTTGCTTGTAGTAATCTCTCATGATCTTTTGTATTTCTGCAGTGTCAGTTGTTACTTCTCCTTTTTCATTTCTAATTCTGTGATTTCAGTCTTCTCCTTTTTTTTCTTGATGAGTCTGGCTAATGGTTTATCAATTTTGTTTATCCTTTCAAAGAACCAGCTTTTAGTTTTATTGATCTTTGCTATCGTTTCCTTCATTTCTTTTTCATTTATTTCTGATCTGATTTTTATGATTTCTTTCCTTCTGCTAACTTTGGGGTTTTTTTGTTCTTCTTTCTCTAATTGCTTTAGGTGCAAGGTTAGGTTGTTTATTCGAGATGTTTCCTGTTTCTTAAGGTAGGATTGTATTGCTATAAACTTCCCTCTTAGAACTGCTTTTGCTGCATCCCATAGATTTTGAGTCGTCGTGTCTCCATTGTCATTTGTTTCTAGGTATTTTTTGATTTCCTCTTTGATTTCTTCAGTGATCACTTCGTTATTAAGTAGTGTATTGTTTAGCCTCCATGTGTTTGTATTTTTTACAGATCTCTTCCTGTAATTGATATCTAGTCTCATAGCATTGTGGTCAGCAAAGATCCTTGATACAATTTCAATTTTCTTAAATTTACCAAGGCTTGATTTGTGACCCAAGATATGATCTATCCTGGAGAATGTTCCATGAGCACTTGAGAAAAATGTGTATTCTGTTGTTTTTGGATGGAATGTCCTATAAATATCAATTAAGTCCATCTTGTTTAATGTATCATTTAAAGCTTGTGTTTCCTTATTTATTTTCATTTTGGATGATCTGTCCATTGGTGAAAGTGGGGTGTTAAAGTCCCCTACTATGACTGTGTTACTGTCAATTTCCCCTTTTATGGCTCTTAGTATTTGCCTTATGTATTGAGGTGCTCCTATGTTGGGTGCATAAATATTTACAATTGTTATAACTTCTTCTTGGATCGATCCCTTGATCATTATGTAGTGTCCTTCTTTGTCTCTTGTAATAGTCTTTATTTTAAAGTCTATTTTGTCTGATATGAGAATTGCTACTCCAGCTTTCTTTTGGTTTCCATTTGCATGAAATACCTTTTTCCATCCCCTTACTTTCAGTCTGTATGTGTCTGTAGGTCTGAAGTGGGTCTCTTGTAGACAGCAAATATATGCGTCTTGTTTTTGTATCCATTCAGCCAATCTGTGTCTTTTGGTGGGAGCATTTAGTCCATTTACATTTAAGGTAATTATCGATATGTATGTTTCCATTCCCATTTTCTTAATTGTTTTGGGTTCATTATTGTAGGTCTTTTCCTTCTTTTTTGTTTCTTGCCTAGAGAAGTTCCTTTAGCAGTTGTTGTAGAGCTGGTTTGGTGGTGCTGAACTCTCTCAGTTTTTGCTTGTCTGTAAAGGTTTTAATTTCTCCATCAAATCTGAATGAGATTCTTGCTGGGTAGAGTAGTCTTGGCTGCAGGTTTTTCTCCTTCATCACTTTCAGTATGTCCTGCCACTCCCTTCTGGCTTGTAGGGTTTCTGCTGAGAGATCAGCTGTTAACCTTATGGGGATTCCCTTGTGTGTTATTTGTTGTTTTCCCTTGCTGCTTTTAATATGTTTTCTTTGTATTTAATTTTTGACAGTTTGATTACTATGTGTCTTGGCATATTTCTCCTTGGATTTAGTCTCTATGGGACTCTCTGTGCTTCCTGGACTTGATTAACTATTTCCTTTCCCATATTAGGGAAGTTTTCAACTATAATCTCTTCAAATATTTTCTCAGTCCCTTTCTTTTTCTCTTCTTCTTCTGGAACCCCTATAATTCGAATGTTGGTGCGTTTAATGTTGTCCCAGAGGTCTCTGAGACTGTCCTCAGTTCGTTTCATTCTTTTTTCTTTATTCTGCTCTGCAGTAGTTATTTCCACTATTTTATCTTCCAGGTCACTTATCCATTCTTCTGCCTCAGTTATTCTGCTATTGAGCCCATCTAGAGTATTTTTCATTTTATTTATTGTGTTGATAATCATTGTTTCTTTCATCTTTAGTTCTTCTAGGTCTTTGTTAAATGTTTCTTGCATTTTGTCTATTCTATTTCCAAGATTTTGGATCATGTTTATTATCATTATTCTGAATTCTTTTTCAGGTAGACTGCCTATTTCCTCTTCATTTGTTAGGTCTGGTGGGTTTTTACCTTGCTCCTTCATCTGCTGTGTGTTTTTCTGTCTTTTCATTTTGCTTATCTTACTGTGTTTGGCGTCTCCTTTTTGCAGGCTGAAGGTTCGTAGTTCCTGTTGTTTTTAGTGTCTGTCCCCAGTGGCTAAGGTTGGTTCAGTGGGTTGTGTAGCCTTCCTGGTGGAGGGTACTAGTGCCTGTGTTCTGGTGGATGAGGCTGGATCTTGTCTTTCTGGTGGGCAGGTCCACGTCTGGTGGTGTGTTTTGGGGTGTCTGTGGACTTATTATGATATTGGGCAGCCTCTCTGCTCCTGGGTGGGGTTGTGTTCCTGTCTTGCTAGTTGTTTGGCATAGGATGTCCAGCACTGTAGCTTGCTGGTCGTTGAGTGAAGCTGGGTGCTGGCGTTGAGATGGAGATCTCTGGGAGATTTTTGCTGTTTGTTATTATGTGCAGCTGGGAGGCCTCTTGTGGACCAGTGTCCTGAAGTTGGCTCTCCCACCTCAGAGGCACAGCACTAACTCCTGGCTGCAGCACCAAGAGCCTTTCATCCACACGGCTCCTTAATTTGGGATGATTCGGTGTCTATTCATGTATTCCACAGATGCAGGGTACATCAAGTTGATTGTGGAGCTTTAATCCGCTGCTCCTGAGGCTGCTGGGAGAGATTTCCCTTTCTCTTCTTTGTTCGCACAGCTCCCAGGGTTCAGCTTTGGATTTGGCCCCGCCTGTGCGTGTAGGTCGCCGGAGGGCGTCTGTTCTTTGCTCAGACAGGACGGGGTTAAAGGAGCCGCTGATTTGGAGGCTCTGGCTCACTCAGGCCGGGGGTAGGGAGGGTCATGGAGTGCGGGGGCGGGCCTGCGGCGTGCTGTGCGTTCTCCCGGGGGAGTTGTCCCTGGATCCCGGGACCCTGGCAGTGGCGGGCTGCACAGTCTCCCCGGAAGGGGGGTGTGGAAAGTGACCTGTGTTCGCACACAGGCTTCTTGGTGGCGGCAGCAGCAGCCTTAGCGTCTCATGTCTGTCTCTGGGGTCCGCGCTTTTAGCCGCGGCTCGCGCCCGTCTCTGGAGCTCCTTTAAGCAGAGTTCTTAATCCCCTCTCCTCGCGCACCAGGAAATAAAGAGAGAAGAAAAAGTCTCTTGCCTCTTCGGCAGGTCCAGACTTTTCCCCGGACTCCCTCCCGGCTAGCCACGGTGCACTAACCTCCTTCAGGCTGTGTTCACGCCGCCAACCCCAGCCCTCTCCCAGCGCTCCGACTGAAGCCGGAGCCTCAGCTCCCAGCCCTGCCCACCCTGGCGGGTGAGCAGACAAGCCTCTCGGCTGGTGAGTGCCGGTCGGCCCTGATCCTCAGCGCTGGAATCTCTCCGCTTTGCCCTCCGCACCCCTGTTGCTGTGCTCTCCTCCGCGGCTCCGAAGCTTCCCCACTCCGCCACCCGCAATCTCCGCCTGCGAAGGGGCTTCCTAGTGTGTGGACACTTTTCCTCCTTCACAGCTCCCTCCCGCTGGTGCAGGACCCGTCCCTATCCTTTTGTCTCTGTTTATTTTTTTCTTTTGCCCTAACCAGGTACGTAGGGGGTTTCTTGCCTTTTGGGAGGTCTGAGGTCTTCTGCCAGCGTTCAGTAGATGCTCTGTAGGAGTTGTTCCACGTGTAGATGTATTTCTGGTGTATCTGTGGGGAGGAAGGTGATCTCCGCGTCTTACTCTTCCGCCATCTTCCCGGACGTCAACCTCAAACACTATTAATAACATTTGATTTTCCTTCCTAAAAATGGTTTTAGTAAGTTTGAAACTCTCATCATTTATAATATCACTTGACCACCTTACTTAAAGTTGCCATATAAGATTAGATCTTTAAGCTTTAAATGTTTCATTTTTGTTTAAAAAATATATTTAAGGGCTTCCCTGGTGGCGCAGTGGTTGAGAGTCCGCCTGCCAATGCAGGGGACACGGGTTCGTGTCCCGGTCCGGGAAGATCCCATGTGCCGCGGAGCGGCTGGGCCCGTGAGCCATGGCCACTAAGCCTGCGCGTCCGGAGCCTTGCTCCGCAACGGGAGAGGCCACAACAGTGAGAGGCCCCAGTACCGCCAAAGAAAAAAAAAAATATATATATATATATATATATATTTAAGCAGGCCCTTTGTTCACGTATGCTTCTGAAGTGACACTGGGGACTCGCTCCTTGAAGACGAATCCAAAGTGGTGCCCTATATTTTACGCATCCTGTAACTTTCTAAAGACGTTTCAGAGTTTTCAGAAGACACTGAATGATTTTCTGTGGAACGGAGCCATAACGTTACCTTGTAACGTATCTGTGTAGGAGGGCTTTCTTTTCCCTTCCCTCCCTGCCAAGTCAGTCCCTAGTGATGCTTTGGCATATGCGTTGGATCTGCCTCCTCATTTTGTATAAACATCTGAAGCTTCGAAACATAGTGCGTGTTAATGTATTAGACCCACTTTGGGGTGCTAAAACGTGTCCTTGTGTAGATGGATACTGGGTGTGTTTGGGAGACTGATATACCATAATTGGTCTCAGAGGGATTAGGATGGGGTGGAAGAGAAGCAGTACCAAGAGCAGGGTCTGTTACTCTATCGAGAGTTGTGTCTGTGACCTTGCACTACGATGCACAGAGAGCCCTGTTTTCATCACCTGTACGCAACTGAACTTGACGCTTAAGTGGGTTATCGCCCTGACAACAGTGACTGTTAACACTCTCTTCTTTTAATATTTTTGGTACCAACCTATCTGCTTTGACATTTCTTTAGACATATATAGATCAGAATATATTTGCATTTTCTCTGCTTCATTAATTTCCATGTGGCTTATGATTTCATAATCCTTTAGAAATGTTGGAGACAATTCATTTTATTTTTATGTTATATGCTTTTCCTCCCTTAAATGTTTGTGTTTTTATTTTTTAATTTTTTAAAAATTAATCTGTCTTTGGCTGCGTTGGGTCTTCGTTGCGGTGTGCGGGCTTCTCATTGCGGTGGCGTCTCTTGTGGAGCACGGGCTCTAGGCACGCAGGCTTCAGTAGTTGTGACACATGGGCTCAGTAGTTGTGGCTTGCAGGCTCTAGAGCGCAGGCTCAGTAGTTGTGGCACACGGGCTTAGTTGCTCCGCGGCATGTGGGATTTTCCCGGACCAGGGCTCTAACCTGTGTCTCCTGCATTGGCAGGCAGATTCTTAACCACTGCACCACCAGGGAAGCCCTGTGTTGCTTTTTAAATGTCCCTTAAACATCTGAATCACAGTTATTTCTTCTCTGATTTTTGTAAAGGGTCCTACATATTAAGACCTTTATTTTTAACTTGTCCTATAAAACAATTTAAAAACAACAAAGTACATGTTTTTACAAACACATGTAAAGTAATGCAAACTAAACAATTTTCTCGAGGTAACGTAAACCATGAAATGTCTCTTTTATTTACTCCTGTTTATTTTTATTAATGTAATATCTACTGATTTTGGAGTTATTTCTATAAAGTAATAAATGGAAAGCTAATTCCCTCAATTTAAACAAAATTTTTTTGAGCAAGTGATTGCCTGACATTATTATTAGAAATTAAAGCCCGACATATAGGAATATATACAAAATTCTTAAAGTGATTAAATGAACATATGTCTTCCTTGAACGTAGTTAATAATGTAGTACTTAGAATCATCTCAAAGTGTTGTATAGTTTTTCAGGATTTTTAAGGTAGTTTCTTCCAGAGGTTTGCAGGAACTTTTTTTTTTTAAATGTAAGACTAATACTGAGGGAGATCACTAAGATAATTCTTTCTTTTTGATTATGTAATGTCTGACTGTCTGATAGAAAACTTAGAGACATTTTTTTATGATTCATCATGTCACTGTGTAAATTCATAACCTGATATAAAAAAATTGTTCTCTGTGAAAATTCAAGTACATTTTCTTTGGAGGGAGTCACATTAGAATAGAGGAACAACATAAGAGATGGTAATAGGGTTGAACAGTCATTAATTAGAGGAAGAGAAAAAACCCTTACCTTTGCTAGACAGTCTCCAACTTTTTAGTTGTTAAATAGCTAAACTTGTTCCATGGCCATTTGTAATATAAAAGTAGTAAGTTGGGCTTCCCTAGTGGCGCAGTGGTTGAGAGTCCGCCTGCCGATGCAGGGGACACGGGTTCGTGCCCCGGTCCGGGAAGATCCCACATACCGTGGAGCGGCTAGGCTCGTGAGCCATGGCCGCTGAGCCTGCGCGTCCGGAGCCTGTGCTCCGCAACGGGAGCTTTCTCACAACAGTGAGAGACCCGCGTACCAAAACAAAAAGCAGTAAGTTATTTGTTGTGATTCTTTTCTCCCCTTGCTTTGCCAAAAGACTATTGCAACTGATTTCCCCCCACTAGTTTAATATGTCTATTTAAATGTATCTTTAGAACAACCAATAGTTACATCAGAGAAAACTCCATCAAATTAAGAATTCGGGCCTATATAAATCTCCCATAACATGTTTACAGTCCACCATTTTTCTAAAAGGATTTGAGATAACTTACAATAAAAGACACGACTTAACAGGTTATTAAAATAGAACAGAAGCCCACTTCAGGACCAAGGACAGAAGGGGCATGTAAATATACCTATACAGAGACGCTGAGGCAGATCTGTTTCTGTCATGGCTCCACGGGAAACAGTAAGCAAATCGTTTCTCATTTTAAGGAGGAAGTGTACCTGTTCTTCAGAGAAAACAGAGTTTTCTCCTACTAAATTATGATAGGAATATCTCCTGTAAGGGTCTGTGAGTAATATACTGGCATTGTCTTACACAGCAATTATACAATAAATGCCTGAGTGATTTTTGGTAAAAGCCAAAGGCAAGCATTAAAGCATGGTTTTGGAAAGGTGATTTAGCAGCAGGATGAACCAGTGTGCTCCCAGCGTGCAGCCTTCTGGTGGCCTAATTTGATTAAAGGGTACATCATAGATTATCCAAAATTATAAGGATGAATTGTATTCCTTACCAGGTCTTCTCTAAGTTTTCATCCTCTTAGCAGGTTTGATAGGAGCTGTGTAGCACACGTCTCAGTACTCTCTGAGTTCAAATTTTTTGAATAGTCCAGTCTTTGGATATTCAATACACCATTATGTATTCCTTGACAAGGAACTGCAGTGATAGGTTCTATTCTGCTGATTTACTTAACGGAAAGCAAGCAGCAAGTCAGGCTGACACTTTTGATCAAAGCTGAAGCATCTCACCACTCTGCTCACCAGTTGGAAGTCAGACCAGCCTCAGAGTACCTGAATAAAGTACCTGAGATGTTAGTTTCTCTACTCTGGAGGACCACCTGTTATCACCCAGTAACCACCGTTCCCTGTCAGAACCCTGTAACTCGTCTCTTGATTGGAACTCAGATAGACCTTAACCCACGTGACATCACTTTCTAGTGGTAATGATTTAAAATTAAACCATTGAGTGTTACTGGATGATCAGTGTGTGTGGGAAGCTGTATCAGGCATCATCATGAGGGGTCCAGAGCAGAAGGCCAAGCTGGTAAAAGGAAGCAAGCTGTCAGCTGGAGGAGTGTTCCAGTACTGTAGTGGTGGAGACTGTGACAGGAACAGTGCGTCTTCTCAGCCAGTAGGACTTGGCTGGTGATTGTTGGGCAGGGGGGCAGAAGTGTGATGAGGGTCTGTACAAATTTCAGATTCTGGCTTCAGAAATGGGAGGCACTGCCCAAGACAGGAAAAACTGGTCTGGGGAGAAAAAGAATAAGATCTCAGTTCTGAACACGTTCCACATGAGGTGTTAAAGTCCGTGTGGGTAGATGTGTTCAGAGGGCAGTGGTGGGGCGGGTGCATGGATGGGGCCCCTGAGGAGGTCTGGTGACCCTCGGCACGTGGCAGTGGCTGCAGCACAGATGAAGATGACGCAGGATAAGAAGGCAGAGGGAAAAGGGATAAGGAAAGCGCTTTGGGGCCCACCAACACTGGAGGGATTGTCAGAGGATGACAAACCTTAAACCTACAAAGAAAATTGGAAGGAAAAGTCTGAGAAGCTGGAGGAGAACCGGCAAGGTGTCAGGGAGCCAGGGGAGGAGGGACTCGCAGCCAGGGCACGGGGGGCCGTTAGATGTAGCGCCTGCACACGCCGCCCACCTCGGCCAGGGTGGGGCAATGTGGTGCCGCTGGGGGTGAGGGCCCAAAATGGTGGCTGCATGGGCTCAGGAACTCGAGGTAGTGAGTGCAGATTCTAGTCACCCTTGAGTTTAGTTTTAGAGCAAATAAATGAGGTGCAGCAGCAGTTAGGAGGAGTTCCGTGGACAGACTTAACTGTACTTACATACTATGGTGAAGGAATCAGCAGATGAGGAGAGACTGACAATTTAGAAGAATAAGGGACTCATCATTCACTCATTAAATATTCAGAGCCACCTGGGTCCTAGTTACTGATGTACAAAGTTCAGATTCTGGAAGAGATTCCAGTGACAGAATTGAGAACAGAAAAAACACTTCTGATGCTGAAAGAACAGGTGATGTGGCTCAGGTGCAGATGCCAAGGAAGCGTGAGTCTCATAGTCTTGAGACACACGCTCAGTATCACAGAATATTGAGTAGAGTTCCCTGTGCTATACGGTAGGTCCTTGTTGGTTATCCATTTTAATGTCAATCCCAAACTCCCAATTTATCCCTTCCCCTACCATCCCCCCCAGGAACCATAAGTTTTCTAAGTCTGTGAATCTGTTTCTGTTTTGTACATAAGTTCATTTGTATCATTTTTTCCTAGATTCTGCATAGAAGCAATATCATATGATATTTGTCTTTTCTCTGACTTACTTCCCTTAGTATGATAATTTCCAGGTCCGTCCATGTTGCTGCAGATAGTATCATTTCATTCTTTTTTATGGGTAATATTACATTGTATATATATGTACCACATCTTCTTTACCCATTGATCTGTCAATGAACATTTAGGTTGCTTCCACGTCCTGGCTATTGCAAATAATGCTGCAGTGAACATTAGGGTGCATGGATCTTTTTGAATTATGGTTTTCTCCAGATATATGCCCAGGAGTGGGATTTCTGGATCATATGGGAGCTCTATTTTTTGTTTTTTAAAGAACCTCCATAATGTTCTCCATGGTGGCTGCACCAGTTTATATTCCCAGAAACAGTGTAGGAGGGTTCCCTTCTCTCCACACCCTCTCCAGCATTTATTGTTTATAGGATTTTTGATGATGACCATTCTGACTAGTGTGAGGTGATATCTCATTTGATTTGCATTTCTCTAATGTTAGTGATGTTGAGCATCCTTTCATGTGCCTCTTGGCCATCTGTGTGTCTTCTTTGGAGATATCTTCTGCCCATGTTTTGATAGGGTTGTTCTTTTTGTTTTTTTGCTTTTGACAATGAGCTGCATGAGCTGTTTGTAAATTTTGGAGATTAATCCTTTGTCAGTCGCATTGTTTGCAAATATTTTCTCCCGTTCTGGGTTTTTTTTTTTTTTCGTTTTGTTTATGGTTTCCTTTGCTGTGCAAAAGCTTTTGAGTTTAATTAGATCCCATTTGTTTATTTTTGTTTTTATTTCCATTACTCTGGGAGAAGGATCAAAAAAGATATTGCAGCAATTTATGTCAGAGAGTGCTCTATGTTATGCTCTAAGAGTTTTATAGTATCTCGTTTTACATTTAGGTCTTTGATCCATTTTGAGTGTATTTTTCTATGTGGCGTTAGACAATGTTCTAATTTCATTCTTTTACACGTAGCTGTCCAGTTTTCCCAGCACCACTTATTGAAGAGACTATCTTTTCTCCGTTGTATATTCTTGCCTCCTTTGTCACAGATTAGGTGACCATAGGTGCATGAGTTTATCTTGAGACTTGACTTTCTGTTCTGTTCCATTGATCTATATTTGTTTTTGTGCCAGTACCATACTGTTTTGATGACTGTAGCTTTGTAGTATAATCTGAAGTCAGGGAGCCTGATTCCTCCAGCTCCTTTTTCTTTCTCAGGATTGTTTTGGCTATTCGGGGTCTTTTGTGTCTCCATACAAATTTTAAAAATTTTTGTTCTAGTTCTGTGAAAAATGCCATTGGTAATTTGATAGGGATTGGATTGAATCTGTAGATTACCTTGTGTAGCATAGTCATTTTCACAATATTCATTCTTCCAGTCCAAGAACATGATATATCTTTCCATCTGTTTGTGTCATCTTCTATTTCTTTCATCAGCATCTTACAGTTTTCAGAGTACAGGTCTTTTGCCTCCTTCGGTAGGTTTATTCCTAGGTATTTTATTGTTTTTGATGTGCTGGTAAATGGGACTGTTTCCTGGGTTTCTTTTTTGGATCTTTTATTGTTAGTGTATAGAAATGCAAGAGATTTCTGTGTATTAATTTTGTATTCTGCCACTTTGCTGAATTCATTGATGAGCTCTAGTAGTTTTCTGTTAGCATCTTTAGGATTTTCTATGTAGACTATCATGTCATCTGCAGACAGTGCCAGTTTTACCCCTTCTTTTCCAGTTTGGATTCCTTTTATTTCTTTTTCTGCTCTGATTGCTGTGGTTAAGACTTCCAAAACTATGTTAAATAAAAGAGGTGAGCAAGAGTGGACATCCTTGTCTTGTTCCTGATCTTAGGGGAAATGCTCTCAGCATCTCTCCATTGAGTATGATGTTAGCTGTGGTTTTGCCAAATACGACCTTCATTATGTTGAGGTATGTTCCCTTTATGTCCATTTTCTGGAGAGTTTTTATCATAAATGGATGTTGATTTTTACCAAAAGCTTTTCCTGCCTCTATTGAGAGGATCATATGGTTTTCTTTCTTCAGTTGATCATGGATTCACATGGATTGATTCACATGGATTGATATGCAGACCTTGAAAGTTCCTTGCATCCCTGGGATACCCCCACTGATCATGGTGTATGATCCTTTTAATGTATTGTTGGAATTGGTTTGCTAGTATTTTGTTGAGGATTTTTGCATCTGTGGTCATCAGTGATACTGGCCTGGAATTTTCTTATTATGTGATATCTTTGTCTGACTTTGGTATCAGGGTGATGATGGCCTCATAGAGTTTGGAAGTATTTCTTCCTCTGCAGATTTTTTGAATAGTGTCAGAAGGATAGGTAGTAACTCTTTTCTAAGTGTTAGATAGAATTCGGTTGTTCAGTTGTGAAGCCATCTGGTCCTGGACTTTTGCTTATTGGGAGTTTTTAAATCACAGTTTCAATTTCAGTACTTGTGATTGGTCTGTTTATATTTTCAATTTCTTCCTGGTTCAGTCTTGGGAGATTATTCCTTGCTAAGAATTTGTCCATTTCTTCTAGGTTGTACATTTTATTGGCATAAAGTTGCTTTTAGTTGTCTCTTAGAGCCCTTTTTATTTCTGTGGTGTCTGTTGTAACTTCCATTTCTAATTTTATTGATTTGAGCACTCTCCCTTTTTTTCTTGATGAATCTGGCTAAAGGTTTATCAATTTTGTTTATCTTTTCAAAGAACCAGCTTTTTAGTTTCATTGATCTTCGCTATTGTTTTGTTTCTATTTCATTTATTTCTCTCTGATTTTTATGATTTCTGTCCTACTAACTTTGGGTCTTGTTTGTTCTTTCTCTAGTTGCTTTAGGTGTAAGTTTAGGTGGTTTATTTGAGATTTTTCTTGTTTCCTGAGGTAAGCTTGTATTGCTATAAACTTCCCTCTTAGAACTGCTTTTACCTCATGCTTTCATTTTCATTTGTCATGCTTTCGTTTTCATTTGTCTCTAGGTATTTTTGGATTTCCTCTTTGATTTCTTCAGTGGTTGTTTAGTAGCATAATGTTTAGCCTCCACGTGTTTATGTTTTTTACAGTTTTTTTCTTGTATTTGATTTCTAATCTCATAGCATTGTGTTCTGAAAAGATGTGTGATATGATTTCAGTTTTCTTAAATTTACTGAGGCTCATTTTGTGGCCCAGTATGTGATCTATCCTGGAGAATGTTCCATGCGCACTTGAAAAGAATGTGTATTCTGCTGCTTTTGGGTGGAATGCTCTATAAATATCAAGTAACTACATCTGGTCTAATGTGTCATTTAAGGCCTGTGTTTCCTTATTAATTTTCTGTCTGGAAGATGTGTCCATTGATGAAGATGGAGTATTAAATTCCCCCACTATTATTGTGTTACTGTCTATTTCTCCTTTTATGGGTGTTAGTATTTGCCTTATATATTGAGGTGCTCCGATGTTGGGTGCATATATATTTACAATTGTTCTATCTTCTTGGATTGATCCCCTGATCACTATGTAGTGTCCTTCTTTCTCTCTTGTAACAGTCTTTATTTTAAAGTTTGTTTTGTCTGATATGAGTGTTGCTACTCCAGCTTTCTTTTGATTTCCATTTGCATAGAATACCTTTCTCCATCCCCTCACTTTTCAGTCTGTATGTGTCCCTAGGTCTGACGTGGGTCTCTTGTAGACAGCATATATATGGGTCTTATTTTTGTATCCATTCAGCCGGTCTGTGTCTTTTGGTTGGAGTGTTTAATCTGTTTATGTTCAGGGTAATTATTGACATGTATGTCCTTATTGCTATTTTGTTAATTGTTTTGGGTTTGGTTTTGTAGGTCTTTTTTCTTCCCTTCCTCTTTTGTTCTCTTCTTTTGTAATTTGATGACTAACTTTAGTGTTGTGTTTGGATTCCTTTTTGTTTTTGTGTGTGTGTATCTATTGTAGATTTTTGTTTTGTGGTTACTATGAAGTTTTGATATAGCAGTCTTTATATAAACAGATTATTTTAAGTTGCTTGTCTTTTAATTTCAAATGCATTTCCAGTATCCTGCATGTGTACCTCCTCATGATTGCTGGTTTTGATATATTTCTGTGTGGATGATTCCTACCTTTACTGTATGTTTGCCTTTACTGGTGAGCTTTTCCATTCATAATATTCTTGTTTCTAGTTGTGACCTTTTCTTTTCCGCCTAGAGAAGTTCCTTTAGCATTTGTTGCAAAGCTGGTCTGGTGGTGTTGGATTCTCTTAGCTTTTGCTTGTCTAAAAGCTTTTGACTTCTTTGTCAAATCTGAATGAGAGCCTTGCTGGGTAGTAGAGTATTCTTCTTTATAGGTTCTTCCCTTTCATCAATTTAAATATACCATGCCACTCCCTTCTGGCCTGCAGAGTTTCTGTTGAAAAATCAGCTGATAACCTTATGGGAGTTCTCTTGTATGTTATTTTTTGCTTTTCCCTTCTTACTTTTAATATTTTTTTCTTTGTCTTTAATTTTTGTCAGTTTGATTACTGCGTGTCCTGGCATGTTCCTCCTTGGGTTCATCCTGCCTGGGACTCTGCACTTCCTGGACTTGGGTGACTGTTTCCTTTACCATGTTAGGGAAGTTTTCAGCTAGAAGCTCTTCAGATATTTTCTCAGGTCCTTTCTCTCTCTCTCTTCTCCTTCTGAGACCCCTATAATGCGAATGTTGGTGCATTTAATGTTGTCCCAGAGGTCTCTTAGAGTGTCTTCATTTCTTTTCATTCTTTTCTCCTTATTCTGTTCTGCAGCAGTGATTTCCACCATTCTGTTTTCCAGGTTACTTATCTGTTCTTCTCCCTCAGTTACTCTGCTGTTGTTTCCTTCTAGCATATTTTTCATTTCAGTTATTGTTCATCTCTGTTTGTTTTTCTTTAGTTCTTCTAGGTCTTTGTTAAACATATCTTGTATCTTCTCAATCTGTGCCTCCATTCTTTTCCAAGATCGTGGATCATCTTTACTCTCATTGCTCTGAATTCTTTTTTGGGTTGATTTCCTATCTCCACTGAGTTTGTCTTCCGGGGTTCTATCTTGTTCCTTTTTCTGGGATATAGTCTACTGCCTTCTCATTTTGTCTTACTTTCTGTGATTGCAGTTTCCATTCTGCAGGCTGCAGGGTTATAGTTCTTCTTGTTTCTGCCATCTGCCCCCCTAGTGGATGAGGCTATCTAAGAGGATTGTGCAGGCTTCCTGTGGGAGAGACTGGTTCCTGCCTGCTGGTGGGTGGAGCCTGGTCTTTACCCTCTGGTGGGCAGGGCCATGTCAAGGGGTGTGTTTAGCAGGCAGCTGTGGCCTCTGGAAGACTTTTCTGCTGATGGGTGGCGCTGTGGTCCCTCCCTGTTGGTCGTTTGGCCTGAAGCATCCCAGCACTGGAGCCTATAGGCTATTGGGTGGAGCCAGGTCTTGGTGAGAAAATGGTGGCCTTCAGGAGTGCTCATGCCAATGAGTACTTGGCAGAACTGCCGCTGTCAGTGTCTTTTTCCCCACAGTGAGCCAAAGCCACCCCCCACCTTTGCAGGAGACCCTCCAATACCAGCAGGTGGGTCTGGCCCAGACTCATATGAGGTCACTGCTTTTTCCCCGGGTTCTGGTGCTCATGAGACCTTCTGTGTGTCTTCCAAGTGTGGAGTTTGTTTCCCCAGTCCTGTGGAATTCCTGCAATCAAACCCCACTGGCCTTCAAAGCCAGATGCTCTGGGCGTTCCTCCTCCCGTTGCCAGACACCCAGGCTGGGGAGCCTGATGTGGGGCTCAGAACTTTCACTCCTCTGGGAAAACCTCTGTGATATAATTATTTCCAGTTTGTGTCTTGCCCACCTAGCGGGTATGGGATTTGATTTTATTGTGATTGTGCCCCTCCTTCTGCCTTGTTGTAGCTTCTTCCTTGTGTTTGGACGTAGGATATCTTTTTTGGTAGGTTCCAGAATTTTATCGTCAGTGGTTGTTCAGCAGTTGTGATTTTGGTGTTTTCATAAGACGAGGTGAGTTTACATCCTTCTACTCTGCCATCTCGTCTCCACCCCCCAGAAAAGTCTTCATGAGAAAATAAACCACGTATCTGAAGGAGATTGAGCCACATGAATGGGGAGGAAAAAGCACATGGTGGGTTGTTCTGGCTCCATCTGCTGAGGGGTTTCTGCTTCGCCTGGTGTCCCTGTGAAGCCTGTCCTTACGATGCTCATCCACCTCTCCATTTCCCTCACTCTTGGTCCCTTCCCCTTTCGATTACTTCTGGCTCTCGTCTTCCACCTGGGGAGCCAGAGATCCTGTCTCCTTCAGCTGCAATCCTCATGGCGGGAGCATGTGAGGGCCAAGCATTTGCCACAGTAGGTTGGAAAGTTCACCCTATTCTGAATTACTGTGCAGGAAAAGTGAGGTTTCTTGACTAGCCTGAAGGGTGCAGCAGTTTCATTCAGTCAAAAAATGGCTATTGCATCTGCTTGTATCTTGGTTAAATAGAATTAATTTTGGTACCACAGGTATCCTTTCTGCTTCTTTTGTCATTTTCATCTCTAAACAAAATTTCTGACAATTAGGTGACGTGTTAGAAAACATTGTCTTTTTAAATATAAGTATCGTTATAGTTTTCCTGCTGTTTTCTATATTGTGTATAACTGGGTGTATTTGTTTTTATTTTAATGGGTAAAATGCCAACCTCTTTCTGATTTAAATCTCTCTTAGATCACCATAGTAAGATGCCCTGTGTACGGCCATACCCCTTAGAATGTTGAATACTATCCTCTGCACCACTGCAAAGAATAGAAATTGAAATCCTCAGACCCTCTCAGTGGGACTACCATTAACTGTCAGCGTTGTTGAACTTCTAGATGTGAAGTCGTATCATTAAACTTCATTTTGGTAGAATCATACAACCTAGGGGCTAGAGCTAGAAAAATCCTTATAGGTTATCTACTCCAGCCTCCTTTTTGAATAGATGAAGAAATAAACCTTGGGAGACAGTGCCTTACTTCAGGGCACAGGGCTGCAGGTGCCTTGAGCGAGCCCAGCTTCCACAGCCCCGTCCATCTCCTCCCCTCCTCTCCCCTCCCCTGGGGGCCTCCTTCCACACACCTTCTTTCCAGCTGACTTTTCTCACTTCCTCGTCACACTGTTAACAGACTCAGCCCACAGATTTTATCACCAGCTTCTGTTTCCTCCAGATGAAAAATATCTTCGTGGTGGACGTTGAGGACTGTGAAGAAATTACAGTGATTTGATAATTTATGTGCTGTTATACTGGCGAGAAAGAGTTAATGCAAGTTCAGAATACCTGAATAATTTCAAAGACATACTTAAATACTAAAGAATCTGGTTCTTCCTCTTGATTTGGCTTGTCATCTGGGAAAGACCAGATTACAAAGACGCGTGTTTTCATAAACTATGGCAATAGAATTAAGAATAATTCTATATCCTTCACTCATTGGCTGTAGGATCAGATGGAAGGATATTAATTTGTCAAAATGTGTTTTCTGTGATGTATTGGGTTCTCCAAAAAGTGCCTTCAGTTTTTAAGTAAAAATAAAAGACACATTTTTCATTTTCACCAACAACTTTATTGAACAACGTATTCACTCTTGTTCCACTACCTTCTGCCATTTTTCAGGCAACTTCATAATTCCATCTTCCCAAAACTTTTTATCTTTTTGAGTAAAGAACTGTTCCAGGTGCCTTTTACAGTCTTCTGGGGAATTGAAATTTTTTTCCATTAAGAGAATTTTGTAAAGACAGAAATAAATGGAAATCCGAAGGTGCAATGTCTGGGAATATGGTGGATGAATCAGAACTTTCCAGCCAAGCTGTAACAGTTTTCGCCTGGTCATCAAAGAAACATGTGGTCTTGCATCATCCTGATGGAAGATTATGTGTTTTCTCTTGACTAATTCCAGACACTTTCTGTCGAGTGCTGCTTTCAGTTGATCTAACTGGAAGCAGTACTTGTTGGAATTAATCATTTGGTTTTCCAGAAGGAGCTCATAATAGAGGAGGCCCTTCCAATCCCACCATATACACAACATCACCTTCTTTGGATAAACACTGGCCTTTGGTGTGGTTGGTGGTGCTTCATTTCACTTGCCCCATGATCTCTTCTATTCCACATTGTTGTATAGTATCCACTTTTCATTGCCCGTCACAATTTGCTTTAAAAATGGTATGTTTTCATTACGTTAAAGTAGAGAATTGCATGTGGAAACACTGTCAAGAAGGTTTTTTTCACTTAACCTATGTGGAACCCAAACATCAAAGCAATTCACATAGCCAAGCTGGTGCAAATGATTTTCAGTGCTTGATTTGGATATTTTGAGTATGTCGGCTATCCTCCCTCATGGTATAATGTTGATTGTTCTCAATTAGTGTCTTGAGTTGATCACTTCAACTTCAGCTGGCCTACCCGACCATGGAGCATCATCCAGCAAGAAATCTCCAGCACCAGACCTCGCAGACCACTTTTGACACATTCAGTCAGTCACAGATATGCTGAAAATGTTGCTTTTTTCCTTCCATCTTCAATATTAAAATGGCTACACAAAAATTTACCAACTTTGATAAGTCTTTTTTTAAATGCACGCTAATATGACAGGTGTCACATACAATCTAACAAAATGTTTTGAATAAAGTTAAAGACAACTAAGTGCTACTAGAGCCATCTGACGCAAAAAACCAAATGAACCTTTTGGCCAACCCAGTAAGTAAACCTCAGTCCTCTCATCTATAAAATGAGGATATAAATACTACTTCATACAGTTGAGAATCAGAATACTATTTGTTACTTAGTTTCCTTTATTATTCTTAGTTTGGAGGAGTGCTTTTACTTTAAAACTAATAAAAACTTTATATATATATATATGCAAATATATAAATTGGCTTATGATAAATGTATGTGACAGCCATTTATCCTAATTTCCTTGTATAAATTTAGATATATAGTAAGCTATTAAAATTTAAACTTACAATCAAGGCTATTGTAGTAAACTTTAGCTCAAATAAATATGTAGAGATCTTCAGTTAATTTGGAGACTTAGAGTTTAAAACTTACTGTCTTTCATGACTTCTGTCTTCTGATTAAACTTCTTTGAAAGATCATAAGATCATTGTAAAGCCTCTGATTATGGAGAATGCTCCATGCTTGACATTAACACTCACCAATGAATATGCTTCTTAGATCCTTCCACTAATTGTAAAGTCATTGACAGCGGTCACATATATTTCCAGCCAAATAAACATTTAGCAGAACACTTACCCTGTAAGTCTATAGCTTTTCAAAGTGTGTTCCTTGTTACTGTCTGACCAGAATGGTTTCCTGAAGCAGGTTGTCTTTTCTGTCTTTGCAGCTGCGGCAGTTGGTGAACATGTGCATCAACCCAGACCCAGAAAAGCGACCAGACATCACGTATGTGTACGACGTGGCCAAGAGGATGCATGCCTGCATGGCCAGCAGCTGAGCGCATGGACGGCGTGGAGGATGTAAGCAACCCAAGTTCAAGTATTTCTGTGCAAATCATACCTCCCTGTTCTTGGGTGTTAAGACTAATATTTCAGAGCTAGTGTGCTTTGAATCCTTAACCAGTTTTCATCTAAGCTTCATTTTGTACCAATTTAAGTCACCTTCTTGCAAACCCCAGTGACTTTGGAATAATCAGATTGCATGTTAGGAGAGCAAATGGAACATGATGGTTTTTAATGGCTAAAGATTTTTAGAATTATTTTGAGTTTTGTGCTGATAAGTCATGTTCAGATAGACTCTCAGTGCCAAATGTTGGCAGCTCGGCTTGGCCCCATTGGGACAGACGTGCAGCCTGAGGAAGGTATCTGAACATGTGCCTTGTGTGCTGCTCTCCAGTCATTTGTGGACATTTGAGATGAACCCAATTGTGAACTTTTGTGCTTATTTTATTTTTAAAAGTTTGAAGTATGTGTTTTAGTTCTTAGCATTGTAGCTTTCAAATAAGATTCTTAAAGATAAATGTAGACATATGAACTATTTGAGAAGCCTTTAAAACTCTTATAGATTTAAAATAGCTTATACATTCAAAATGCAACTATTAAATGTGAAAAGATTTGGGGATAAAATGTGAGTCAGACACTGAAGAGTTTTCTGCTTTATTTTGTTTTATTTTAATATCTTTGAAATTCTCCTTGCATTAAAATGGTATAAATGAATCCATTTAAAAAGTGGTTAAGGATTTGTTTGGCTGGCGTGGTAGTAATTTTCCAAGTTGCACATTGCCCAAGGCTTTTCTGTGTGTTTTTACCATTCTTTGTACATTTGAAAAATATTCTTCGAATAATCCTGCAGTACTATTTTCAATTTCTTTATAAATTTAAATGCTCTACTCATGATTGTACACTATAGTGTAAGCATATGTTTTTATTCATAGATTTTATTGAAGTTCTGATTGATCCCCTTCAGAAATTTTTTATTCAAGTTACTTTCTTATTTATATTGTACATGCATTTTATCCACTAATGTTTCAGATTTTCTGACAACATAATAACCTTAAAATAAATATTTGATATACCAACACTTTTCCTGGATTGAAAACATTTTTTTTTTCAATTTTTAAAATTTGGGCCACTGTGTATGCACGGTGCCGTGTCTTGGTAGGAAGAGGGATGTGCATTGTACTGTAGCTGTGAATGTTGATACTGTTTCAATTTATCCGACAAGGTTGTAACTTTAGAATATGTTTAAAGAAATGAAAACTGGCCACTACCACAAACAGAATTTTTATGAGCTAAACGTTTCTATTGAGAAGCTTTTAGGCAAAGTACTGTATTCATGCATAAAGATAACAGAGGTGGTAACACTTTGTTTAGCTTAAGGAAATGGGCAGAGTTTAGTAAATGCTGTCATGGAGATGTTTTCCCTGAATGCCTTCATGTTAGTGGTGACCAGCTCCTCCCAGAGTTGTGAAGCCAAAAGCCTGCGTGGCAGTCACTGCCTAAGGACGCCCATGCCACCATGTAACCTTGGGACAATAATCCTGCCAACAGGAAACCCTCATGCTCAGAGAACACCTACCTTTAGCCCATATGACTGCTAGTTTTATTTTTTCCACAGAAGTATTTTTTCTTACAATCATTTGAATACGTCCAAGTCATTTGTAAACTTTAAAAATGTACAAAGGACAAAAGTGTAAACTTTTTTTCTAAATTTAGTCAGCTACAGTATCTTAATCATTTCTGAATGGAGGGTAATTTTATCCCGGGACAGACAAAGGAGAGGTGGTCATTCTGTATGTGAGGGCCGGGCATGCTGTTTCTCCCAGATTCTGGTGACTTTGACCGCATTGGACGCCCGCACCCTCCTCTCCAGAGTGACGAAGGGAATTGTTTCTGTTGACCGTTAGTGTCATGTTCATTTTAATGTAATATGATTCATGGAGGTGAAATGTTCTCTAGTTGGAACAGATACACTCCTTTTTCTTGCAATCTTTAAAGATACATGGATCTAAAAATCATCAGCTTAATGCCTCACAGGACTTTTAAGCAGAGATTTAAACTTTTAAGTGAATCTATCTGCTGGAAGGAGATAGTTGGGAAGAACTTATTGATCAGGGAAGTCCATTATTGTTTTCTACATATGGAAACTTTTTGTTTTGGACATTGTATCCTTATCTAAGTGTTCATATTTTTCTTGCAGAAACCACTGCACATAACAAATTTTAATTTTGAACGGGATCATTTCAAAGAATTATGAAGATGATTAATTTTTATAATCACCTATAAAATATTCTCTTTGTGTTTCTGTTTATAAGTAAATTTTGTATTGATTAAGTAAAACATTTGAGTTGATGAGGAACAGTAAAATGAAAGGTACATCTGATTCTAACCCTTATTTTAGACTTTGGTACCAGTTCCCCAGGACACAACATGGGGTGACTTTGTTTCATGTGCTGAGGTTTAGGAATGGTAGATGAAGCGTATCCCTGTATAAATAAAGCGTTCAGCAATGTGCAATGATTGTGAATTTAGTAAGACAGGACAGCCACTTCATGACCGCTTACCATTCTACATAGTGTGTATTACACAACACCATTCTTGTATCAATATACACTTCAGGTGTTACTGTTAACATTTGCATATTTATTTTAACCAAAATGTTATTCATATTAAATGTTTTTTCTTTAAAATGAATGTATTATGTTTATAACCCACGAATGCATAATTATCATATGCCTCCTATTTCAATAGTACTGTAATATGGACTTCTTTTGTGAAGTACTTTTATTTTGTTATGCTACCAATACACATACTAAAAAGACTCTGTTGTTAGCTTTGAAAATTGTATAATATCCTAATATAAATTAAAAATTAAGTACAGTAAAAATTTGTATGTATCTATGATTTTTTTCCTCTAAAGTCTACCATTGTTTATTTCACTTAACACTTAATCTACAGAAGCAGTTCTTATTCATTTCCATAACTCTGTCATTTTGGAGAAGGCTGAGAATTAAAACAGTTGGGGGTGGTGATAGTGGAGGGCTGACAGACCCTAAGCAGTAGGCTTTTAAATATGCATTAAATGAAGGCACATCTTCACCTGTCCCTGCTCTCTTTGGTACATCATTTAGTGTCTTTGAGTAAGAAAAGTTTCTTAAAATTATAAAAGGTGTCTAAAACTCAGGCAACAGATTCTATTCCTATCACTGTACTATACCCCTAATAATATTACAGATAGTTGGAATGTTCTTTTCACATAGGAAATGACAGTCGCTACCATGCCTGGAGACTTGGTGGCCGAAAGATCCTAATGGGGTAAAATCTGCCAGGCTGGTAGTAGAGCGAGGGGTATACCTTACACATCAGGATCACATTCCCAGTAGCTTGTGGTGAAGTATAGCTCATTTTATAACCTAGGACAGATAGTAAGGAACCTGCAGCCTCACTGTGTGTGTGCATGTGTGATTGTAAGTAATAGGAAATTTTAGGTTCAAGATACTGTTGGACTATTTGAAATTTTATTTCAAAAGTATGTTTGTTAATTAGAAAAGTCAGTACCAGTCATCTATGTTTACATGGATTATTAGTTGGTGCAGCTATCTTTACCACCAAACTACTGCACTAACGAACTTTAAAATCAAAATGTTGACATACTGACAAAGATTGCTGCCACAAAACCTTACCAGAAAATATCTGTGGAGCTGTTACATTATCTATTTTTAATAACGTGGGTTCCAGATGCAATTAATGAAGAATTAAAACAGGCTCCTCAGATTGTTTTTCAGAGAAATATGGGGATGTTTGTGAAGTTTATTTTAATTGAGGGGTTTCTCTGAGGGAGTTTCTTTCTGGTCTTCTTACACACCCATTTCATTGTTCACTTGGGTCTCTAATTTTAATCCTTAAGAGAGAAAAGTAGAGTAAAAGAGAACCTGAAAGTTAATATTTGTAACCAGGGGTTTTGAGTAAATTATTTTCATTGCGAATATTACAATGCCTAGAAAATAATTTTTTTCACTCCCAGAAGCATAATCCTGTTCATACGTTATTTCTCTAATCCTCACTTTCTCAAGTATAAAGTCGTGATGTAAATTCGTAAACACTACAAGAGAATTAAATTGCAATACATTTTATAAAGGGCTAAGTGCAATGCCTGGCACCAAGCGAGTGCTTGCTAAACAGAGCTGTTGTTACACCATATGCATCTTTTCTGACCCCACTCTTCATCTACTTTTGCCTAATTCTCTCCATTCTAGGCCCATAGGACTGGTTTTCCAAGAGCCCCAAGTTCTTTCTCACCTTAGGGCTAGTACAGCTTAAATAGCTTTTCCCCTTTGGCCACAAGAATCCTCCTGCTCTTCCATGGCTGACATCAAATGAACTTTTCCAGGAGCCACTCATCCTATACTTTTCCTTTGGTGCTGACCCCACTGCACCCAAGTGATCACTTGTGTGACTCTTGGTTAATTTGTAATCTGCTAGACCCTAAGCTCCAGGAGGACAGATGCTTCCTGTGTTGTTCAGTGTGGTGTTATACGCTTAACACGGTGCTCCCCTCGTGGTAGTCACACAGTTTATTCTTCTTGAATTAATAGTATAGTGCTTACAGTGTCGGAAGTGGAGCTGAGTACTCCAGGGGATTGTGCAAAAACGGCAGCAGTCAGGGAAGGAAGGACAAGTAAGGACGTAAAAGAATCAAAAACAGAAGGTAAACCAGAAGAAAAACATGAAGTTATCAGCTGCCAGAAGTTACAAAGAAATTAGGATAATAAGGATTAAGATTGGGACCCTGGACTTAATGCGGAAGTCATGGTGATGTTCAAAGTGGATGATTCACTAGGAGAAGAGTGGAAAACAAGTTGGGGGTAAAAACAGAAAAGATGTGGCATATGGAGAAGAAGTAGATGGTAACCAGGCGTAGTAGTAGCTCAATTTTAAAGGTTAAATGATGGTTAAGAGGTTAAGAGAAGTAGCAAGTGAAGAAACTGAAAATATTAGATCAGGAGTGCAGAGGTGATAAAAAAGAACGAGACCAAAGAATTGATCCACGAACCCCACCAGTGTTCACTGGGCATCCCCATATACCAGATCCACAATACAGTCTTGAGCAAATGTCTCTGTTTCCATGGATTTAAAATCAAGTCCAAGTACGTCTATGAAAGTATGTAAATGCAAGTTGTGATGAGGAAATTTCCTATGGAGGAAGAGAGACACTGCGGAGGTGACACTTAAGTCTAGACCTAAAGCATGAGAAGGAGTCAGTCCAAGAACAGACAAGGGGAAGATCCTGGAAGGCAGAGGAAGAATGCCTGGGAAGCTTCAGATGGGAAGAAGCTTGGCTGTCCAAGAAGCGAAAGATGAGGGGGGTGAGGCAGGGTGGAGGGATGCATGGTGAGTTTGCAGGTGTATATTTTCCCTATATTTGCAAAAAGAACTTGGTAATATAAACAGGAAAAGAGTTTATGATAGCTAAGAATTATAAGGTAACTAGAAATAATTGAAAAACGTATAAGACCTATATGAAAGAAATAAAATCTTGTTTAAGAACACAAAGAAAACCCCGAATAGAGAAAAAGGCCGTGTTTTGGATGCGAAAGTTAAATATCAAGTACTATATAATGTTTGTTAGTAATGGATTGTTGATCCAAATCTCATAATTTCTTGCAACCAGATAAAATGATGTCAAAGTTCATATGGAAAAATAAATATATAAAAAGAGCCTAAAACTTTTTTAAAAATAAAAAGACTGAACTTATTACATATTAAAACCTACCATAAAGCTACTTAAAGCAGTATAGTATTGGCAGAGGAATCGATGAACAGTGGTGGAATGAAATATAAAGGTCAATCATAAAGTATTGTGGGACCTTAATATATGAGAGAGAATGACGTTTATGGTAATGTATGTTTTCTTAAGGGCACTAGATGAAAACAGATTTCTAACTCACACTATACAGAAAAGTAAATACCAGATAAATTAATGATCTAAATTAAAACAAGGAAGGAAGGGGGAAAGAAAGGAATAAAGATAAATTAGGAGAATGCATAACACCATGGGAGTAGGTGACCTGTGTAATCTAGATAGGAAACTAAAAAGAAATAATAGCTGTATTTTTGACCACATAAATAATTGGCAGTGGATATCATATGGTAACATATACCACAAACAAAATCAAAATACAAATGATAAACTAGGAATCACATATAGGTAAATATCCTCAGATTGATTAGTAAAATTGGTAAGTAAAAATGCAAGAAAATAGGAGAAAAAAGACCAAAAGATATAAAACAGACAATTCACAGTAGAATAAATTCAATTAATAGTCAATAGCAAAAGAAATCAGTACACACGAAAAGTGATGACATCGGATGCTGGAGAAGATGCAGAAAATGCACTCTTTTGATTGTTGTTGGCAGTGGGAATTGTGATCATTTAAACAAATCTGGGTAAATGGCAGAGTAGAAGGACCTTACGCTCACCTCTTCGGACAAGCACACCAAAATCACACCTAATTGCTGAACAACCATCGATTAAAAAGACTGGAACCGGGCTTCCCTGGTGGCGCTGTGGTTGAGAGTCCACCTGCCGATGCAGGGGACGCGGGTTCGTGCCCCGGTCCGGGAAGATCCCACATGCCGTGGAGCGGCCGGGCCCGTGGGCCATGGCCGCTGAGCCTGCGCGTCCGGAGCCTGTGCTCCGCAACGGAAGAGGCCACAGCAGTGAGAGGCCCGCGAACCGCGCAAAAAAAAAAAAAAAAAAAAAAAGACTGGAACCTACCAAAAAAGATTCTATAACCAAAGACATAAAGAAGGAACCACAATGACACAGCAAGAGGAGCACTGTGTCAGATACAATCAAATTCCATAACATGGGGTGGGGAGGGCAACCACAAACTGGAGAATAATTATATTGCAGAAGTTCTCCCACAGGAGTGAGAGCTCTAAGCCCCACAGCCTAGGGGTCTGGCATCAGGAGGAGGAGTCCTCAGAGCATCTGGCTTTGAAGGCCAGTGGGGCATGCCCGCAGGAGCTCACAAGGCAGGGGAAACAGAGATGCACTCTTAAAGGGCTCACACAAGAACTCGCATACACTGGGACCAAGGGCAAAAGCAGTGACTTCATAGGAGCCTGTACCAGACATACCTGCTGGTCTTGGAGGGTCTCCTAGGGAGGCGGGGAGCGGCTGTGGCTCTCTCTGGGGTCATAAAAGCTGGTAGTAGACATATAAGGGAGTATTCATCTACTTGAAACTCTTATGAGAGGCAGACATTTTGCCTGAGCCAAGAGCAACAAGATCTGGCCCCATCCAACAGCCTGTAGGCTCCAGGCTCTAGAACAGTCTCACCCACCAGGGGTGGACACCAGAAACAAGAAAACTTGTTGAGTTTGGGATTAGCAGATGCAAATTATTATACATAGAATGGATAAAAAACAAGGTCCTAGTGTATAGCACAGGGAACTCTATTCAATATCCTGTGATAAACCATAATGGAAAAGAAAATGAAAAAGAATGAATAGATACATGATAGATGACAGATAGATGATAAATGTATAACTGAATCACTTTGCTGTACAGCAAAAGTAACACAATATTGTAAATCAACTATACTTCAATTAAATCAATTATTTAAAAAACCCTTGAGACAAATGAAAACAAAATCACAACCACCCAAAACCTATGGGACGCAGCAAAAGCTGTTCTAAGAGGGGAGTTTTTAGTGATACAAGCTAAGAAGAAGAAAATCTCAAATAAATAACCTAACCTTACACCTAACTTAACTAGAGAAAAATTAACAAACAAAACCCAAATTTAGTAGGAGGAAAGAAATCATAACTATCCGAGCAGAAATAAATGAAATAGAGCCTAAATAAACAAACAAAAACAAAAATCAATGAAACTAAAACTGGGTTCTTTGAAAAGATAAATAATATTCAGAATCCTTAGCCAGACTCATCAGGAAAAAAAGCAGAGGTCCCAAATCAATAAATGTCCAAATGAAAAACAGTTACAACTGACATCACAGAAATACAAAGGACTCTAAGAGATTACTAAAAGCAAATATTTGCCAATAAAATGGACAACCTAGAGAAAACAGACAAATTTTTATAAAGGCACAATCTCCCAAAACTGAAGCAGGAAGAACTGGAATATATGAACTGACCAATTACCATTCCTGAAATTCAATCCGTAATTTAAAAAGTCCCAACAAACAAAAATCTAGTGGATGGCTTCATAGGGAATTTCTTCCAAACATTTAGAGAAGAGTTAACACATATCCTTCTACAAATCTTCCAAAATATTCCAGAGGAAGGAACACTTCCTAACTCATTCTATGAGGCCATCATCACCCTGATACCAAAAGCCAGACAAATATAGCACACACAAAAAGAAAATTACAGGCCCATAGCACTGATGAGCATAGATACCAAAATCCTCAACACAGTATTAGCAGACAACAAGAATAGATCATACATCATGATCAAGTGGGATGTATCCCAGGGATGTAAGGATTTTTCAATATTCTCAAATCAATAAGTATGACACACCACATCAACAAATTGAAGAATAAAAACCATATGATCAATTCATGCAGAAAAAACTTTTGACAAAATTCAACACCATTCATGATAAAAACTCTCCAGAAAATGGGCATAAAGTGAACATTTCTCAACCTAATAAAGGCCATATATGACAAACCTACAGCTAACATCATTCTCAATGGTGAAAAGCTGAAAGCATTTCCTCTAGGATCAGGAAAAAGACAAGGCTGTCCACTCTCAACACTTTTATTCAATATAGTTTTGGAAGTCCTAGATATGACAGAGAATAAAAGGAATCCAAATTGGAAAAGAAGTAAAGTTGGCACTGTTTGCTGATGACATGATACTATACATAGAAAGTCCTAAAGATGCTACCAGAAAACTACTAGAGCTCATCAATGAATTTGGTAAAGTTACAGGATACAAAATTAATACAGAGAAATCTGTTGCATTTCTATACACTAACAATGAAAGATCAGAAAAAGACATTAAAGAAACAATCACATTTACCATCACACCAAAAAGAAAATAATACTTAGGAATAAACCTTACTAAGGAGACAAAACACCCATACTCCAAAAAGTATAAGATGCTGGTGAATGAGATTGAAGACAACACAAACAGACTGAAAGATATACAATATTCTTGGATTGGCAGAATCAATATTATTGAAATGACTATACCACCCAAGGCAATTCAGATTCAATGCAATCCCTTTCAAATTACCAATGGCATTTTTCACAGAACTAGAACAAATAATCTTAAAATTTGTATAGAGACAAATAGTCAAAGCAATCTTGAGAAAGAAAAACAGAGCTGGAGGAATCAGTCTCCATGACTTCAGACTATACTACACAGCACAGTCATCAAAACAATATGATACTGGCACAAAAACAGAAATATAGATAAATAGAACAGGATAGAAATCCCAGAAATCAATGTAATCATCCATGGTCAATTAATCTATGACAAAGATGGAAAGACTATACAGTGGAGGAAAGACAGTCTGTTCAACAAATGATGCTGGGAAAACTGGACAGCTACATGTAAAAAAATGAAATTAAGCATTCTTTAACAGCATATGCAAAAATAAACTCAAAAATGGATTAAAGAATTAAATGTAAGACAGGATACTATAATACTCTTAGAGGAAAACATAGGCAGAACACACTTTGACGTAAGTCACAGCAAACACACTTTGACATAAATCACAGCAGTATCTTTTCCAAGCCAACTCCTAGAGTGATGGAAGTAAAAACAAAAATAAACAAATGGGACCTAATTAAACTCAAAGCTATTGCCCAGCAAAGGAAACCATAAACAAAGCGAAAAGATGACGCACAGATTGGTAGAAACTATTTGCAAATGATGTGACCAACAAGGGATTAGTCTCCAAAATTTACAAATAGCTCATGCAGCTCAATATCCAAAAACCAAACAATGGTCAGAAGACCTCAATAGACATATCTCCAAAGAAAACATACAGATGCCCGAGAGGTACATGAAAAGATGCTCAATGTCACTAATTATTAGAGAAATGCAAATCAAAACTCCAATGAAATATGACCTCACACCAGTCAGAATAGCCATCATCAAAAAATGTAAAAACAATAAATGCTGGGGAGGGTGTGGAGAAAAAGGAACACTCCTGCATTGTTTGTGGGAATGTAAATTGACACAACCAGTATGGAGAACAGTGTGGAGGTTCCTTAAAAAACTAAAAATAGAACTACCATATGATCCTGCCATCCCACTCCTGGGCACATATACGAACAAAACTCTAATTCGAAAAGATACATGCACTCCAATGTTCATAGCAACACTATTTACAATAGCCAAGACATGGAATCAACCTAAATGTCCATCAACAGATGAATGGATAAAGATATACTATGGAATATTACTCAGCCATAAAAAAGAATGAAATAATGCCATTTGCATCATCATGGATGGACTTAGAGATTGTCATACTAAGTGAAGTATGTCAGACAGAGAAAGACAAATATATGATATCAGTTAAATCAAAATCTAAGAAAAAATAATACAAATGAACTTATTTACAAAACAGAAACAGACTCACAGACTTAGAGAATGAACTTATGGTTACTAGGGGAAAGGGTCAGAGGGAGGGATAGATAGTGAGTTTGGGAATGACATGTACACACTACTATATTTAAAATAGATAACCAATAAGGAGCTACCATACAGCACAGAGAACTCTGCTCAATATTCTGTAATAACCTAAATGGGAAAAAAATTTGAACCAGAATAGACACATGTATATGTATAACTGAATCACTTTGCTGTACACCCGAAACTAACACAAAATTGTTAATCATCTATGCTCCAATATAAATCAAAAATTTAAAAAAAGACAATCACACACACAAAATAGAAAATTAATGGCCTATATCAGAAGGAGAAGAACAAATAGCATATAATATCACTTATATGTGCAATGTAAAATATGATGCAAATGAACTTCTATGAAAGAGAAACAGACACACAAACATAGAGAAGAGACTAGTGTTTGCCAAGGGAGAAGAGGAGCAGCAGAGGGATGGCTTGGGAGTTCGGGTTTAGCAGATGCAAACTATTATACATAAAATGGATAAAGAACAAGCTCCTACTGTATAGCACAGGGAACTCTATTCAATATCCTGTGACAAACCATAATGGAAAAGAAAATGAAAAAGAATGGATAGATGGACAGATAGATAGACGTGTAACTGAATCACTTTTTCTACAACAGAAAGTAATAAAACATTATAAATCAACTATATGTCAATGAAATCAATTTACAAAAAACATAGAGACAAATGACAACTCAAAACGTATCAGACACAGCAAACGCAGTTCAAAGAGGGCAGTCTTATGCAATACAACCTAAAAAGAAGAAAAATCTCAAATAAATAACCTAACCTTACACTGAATGTAACTAGAGAAAGATGAATTAAAAAAACCAAAAGTTAGTAGAGGGAAAGAAATCATAAAGATCAGAGCAGAAATAAACAAAATAGAGCCTCAAAAAAAAAAAAAAAAACAGAAAAGAATCAGTGAAACTAAAAGCTTGCTCTTTGAAAACATGAAAAAAATTGAAAAACCTTAGCCAGACTCATTATCAAAAAAAGAGAGAGAGCCCAAATCAATAAATGTAGAAATGAAAAAGAAGTTACCACTGACATCACAGAGATGCAAACAACCCTAAGAGATTACAACGAGAAACTATTTGCCAATAAAATGGAAAATCTACAGCAAACGAACACATTTTTACAGAGGTACAATCACCCAGAACTGAACCAGGAAGAACTGGAATATATGAACTGAACAATTACCAATCCTGAAATGGAATCAGTAATTTATAAAGTCCCAACAAACAAAAACCCAGGACCAGATGGCTTCACAGGGAATTTCTGCCATATATTTAGAGAAGAGTTAACACCTATATTTCTGTAAATCTTCCCAAAAAATTGCAGAGAAAGGAGCACTTCTGAACTCATTCTATGAGGCCACCATCACCCGGACAAAAACCACCAAAGATATCACACAGAGAAAAGATAATTACAGGCCCATATCACAGATGAACATAGACGCCAAAATCATCAACACAATATTACCAAACAGAATCAAACAATACATTAAAAGGATCATACACCATGATCAAGTGGGATTTACCCCAGAGATGCAAGGATTTTTCAATATCCACAAATCAATCAGTCTGATGCACCAATTAAACATAAAAAACATATGCTCCTTTCTAGATAGGCACAGAAACCTCTTGATAAAATTCAACATCCATTTGTGATAAAAAAATAAATGCTATATACGGTCGGCACAGAAGAAACATACCTGAATGTAATAAAGAACATATATGACAAACCCGGCACTAATATCATACTGGATAGTGAAAAGGTGAAAGAATTTTCTCCAAGATAATGAACAACAAGATTGTGAATATGCCCATTCTCACTACTCTTATATTAACATAAATTTCAAAGTCCTAGCCAGAGCAACAGAGGAGAAAAATAAAAAAAAGAATCCAACTTGGAAAAGAAGAAGTAAAACTGTCATTTTTTGCAGATGACATGCTAGTACACATAGAAAAGTCGAAAGAGGCAACCATAAAATGGCTAAAACTCAACAATGAATTCAGTAAACTTGCAGGATACAAATTTATTACAGAGAAATCTGCTGCATTTCTATACACTATCAGTGAAAGATCCAAAGGAGAAACTCAGGAAACAATCCCATTTATCATAGCATCACAGACAAGAAAATACTTTAGAAAACAACCTACCTAAGGAGGGAAAAGACACTTACTCCAAAAACTATAAGCTCTTGAGGAAAGAAATTAAAGCCGACACACACAGATGGAAAGAACTGTTCTTAGATGGGAAGAATCAATATAGTCAAAATTATCACACTGTTCAGAACGATCTACAGATCCAATGAAATCCCTATCACATGACCAAGGGCATTTTTCGCAGAACTAGAACACAAAAAATTTAAATCTCTATGGAAACACAAAAGACCCTGAGTGACCAAAACAATATTGGGAAAGAGGAAAGAAGCTGAAGGAATCACTCTCCCTGCCTTCAGATTATATTACCAGGCTACAGTAATAAAAACAGTATGGAATACTGGCCAAAAAAACCCAACATATAGATCAATGAAACAGGAAAGAAAGCACAGAAATAAACCATTCAGCTATGGTCAATTAATTTAAGACAAAGGAAGCAAGAATATACGATGGAGAAAATACCGTCTATTCCATAAGTGGTGCTGGGAAAACTGGACAGCTACATGTAAAGAATGAAAGTAGAACATCCTTAAGACCCTATCCCACAATAAACACACTATGAATTAAAAACTTAACTGGAGAACTGGATACTAAAAGACTCCCAGAGGAAAAGCTAGACAGAACACACTTTGACATAAATTGCAGCAATATCTTTCTAGTGTTGGCTCCTAGGGTAATGGAAATAAAAACAGAAATCAACAAATAGGACCTAATCAGACTCAAAAGTGTTGGCACAGCAAAGGAAACCATAAACAAAAAGGAAAGACAACCTACAGACTGGGAGAAAATATTTGCAAATGAGGCAACTGACAAGGCCTTAATTTCCAAAATACACAAACATCTCATACAACTGAACAACCAAAAAGCAAAGTGACCCAATCACAAAATGGGCAGAAGACCTACAACGACATTTATCAAAAACATACAAATGGCCAAACGGGCACATGAAAAGATTCTCAACATCAGTAATTATTAAAGAAATGCAAATCAAAACTACAATGAGCGACCACCTCACAAAGTCAGAATGGCCATCATTAAAATGTCTATACATACCAAATGCTGGAGAGGGTGTGGAGAAAAGGGAACCCTCCTACACTGTGCATAGGAATGTAACTTGGTGCAGCTGCTTTGGAAAACAGTATGGAGCTTATAGAAAAAACTAATAATTGACTTCTCATATAAACCAGCAACCCAGTTACTAGGTATATAACCAGAGAACCTTCTAATTCAAGAAGTTACATGAATCCCTATGTGCACAGCAGCACTATTAAGCATAGCCAAGACATGGAAGCAACCCAAATGTTCACTGACACATGAAAGGTTAAAGCATTTGTGGTATATGTATACAATGGAATACTACTCAGCCATAACAAAGGATGAAATAATGCCATTTGCCGCAACATGAATGGAGCTAGAGATTATCACACTAAGTGAAGCAAGTCACAAAGAGAAGGAGAAATACCATATGTTATCACGTATATGTGGAATGAAAAATCTGACACAGAAAAACTTATCTACACAAAAGAAACAGACTCACAGACATAGAGAACAGAATGCTTGTTGCCAGGGAGAGGGGAGGCATGGAAGAGATGGATTTTGAGTTTGGGGTTAGCAGATGCAAACTATTATACATAGAATGGGGCAAGAACAAGGTCATGGAGAAAAGGCAACCCTCCTATACTCTTGAAGGAAATGTAAATTGGTACAGACACTATAGAGAACAGTATGGGGTTCCTTAGAAAACTAAAAGCAGAGCTACCATATGATCCAGCAAGCCCACTCCTGGGCATATATTCAGAGTACTACATAGTTCTAAAGGATACATGCCTCCCAATATTCATTGCAGCACTCTTTACAATAGTCAAGACACAGAAGCAACCAAAATGTCCATTGACAGAACAATGGATGAAGGAGATGTGGGACATATATACAATGGAATATTCCTCAGCCAACAAAAATAATGAAATGATGCCATTTACAGCAAGATGGATGGACCTGGAGATTATCCTACTAAGTGAAGTAAAAATATCATACAATATTGCTTATATACGGAATGTAAAAAGAAATGACAGAAATGAACTTATTTACAAAAGAGAAACAGACTCACAGACATAGATTACACACTTACGGTTATCAGAGGGAATGGGGTGGGGGGAAGGGATAGATTGGGAGTTTAGGATTTACATGTACACACTCTCGTATTCAAACAGATAACAAATAAGGACCTACTGTAGAGTACAGGGATTTTGCTCAATATTTTGTAATAACCCAAATGGGAATTAATATGAAAACGAAGAGGTACATGTTATAATGTATAACTGAATCACTTTGCTGCACACCTGCAACTAACACAGCATTGTTACTCACCGATATTCTAATATAAAATAAAAATTTGTAAAATTTAAATTAATTAATTAATTTAGAGAAGGAACAAAGTCCTAGTGTATACCAGAGGAAATTGTATTCAATATCCTGTGATAAACCACACTGGACAAGAAAATGAGAAAGACTGCATAGACAGAAAGATAGGTAGGTGTATAACAATCAATTTTCTATACAGCCAAAGTAACCAAACATTGTAAATCAACTATACTGCAAATAAATCAATCAAACAAAGACCTAGAGACAAATAAAAGCAAAAACACAATGACCCAGGACCTATGGGATGCAGCAAAAGCTGTTCTAAGAGGGAAGTTGTTAGTGATACAAGCTAACAAGAAGAAAAAGCTTCAATAAATGACGTAAATTTACACCTAAGGTAACTAGGGAAAAATGAACAAACAAAACCCCAACTTAGTCGAAGGAAAGAAACCATAATGATCTGAGCAGAAACTTATGAAATAGAGCCTCAAAAACAAACAACAAACAAAGAAAAGATCAATGAAACTAAAACCTGGTTCATTGAAAAGATAAACAATATTCATAATCCTTAGCCAGACTCATCAGGAGAAAAAGGGAGAGGGCCCAAACCAATAAATGTAGACATGAAAAAGCAGTTACAACTGACAGCACAGATATACAAAGAACACTAAGAGACTACAATGAGCAACTATTTGCCAATAAAATGGAAAATCTACAGCAAATGAACACATTTTTACAGAGGTACAATCACCCAGAACTGAACCAGGAAGAACTGGAATATATGAACTGACCAATTACCACTCCTGAAATGGAATCAGTAATTTACAAAGTCCCAAGGAACAGAAACCCAGGACCAGATGGCTTCACAGGGAATTTCTACCATACATTTGGAGAAGAGTTAACACACATCCTTCTGCAAATCTTCCAAAAATTTGCAGAGGTAGGAGCACTTCTGAACTCATTCTATGAGGCCACAATCTCCGTGATTAAAAGAAAAAACATAGACAAAAATATCATACACAGAAAAGATAATTACAGGCCCATATCACAGAGGAACATAACGCCAAAATCATGAACACAATATTAGCAAACAGAATCCATCAATACATTAAAAGGATTATACATCATGATCAAGTGGGATTTACCCCAGAGATGCAAGGATTTTTCAATATCCACAAATCAATCAGTGTGATACACCAATTGAACATAAAGAACATATGATCCTTTCTAGAGAGGGAGGGAAAGCTTTTGATAAAATTCAACATCCATTTATGATAAAAAAACAAAACAAAACTCTGTAGACGGTGAGCACAGAAGAAACATACCTCAATGTAATAAAGGTCATATATGACAAACCCAGCACTAGTATCATACTTGATGGTGAAAAGCTGAAAGAATTTTCTCTAAGATAATGAACAACAAGATCATGAACATGCCCATTCTCACCACTTTTATATAACATAAGTATCAAAGTCCTAGCCAGAGCAACAGAGGAGAAAAATATAAAAAAGAATCCAACTTGGAAAAGAAGAAGTAAACCTGTCATTTTTGGCAGATGACATGCTAGTACACATAGAAAAGTCTAAAGGCGCAAACAGAAAACTGCTAAAACTCATCAATGAATTCAGTAAAGTTGCAGGATACAAAATTCTTACAGAGAAATCTGCTTCATTTCCATACACTATCAGTGATAGATCCGAAGGAGAAACTCAGGAAACAATCCCATTTATCACAGCATCAAATAGAAGAAAATAGTTTAGAAATCAACCCACCTAAGGAGGGAAAAGAACCTTACTCCAAAAACTATAAGATATTGATGAAAGAAATTAAAGCCGACAAACACTGATGGAAAGAAAGACCTGTTCTTGATTGGGAAGAATCAATATTGTTAAAATTATCACCCTGTTCAGAACGATCTACAGATCCAATGAAATCCCTATCACATGACCAAGGGCATTTTTCGCAGAACTAGAACACAAAAAATTTAAATTTGTATGGAAACACAAAGGACCCTGAGTGACCAAAACAATCTTGGGAAAGAGGAGCGAAGCTGAAGGGATCACTCTCCCTGTCTTCAGACTATATTACCAGGCTACAGTAATCAAAACAGTATGGAATACTGGCAAAAAAACCCCAACATATAGATCAATGAAACAGGAAAGAAAGCACAGAAATAAACCATTCAGCTATGGTCAATTAATTTAAGACAAAGGAGGCAAGAATATACGATGGAGAAAATACCGTCTATTCCATAAGTGGTGCTGGGAAAACTGGACAGCTACATGTAAAGAATGAAAGTAGAACATCCTTAAGACCCTATCCCAAAATAAACACAATATGAATTAAAAACCTAACTGGAGAACTGGATACTAAAAGACTCCCAGAGGAAAAGCTAGACAGAACACACTTGGACATAAATTGCAGCAATATCTTTCTAGTTTTGGCTCCTAGGGTAATGGAAATAAAAACAGAAATCAACAAATAGGACCTAATCAAACTCAAAAGTGTTGGCACAGTAAAGGAAACCATAAACAAAAAGCAAAGAACACCTACAGACTGGGAGAAAATATTTGCAAATGAGGCAACTGACAAGGCCTTAATTTCCAAAATACACAAACATCTCATACAACTGAACAACCAAAAAGCAAAGTGACCCAATCAAACAATGGGCAGAAGAACTACAACGACATTTCTCAAAAACATACAAATGGCCAAACGGGCACATGAAAGGATTCTCAACATCAGTAATTATTAAAGAAATGCAAATCAAAACTACAATGAGGCACCACCTCACAAAGGTCAGAATGGCCATCATTAAAATGTCTATACATACCAAATGCTGGAGAGGGTGTGGAGAAAAGGGAACCCTCCTACACTGTGCATAGGAATGTAAATTGGTGCAGCCGCTTTGGAAAACAGTATGGAGCTTATAGAAAAAACTAAAACTTGACTTGTCATATGCTCCAGCAACCCAGCTCCTGGGTATATAACCAGAGAACCTTCTAATTCAAGAAGGTACGTGAATCCCTATGTGCACAGCAGCACTATTAAGCATAGCCAAGACATGGAAGCAACCCAAATGTTCACTGACACATGAATGGCTAAAGCATTTGTGGTATATGTATACAATGGAATACTACTCAGCCATAACAAAGGATGAAATAATGCCATTTGCCGCAACATGAATGGAGCTAGAGATGATCACACTAAGTGAAGCAAGTCACAAAGAGAAGGAGAAATACCATATGTTATCACGTATATGTGGAATGAAAAATCTGACACAGAAGAACTTATCTACACAAAAGAAACAGACTCACAGACATAGAGAACAGAATGCTTGTTGCCAGGGAGAGGGGAGGCATGGAAGAGATGAGTTTGGGGTTAGCAGATGCAAACTATTATACACAGAATGGGGCAAGAACAAGGTCATGGAGAAAAGGCAACCCTCCTATACTCTTGAAGGAAATGTAAATTGGTACAGACACTATAGAGAACAGTATGGGGTTCCTTAGAAAACTAAAAGCAGAGCTACCATATGATCCAGCAAGCCCACTCCTGGGCATATATTCAGAGTACTACATAGTTCTAAAGGATACATGCCTCCCAATATTCATTGCAGCACTCTTTACAATAGTCAAGACACAGAAGCAACCAAAATGTCCATTGACAGAACAATGGATGAAGGAGATGTGGGACATATATACAATGGAATATTCCTCAGCCAACAAAAATAATGTAATGATGCCATTTACAGCAAGATGGATGGACCTGGAGATTATCCTACTAAGTGAAGTAAAAATATCATACAATATTGCTTATATACGGAATGTAAAAAGAAATGACAGAAATGAACTTATTTACAAAAGAGAAACAGACTCACAGACATAGATTACACACTTATGGTTATCAGAGGGAATGGGGTGGGGGGAAGGGATAGATTGGGAGTTTAGGATTTACATGTACACACTCTCGTATTCAAACAGATAACAAATAAGGACCTACTGTAGAGTACAGGGATTTTGCTCAATATTTTGTAATAACCCAAATGGGAATTAATATGAAAACGAAGAGGTACATGTTATAATGTATAACTGAATCACTTTGCTGCACACCTGCAACTAACACAGCATTGTTACTCACCGATATTCTAATATAAAATAAAAATTTGTAAAATTTAAATTAATTAATTAATTAATTTAGAGAAGGAACAAAGTCCTAGTGTATACCAGAGGAAATTGTATTCAATATCCTGTGATAAACCACACTGGACAAGAAAATGAGAAAGAATGCATAGACAGAAAGATAGATAGGTGTATAACAATCAATTTTCTATACAGCCAAAGTAACCAAACATTGTAAATCAACTATACTGCAAATAAATCAATCAAACAAAGACCTAGAGACAAATAAAAGCAAAAACACAATGACCCAGGACCTATGGGATGCAGCAAAAGCTGTTCTAAGAGGGAAGTTGTTAGTGATACAAGCTAACAAGAAGAAAAAGCTTCAATAAATGACGTAACTTTACACCTAAGGTAACTAGGGAAAAATGAACAAACAAAACCCCAACTTAGTCGAAGGAAAGAAACCATAATGATCTGAGCAGAAACTTATGAAATAGAGCCTCAAAAACAAACAACAAACAAAGAAAAGATCAATGAAACTAAAACCTGGTTCATTGAAAAGATAAACAATATTCATAATCCTTAGCCAGACTCATCAGGAGAAACAGGGAGAGGGCCCAAACCAATAAATGTAGACATGAAAAAGCAGTTACAACTGACAGCACAGATATACAAAGAACACTAAGAGACTACAATGAGCAACTATTTGCCAATAAAATGGAAAATCTACAGCAAATGAACACATTTTTACAGAGGTACAATCACCCAGAACTGAACCAGGAAGAACTGGAATATATGAACTGACCAATAACCACTCCTGAAATGGAATCAGTAATTTACAAAGTCCCAAGGAACAGAAACCCAGGACCAGATGGCTTCACAGGGAATTTCTACCATACATTTGGAGAAGAGTTAACACACATCCTTCTGCAAATCTTCCAAAAATTTGCAGAGGTAGGAGCACTTCTGAACTCATTCTATGAGGCCACAATCTCCGTGATTAAAAGAAAAAACATAGACAAAAATATCATACACAGAAAAGATAATTACAGGCCCATATCACAGAGGAACATAACGCCAAAATCATGAACACAATATTAGCAAACAGAATCCATCAATACATTAAAAGGATTATACATCATGATCAAGTGGGATTTACCCCAGAGATGCAAGGATTTTTCAATATCCACAAGTCAATCAGTGTGATACACCAATTGAACATAAAGAACATATGATCCTTTCTAGAGAGGGAGGGAAAGCTTTTGATAAAATTCAACATCCATTTATGATAAAAAACAAAACAAAACTCTGTAGACGGTGAGCACAGAAGAAACATACCTCAATGTAATAAAGGTCATATATGACAAACCCAGCACTAGTATCATACTTGATGGTGAAAAGCTGAAAGAATTTTCTCTAAGATAATGAACAACAAGATCATGAACATGCCCATTCTCACCACTTTTATATAACATAAGTATCAAAGTCCTAGCCAGAGCAACAGAGGAGAAAAATATAAAAAAGAATCCAACTTGGAAAAGAAGAAGTAAACCTGTCATTTTTGGCAGATGACATGCTAGTACACATAGAAAAGTCTAAAGGCGCAAACAGAAAACTGCTAAAACTCATCAATGAATTCAGTAAAGTTGCAGGATACAAAATTCTTACAGAGAAATCTGCTTCATTTCCATACACTATCAGTGATAGATCCGAAGGAGAAACTCAGGAAACAATCCCATTTATCACAGCATCAAATAGAAGAAAATAGTTTAGAAATCAACCCACCTAAGGAGGGAAAAGAACCTTACTCCAAAAACTATAAGATATTGATGAAAGAAATTAAAGCCGACAAACACTGATGGAAAGAAAGACCTGTTCTTGATTGGGAAGAATCAATATTGTTAAAATTATCACCCTGTTCAGAACGATCTACAGATCCAATGAAATCCCTATCACATGACCAAGGGCATTTTTCGCAGAACTAGAACACAAAAAATTTAAATTTGTATGGAAACACAAAGGACCCTGAGTGACCAAAACAATCTTGGGAAAGAGGAGCGAAGCTGAAGGGATCACTCTCCCTGTCTTCAGACTATATTACCAGGCTACAGTAATCAAAACAGTATGGAATACTGGCAAAAAAACCCCAACATATAGATCAATGAAACAGGAAAGAAAGCACAGAAATAAACCATTCAGCTATGGTCAATTAATTTAAGACAAAGGAGGCAAGAATATACGATGGAGAAAATACCGTCTATTCCATAAGTGGTGCTGGGAAAACTGGACAGCTACATGTAAAGAATGAAAGTAGAACATCCTTAAGACCCTATCCCAAAATAAACACAATATGAATTAAAAACCTAACTGGAGAACTGGATACTAAAAGACTCCCAGAGGAAAAGCTAGACAGAACACACTTGGACATAAATTGCAGCAATATCTTTCTAGTTTTGGCTCCTAGGGTAATGGAAATAAAAACAGAAATCAACAAATAGGACCTAATCAAACTCAAAAGTGTTGGCACAGTAAAGGAAACCATAAACAAAAAGCAAAGAACACCTACAGACTGGGAGAAAATATTTGCAAATGAGGCAACTGACAAGGCCTTAATTTCCAAAATACACAAACATCTCATACAACTGAACAACCAAAAAGCAAAGTGACCCAATCAAACAATGGGCAGAAGAACTACAACGACATTTCTCAAAAACATACAAATGGCCAAACGGGCACATGAAAGGATTCTCAACATCAGTAATTATTAAAGAAATGCAAATCAAAACTACAATGAGGCACCACCTCACAAAGGTCAGAATGGCCATCATTAAAATGTCTATACATACCAAATGCTGGAGAGGGTGTGGAGAAAAGGGAACCCTCCTACACTGTGCATAGGAATGTAAATTGGTGCAGCCGCTTTGGAAAACAGTATGGAGCTTATAGAAAAAACTAAAACTTGACTTGTCATATGCTCCAGCAACCCAGCTCCTGGGTATATAACCAGAGAACCTTCTAATTCAAGAAGGTACGTGAATCCCTATGTGCACAGCAGCACTATTAAGCATAGCCAAGACATGGAAGCAACCCAAATGTTCACTGACACATGAATGGCTAAAGCATTTGTGGTATATGTATACAATGGAATACTACTCAGCCATAACAAAGGATGAAATAATGCCATTTGCCGCAACATGAATGGAGCTAGAGATGATCACACTAAGTGAAGCAAGTCACAAAGAGAAGGAGAAATACCATATGTTATCACGTATATGTGGAATGAAAAATCTGACACAGAAGAACTTATCTACACAAAAGAAACAGACTCACAGACATAGAGAACAGAATGCTTGTTGCCAGGGAGAGGGGAGGCATGGAAGAGATGATTGAGTTTGGGGTTAGCAGATGCAAACTATTATACACAGAATGGGGCAAGAACAAGGTCATGGAGAAAAGGCAACCCTCCTATACTCTTGAAGGAAATGTAAATTGGTACAGACACTATAGAGAACAGTATGGGGTTCCTTAGAAAACTAAAAGCAGAGCTACCATATGATCCAGCAAGCCCACTCCTGGGCATATATTCAGAGTACTACATAGTTCTAAAGGATACATGCCTCCCAATATTCATTGCAGCACTCTTTACAATAGTCAAGACACAGAAGCAACCAAAATGTCCATTGACAGAACAATGGATGAAGGAGATGTGGGACATATATACAATGGAATATTCCTCAGCCAACAAAAATAATGTAATGATGCCATTTACAGCAAGATGGATGGACCTGGAGATTATCCTACTAAGTGAAGTAAAAATATCATACAATATTGCTTATATACGGAATGTAAAAAGAAATGACAGAAATGAACTTATTTACAAAAGAGAAACAGACTCACAGACATAGATTACACACTTATGGTTATCAGAGGGAATGGGGTGGGGGGAAGGGATAGATTGGGAGTTTAGGATTTACATGTACACACTCTCGTATTCAAACAGATAACAAATAAGGACCTACTGTAGAGTACAGGGATTTTGCTCAATATTTTGTAATAACCCAAATGGGAATTAATATGAAAACGAAGAGGTACATGTTATAATGTATAACTGAATCACTTTGCTGCACACCTGCAACTAACACAGCATTGTTACTCACCGATATTCTAATATAAAATAAAAATTTGTAAAATTTAAATTAATTAATTAATTAATTTAGAGAAGGAACAAAGTCCTAGTGTATACCAGAGGAAATTGTATTCAATATCCTGTGATAAACCACACTGGACAAGAAAATGAGAAAGAATGCATAGACAGAAAGATAGATAGGTGTATAACAATCAATTTTCTATACAGCCAAAGTAACCAAACATTGTAAATCAACTATACTGCAAATAAATCAATCAAACAAAGACCTAGAGACAAATAAAAGCAAAAACACAATGACCCAAGACCTATGGGATGCAGCAAAAGCTGTTCTAAGAGGGAAGTTGTTAGTGATACAAGCTAACAAGAAGAAAAAGCTTCAATAAATGACGTAACTTTACACCTAAGGTAACTAGGGAAAAATGAACAAACAAAACCCCAACTTAGTCGAAGGAAAGAAACCATAATGATCTGAGCAGAAACTTATGAAATAGCAGCCTCAAAAACAAACAACAAACAAAGAAAAGATCAATGAAACTAAAACCTGGTTCATTGAAAAGATAAACAATATTCATAATCCTTAGCCAGACTCATCAGGAGAAACAGGGAGAGGGCCCAAACCAATAAATGTAGACATGAAAAAGCAGTTACAACTGACATCACAGATATACAAAGAACACTAAGAGACTACAATGAGCAACTATTTGCCAATAAAATGGAAAATCTACAGCAAATGAACACATTTTTACAGAGGTACAATCACCCAGAACTGAACCAGGAAGAACTGGAATATATGAACTGACCAATTACCACTCCTGAAATGGAATCAGTAATTTACAAAGTCCCAAGGAACAGAAACCCAGGACCAGATGGCTTCACAGGGAATTTCTACCATACATTTGGAGAAGAGTTAACACACATCCTTCTGCAAATCTTCCAAAAATTTGCAGAGGTAGGAGCACTTCTGAACTCATTCTATGAGGCCACAATCTCCGTGATTAAAAGAAAAAACATAGACAAAAATATCATACACAGAAAAGATAATTACAGGCCCATATCACAGAGGAACATAACGCCAAAATCATGAACACAATATTAGCAAACAGAATCCATCAATACATTAAAAGGATTATACATCATGATCAAGTGGGATTTACCCCAGAGATGCAAGGATTTTTCAATATCCACAAATCAATCAGTGTGATACACCAATTGAACATAAAGAACATATGATCCTTTCTAGAGAGGGAGGGAAAGCTTTTGATAAAATTCAACATCCATTTATGATAAAAAACAAAACAAAACTCTGTAGACGGTGAGCACAGAAGAAACATACCTCAATGTAATAAAGGTCATATAGGACAAACCCAGCACTAGTATCATACTTGATGGTGAAAAGCTGAAAGAATTTTCTCTAAGATAATGAACAACAAGATCATGAACATGCCCATTCTCACCACTTTTATATAACATAAGTATCAAAGTCCTAGCCAGAGCAACAGAGGAGAAAAATAAAAAAAAGAATCCAACTTGGAAAAGAAGAAGTAAACCTGTCATTTTTGGCAGATGACATGCTAGTACACATAGAAAAGTCTAAAGGCGCAAACAGAAAACTGCTAAAACTCATCAATGAATTCAGTAAAGTTGCAGGATACAAAATTCTTACAGAGAAATCTGCTTCATTTCCATACACTATCAGTGATAGATCCGAAGGAGAAACTCAGGAAACAATCCCATTTATCACAGCATCAAATAGAAGAAAATAGTTTAGAAATCAACCCACCTAAGGAGGGAAAAGAACCTTACTCCAAAAACTATAAGATATTGATGAAAGAAATTAAAGCCGACAAACACTGATGGAAAGAAAGACCTGTTCTTGATTGGGAAGAATCAATATTGTTAAAATTATCACCCTGTTCAGAACGATCTACAGATCCAATGAAATCCCTATCACATGACCAAGGGCATTTTTCGCAGAACTAGAACACAAAAAATTTAAATTTGTATGGAAACACAAAGGACCCTGAGTGACCAAAACAATCTTGGGAAAGAGGAGCGAAGCTGAAGGGATCACTCTCCCTGTCTTCAGACTATATTACCAGGCTACAGTAATCAAAACAGTATGGAATACTGGCAAAAAAACCCCAACATATAGATCAATGAAACAGGAAAGAAAGCACAGAAATAAACCATTCAGCTATGGTCAATTAATTTAAGACAAAGGAGGCAAGAATATACGATGGAGAAAATACCGTCTATTCCATAAGTGGTGCTGGGAAAACTGGACAGCTACATGTAAAGAATGAAAGTAGAACATCCTTAAGACCCTATCCCAAAATAAACACAATATGAATTAAAAACCTAACTGGAGAACTGGATACTAAAAGACTCCCAGAGGAAAAGCTAGACAGAACACACTTGGACATAAATTGCAGCAATATCTTTCTAGTTTTGGCTCCTAGGGTAATGGAAATAAAAACAGAAATCAACAAATAGGACCTAATCAAACTCAAAAGTGTTGGCACAGTAAAGGAAACCATAAACAAAAAGCAAAGAACACCTACAGACTGGGAGAAAATATTTGCAAATGAGGCAACTGACAAGGCCTTAATTTCCAAAATACACAAACATCTCATACAACTGAACAACCAAAAAGCAAAGTGACCCAATCAAACAATGGGCAGAAGAACTACAACGACATTTCTCAAAAACATACAAATGGCCAAACGGGCACATGAAAGGATTCTCAACATCAGTAATTATTAAAGAAATGCAAATCAAAACTACAATGAGGCACCACCTCACAAAGGTCAGAATGGCCATCATTAAAATGTCTATACATACCAAATGCTGGAGAGGGTGTGGAGAAAAGGGAACCCTCCTACACTGTGCATAGGAATGTAAATTGGTGCAGCCGCTTTGGAAAACAGTATGGAGCTTATAGAAAAAACTAAAACTTGACTTGTCATATGCTCCAGCAACCCAGCTCCTGGGTATATAACCAGAGAACCTTCTAATTCAAGAAGGTACGTGAATCCCTATGTGCACAGCAGCACTATTAAGCATAGCCAAGACATGGAAGCAACCCAAATGTTCACTGACACATGAATGGCTAAAGCATTTGTGGTATATGTATACAATGGAATACTACTCAGCCATAACAAAGGATGAAATAATGCCATTTGCCGCAACATGAATGGAGCTAGAGATGATCACACTAAGTGAAGCAAGTCACAAAGAGAAGGAGAAATACCATATGTTATCACGTATATGTGGAATGAAAAATCTGACACAGAAGAACTTATCTACACAAAAGAAACAGACTCACAGACATAGAGAACAGAATGCTTGTTGCCAGGGAGAGGGGAGGCATGGAAGAGATGGATTTTGAGTTTGGGGTTAGCAGATGCAAACTATTATACACAGAATGGGGCAAGAACAAGGTCATGGAGAAAAGGCAACCCTCCTATACTCTTGAAGGAAATGTAAATTGGTACAGACACTGTAGAGAACAGTATGGGGTTCCTTAGAAAACTAAAAGCAGAGCTACCATATGATCCAGCAAGCCCACTCCTGGGCATATATTCAGAGTACTACATAGTTCTAAAGGATACATGCCTCCCAATATTCATTGCAGCACTCTTTACAATAGTCAAGACACAGAAGCAACCAAAATGTCCATTGACAGAACAATGGATGAAGGAGATGTGGGACATATATACAATGGAATATTCCTCAGCCAACAAAAATAATGTAATGATGCCATTTACAGCAAGATGGATGGACCTGGAGATTATCCTACTAAGTGAAGTAAAAATATCATACAATATTGCTTATATACGGAATGTAAAAAGAAATGACAGAAATGAACTTATTTACAAAAGAGAAACAGACTCACAGACATAGATTACACACTTATGGTTATCAGAGGGAATGGGGTGGGGGGAAGGGATAGATTGGGAGTTTAGGATTTACATGTACACACTCTCGTATTCAAACAGATAACAAATAAGGACCTACTGTAGAGTACAGGGATTTTGCTCAATATTTTGTAATAACCCAAATGGGAATTAATATGAAAACGAAGAGGTACATGTTATAATGTATAACTGAATCACTTTGCTGCACACCTGCAACTAACACAGCATTGTTACTCACCGATATTCTAATATAAAATAAAAATTTGTAAAATTTAAATTAATTAATTAATTAATTTAGAGAAGGAACAAAGTCCTAGTGTATACCAGAGGAAATTGTATTCAATATCCTGTGATAAACCACACTGGACAAGAAAATGAGAAAGAATGCATAGACAGAAAGATAGATAGGTGTATAACAATCAATTTTCTATACAGCCAAAGTAACCAAACATTGTAAATCAACTATACTGCAAATAAATCAATCAAACAAAGACCTAGAGACAAATAAAAGCAAAAACACAATGACCCAGGACCTATGGGATGCAGCAAAAGCTGTTCTAAGAGGGAAGTTGTTAGTGATACAAGCTAACAAGAAGAAAAAGCTTCAATAAATGACGTAACTTTACACCTAAGGTAACTAGGGAAAAATGAACAAACAAAACCCCAACTTAGTCGAAGGAAAGAAACCATAATGATCTGAGCAGAAACTTATGAAATAGAGCCTCAAAAACAAACAACAAACAAAGAAAAGATCAATGAAACTAAAACCTGGTTCATTGAAAAGATAAACAATATTCATAATCCTTAGCCAGACTCATCAGGAGAAACAGGGAGAGGGCCCAAACCAATAAATGTAGACATGAAAAAGCAGTTACAACTGACAGCACAGATATACAAAGAACACTAAGAGACTACAATGAGCAACTATTTGCCAATAAAATGGAAAATCTACAGCAAATGAACACATTTTTTACAGAGGTACAATCACCCAGAACTGAACCAGGAAGAACTGGAATATATGAACTGACCAATGACCACTCCTGAAATGGAATCAGTAATTTACAAAGTCCCAAGGAACAGAAACCCAGGACCAGATGGCTTCACAGGGAATTTCTACCATACATTTGGAGAAGAGTTAACACACATCCTTCTGCAAATCTTCCAAAAATTTGCAGAGGTAGGAGCACTTCTGAACTCATTCTATGAGGCCACAATCTCCGTGATTAAAAGAAAAAACATAGACAAAAATATCATACACAGAAAAGATAATTACAGGCCCATATCACAGAGGAACATAACGCCAAAATCATGAACACAATATTAGCAAACAGAATCCATCAATACATTAAAAGGATTATACATCATGATCAAGTGGGATTTACCCCAGAGATGCAAGGATTTTTCAATATCCACAAATCAATCAGTGTGATACACCAATTGAACATAAAGAACATATGATCCTTTCTAGAGAGGGAGGGAAAGCTTTTGATAAAATTCAACATCCATTTATGATAAAAAACAAAACAAAACTCTGTAGACGGTGAGCACAGAAGAAACATACCTCAATGTAATAAAGGTCATATAGGACAAACCCAGCACTAGTATCATACTTGATGGTGAAAAGCTGAAAGAATTTTCTCTAAGATAATGAACAACAAGATCATGAACATGCCCATTCTCACCACTTTTATATAACATAAGTATCAAAGTCCTAGCCAGAGCAACAGAGGAGAAAAATAAAAAAAAGAATCCAACTTGGAAAAGAAGAAGTAAACCTGTCATTTTTGGCAGATGACATGCTAGTACACATAGAAAAGTCTAAAGGCGCAAACAGAAAACTGCTAAAACTCATCAATGAATTCAGTAAAGTTGCAGGATACAAAATTCTTACAGAGAAATCTGCTTCATTTCCATACACTATCAGTGATAGATCCGAAGGAGAAACTCAGGAAACAATCCCATTTATCACAGCATCAAATAGAAGAAAATAGTTTAGAAATCAACCCACCTAAGGAGGGAAAAGAACCTTACTCCAAAAACTATAAGATATTGATGAAAGAAATTAAAGCCGACAAACACTGATGGAAAGAAAGACCTGTTCTTGATTGGGAAGAATCAATATTGTTAAAATTATCACCCTGTTCAGAACGATCTACAGATCCAATGAAATCCCTATCACATGACCAAGGGCATTTTTCGCAGAACTAGAACACAAAAAATTTAAATTTGTATGGAAACACAAAGGACCCTGAGTGACCAAAACAATCTTGGGAAAGAGGAGCGAAGCTGAAGGGATCACTCTCCCTGTCTTCAGACTATATTACCAGGCTACAGTAATCAAAACAGTATGGAATACTGGCAAAAAAACCCCAACATATAGATCAATGAAACAGGAAAGAAAGCACAGAAATAAACCATTCAGCTATGGTCAATTAATTTAAGACAAAGGAGGCAAGAATATACGATGGAGAAAATACCGTCTATTCCATAAGTGGTGCTGGGAAAACTGGACAGCTACATGTAAAGAATGAAAGTAGAACATCCTTAAGACCCTATCCCAAAATAAACACAATATGAATTAAAAACCTAACTGGAGAACTGGATACTAAAAGACTCCCAGAGGAAAAGCTAGACAGAACACACTTGGACATAAATTGCAGCAATATCTTTCTAGTTTTGGCTCCTAGGGTAATGGAAATAAAAACAGAAATCAACAAATAGGACCTAATCAAACTCAAAAGTGTTGGCACAGCAAAGGAAACCATAAACAAAAAGGAAAGACAACCTACAGACTGGGAGAAAATATTTGCAAATGAGGCAACTGACAAGGCCTTAATTTCCAAAATATACAAACATCTCATACAACTGAACAACCAAAAAGCAAAGTGACCCAATCAAACAATGGGCAGAAGAACTACAACGACATTTCTCAAACACATACAAATGGCCAAACGGGCACATGAAAAGATTCTCAACATCAGTAATTATTAAAGAAATGCAAATCAAAACTACAATGAGGCACCACCTCACAAAGGTCAGAGTGGCCATCATTAAAATGTCTATACATACCAAATGCTGGAGAGGGTGTGGAGAAAAGGGAACCCTCCTACACTGTGCATAGGAATGTAAATTGGTGCAGCCGCTTTGGAAAACAGTATGGAGCTTATAGAAAAAACTAAAACTTGACTTGTCATATGCTCCAGCAACCCAGCTCCTGGGTATATAACCAGAGAACCTTCTAATTCAAGAAGGTACGTGAATCCCTATGTGCACAGCAGCACTATTAAGCATAGCCAAGACATGGAAGCAACCCAAATGTTCACTGACACATGAATGGTTAAAGCATTTGTGGTATATGTATACAATGGAATACTACTCAGCCATAACAAAGGATGAAATAATGCCATTTGCCGCAACATGAATGGAGCTAGAGATGATCACACTAAGTGAAGCAAGTCACAAAGAGAAGGAGAAATACCATATGTTATCACGTATATGTGGAATGAAAAATCTGACACAGAAGAACTTATCTACACAAAAGAAACAGACTCACAGACATAGAGAACAGAATGCTTGTTGCCAGGGAGAGGGGAGGCATGGAAGAGATGGATTTTGAGTTTGGGGTTAGCAGATGCAAACTATTATACACAGAATGGGGCAAGAACAAGGTCATGGAGAAAAGGCAACCCTCCTATACTCTTGAAGGAAATGTAAATTGGTACAGACACTATAGAGAACAGTATGGGGTTCCTTAGAAAACTAAAAGCAGAGCTACCATATGATCCAGCAAGCCCACTCCTGGGCATATATTCAGAGTACTACATAGTTCTAAAGGATACATGCCTCCCAATATTCATTGCAGCACTCTTTACAATAGTCAAGACACAGAAGCAACCAAAATGTCCATTGACAGAACAATGGATGAAGGAGATGTGGGACATATATACAATGGAATATTCCTCAGCCAACAAAAATAATGTAATGATGCCATTTACAGCAAGATGGATGGACCTGGAGATTATCCTACTAAGTGAAGTAAAAATATCATACAATATTGCTTATATACGGAATGTAAAAAGAAATGACAGAAATGAACTTATTTACAAAAGAGAAACAGACTCACAGACATAGATTACACACTTATGGTTATCAGAGGGAATGGGGTGGGGGGAAGGGATAGATTGGGAGTTTAGGATTTACATGTACACACTCTCGTATTCAAACAGATAACAAATAAGGACCTACTGTAGAGTACAGGGATTTTGCTCAATATTTTGTAATAACCCAAATGGGAATTAATATGAAAACGAAGAGGTACATGTTATAATGTATAACTGAATCACTTTGCTGCACACCTGCAACTAACACAGCATTGTTACTCACCGATATTCTAATATAAAATAAAAATTTGTAAAATTTAAATTAATTAATTAATTAATTTAGAGAAGGAACAAAGTCCTAGTGTATACCAGAGGAAATTGTATTCAATATCCTGTGATAAACCACACTGGACAAGAAAATGAGAAAGAATGCATAGACAGAAAGATAGATAGGTGTATAACAATCAATTTTCTATACAGCCAAAGTAACCAAACATTGTAAATCAACTATACTGCAAATAAATCAATCAAACAAAGACCTAGAGACAAATAAAAGCAAAAACACAATGACCCAAGACCTATGGGATGCAGCAAAAGCTGTTCTAAGAGGGAAGTTGTTAGTGATACAAGCTAACAAGAAGAAAAAGCTTCAATAAATGACGTAACTTTACACCTAAGGTAACTAGGGAAAAATGAACAAACAAAACCCCAACTTAGTCGAAGGAAAGAAACCATAATGATCTGAGCAGAAACTTATGAAATACAGCCTCAAAAACAAACAACAAACAAAGAAAAGATCAATGAAACTAAAACCTGGTTCATTGAAAAGATAAACAATATTCATAATCCTTAGCCAGACTCATCAGGAGAAACAGGGAGAGGGCCCAAACCAATAAATGTAGACATGAAAAAGCAGTTACAACTGACATCACAGATATACAAAGAACACTAAGAGACTACAATGAGCAACTATTTGCCAATAAAATGGAAAATCTACAGCAAATGAACACATTTTTACAGAGGTACAATCACCCAGAACTGAACCAGGAAGAACTGGAATATATGAAGTGACCAATTACCACTCCTGAAATGGAATCAGTAATTTACAAAGTCCCAAGGAACAGAAACCCAGGACCAGATGGCTTCACAGGGAATTTCTACCATACATTTGGAGAAGAGTTAACACACATCCTTCTGCAAATCTTCCAAAAATTTGCAGAGGTAGGAGCACTTCTGAACTCATTCTATGAGGCCACAATCTCCGTGATTAAAACAAAATCATAGACAAAAATATCATACACAGAAAAGATAATTACAGGCCCATATCACAGAGGAACATAACGCCAAAATCATGAACACAATATTAGCAAACAGAATCCATCAATACATTAAAAGGATTATACATCATGATCAAGTGGGATTTACCCCAGAGATGCAAGGATTTTTCAATATCCACAAATCAATCAGTGTGATACACCAATTGAACATAAAGAACATATGATCCTTTCTAGAGAGGGAGGGAAAGCTTTTGATAAAATTCAACATCCATTTATGATAAAAAACAAAACAAAACTCTGTAGACGGTGAGCACAGAAGAAACATACCTCAATGTAATAAAGGTCATATAGGACAAACCCAGCACTAGTATCATACTTGATGGTGAAAAGCTGAAAGAATTTTCTCTAAGATAATGAACAACAAGATCATGAACATACCCATTCTCACCACTTTTATATAACATAAGTATCAAAGTCCTAGCCAGAGCAACAGAGGAGAAAAATAAAAAAAAGAATCCAACTTGGAAAAGAAGAAGTAAACCTGTCATTTTTGGCAGATGACATGCTAGTACACATAGAAAAGTCTAAAGGCGCAAACAGAAAACTGCTAAAACTCATCAATGAATTCAGTAAAGTTGCAGGATACAAAATTCTTACAGAGAAATCTGCTTCATTTCCATACACTATCAGTGATAGATCCGAAGGAGAAACTCAGGAAACAATCCCATTTATCACAGCATCAAATAGAAGAAAATAGTTTAGAAATCAACCCACCTAAGGAGGGAAAAGAACCTTACTCCAAAAACTATAAGATATTGATGAAAGAAATTAAAGCCGACAAACACTGATGGAAAGAAAGACCTGTTCTTGATTGGGAAGAATCAATATTGTTAAAATTATCACCCTGTTCAGAACGATCTACAGATCCAATGAAATCCCTATCACATGACCAAGGGCAATTTTTCGCAGAACTAGAACACAAAAAATTTAAATTTGTATGGAAACACAAAGGACCCTGAGTGACCAAAACAATCTTGGGAAAGAGGAGAGAAGCTGAAGGGATCACTCTCCCTGTCTTCAGACTATATTACCAGGCTACAGTAATCAAAACAGTATGGAATACTGGCAAAAAAACCCCAACATACAGATCAATGAAACAGGAAAGAAAGCACAGAAATAAACCATTCAGCTATGGTCAATTAATTTAAGACAAAGGAGGCAAGAATATACGATGGAGAAAATACCGTCTATTCCATAAGTGGTGCTGGGAAAACTGGACAGCTACATGTAAAGAATGAAAGTAGAACATCCTTAAGACCCTATCCCAAAATAAACACAATATGAATTAAAAACCTAACTGGAGAACTGGATACTAAAAGACTCCCAGAGGAAAAGCTAGACAGAACACACTTGGACATAAATTGCAGCAATATCTTTCTAGTTTTGGCTCCTAGGGTAATGGAAATAAAAACAGAAATCAACAAATAGGACCTAATCAAACTCAAAAGTGTTGGCACAGCAAAGGAAACCATAAACAAAAAGGAAAGACAACCTACAGACTGGGAGAAAATATTTGCAAATGAGGCAACTGACAAGGCCTTAATTTCCAAAATATACAAACATCTCATACAACTGAACAACCAAAAAGCAAAGTGACCCAATCAAACAATGGGCAGAAGAACTACAACGACATTTCTCAAACACATACAAATGGCCAAACGGGCACATGAAAAGATTCTCAACATCAGTAATTATTAAAGAAATGCAAATCAAAACTACAATGAGGCACCACCTCACAAAGGTCAGAGTGGCCATCATTAAAATGTCTATACATACCAAATGCTGGAGAGGGTGTGGAGAAAAGGGAACCCTCCTACACTGTGCATAGGAATGTAAATTGGTGCAGCCGCTTTGGAAAACAGTATGGAGCTTATAGAAAAAACTAAAACCTGACTTGTCATATGCTCCAGCAACCCAGCTCCTGGGTATATAACCAGAGAACCTTCTAATTCAAGAAGGTACGTGAATCCCTATGTGCACAGCAGCACTATTAAGCATAGCCAAGACATGGAAGCAACCCAAATGTTCACTGACACATGAATGGTTAAAGCATTTGTGGTATATGTATACAATGGAATACTACTCAGCCATAACAAAGGATGAAATAATGCCATTGGCCGCAACATGAATGGAGCTAGAGATGATCACACTAAGTGAAGCAAGTCACAAAGAGAAGGAGAAATACCATATGTTATCACGTATATGTGGAATGAAAAATCTGACACAGAAGAACTTATCTACACAAAAGAAACAGACTCACAGACATAGAGAACAGAATGCTTGTTGCCAGGGAGAGGGGAGGCATGGAAGAGATGGATTTTGAGTTTGGGGTTAGCAGATGCAAACTATTATACACAGAATGGGGCAAGAACAAGGTCATGGAGAAAAGGCAACCCTCCTATACTCTTGAAGGAAATGTAAATTGGTACAGACACTATAGAGAACAGTATGGGGTTCCTTAGAAAACTAAAAGCAGAGCTACCATATGATCCAGCAAGCCCACTCCTGGGCATATATTCAGAGTACTACATAGTTCTAAAGGATACATGCCTCCCAATATTCATTGCAGCACTCTTTACAATAGTCAAGACACAGAAGCAACCAAAATGTCCATTGACAGAACAATGGATGAAGGAGATGTGGGACATATATACAATGGAATATTCCTCAGCCAACAAAAATAATGTAATGATGCCATTTACAGCAAGATGGATGGACCTGGAGATTATCCTACTAAGTGAAGTAAAAATATCATACAATATTGCTTATATACGGAATGTAAAAAGAAATGACAGAAATGAACTTATTTACAAAAGAGAAACAGACTCACAGACATAGATTACACACTTATGGTTATCAGAGGGAATGGGGTGGGGGGAAGGGATAGATTGGGAGTTTAGGATTTACATGTACACACTCTCGTATTCAAACAGATAACAAATAAGGACCTACTGTAGAGTACAGGGATTTTGCTCAATATTTTGTAATAACCCAAATGGGAATTAATATGAAAACGAAGAGGTACATGTTATAATGTATAACTGAATCACTTTGCTGCACACCTGCAACTAACACAGCATTGTTACTCACCGATATTCTAATATAAAATAAAAATTTGTAAAATTTAAATTAATTAATTGATTAATTTAGAGAAGGAACAAAGTCCTAGTGTATACCAGAGGAAATTGTATTCAATATCCTGTGATAAACCACACTGGACAAGAAAATGAGAAAGAATGCATAGACAGAAAGATAGATAGGTGTATAACAATCAATTTTCTATACAGCCAAAGTAACCAAACATTGTAAATCAACTATACTGCAAATAAATCAATCAAACAAAGACCTAGAGACAAATAAAAGCAAAAACACAATGACCCAAGACCTATGGGATGCAGCAAAAGCTGTTCTAAGAGGGAAGTTGTTAGTGATACAAGCTAACAAGAAGAAAAAGCTTCAATAAATGACGTAACTTTACACCTAAGGTAACTAGGGAAAAATGAACAAACAAAACCCCAACTTAGTCGAAGGAAAGAAACCATAATGATCTGAGCAGAAACTTATGAAATAGAGCCTCAAAAACAAACAACAAACAAAGAAAAGATCAATGAAACTAAAACCTGGTTCATTGAAAAGATAAACAATATTCATAATCCTTAGCCAGACTCATCAGGAGAAACAGGGAGAGGGCCCAAACCAATAAATGTAGACATGAAAAAGCAGTCACAACTGACATCACAGATATACAAAGAACACTAAGAGACTACAATGAGCAACTATTTGCCAATAAAATGGAAAATCTACAGCAAATGAACACATTTTTACAGAGGTACAATCACCCAGAACTGAACCAGGAAGAACTGGAATATATGAAGTGACCAATTACCACTCCTGAAATGGAATCAGTAATTTACAAAGTCCCAAGGAACAGAAACCCAGGACCAGATGGCTTCACAGGGAATTTCTACCATACATTTGGAGAAGAGTTAACACACATCCTTCTGCAAATCTTCCAAAAATTTGCAGAGGTAGGAGCACTTCTGAACTCATTCTATGAGGCCACAATCTCCGTGATTAAAAGAAAAAACATAGACAAAAATATCATACACAGAAAAGATAATTACAGGCCCATATCACAGAGGAACATAACGCCAAAATCATGAACACAATATTAGCAAACAGAATCCATCAATACATTAAAAGGATTATACATCATGATCAAGTGGGATTTACCCCAGAGATGCAAGGATTTTTCAATATCCACAAATCAATCAGTGTGATACACCAATTGAACATAAAGAACATATGATCCTTTCTAGAGAGGGAGGGAAAGCTTTTGATAAAATTCAACATCCATTTATGATAAAAAACAAAACAAAACTCTGTAGACGGTGAGCACAGAAGAAACATACCTCAATGTAATAAAGGTCATATAGGACAAACCCAGCACTAGTATCATACTTGATGGTGAAAAGCTGAAAGAATTTTCTCTAAGATAATGAACAACAAGATCATGAACATGCCCATTCTCACCACTTTTATATAACATAAGTATCAAAGTCCTAGCCAGAGCAACAGAGGAGAAAAATAAAAAAAAGAATCCAACTTGGAAAAGAAGAAGTAAACCTGTCATTTTTGGCAGATGACATGCTAGTACACATAGAAAAGTCTAAAGGCGCAAACAGAAAACTGCTAAAACTCATCAATGAATTCAGTAAAGTTGCAGGATACAAAATTCTTACAGAGAAATCTGCTTCATTTCCATACACTATCAGTGATAGATCCGAAGGAGAAACTCAGGAAACAATCCCATTTATCACAGCATCAAATAGAAGAAAATAGTTTAGAAATCAACCCACCTAAGGAGGGAAAAGAACCTTACTCCAAAAACTATAAGATATTGATGAAAGAAATTAAAGCCGACAAACACTGATGGAAAGAAAGACCTGTTCTTGATTGGGAAGAATCAATATTGTTAAAATTATCACCCTGTTCAGAACGATCTACAGATCCAATGAAATCCCTATCACATGACCAAGGGCAATTTTTCGCAGAACTAGAACACAAAAAATTTAAATTTGTATGGAAACACAAAGGACCCTGAGTGACCAAAACAATCTTGGGAAAGAGGAGAGAAGCTGAAGGGATCACTCTCCCTGTCTTCAGACTATATTACCAGGCTACAGTAATCAAAACAGTATGGAATACTGGCAAAAAAACCCCAACATACAGATCAATGAAACAGGAAAGAAAGCACAGAAATAAACCATTCAGCTATGGTCAATTAATTTAAGACAAAGGAGGCAAGAATATACGATGGAGAAAATACCGTCTATTCCATAAGTGGTGCTGGGAAAACTGGACAGCTACATGTAAAGAATGAAAGTAGAACATCCTTAAGACCCTATCCCAAAATAAACACAATATGAATTAAAAACCTAACTGGAGAACTGGATACTAAAAGACTCCCAGAGGAAAAGCTAGACAGAACACACTTGGACATAAATTGCAGCAATATCTTTCTAGTTTTGGCTCCTAGGGTAATGGAAATAAAAACAGAAATCAACAAATAGGACCTAATCAAACTCAAAAGTGTTGGCACAGCAAAGGAAACCATAAACAAAAAGGAAAGACAACCTACAGACTGGGAGAAAATATTTGCAAATGAGGCAACTGACAAGGCCTTAATTTCCAAAATATACAAACATCTCATACAACTGAACAACCAAAAAGCAAAGTGACCCAATCAAACAATGGGCAGAAGAACTACAATGACATTTCTCAAACACATACAAATGGCCAAACGGGCACATGAAAAGATTCTCAACATCAGTAATTATTAAAGAAATGCAAATCAAAACTACAATGAGGCACCACCTCACAAAGGTCAGAGTGGCCATCATTAAAATGTCTATACATACCAAATGCTGGAGAGGGTGTGGAGAAAAGGGAACCCTCCTACACTGTGCATAGGAATGTAAATTGGTGCAGCCGCTTTGGAAAACAGTATGGAGCTTATAGAAAAAACTAAAACTTGACTTGTCATATGCTCCAGCAACCCAGCTCCTGGGTATATAACCAGAGAACCTTCTAATTCAAGAAGGTACGTGAATCCCTATGTGCACAGCAGCACTATTAAGCATAGCCAAGACATGGGAGCAACCCAAATGTTCACTGACACATGAATGGTTAAAGCAATTGTGGTATATGTATACAATGGAATACTACTCAGCCATAACAAAGGATGAAATAATGCCATTGGCCGCAACATGAATGGAGCTAGAGATGATCACACTAAGTGAAGCAAGTCACAAAGAGAAGGAGAAATACCATATGTTATCACGTATATGTGGAATGAAAAATCTGACACAGAAGAACTTATCTACACAAAAGAAACAGACTCACAGACATAGAGAACAGAATGCTTGTTGCCAGGGAGAGGGGAGGCATGGAAGAGATGGATTTTGAGTTTGGGGTTAGCAGATGCAAACTATTATACACAGAATGGGGCAAGAACAAGGTCATGGAGAAAAGGCAACCCTCCTATACTCTTGAAGGAAATGTAAATTGGTACAGACACTATAGAGAACAGTATGGGGTTCCTTAGAAAACTAAAAGCAGAGCTACCATATGATCCAGCAAGCCCACTCCTGGGCATATATTCAGAGTACTACATAGTTCTAAAGGATACATGCCTCCCAATATTCATTGCAGCACTCTTTACAATAGTCAAGACACAGAAGCAACCAAAATGTCCATTGACAGAACAATGGATGAAGGAGATGTGGGACATATATACAATGGAATATTCCTCAGCCAACAAAAATAATGTAATGATGCCATTTACAGCAAGATGGATGGACCTGGAGATTATCCTACTAAGTGAAGTAAAAATATCATACAATATTGCTTATATACGGAATGTAAAAAGAAATGACAGAAATGAACTTATTTACAAAAGAGAAACAGACTCACAGACATAGATTACACACTTATGGTTATCAGAGGGAATGGGGTGGGGGGAAGGGATAGATTGGGAGTTTAGGATTTACATGTACACACTCTCGTATTCAAACAGATAACAAATAAGGACCTACTGTAGAGTACAGGGATTTTGCTCAATATTTTGTAATAACCCAAATGGGAATTAATATGAAAACGAAGAGGTACATGTTATAATGTATAACTGAATCACTTTGCTGCACACCTGCAACTAACACAGCATTGTTACTCACCGATATTCTAATATAAAATAAAAATTTGTAAAATTTAAATTAATTAATTGATTAATTTAGAGAAGGAACAAAGTCCTAGTGTATACCAGAGGAAATTGTATTCAATATCCTGTGATAAACCACACTGGACAAGAAAATGAGAAAGAATGCATAGACAGAAAGATAGATAGGTGTATAACAATCAATTTTCTATACAGCCAAAGTAACCAAACATTGTAAATCAACTATACTGCAAATAAATCAATCAAACAAAGACCTAGAGACAAATAAAAGCAAAAACACAATGACCCAAGACCTATGGGATGCAGCAAAAGCTGTTCTAAGAGGGAAGTTGTTAGTGATACAAGCTAACAAGAAGAAAAAGCTTCAATAAATGACGTAACTTTACACCTAAGGTAACTAGGGAAAAATGAACAAACAAAACCCCAACTTAGTCGAAGGAAAGAAACCATAATGATCTGAGCAGAAACTTATGAAATAGAGCCTCAAAAACAAACAACAAACAAAGAAAAGATCAATGAAACTAAAACCTGGTTCATTGAAAAGATAAACAATATTCATAATCCTTAGCCAGACTCATCAGGAGAAACAGGGAGAGGGCCCAAACCAATAAATGTAGACATGAAAAAGCAGTCACAACTGACATCACAGATATACAAAGAACACTAAGAGACTACAATGAGCAACTATTTGCCAATAAAATGGAAAATCTACAGCAAATGAACACATTTTTACAGAGGTACAATCACCCAGAACTGAACCAGGAAGAACTGGAATATATGAAGTGACCAATTACCACTCCTGAAATGGAATCAGTAATTTACAAAGTCCCAAGGAACAGAAACCCAGGACCAGATGGCTTCACAGGGAATTTCTACCATACATTTGGAGAAGAGTTAACACACATCCTTCTGCAAATCTTCCAAAAATTTGCAGAGGTAGGAGCACTTCTGAACTCATTCTATGAGGCCACAATCTCCGTGATTAAAAGAAAAAACATAGACAAAAATATCATACACAGAAAAGATAATTACAGGCCCATATCACAGAGGAACATAACGCCAAAATCATGAACACAATATTAGCAAACAGAATCCATCAATACATTAAAAGGATTATACATCATGATCAAGTGGGATTTACCCCAGAGATGCAAGGATTTTTCAATATCCACAAATCAATCAGTGTGATACACCAATTGAACATAAAGAACATATGATCCTTTCTAGAGAGGGAGGGAAAGCTTTTGATAAAATTCAACATCCATTTATGATAAAAAACAAAACAAAACTCTGTAGACGGTGAGCACAGAAGAAACATACCTCAATGTAATAAAGGTCATATAGGACAAACCCAGCACTAGTATCATACTTGATGGTGAAAAGCTGAAAGAATTTTCTCTAAGATAATGAACAACAAGATCATGAACATGCCCATTCTCACCACTTTTATATAACATAAGTATCAAAGTCCTAGCCAGAGCAACAGAGGAGAAAAATAAAAAAAAGAATCCAACTTGGAAAAGAAGAAGTAAACCTGTCATTTTTGGCAGATGACATGCTAGTACACATAGAAAAGTCTAAAGGCGCAAACAGAAAACTGCTAAAACTCATCAATGAATTCAGTAAAGTTGCAGGATACAAAATTCTTACAGAGAAATCTGCTTCATTTCCATACACTATCAGTGATAGATCCGAAGGAGAAACTCAGGAAACAATCCCATTTATCACAGCATCAAATAGAAGAAAATAGTTTAGAAATCAACCCACCTAAGGAGGGAAAAGAACCTTACTCCAAAAACTATAAGATATTGATGAAAGAAATTAAAGCCGACAAACACTGATGGAAAGAAAGACCTGTTCTTGATTGGGAAGAATCAATATTGTTAAAATTATCACCCTGTTCAGAACGATCTACAGATCCAATGAAATCCCTATCACATGACCAAGGGCAATTTTTCGCAGAACTAGAACACAAAAAATTTAAATTTGTATGGAAACACAAAGGACCCTGAGTGACCAAAACAATCTTGGGAAAGAGGAGAGAAGCTGAAGGGATCACTCTCCCTGTCTTCAGACTATATTACCAGGCTACAGTAATCAAAACAGTATGGAATACTGGCAAAAAAACCCCAACATACAGATCAATGAAACAGGAAAGAAAGCACAGAAATAAACCATTCAGCTATGGTCAATTAATTTAAGACAAAGGAGGCAAGAATATACGATGGAGAAAATACCGTCTATTCCATAAGTGGTGCTGGGAAAACTGGACAGCTACATGTAAAGAATGAAAGTAGAACATCCTTAAGACCCTATCCCAAAATAAACACAATATGAATTAAAAACCTAACTGGAGAACTGGATACTAAAAGACTCCCAGAGGAAAAGCTAGACAGAACACACTTGGACATAAATTGCAGCAATATCTTTCTAGTTTTGGCTCCTAGGGTAATGGAAATAAAAACAGAAATCAACAAATAGGACCTAATCAAACTCAAAAGTGTTGGCACAGCAAAGGAAACCATAAACAAAAAGGAAAGACAACCTACAGACTGGGAGAAAATATTTGCAAATGAGGCAACTGACAAGGCCTTAATTTCCAAAATATACAAACATCTCATACAACTGAACAACCAAAAAGCAAAGTGACCCAATCAAACAATGGGCAGAAGAACTACAATGACATTTCTCAAACACATACAAATGGCCAAACGGGCACATGAAAAGATTCTCAACATCAGTAATTATTAAAGAAATGCAAATCAAAACTACAATGAGGCACCACCTCACAAAGGTCAGAGTGGCCATCATTAAAATGTCTATACATACCAAATGCTGGAGAGGGTGTGGAGAAAAGGGAACCCTCCTACACTGTGCATAGGAATGTAAATTGGTGCAGCCGCTTTGGAAAACAGTATGGAGCTTATAGAAAAAACTAAAACTTGACTTGTCATATGCTCCAGCAACCCAGCTCCTGGGTATATAACCAGAGAACCTTCTAATTCAAGAAGGTACGTGAATCCCTATGTGCACAGCAGCACTATTAAGCATAGCCAAGACATGGGAGCAACCCAAATGTTCACTGACACATGAATGGTTAAAGCATTTGTGGTATATGTATACAATGGAATACTACTCAGCCATAACAAAGGATGAAATAATGCCATTGGCCGCAACATGAATGGAGCTAGAGATGATCACACTAAGTGAAGCAAGTCACAAAGAGAAGGAGAAATACCATATGTTATCACGTATATGTGGAATGAAAAATCTGACACAGAAGAACTTATCTACACAAAAGAAACAGACTCACAGACATAGAGAACAGAATGCTTGTTGCCAGGGAGAGGGGAGGCATGGAAGAGATGGATTTTGAGTTTGGGGTTAGCAGATGCAAACTATTATACACAGAATGGGGCAAGAACAAGGTCATGGAGAAAAGGCAACCCTCCTATACTCTTGAAGGAAATGTAAATTGGTACAGACACTGTAGAGAACAGTATGGGGTTCCTTAGAAAACTAAAAGCAGAGCTACCATATGATCCAGCAAGCCCACTCCTGGGCATATATTCAGAGTACTACATAGTTCTAAAGGATACATGCCTCCCAATATTCATTGCAGCACTCTTTACAATAGTCAAGACACAGAAGCAACCAAAATGTCCATTGACAGAACAATGGATGAAGGAGATGTGGGACATATATACAATGGAATATTCCTCAGCCAACAAAAATAATGTAATGATGCCATTTACAGCAAGATGGATGGACCTGGAGATTATCCTACTAAGTGAAGTAAAAATATCATACAATATTGCTTATATACGGAATGTAAAAAGAAATGACAGAAATGAACTTATTTACAAAAGAGAAACAGACTCACAGACATAGATTACACACTTATGGTTATCAGAGGGAATGGGGTGGGGGTAAGGGATAGATTGGGAGTTTAGGATTTACATGTACACACTCTCGTATTCAAACAGATAACAAATAAGGACCTACTGTAGAGTACAGGGATTTTGCTCAATATTTTGTAATAACCCAAATGGGAATTAATATGAAAACGAAGAGGTACATGTTATAATGTATAACTGAATCACTTTGCTGCACACCTGCAACTAACACAGCATTGTTACTCACCGATATTCTAATATAAAATAAAAATTTGTAAAATTTAAATTAATTAATTGATTAATTTAGAGAAGGAACAAAGTCCTAGTGTATACCAGAGGAAATTGTATTCAATATCCTGTGATAAACCACACTGGACAAGAAAATGAGAAAGAATGCATAGACAGAAAGATAGATAGGTGTATAACAATCAATTTTCTATACAGCCAAAGTAACCAAACATTGTAAATCAACTATACTGCAAATAAATCAATCAAACAAAGACCTAGAGACAAATAAAAGCAAAAACACAATGACCCAAGACCTATGGGATGCAGCAAAAGCTGTTCTAAGAGGGAAGTTGTTAGTGATACAAGCTAACAAGAAGAAAAAGCTTCAATAAATGACGTAACTTTACACCTAAGGTAACTAGGGAAAAATGAACAAACAAAACCCCAACTTAGTCGAAGGAAAGAAACCATAATGATCTGAGCAGAAACTTATGAAATAGAGCCTCAAAAACAAACAACAAACAAAGAAAAGATCAATGAAACTAAAACCTGGTTCATTGAAAAGATAAACAATATTCATAATCCTTAGCCAGACTCATCAGGAGAAAAAGGGAGAGGGCCCAAACCAATAAATGTAGACATGAAAAAGCAGTTACAACTGACAGCACAGATATACAAAGAACACTAAGAGACTACAATGAGCAACTATTTGCCAATAAAATGGAAAATCTACAGCAAATGAACACATTTTTACAGAGGTACAATCACCCAGAACTGAACCAGGAAGAACTGGAATATATGAAGTGACCAATTACCACTCCTGAAATGGAATCAGTAATTTACAAAGTCCCAAGGAACAGAAACCCAGGACCAGATGGCTTCACAGGGAATTTCTACCATACATTTGGAGAAGAGTTAACACACATCCTTCTGCAAATCTTCCAAAAATTTGCAGAGGTAGGAGCACTTCTGAACTCATTCTATGAGGCCACAATCTCCGTGATTAAAACAAAAAACATAGACAAAAATATCATACACAGAAAAGATAATTACAGGCCCATATCACAGAGGAACATAACGCCAAAATCATGAACACAATATTAGCAAACAGAATCCATCAATACATTAAAAGGATTATACATCATGATCAAGTGGGATTTACCCCAGAGATGCAAGGATTTTTCAATATCCACAAATCAATCAGTGTGATACACCAATTGAACATAAAGAACATATGATCCTTTCTAGAGAGGGAGGGAAAGCTTTTGATAAAATTCAACATCCATTTATGATAAAAAACAAAACAAAACTCTGTAGACGGTGAGCACAGAAGAAACATACCTCAATGTAATAAAGGTCATATAGGACAAACCCAGCACTAGTATCATACTTGATGGTGAAAAGCTGAAAGAATTTTCTCTAAGATAATGAACAACAAGATCATGAACATACCCATTCTCACCACTTTTATATAACATAAGTATCAAAGTCCTAGCCAGAGCAACAGAGGAGAAAAATAAAAAAAAGAATCCAACTTGGAAAAGAAGAAGTAAACCTGTCATTTTTGGCAGATGACATGCTAGTACACATAGAAAAGTCTAAAGGCGCAAACAGAAAACTGCTAAAACTCATCAATGAATTCAGTAAAGTTGCAGGATACAAAATTCTTACAGAGAAATCTGCTTCATTTCCATACACTATCAGTGATAGATCCGAAGGAGAAACTCAGGAAACAATCCCATTTATCACAGCATCAAATAGAAGAAAATAGTTTAGAAATCAACCCACCTAAGGAGGGAAAAGAACCTTACTCCAAAAACTATAAGATATTGATGAAAGAAATTAAAGCCGACAAACACTGATGGAAAGAAAGACCTGTTCTTGATTGGGAAGAATCAATATTGTTAAAATTATCACCCTGTTCAGAACGATCTACAGATCCAATGAAATCCCTATCACATGACCAAGGGCATTTTTCGCAGAACTAGAACACAAAAAATTTAAATTTGTATGGAAACACAAAGGACCCTGAGTGACCAAAACAATCTTGGGAAAGAGGAGAGAAGCTGAAGGGATCACTCTCCCTGTCTTCAGACTATATTACCAGGCTACAGTAATCAAAACAGTATGGAATACTGGCAAAAAAACCCCAACATATAGATCAATGAAACAGGAAAGAAAGCACAGAAATAAACCATTCAGCTATGGTCAATTAATTTAAGACAAAGGAGGCAAGAATATACGATGGAGAAAATACCGTCTATTCCATAAGTGGTGCTGGGAAAACTGGACAGCTACATGTAAAGAATGAAAGTAGAACATCCTTAAGACCCTATCCCAAAATAAACACAATATGAATTAAAAACCTAACTGGAGAACTGGATACTAAAAGACTCCCAGAGGAAAAGCTAGACAGAACACACTTGGACATAAATTGCAGCAATATCTTTCTAGTTTTGGCTCCTAGGGTAATGGAAATAAAAACAGAAATCAACAAATAGGACCTAATCAAACTCAAAAGTGTTGGCACAGCAAAGGAAACCATAAACAAAAAGGAAAGACAACCTACAGACTGGGAGAAAATATTTGCAAATGAGGCAACTGACAAGGCCTTAATTTCCAAAATATACAAACATCTCATACAACTGAACAACCAAAAAGCAAAGTGACCCAATCAAACAATGGCAGAAGAACTACAACGACATTTCTCAAACACATACAAATGGCCAAACGGGCACATGAAAAGATTCTCAACATCAGTAATTATTAAAGAAATGCAAATCAAAACTACAATGAGGCACCACCTCACAAAGGTCAGAGTGGCCATCATTAAAATGTCTATACATACCAAATGCTGGAGAGGGTGTGGAGAAAAGGGAACCCTCCTACACTGTGCATAGGAATGTAAATTGGTGCAGCCGCTTTGGAAAACAGTATGGAGCTTATAGAAAAAACTAAAACTTGACTTGTCATATGCTCCAGCAACCCAGCTCCTGAGTATATAACCAGAGAACCTTCTAATTCAAGAAGGTACGTGAATCCCTATGTGCACAGCAGCACTATTAAGCATAGCCAAGATATGGAAGCAACCCAAATGTTCACTGACACATGAATGGCTAAAGCATTTGTGGTATATGTATACAATGGAATACTACTCAGCCATAACAAAGGATGAAATAATGCCATTTGCCGCAACATGAATGGAGCTAGAGATGATCACACTAAGTGAAGCAAGTCACAAAGAGAAGGAGAAATACCATATGTTATCACGTATATGTGGAATGAAAAATCTGACACAGAAGAACTTATCTACACAAAAGAAACAGACTCACAGACATAGAGAACAGAATGCTTGTTGCCAGGGAGAGGGGAGGCATGGAAGAGATGGATTTTGAGTTTGGGGTTAGCAGATGCAAACTATTATACACAGAATGGGGCAAGAACAAGGTCATGGAGAAAAGGCAACCCTCCTATACTCTTGAAGGAAATGTAAATTGGTACAGACACTGTAGAGAACAGTATGGGGTTCCTTAGAAAACTAAAAGCAGAGCTACCATATGATCCAGCAAGCCCACTCCTGGGCATATATTCAGAGTACTACATAGTTCTAAAGGATACATGCCTCCCAATATTCATTGCAGCACTCTTTACAATAGTCAAGACACAGAAGCAACCAAAATGTCCATTGACAGAACAATGGATGAAGGAGATGTGGGACATATATACAATGGAATATTCCTCAGCCAACAAAAATAATGTAATGATGCCATTTACAGCAAGATGGATGGACCTGGAGATTATCCTACTAAGTGAAGTAAAAATATCATACAATATTGCTTATATACGGAATGTAAAAAGAAATGACAGAAATGAACTTATTTACAAAAGAGAAACAGACTCACAGACATAGATTACACACTTATGGTTATCAGAGGGAATGGGGTGGGGGGAAGGGATAGATTGGGAGTTTAGGATTTACATGTACACACTCTCGTATTCAAACAGATAACAAATAAGGACCTACTGTAGAGTACAGGGATTTTGCTCAATATTTTGTAATAACCCAAATGGGAATTAATATGAAAACGAAGAGGTACATGTTATAATGTATAACTGAATCACTTTGCTGCACACCTGCAACTAACACAGCATTGTTACTCACCGATATTCTAATATAAAATAAAAATTTGTAAAATTTAAATTAATTAATTGATTAATTTAGAGAAGGAACAAAGTCCTAGTGTATACCAGAGGAAATTGTATTCAATATCCTGTGATAAACCACACTGGACAAGAAAATGAGAAAGAATGCATAGACAGAAAGATAGATAGGTGTATAACAATCAATTTTCTATACAGCCAAAGTAACCAAACATTGTAAATCAACTATACTGCAAATAAATCAATCAAACAAAGACCTAGAGACAAATAAAAGCAAAAACACAATGACCCAAGACCTATGGGATGCAGCAAAAGCTGTTCTAAGAGGGAAGTTGTTAGTGATACAAGCTAACAAGAAGAAAAAGCTTCAATAAATGACGTAACTTTACACCTAAGGTAACTAGGGAAAAATGAACAAACAAAACCCCAACTTAGTCGAAGGAAAGAAACCATAATGATCTGAGCAGAAACTTATGAAATACAGCCTCAAAAACAAACAACAAACAAAGAAAAGATCAATGAAACTAAAACCTGGTTCATTGAAAAGATAAACAATATTCATAATCCTTAGCCAGACTCATCAGGAGAAACAGGGAGAGGGCCCAAACCAATAAATGTAGACATGAAAAAGCAGTCACAACTGACATCACAGATATACAAAGAACACTAAGAGACTACAATGAGCAACTATTTGCCAATAAAATGGAAAATCTACAGCAAATGAACACATTTTTACAGAGGTACAATCACCCAGAACTGAACCAGGAAGAACTGGAATATATGAAGTGACCAATTACCACTCCTGAAATGGAATCAGTAATTTACAAAGTCCCAAGGAACAGAAACCCAGGACCAGATGGCTTCACAGGGAATTTCTACCATACATTTGGAGAAGAGTTAACACACATCCTTCTGCAAATCTTCCAAAAATTTGCAGAGGTAGGAGCACTTCTGAACTCATTCTATGAGGCCACAATCTCCGTGATTAAAAGAAAAAACATAGACAAAAATATCATACACAGAAAAGATAATTACAGGCCCATATCACAGAGGAACATAACGCCAAAATCATGAACACAATATTAGCAAACAGAATCCATCAATACATTAAAAGGATTATACATCATGATCAAGTGGGATTTACCCCAGAGATGCAAGGATTTTTCAATATCCACAAATCAATCAGTGTGATACACCAATTGAACATAAAGAACATATGATCCTTTCTAGAGAGGGAGGGAAAGCTTTTGATAAAATTCAACATCCATTTATGATAAAAAACAAAACAAAACTCTGTAGACGGTGAGCACAGAAGAAACATACCTCAATGTAATAAAGGTCATATAGGACAAACCCAGCACTAGTATCATACTTGATGGTGAAAAGCTGAAAGAATTTTCTCTAAGATAATGAACAACAAGATCATGAACATACCCATTCTCACCACTTTTATATAACATAAGTATCAAAGTCCTAGCCAGAGCAACAGAGGAGAAAAATAAAAAAAAGAATCCAACTTGGAAAAGAAGAAGTAAACCTGTCATTTTTTGCAGATGACATGCTAGTACACATAGAAAAGTCTAAAGGCGCAAACAGAAAACTGCTAAAACTCATCAATGAATTCAGTAAAGTTGCAGGATACAAAATTCTTACAGAGAAATCTGCTTCATTTCCATACACTATCAGTGATAGATCCGAAGGAGAAACTCAGGAAACAATCCCATTTATCACAGCATCAAATAGAAGAAAATAGTTTAGAAATCAACCCACCTAAGGAGGGAAAAGAACTTTACTCCAAAAACTATAAGATATTGATGAAAGAAATTAAAGCCGACAAACACTGATGGAAAGAAAGACCTGTTCTTGATTGGGAAGAATCAATATTGTTAAAATTATCACCCTGTTCAGAATGATCTACAGATCCAATGAAATCCCTATCACATGACCAAGGGCATTTTTCACAGAACTAGAACACAAAAAATTTAAATTTGTATGGAAACACAAAGGACCCTGAGTGACCAAAACAATCTTGGGAAAGAGGAGCGAAGCTGAAGGGATCACTCTCCCTGTCTTCAGACTATATTACCAGGCTACAGTAATCAAAACAGTATGGAATACTGGCAAAAAAACCCCAACATATAGATCAATGAAACAGGAAAGAAAGCACAGAAATAAACCATTCAGCTATGGTCAATTAATTTAAGACAAAGGAGGCAAGAATATACGATGGAGAAAATACCGTCTATTCCATAAGTGGTGCTGGGAAAACTGGACAGCTACATGTAAAGAATGAAAGTAGAACATCCTTAAGACCCTATCCCAAATTAAACACACTATGAATTAAAAACCTAACTGGAGAACTGGATACTAAAAGACTCCCAGAGGAAAAGCTAGACAGAACACACTTGGACATAAATTGCAGCAATATCTTTCTAGTTTTGGCTCCTAGGGTAATGGAAATAAAAACAGAAATCAACAAATAGGACCTAATCAAACTCAAAAGTGTTGGCACAGCAAAGGAAACCATAAACAAAAAGGAAAGACAACCTACAGACTGGGAGAAAATATTTGCAAATGAGGCAACTGACAAGGCCTTAATTTCCAAAATATACAAACATCTCATACAACTGAACAACCAAAAAGCAAAGTGACCCAATCAAACAATGGGCAGAAGAACTACAACGACATTTCTCAAACACATACAAATGGCCAAACGGGCACATGAAAAGATTCTCAACATCAGTAATTATTAAAGAAATGCAAATCAAAACTACAATGAGGCACCACCTCACAAAGGTCAGAGTGGCCATCATTAAAATGTCTATACATACCAAATGCTGGAGAGGGTGTGGAGAAAAGGGAACCCTCCTACACTGTGCATAGGAATGTAAATTGGTGCAGCCGCTTTGGAAAACAGTATGGAGCTTATAGAAAAAACTAAAACCTGACTTGTCATATGCTCCAGCAACCCAGCTCCTGGGTATATAACCAGAGAACCTTCTAATTCAAGAAGGTACGTGAATCCCTATGTGCACAGCAGCACTATTAAGCATAGCCAAGACATGGAAGCAACCCAAATGTTCACTGACACATGAATGGCTAAAGCATTTGTGGTATATGTATACAATGGAATACTACTCAGCCATAACAAAGGATGAAATAATGCCATTTGCCGCAACATGAATGGAGCTAGAGATTATCACACTAAGTGAAGCAAGTCACAAAGAGAAGGAGAAATACCATATGTTATCACGTATATGTGGAATGAAAAATCTGACACAGAAGAACTTATCTACACAAAAGAAACAGACTCACAGACATAGAGAACAGAATGCTTGTTGCCAGGGAGAGGGGAGGCATGGAAGAGATGGATTTTGAGTTTGGGCTTAGCAGATGCAAACTATTATACATAGAATGGGGAAAGAACAAGGTCATGGAGAAAAGGCAACCCTCCTATACTCTTGAAGGAAATGTAAATTGGTACAGACACTATAGAGAACAGTATGGGGTTCCTTAGAAAACTTAAAGCAGAGCTACCATATGATCCAGCAAGCCCACTCCTGGGCATATATTCAGAGCACTACATAGTTCTAAAGGATACATGCCTCCCAATATTCATTGCAGCACTCTTTACAATAGTCAAGACACAGAAGCAACCAAAATGTCCATTGACAGAACAATGGATGAAGGAGATGCGGGACATATATACAATGGAATATTCCTCAGCCAACAAAAATAATGTAATGATGCCATTTACAGCAAGATGGATGGACCTGGAGATTATCCTACTAAGTGAAGTAAAAATATCATACAATATTGCTTATATACGGAATGTAAAAAGAAATGACAGAAATGAACTTATTTACAAAAGAGAAACAGACTCACAGACATAGATTACACACTTATGGTTATCAGAGGGAATGGGGTGGGGGGAAGGGATAGATTGGGAGTTTAGGATTTACATGTACACACTCTCGTATTCAAACAGATAACAAATAAGGACCTACTGTAGAGTACAGGGATTTTGCTCAATATTTTGTAATAACCCAAATGGGAATTAATATGAAAACGAAGAGGTACATGTTATAATGTATAACTGAATCACTTTGCTGCACACCTGCAACTAACACAGCATTGTTACTCACCGATATTCTAATATAAAATAAAAATTTGTAAAATTTAAATTAATTAATTAATTAATTTAGAGAAGGAACAAAGTCCTAGTGTATACCAGAGGAAATTGTATTCAATATCCTGTGATAAACCACACTGGACAAGAAAATGAGAAAGAATGCATAGACAGAAAGATAGATAGGTGTATAACAATCAATTTTCTATACAGCCAAAGTAACCAAACATTGTAAATCAACTATACTGCAAATAAATCAATCAAACAAAGACCTAGAGACAAATAAAAGCAAAAACACAATGACCCAAGACCTATGGGATGCAGCAAAAGCTGTTCTAAGAGGGAAGTTGTTAGTGATACAAGCTAACAAGAAGAAAAAGCTTCAATAAATGACGTAACTTTACACCTAAGGTAACTAGGGAAAAATGAACAAACAAAACCCCAACTTAGTCGAAGGAAAGAAACCATAATGATCTGAGCAGAAACTTATGAAATAGAGCCTCAAAAACAAACAACAAACAAAGAAAAGATCAATGAAACTAAAACCTGGTTCATTGAAAAGATAAACAATATTCATAATCCTTAGCCAGACTCATCAGGAGAAACAGGGAGAGGGCCCAAACCAATAAATGTAGACATGAAAAAGCAGTTACAACTGACATCACAGATATACAAAGAACACTAAGAGACTACAATGAGCAACTATTTGCCAATAAAATGGAAAATCTACAGCAAATGAACACACTTTTACAGAGGTACAATCACCCAGAACTGAACCAGGAAGAACTGGAATATATGAACTGACCAATGACCACTCCTGAAATGGAATCAGTAATTTACAAAGTCCCAAGGAACAGAAACCCAGGACCAGATGGCTTCACAGGGAATTTCTACCATACATTTGGAGAAGAGTTAACACACATCCTTCTGCAAATCTTCCAAAAATTTGCAGAGGTAGGAGCACTTCTGAACTCATTCTATGAGGCCACAATCTCCGTGATTAAAACAAAAAACATAGACAAAAATATCACACACAGAAAAGATAATTACAGGCCCATATCACAGAGGAACATAACGCCAAAATCATGAACACAATATTAGCAAACAGAATCCATCAATACATTAAAAGGATTATACATCATGATCAAGTGGGATTTACCCCAGAGATGCAAGGATTTTTCAATATCCACAAATCAATCAGTGTGATACACCAATTGAACATAAAGAACATATGATCCTTTCTAGAGAGGGAGGGAAAGCTTTTGATAAAATTCAACATCCATTTATGATAAAAAACAAAACAAAACTCTGTAGACGGTGAGCACAGAAGAAACATACCTCAATGTAATAAAGGTCATATAGGACAAACCCAGCACTAGTATCATACTTGATGGTGAAAAGCTGAAAGAATTTTCTCTAAGATAATGAACAACAAGATCATGAACATGCCCATTCTCACCACTTTTATATAACATAAGTATCAAAGTCCTAGCCAGAGCAACAGAGGAGAAAAATAAAAAAAAGAATCCAACTTGGAAAAGAAGAAGTAAACCTGTCATTTTTGGCAGATGACATGCTAGTACACATAGAAAAGTCTAAAGGCGCAAACAGAAAACTGCTAAAACTCATCAATGAATTCAGTAAAGTTGCAGGATACAAAATTCTTACAGAGAAATCTGCTTCATTTCCATACACTATCAGTGATAGATCCGAAGGAGAAACTCAGGAAACAATCCCATTTATCACAGCATCAAATAGAAGAAAATAGTTTAGAAATCAACCCACCTAAGGAGGGAAAAGAACTTTACTCCAAAAACTATAAGATATTGATGAAAGAAATTAAAGCCGACAAACACTGATGGAAAGAAAGACCTGTTCTTGATTGGGAAGAATCAATATTGTTAAAATTATCACCCTGTTCAGAATGATCTACAGATCCAATGAAATCCCTATCACATGACCAAGGGCATTTTTCACAGAACTAGAACACAAAAAATTTAAATTTGTATGGAAACACAAAGGACCCTGAGTGACCAAAACAATCTTGGGAAAGAGGAGCAGAGCTGAAGGGATCACTCTCCCTGTCTTCAGACTATATTACCAGGCTACAGTAATCAAAACAGTATGGAATACTGGCAAAAAAACCCCAACATATAGATCAATGAAACAGGAAAGAAAGCACAGAAATAAACCATTCAGCTATGGTCAATTAATTTAAGACAAAGGAGGCAAGAATATACGATGGAGAAAATACCGTCTATTCCATAAGTGGTGCTGGGAAAACTGGACAGCTACATGTAAAGAATGAAAGTAGAACATCCTTAAGACCCTATCCCAAATTAAACACAATATGAATTAAAAACCTAACTGGAGAACTGGATACTAAAAGACTCCCAGAGGAAAAGCTAGACAGAACACACTTGGACATAAATTGCAGCAATATCTTTCTAGTTTTGGCTCCTAGGGTAATGGAAATAAAAACAGAAATCAACAAATAGGACCTAATCAAACTCAAAAGTGTTGGCACAGCAAAGGAAACCATAAACAAAAAGGAAAGACAACCTACAGACTGGGAGAAAATATTTGCAAATGAGGCAACTGACAAGGCCTTAATTTCCAAAATATACAAACATCTCATACAACTGAACAACCAAAAAGCAAAGTGACCCAATCAAACAATGGGCAGAAGAACTACAACGACATTTCTCAAACACATACAAATGGCCAAACGGGCACATGAAAAGATTCTCAACATCAGTAATTATTAAAGAAATGCAAATCAAAACTACAATGAGGCACCACCTCACAAAGGTCAGAATGGCCATCATTAAAATGTCTATACATACCAAATGCTGGAGAGGGTGTGGAGAAAAGGGAACCCTCCTACACTGTGCATAGGAATGTAAATTGGTGCAGCCGCTTTGGAAAACAGTATGGAGCTTATAGAAAAAACTAAAACTTGACTTGTCATATGCTCCAGCAACCCAGCTCCTGGGTATATAAGCAGAGAACCTTCTAATTCAAGAAGGTACGTGAATCCCTATGTGCACAGCAGCACTGTTAAGCATAGCCAAGACATGGAAGCAACCCAAATGTTCACTGACACATGAATGGCTAAAGCATTTGTGGTATATGTATACAATGGAATACTACTCAGCCATAACAAAGGATGAAATAATGCCATTTGCCGCAACATGAATGGAGCTAGAGATTATCACACTAAGTGAAGCAAGTCACAAAGAGAAGGAGAAATACCATATGTTATCACGTATATGTGGAATGAAAAATCTGACACAGAAGAACTTATCTACATAAAAGAAACAGACTCACAGACATAGAGAACAGAATGGTTGTTGCCAGGGAGAGGGGAGGCATGGAAGAGATGGATTTTGAGTTTGGGCTTAGCAGATGCAAACTATTATACATAGAATGGGGAAAGAACAAGGTCATGGAGAAAAGGCAACCCTCCTATACTCTTGAAGGAAATGTAAATTGGTACAGAGACTGTAGAGAACAGTATGGGGTTCCTTAGAAAACTAAAAGCAGAGCTACCATATGATCCAGCAAGCCCACTCCTGGGCATATATCCAGATTACTACATAGTTCTAAAGGATACATGCCTCCCAATATTCATTGCAGCACTCTTTACAATAGTCAAGACACAGAAGCAACCAAAATGTCCATTGACAGAACAATGGATGAAGGAGATGCGGGACATATATACAATGGAATATTACTCAGCCAACAAAAATAATGAAATGATGCCATTTACAGCAAGATGGATGGACCTGGAGATTATCCTACTAAGTGAAGTAAAAATATCATACAATATTGCTTATATACGGAATGTAAAAAGAAATGACAGAAATGAACTTATTTACAAAAGAGAAACAGACTCACAGACATAGATTACACACTTATGGTTATCAGAGGGAATGGGGTGGGGGGAAGGGATAGATTGGGAGTTTAGGATTTACATGTACACACTCTCGTATTCAAACAGATAACAAATAAGGACCTACTGTAGAGTACAGGGATTTTGCTCAATATTTTGTAATAACCCAAATGGGAATATGAAAACGAAGAGGTACATGTTATAATGTATAACTGAATCACTTTGCTGCACGCCTGCAACTAACACAGCATTGTTACTCACCGATATTCTAATATAAAATAAAAATTTTTTAAATTTAAATTAATTAATTAATATAAAAAATGAACAAAGTCCTACTGTTTACCAAAGGAAATTCTATTCAATATCCTGTGATAAACCACACTGGAAAAGAAAATGAGAAAGAATGTATAGACAGACATATAGATTGGTGTGTAACTGAAACAATTTGCTGTACAGCAAAAGTAACAAAACATTGAAAATCAACTATACTTCAATTAAATCAATTAAACAAAGACCTAGAGAGAAATAGAAACAAAAACACAATGACCCAGAACCTATGGGATGCAGCAAAAGCTGTTCTAAGAGGGAAGTTGTTAGTGATACAAGCTAACAAGAAGAAAAAGCTTAAATAAATGACAGAACTTCACACCTAATGTAAGTAGAGAAAAATGAACAATCAAAACCCCAACTTAGTCGAAGGAAAGAAATCATAATGATCTGAGCAGAAATAAATGAAATAGAGCCTAAAAAACAAACAACAAACAAAGAGAAGATTAATGAAACTAAAACCTGGTTCATTGAAAAGATACACAATAGTCACATGCTTAGCCAGACTCGTCAGGAGAAAAAGGGAAAGGGCCCAAATCAATAAATGTAGACATGAAAAAGAAGTTACAACTGACATCACAGAGATACAAAGAACCCTAAGAGACTATAATGAGCAACTATTTGCCAATAAAATGGAAAATCTACAGCAAATGAACATATCTTTACAGAGGTACAATCTCCAAGAACTGAACCAGGAAGAACTGGAATATATGAACTGACCAATTACCATTCCTGAAATTGAATCAGTAATATACAATGTTCCAATAAAAAAAAACCCAGGACCAGATGGCTTCACAGGGAATTTCTTCCATACATTTAAACAAGAGTTAACACCCACCCTTCTGCAAATCTTACAAAAATTTGCAGAGGAAGGAGCACTTCTGAACTCATTCTATGAGGCCACCATCACCCTTGTAAGAAAAAACCAGACAAAGATATCATGCACAGGAAAGATAATTACAGGCCAATATCACAGATGAACATAGACGCCAAAATCATCAACACAATATTAGCAAACAGAATCCATCAATACATTAAAAGGATTATACCTCATGATCAAGTGGGATTTACTCCAGAGATGCAAGGATTTTCAATATCCACAAATCAATCCGTGTGATACACCAATTGAACATAAAAACCATATGATCCTTTCTAGAGAGGGAGGGAAAGCTTTTGATAAAATTCAACATCCATTTAAAATAAAACAAAACTCTGTATACAGTGGGCACAGAAGAAACAAAACACAATGTAACAAAGGACATATATGAGAAACCCGGCACTAGTATCATACTTGATGGTGAAAAGCTGAAAGATTATTCTCTAAGATAATGAACAACAGGTTCATGAACATGCCCATTCTCACCACTTTTATATAACATAAGTTTCAAAGTCCTAGCCAGAGCAACAGAGGAGAAAAATAAAAAAAAGAATCCAACTTGGAAAAGAAGAAGTAAAACTATCATTTTTGGCAGATGACATGCTAGTACACATAGAAAAGTCTAAAGAGGCAACCAGAAAACTGCCAAAATTCATCAGTGAATTCAGTAAAGTTGCAGGATAGAAAATTATTACAGAGAAATCTGCTTCATTTCTATACACTATCAGTGAAAGATCCGAAGGAGAAACTCAGGGAACAATCCCAGTTTTCATAGCATCAAATAGAAGAAAATAGTTTAGAAATCAACCTACGTAAGGAGGCAAAAAAAGCTTACTCCAAAAAATATAAGATATTGATGAAGAAAATGGAAGCTGACACACACAGATGGAAAGAAAGACCTGTTCTTGATTGGGAAGAATCAATATTGTTAAAATTATCACACTGTTCAGAACGATCTACAGATCCAATCAAATCCTTATCAAATGACCAAGGGCATTTTTCGCATAACTAGAACACAAAAAATTTAAATTTATATGGAAACACAGAAGACCCTGAATAACCAAAGCACTCTTGGGAAAGAAGAAAAAAGCTGAAGGAATCACTCTCCCCATCTTCAGACTATATTACCAGCCTACAGTCATCAAAAGAGTATGGCCTACTGGCAAAAAACCCAACATATAGATCAATGAAACAGGAAAGAAAGCACAAAAATAACCATTCAGGTACGGTCAATTAATTTAAGACAAAGGAGGCAAGAATATACGATGGAGAAAATACCGTCTATTCCATAAGTGGTGCTGGGAAAACTGGACAGCTACATGTAAAGAATGAAAGTAGAACATTCTTAAGACCCTATCCCCAAATAAACACAATATGAATTAAAAACCTAACTGGAGAACTGGATACTAAAAGACTCCCACAGGAAAACGTAGACAGAACACACTTGGACATAAATTGCAGCAATATTTTTCTAGTTTTGGCTCCTAGGGTAATGGAAATAAAAACAGAAATCAACAAATAGGACCTAATCAAATTCAAAAGTGTTGGCACAGCAAAGGAAACCATAAACAAAAAGGAAAGAGAACCTACAGACTGGGAGAAAATATTTGCAAATGAGGCAACTGACAAGGCCTTAATTTCCAAAATACGCAAACATCTCATACAACTGAACAACCAAAACCCAAAATGACCCAATCAAAAAATGGGCAGAAGTCCTACAACGACATGTCTCAAAGACATACAAATGGCCAAACGGGCACATGAAAAGAGTCTCGACATCAGTAATTATTAAAGAAATGCAAATCAAAACTACAATGAGGCACCACCTCACAATGGTCAGAATGGCCATCATTAAAATGTCCACAAATAACAAATACTGGAGAGGGTGTGGAGAAAAGGGAACCCTCCTACACTGTGCATAGGAATGTAAATTGGTGCAGCCACTTTGGAAAACAGTATGGAGCTTATTGAAAAAATTAAAATTGAATTGTCATATGGTCCAGCAACCCAACTCCTGGGTATATATTCAGAAAATATTCTAATTCAAGAAGGTACGTGAATCCCTATGTGCACAGCAGCACTATTAAGCATAGCCAAGACATGGAAGCAACCCAAATGTTCACTGACACATGAATGGCTAAAGCATTTGTGGTATATGTATACAATGGAATACTACTCAGCCATAACAAAGGATGAAATAATGCCATTTGCAGCAAGATGAATGGAGCTGGAGATTATCATACTAAGTGAAGCAAGTCACAAAGAGAAGGAGAAATACCATATGTTATCACGTATATGTGGAATGAAATATCTGACACAAAAGAACTTATCTACATAAAAGAAACAGACTCATAGACATAGAGAAGAGACTGGTTGTTGCCAGGGAGCGGGAAGACATGGAAGAGATGGATTGGGAGTTTGGGGTTAGCAGATGGAAACTATTATACATAGAATGGAGAAAGAACAAGGTCATGGAGAAAAGGGAACCCTCCTATACTCTTGAAGGAAATGTAAATTTGTACAGACACTATAGAGAACAGTATGGGGGTTCCTCAAAAAACTATAAGTAGAGCTACCATATGATCCAGCAATCCCACTCCTGGGCATATATTCAGAGAAATACATAGTTCTAAAGGCTACATGCCTCCCAATATTCATTGCAGCACTCTTTACAATAGTCAAGACACAGAAGCAACCAAAATGTCCATTGACAGAACAATGGATGAAGGAGAATCGGTACATATATACAATGGAATATTACTCAGCCAACAAAAATAATGAAATAACGCCATTACAGCAACATGGATGGACATGGAGATTATCATACTAAGTGAAGTAAAAATATCATACAATATTGTTTATATACGGAATCTAAGAAGAAATGATAGAAATGAACTTATTTACAAAAGAGAAACAGACTCACAGACTTAGATTACAAATTTATGGTTACCAGAGGGTATGGGCTGGGGGGGAAAGGATAGATTGGGAGTTTAGGATTTACATGTACACACTCCTGTATTAAAACAGGTAACAAATAAGGACCTACTGTATAGTACAGGGATTGTGCTCAATATTTTGCAATAACCTAAATGGGAATTAATATGAAAATGAATAGGTACATATATAATGTATAACTGAATCACTTTCCTGCACACCTGCAACTAACACAGCATTGTTACTCAACTATATTCTAATATCAAATAAAATTTTTAAAAATTTAAATTAATTAATTAATTTTAAAAAGAAACAAAGTCCTAGTGTATAGCAGAGGAAATTGTATTCAGTATCCTGTGATAAACCACCCTGGAAAAGAAAATGAGTAAGAATGCCTAGACAGACAGTTAGATAGGTGTATAACTGAATCAATTTTCTGTACAGCATAAGTAACAAAACATTTTAAATTATTTTAAGCTATTCTTCAATTAAATCAATTTTAAAAAGCCCTAGAGACAAATAAAAACAAAAGCACAATGACCCAAAACCTATGGGATGCAGAAAAAGCTGTTCTAAGAGGAAAGTTTTTAGTTATACAAGCTAACAAGAAGAAAAAGCTTAAATAAATGACAACTTTACACCTAACGTAACTAGAGAAAAATGAACAAACAAAACCCCAACTCCGTTGAAGGAAAGAAATCATAAAGATCTGAGCAGAACTAAGTGAAATAGAGCCTGCAAAACAAACAACAAAGAAAAGATCAATGAAACTAAAACCTGGTTCATTGAAAAGATAAGCAATATTCATAATCCTTAGCCACACTCATCAGTGGAAAAAGGGAGAGGGCCCAAACTGATAAATGTACAAATGAAAAGCAAGCAGTTACAATGAACATCATGGAAATTCAAAGGACCCTAATACTACTGAAAGCAAATATTTTCCAATAAAATGAACAACCTAGAGAAAACGGACAAATTTTTACAAAGGTACAATCTCCCAGAACTGAACCAGGAAGAATTGCAATGTATGAACTAACCAACTACCTTTCCTGATTTGAATCAGTGATTAAAAACTGAATCAACAAATGAAAATCCAGGACCAGATGACTTCACAGTGGAATCTACTAAACATTTAGAGAAGAGTTAACACCTATCCTTCTGCAACTCTTCTAGAAAACTGCAGAGGAAAGAACACTTCTGAACTCAATCTATGAGGCCACCAATACTCTGATACCAAAAACCAGACAAAGATATCACACACAGAAAAGAAAACTACAGGCCCGTATCACTGATGAACATAGATACAAAAATCCTCAACAGTATATTGCAAACAGATTCCAACAGTACATTAAAAGGCTCATACATCATGATCAAGTGGGATTTATCCCAGGGATGGAAGGAATTTTCTATATCCGCAAATCAATCAGTGTGATACACCACGTCAACCAACTGAAGGATAACAATCATATGATCATCTCAATAGATGCAGAAAAACCTTTTGACAAAATTCAACACCTATTTATCATAAAAACTCTCCAGAAAGTGTACTGAGAGTAAACATACCTCAACATATATGAGAAACCTACAGCTAACATCATACTCAATGGTAAAAAGCTGAAAGCATTTCCTCTAGGATTAGGAACAAGCTGAGGATGTCCACTCTCAACACTTTTATTTAACATAGTTTTGGAAGTCCTAGCCATGGCAATCAGAGAAGAAACAAAAGGAATCCAAATTGGAAAAGGGGGCATAAAACTGTCACTGTTTGCAGGTGACATGATACTGTACATAGAAAATCTTAAACATGTTACCAGAGAACTACTAGAACTCATCAATGAATTTGGTAAAGTTGCAGGATACAAAATAAATATACAGAAATCTGTTGTACTTCTATACACTAACGACAAAAGATCAGAAAAATACATTAAAGAAACAATCCCATTTCCCATCACATCAAAAAGAAAAAAATACTTAGGAATGAAGCTGCCTAAGGAGACAAAAGGCCAGTACTCTGAAAACTCTAAGACACCAATGAAAGAAATAGAAGACAACACAGATGGAAAGATGTACCATGTTCTTGGATTAGAATAATCAGTACTGTCAAAATGACTCTCCTATCCTAGGCAATCTACAGATTCAATGCAATCCCTATTCAATTACCAATGGCATTTTTCACAGAACTAGAACACATAGTCTTAAAATTTGTATGGAGCCAAATATTCAAAGCAATCTTGAGAAAGAAAAATGGAGCTGGAGGAATCAGGCTCCCTGACGTCAGACTGTACTACGCAGCTTCAGTCATCAAAAGAATGTGGTACTGGCACAAAAACAGAAATATAGATGAATGGAGCAGGATAGAAATCCCCAAGTAAACCCACACATCTATGGTCAATTAATCTACGACAATGGAGGCACAACTATACAATGGAGGAAAGACAGTCTGTTCAACAAAGAGTGCTGGACAACTACATGTAAAAAATGAAATTAAAACATTCTTTAACACCACATACAAAAATAAACTCAAAATGGATTAAAGACCTAAATAAATGTAAGACAGGATACTATAATACTCTTAGAGGAAAGCATAAGCAGAACACCCATTGACAAATTGCAGCAATGTCTTTGTGTAGCTGTCTCCTAGAATAATGGATATAAAAACAAAAATAAACAAACGGGACCTAATTAAAATCAAAATATTTTGTACAGCAAATGAAACCATAGACAAAACAAAAAGACAACCCACGGAATGGGAGAAAATATTTGCAAATGATGCTACCTACAAGGGATTAGTCTCCAAAATTTACAAACAACGCATGTGGGTCAATATCAAAATAACAATCACAATGGGCAGAAGACCTAAATAGACATTTCTACAAAGAAGACATACAGATGGCCAAGAGGCACATGAAAAGATGCTCAACATCCGTAATAATTAGAGAAATGCAAATCAAAACTCCAATGAAATATGATCTCACACCAGTCAGAATTGCCATCATCAAAATATGTAAAAACAATAAATGCTGGGGAGGGTGTGGAGAAAAGGGAACCCTCCTACACTGTTGGTGGGAATGTAAATCTCCATAGAGCCACTACGGAGAACAGTATGAGAGTTCCTTAAAAAACTAAAACTAGGGATTCCCTGGTGGCACAGTGGTTAAGAATCCACCTGCCAATGCAGGGGACATGGGTTTGAGCTCTGGTCCAGGAAGATCCCACGTGCCACAGAGCAACTAAGCCTGTGCACCACAACTACTGAGTCTGTGCTCTAGAGCCCATGTGTCACAACTACTGAAGCCCATTTGCCTAGAGCCCGTGCTCCACAACAAGAG